>NC_045795.1:56918914-57543914 GCF_009873245.2 Balaenoptera musculus
ACCCTATCCAACTTGTTGCCTTTATCCACAAGGATATTTATTTTTTCTGACAAAACCTATTCATTCAGTCCAGAATGATGTCACTGTTCAGAATCAGAGTATTTGTGGGGTTCATAATTGCCTAAATATTCAGCAATTTCAATCTTTATCATGACATCTGTCAACCAAAGAAATTACAACTCATTTTTGGGTAAATGAAATCAATATCCAGTTATTCAGGTCTTACTTTATTGGTCAAAATGGTGATAACACAATGCTTCCCTCTGGTAATTCACAGTCTCTTTGAGGATATGACTCTCTGGCTTTAAGAAAAGATCAGGGGGGAGTTTCCTGGTGGCGCAGTGGTAAAGAATCTGTCTGCCAGTGCAGGGGACACAGGTTCGAGCCCTGGGCCAGGAAGATCCCACATGCCGCAGAGCAACTAAGCCCATGTGCCACAACTGCTGAGCCTGTGCTGTAGAGCCTGTGAGCCACAACTATTGAGCCCGTGTGACACAACTACTGAAGCCCGTGCACCTAGAGCCCTTGCTCTGCAACAAGAGAAGCCACCACAATGAGAAGCCCGTGCACCACAATTAAGAGTAGCACCCACTCGCTGCAACTAGAGGAAGCCTGCGTGCAGCAACGAAGACCCAATGCAGCCATAAATAAATAAATAATAAATTCATTAAAAAAAATAAAGAAAGAAAAATCAGGGACTTCCCTGGTGGTCCAGTGGTTAAGAATCTGCCTTCCAATGCAGGTGACTCGGGTTCAATCCCTGGTCAGGGAACCAAGATCCCACATGCTGCTGGGCAACTAAGCCAGTGTGCCGCAACTACTGAGCTCGCAGGCCACAACTAGAGAGAAGCCCGTGCACCACAGCAGAGGATCCCACATGCCGCAAGGAAGATCCCACGTGTGGCAACCAAGACCTGATGCAGCCAAAAATAAAACAAATAAATAAATAAATATTTTTTAAAAAAGATCAAAGGATACTTCAAAAGTATAAAAGTGAATGGGACGTTACTGCCATACACACACACACACACACACACACACACACACACGGCTTTCATGGGCATTAAATAATTTAAGCCTCAGAGTAATTTTATGGCTCAATGCTGTCCTTATTTTTATTTATTTTTACTTTTAGTTTTTTTGGCCACGCCATGCAGCTTGTGGGATCTTGGTTCCCTGACCAGGGATTGAACCTGGGCCCTCAGCATTGAGAGTGTGGAGTCCTAACCACTGGACCGCCAGGGAATTCCAATGCTATCCTTATTTTTAGATAAGGGAACTAAAGCCTGGATATGTCAAATGATTTGCTTATGGTTGCACAGCTAGTAGTGGACAATTTGAAACTTGGACTGGGTTTTCTGACAGTAGATCCTGTGTTCTTTTGTCTACTGCCACACTACCTCAAACTATAGATTGCAGTTCTTCTAAAAGGTGTTGAGTTATAACAAGCTGTCCATAATCCCTTTTTACCTTTTTCAAACTTTATTTTGAAACTTTCAAACATGCATATACCCTCTAGCTAGATTCAATAATTGTTATTTTGCCATATTCGCTTTTTCTCTCCACACACACATACACATTTTATTTGTTGTTATTGTTAGCTGTTTGAAAATATGTTGAAGAGATCATGAGCCTCCAACCCTAAACACTGCAGCATGCATCTCCTAAGAATAAGGACATTCTTCTACAGAAGCAAAATATAACTGTCAGATTTAAGAAATCTAAACAACTGTATATTATCATCAAATGGGCCTACTATTAAATATTACATCCATTCCATATTTAGTGTCTCCATTGATCCCCAAATATCTGCTACAGCTTTTTTAAAAAATTCAAAGTTCACTCACTGCATTTGGTGGTTGTGTTTCTGAAGTCTCTCTTAATCTACAACAGCTGAGCAACTTTTTTCATTTCACTGACTTTTCAAAGAGTCTAGGTCAATTGTCTTATATAGTGTCTCACATTGTACAAATCAAAAATCAGTGAATCTGACTTATTTTCTCATCATATCCCCCTATATTTCCTGTAAATTGGAAGGTAGGAAAAGAGGCCTGATTAGATTCAAGTTAAATCTTTGCTTCACTGGTGGTGTTAGAACGTATGCATTACATGCCATCCTTAATTTCTTTTTCTTCTTGTTTTGTATTTTGTGTGTACATTAAAATTTCTCCATAATAAAAAGTAAAAACAAAACATTAAGGCTGGCAGTGGGGGGAATTAGGGGGAGGGATAGGTAAAAGATAGGGAATCTCTTTTTGAGGTGATGAAAATGTTCTAAAACTGCCTGTGGGGATGGTTGCACATGCATGTGAATATACCAAAAATCATTGAACTGTACATTTTACAAGGATGAAGTATATGGTATGTGAATTATATTTCAATAAAAACGTTAAAAACAAAAGTCAGGAACTCACCTCAGAGAACCATTCGTGTGCCTGCCATAGTGCTGAAATGTCCAGGTTTCAATAGAGAGTAAAATACAGATTGAGGAGCCATTTGGAAGACAACCCAGGAGGCAGTGGCCACAGTGTTCAACCTAGGGGGAAATGTGTTCACTTAAGAATAAGGCCAACTCCCCACATTAGCAGGTCAATCCAGACTTGCCCTTCAGTTAAACTGATATCATGGGCTACATTTTGTCCCCCGCAAATTCTTATGTTGAAGTCCTAAATCTCAGGACCTCACAATGTGATTATATTCAGGGATAGACCCTTTAAAGTGGTAATAAAGGGTAAATGAGATCATTAGGGTACATCCTAGTTCAATACCACTGTATAAGAAGAGGAAATTAGGACATAAACTAACAGAGGGAAGACCATGTAAAGAAAGAAGGAGAAGATGCCCATCTACAAGCCCAGGAAAGAGGTTTCAGAAGAAATCAACCCCGCTGACACCTTGATCTCAAACTTTCAGCTCCAAAACTGTGAGAAAATAAATTTCTGTTGGTTAAGCTACCCAGTCTGTGGAACTTCGTTATGGCAGCCCCAGCAGACTAACACACCCAACTTCCTTGAGAAGCAACATACTTCCTTGAGAAGCAACCAATTCGTGATTCCCCCAAGAAGAGGAAAAGGGATGTTCCAGAACCTGGAGATGCAGAGCAGGTGGCATGTCAGAAGATGGCTTTACCCTTGATATTAATTATGGGCCAAGACATTATAGCTTCTTGTTTGGGGGAGGGCAGGTAGAGCACAGCTTTAGCTCTGCCTCAATGCAAGATATTCCTGACTCTTATTCGAGCATATTGCTCTGGGCAAATCAGAGGCCCCCAACCAGATGTGCAACTTCTCTAGTTCTTGCAGATTTTTGGGAATTGCCCAGCTGTTCCTGATTCTACAGTTCAAATATCCCACATATCCACTCTCAATGGAAACCTCAGGGAGCCCCTGAGAAGTGGTGAATTGTCTAGAGTTCTTCTAATGGTTCTCTTTTGAAAATCTTTTAAATAACTCACTATCTCATTATTTCAGTGCTGCTCATTAGGACAGATGTTGACAACGGATAGCGTGGTAAGTGCACAGCTTAGCCTGGAGAATACAGTTGCCAGTGGCTTTAATTTTAGCACCATAACAGCTACCATGACCACCTTCTTCATAAATGGCCCCTGTAGTAGGCTGCACATACCTCAAATCCTAAGGGCACCAGTAGTGTGGCTCCCCAGTGAGAGCTTGAGTGTCATCGATTTTTGCTCATTGTTGAGGCAGCCTGACTAGAGGTTTCACTAGTGGCCTTTTTCTGAAATCAGGTCATGCTGATTTGCCAGGGTCCCTACAGGTATGGTGTAATTGCATCATTCTGTTCCCTCCTTCCCTGGGGAGCAACACAGACAGTCTCAGAGAGGGGATATAGCATTTTTCAATCTCATCCAAATGGAAATCAAAGTATAATGTATACAACCTGGTGGATGAGCATGTACCTATGCACCCCGTGGCCCTGAACATGCAGCCGTTGTTACCACTCCTCATTTAATCTTAGAGGAATATATATTGTCCTGTGATTACTCTGTCCTTTCATCTCATTGTACTCAAATCTTGGGTGACTGTTGGCCCTGTCCCTTTCCATCCACAATCCATATGGCAGCAGCTTGGGAAACTTAATATCTTGTAAATGCATCATCCATACACAAGACAATGCAACTGGAAGGGACTTGGGGGAGATGCCTGTTAGATATCATAAAATGCCAACTGTACATACATCTCTAGAAACGTTTAAGTCATTGGACTGCGCCACCTAGGGTGGAAAAACATTATGTTTTCAGTCAGCTGCAAATTCCTAACCAAGAGTCACAGATCAGAAAAGGGGGTGGAACACCAAATATTTCTCTCAAACTGTGTTTTCACGCAAGGTATTCACAGGTCTTGAAAGGGAAAGCGCACACATCCTACAGGGCATCCACCTGAGCAAAGTACAGGCCGTTGGTCCTGTGCATATATTAGTGGGAGGACTGTCGTGGTTCAGTAAGGAATCAGTCTACAGTGTCCTATCCTGGGTCAAATACCTGTACCACAAGGTACTTGGAGCCAGCTGACATCATAACACCTTCCCATTATCCCCCTTGGGCAAGAGTTTTACAAGGCCCCATCAGGCTAGAACACATCCTAATGTTAGGGATAGGGGGTTTGTTTTTAATTTTCTATAGAGCAAAAGCCACCCTGTGGGTATTCACAATTTGTCCCTAACACCTAGAGTATCCTTTGTAAGACTCCAAGAGGTCGACAACTTCACAGAAATGTCTTCCAGCATGGGACAGTACTCGTCAACTTGTCGGCACCCAAAATCTCTGGACCTTTCTTACTGGTCTTAGAAGCTGAATTACCAGGGTTTGGGATGCAGACTATAGCTGTGGAATATTTTCTTTGTGTGTAACAGGTAAGAGGGTAAGTGTCCAGCTCCTAACACCTTTACCACCACATTTGGTCACCTGAACTATCTCCTGGGTATAAATTTTGTCTGATTTTTTTTTTTAATTTTTTGTTTGTGCCGCGCGTCATACAGGATCTTAGTTCCCGGATCAGGGATCGAACCCGTGTCCCCTGCAATGGAAGCGTGGAGTCCTAACCACTGGAGCACCAGGGAAGTCCCAAACTTTGATTTTTAAAAGTAAATTGGGAGCTCTATCACACTGCTTACTGTAATTCTTTACTTGCATTGTGGACTCATGAATGGAGCAGAAGCCATGTGCTACAACTAAAAGCTTTTCTACACTTATTCCAGGAATAATATTTTTCAAAAACGTGTACAAAATAATAGAAGCTCTGGATGAATGATTTCTTGCCCTCTAAAATCCAAAACAGATTATAACCCAGGTGGGTTTTGCTATGTCAAACAAGAAATAAACTATAACCAAGGCTTTCCCACACACAAATAAGTAGACTTCCTTGTAAGCATAAAGTCTCTGGTGGATGTTTCACACAACTGAATGTTTTCTCACACTTATCTCAGGAATAGTTTCTTTTCTCAGTTTGGAGTTGCCGAGGTAAAATAAAGTCTGAGTTGTGACTGAAGGTTTTTCCACATTCAGTTCTTTTACAACAAAGCTATTTGCAACAGGTAGAGCACATGGAAGGAGCCTCCGCTGTACCCATAAAGTGAAGGCTGAGCGAAAAAGAAAAGAGGGCTCTGGGTGGAAGGTTTGCAACCAGATTAGCAAAATGTCAAGCTGCTCCTTTACTTCTTTACTGCGACACAGCATATTAGTAATATAAATGTATAACTCACCTTCTAGCTCCAAGTCTAAACAGACGATTTTAACAGCATGCAAATAGAATATAAAGCAATTCAAGGAAAACCCACTTTCCCTATCTTGGGGCAAATATTGTTGATTAGTGAAGAAAAAGACAAATGAAATATGAGGCTAATAAAAAGTCTCTGCAACTTGAAGCAGTAAAAGGACATATGAAAAATATATATTCAAGGGACCTCCCTGGTGGTCCAATGCTTAAGACTTCCCCTTCCAATGCAGGGGGTGCGGGTTCAATCCCTGGTCGGGGAGCTAAGATCCCACATGCCTCTCAGCCAAAAAACCAAAAATCATAAAACTGAAGCAATATTGTAACAGATTCAATAAAGACTTTAAAAATGGTCCACATCAAAAAAAAAAAAAAAAACTTAAAAAAACCCCCAAAACTTGGCAATCATGAAAGGAAAAGTGAAAGGAAACCAAAATGTAAAACATTATGGATGGGGCTTCCCTGGTGGTGCAGTGGTTGGGAGTCCGCCTGCAGGTGCAGGGGACACGGGTTCGAGCCCTGGTCCGGGAAGATCCCACATGCCGCTGAGCAACTAAGCCTATGTGCCACAACTACTGAGCCTGCGCTCTAGAGCCCACGAGCTACAACTACTGAAGCCTGCAGGCCTACAGCCCGTGCTCCACAACAAGAAAAGCCACTGCAGTGAAGGGCCTGCGTACTGCAGCGAGGAGTGGCCCCTGCTCACCGCAACTAGAGAAAGCCCGCGCACAGCAAGGAAGACCCAACGCAGCCTAAAAAATAAATAACTAAATAAAATCTATAAAAAAAATTGTGGATGAAACACAGCTCTAACTACATATACAAAAGAGAGTAAAAGAACTTTACAGAATACTAGGTGCAGCTTTATGCCACTCTTTGACAGTCCAGTAGAAAGGATGATTTCCAGATACAGATCACCAAAATTTACACAGAGGTAGAAACTTAAAGAGGGCAGTAATTGAAGAAATCAAAATGTTGCTAAAGATTTATGCTTCTCGGGGCGGGGCAGGACAAAAAAAAAAAAAAAAAGACTTGTCCCTCTCAATTCCCTCATCCCCCAAAATGGATCAAGCCCAGTTAATTTTACTGTTCAAAGAATAATTCCCACATTATTCAAACTCTTCCAGAGTAATTAAAGAAAAACAAATACATTTTGCAAGGCAGGCAAAACCTTATTAGTAAATTCAATTTAGTTCTGTACTTAAAACATCATGAACAAATGAATTTTATTCCAGGAGTGCAAGGAAATTTCATTTATCTAGAAACTTGCTCCCCCTAAAATTACAAAAATAAAGGACATTATCTGTAAAATTACACTCGATTTTTTTTTAAAACGTGGTAGAACTTAAAAACCATCATAACAAAAACTCAAAATACAAAACAATTGTAATTATTATAGGGTATAGTATGTGCCAAGCACTGTTTTAAGTGCCTTACACTTATGAACTAATTTAACCCTCACAGCCCTGAGGTAGCTCCATTTTATACATGGAAGAGCTAGACACAAGGAAACTAAATGACTTACTCAGGATCACACACATAAGAAAGTAAGAAGTCAGGATTTGAACCTAGAGTACCAGGCACAAAAATCTATTCTCTTAACTACTGTATTATATTGCTGCTTCTAAGAATAGGAATAGGGACTTCCCTGGCGGTCCAGTGTTTTAGACTCTGAGCTTCAGATGCAGGGGATGTGGGTTTGATCCCTGGTCAGGGAACTAAGATGCCGCATGCTGTGCGGAATGGCCAAAACAAACAAACAAAAAAATAGGAAAAGAAGGAAACTTCCTAAACACAATAGAAAATTTATCAGAAACCAACAATGAAATAACAATAGTGAGACTTCCAGGGGTACATGTAGAAGATATCAATGAGGGCTTTATATGAGATATCCTATGAAGAGATGTCACCTCTATCTTTAGAAGCTTCTAGTCTGGTTGGGGATGGGGGGAGGGGAGATTGGTCCAATTTAAGGATGATTCAATTACAGAGCTGAGTTTTCAAAAGGTATTTATTAAACAACTACCATATAAAAATTATTATCTATATACTAAAAGAAACAGATCCTCAAAGAGCCTATAATAAGTTGGTATGAACACATATGCATTAAATTGAGAATAATTTACAATGCAATTTAACAACAGTTGTACACATAGCACCAGCTAACTCAAAGCACTGAGGTCCAACGAATAGCAGTTTAAGATGAATGAAGACGTATTTGAAGAAGAAAGTCTTTCAGAGATGAGTTGGATCTGGCAGGTTCTGAGGGACACAGATTAGCAAAAGAAAAGAAAAAAGATTTTCTAGACAGGGAACATATGTGATGAGGGACTATATTAGAGTAGAAGTTCAAAAAGTAGATAAGGAGGGCCACAGCCAAAAGAAGGAAAGAATGAATCAGTACCTTGGAGAACGACTTTATGTAAATGGTAAAATGGAGGAAGTGGAACAGAATAAGGAAATATCTCTGTCCTTGAGAAGTACACATTCTGATTTTGGGATGCCTAAGTAAGAAATGAGATAGATTTTTAAACAGATGAAAAAAAAGAGAGAAGGAAAGAAATCTACAAGTACATGAAATGTGTAGTCCTTAGTGGGGAAGGACCATACTGTTACTCCCACTCTCCCACCTTTGTGACCACCAGAGAACATTTAGGGAATGATCCAATTTGATTAGTGGTTCCAAGAGGAGACCAGGGTGAGCATACTTCTTATATAGAAACCTTAACTCAGAGCTCCTTGCTGTCTTAGAGAATCACGTCTTAAAAAACAGACCGAGCCAGACCTGAGTGCTTTTCTCCAGTGTGAGTTCGCTGGTGGTGATTGAAAGTAGAACGCTGACTGAAGGCTTTCCCACACTCAATACATTCATAGGGTTTCTCTCCAGTGTGAACTCTCTGATGCACAATGAGCTGTGAGCTGTCACTAAAAGCCTTCTCACAATCTTTGCATTTATAGGGTTTCTCCCCAGTATGAGTTCTCTGATGTACCATAAGACTGGAGCTGTAACTGAAGACCTTCCCACATTCATTACATTCATAAGGTTTCTCACCAGTGTGAATTCTCTGGTGTATAATAAGATGTGAGTTTTGATTGAAGGATTTTCCACACTCTTTGCATTTATAGGGCTTTTCACCCGTGTGAAGTCTCTGATGTCGAATGAGACATTTACTCAGACTGAATGCCTTACCACACTCATTACATTCAAAAGGTTTTTCTCCAGTATGAATTCGCTCATGGTCAACAAGTTGAGAGTTCTGATTGAAGGCTTTACCACACTCACTGCATTTGAATGGTTTTTCCCCAGTGTGGAGGCTCTGATGTCGAATAAGACATTTACTTCGACTGAAGGCCTTGCCACATTCATTACACTCATAAGGCTTCTCCCCAGTGTGGATTCTCTGATGGTCAATAAGATTTCTGTTGGAACAGAAAGCTTTCCCACACTCATTACACTTGTAAGGTTTCTCACCACTGTGAAGTACCTGATGATGGACAAGGCTTTTACTCCAAATGAAGGCCTCCCCACACTCATTGCATTCATAGGGTTTCTCCCCAGTATGGGTTCTCTGGTGGTCAATGAGTTGGGAACTCTGAGTGAAAGCTTTTGCACATTCGTTACATTTATATGATTTCTCCCCATTATGGAGTCTCTGGTGTTGAATGAGATGGGAGCTGTGGCGATAGGTCTTTCCACAATCACTGTATTCATAGGGCTTTTCCCCTGTGTGGATTCTGAGATGGACTATGAGCTGAGAGGTCTGCCTGAAGGTCTTGCCACACTCATTGCACTCATAGGGTTTCTCTCCAGTGTGGATTCTCTGATGCCCAATGAGGTGAGAACTCTGATTAAAAGCTTTGCCACATTCATCACAGTGATAGAATTTCTGTCCCTTCAGAATACCCTGATGTTCTGCAGGACTTGAGGACAGATCTGGATGTTCCTCAAGTTCCTTATATTCATCACATTCATCTTTTGTGCATTTATTTTTATCCTCCTGTGTTATTTCCAAGAAATCACTCTTCAGTCTGCTCCCTTGTTCACCTGAGGGTTGAACTTCTAGCTTCTCTAAAGCCTCTTCACAGGCATCTCCAGCTTCTGGTATTCCTGAGGTCCTATCAGATGACTCCAATTCTTCAGAAATTTCCTGCTTTGGACGCAACTCTGAACTCTCCATCCTCTTCTCACCTGCTGCCAAAAGAAAGAAGAAAACAACTGTTACTCACTCTTACCCTACTGAGGAAATGAACTATCAGGAGCCTATGTACCTAAAAAAAATTCATATTATGGGTAAGGAATGAGGAGACACATTGAGAACAGGAGAGAAAATGAAAAAACAGCTCAAATTTCTCTTCATGGACAGAAAAACAATAAGGGGAAGCTGGTCAGTGGAGGAAGGCAGAAGAAGAGCTATCAGGACAGAGGGATGCTGAGCCAGCACAGCCACGTGAACAGGCCAGTTGAAAGGCAAGAGACCAGACTGTAAAGCATGGTGTGATCTTCCAGAAGTCACTTAGATGTGACGTCTCCTTAGTAAAATGATGAACCCTAAGATCCTTTCCAACCATGACATTGTACGGTTCCACAGTTCTCAGCAAAGATGTTGGGGAGAGAGACTGGTGGCAAATACCTCAAATCGAATATGAGAAACAATGTGGGCAAACCTGAGAGTAGAAGGGAAATTTATATTATGAGGATATGATTAGGAAAAAGTGTATATAAAGGAGTGATTCTGGTATAACAGGACAGTGACAATATTTGGAGAAGCCATGGGTAGAGAAATACTGGGGAAAAGTATTGAAGGGGAAAGCAAAGCTATAAAATTGGGCACCCCTTAGTCCCTGGAGCACTGGATTGGTAAGTACAATACTGCACTCCTATAAAAACTAGGAATGGGGCTGCCCTGGTGGCGCAGTGTTAAGAATCCGCCTGCCAATGCAGGGGACACAGGTTTGAGCCCTGGTCTGGGAAGATCCCACATGCCGTGGAGCAGCTAAGCCCATGTGCCACAACTACTGAAGCCCGCACACCTAAAGCCCGTGCTCCATAACAAGAGAAGTCATCGCAATGAGAAGCCCATGAACCACAACAAAGAGTAGCCCCCCCAAGCCGCAACTAGAGAAAGCCCGTGCGCAGCAACTAAGACCCAACACAGCCAAAAATAAATAAATAAATAAATAAATAAAACTAATGGCGGACTTCCCTGGCAGTCCAGTGCTTAAGACTTCGCCTTCCAATGCAGGGGGTGCGGGTTTGATCCCTGGTTGGGGAGCTAAGATCCCACATGCCTCTAGGACAAAAAACCAAAACATAAAACAGAAGCAATATTGTAATAAATTCAATAAAGACTTTAAAAATGGTCCACATCAAAAAAAACCCCAAAAAACTAAGAATGGCATCAATAACTTGAAATATAAATCAAACATGTTTTTGGTATCTAGATAATCAGGAATCATAAGGAAAGTGAGCAGTCGAATATTTGCTTTTAAATTCTAGGATTTTTCAGTACAAAAACTGGGAGAAGGCAGAGCAATTATGGTTATAGCTTAAACTAAAAATGTTGGTTCCTTTCAATGACATCTACATCAGGGCTATAAACCTTCATGCTAATTTAGTGTGTGCAAGTTGTAGATGTCTGAATCTCTCACTTCTGAGCCCACCCTCTCCAGAGTAGGCTACTGTCCTACACTGGTCAACCCCAGAACCTCTCCTGACAACAGCTCCTTCCAGGAAGCAGCCCTGCCTCAGTCATTCTGAAGGAGAAGCTGAGGCAACCATGCTTTGTGCCAAACAACCCAGCTCATCCCATGATGGACAACAGGTGACTGGAACAGGGCCAAGCACTAGACGCAAGTGTAGCTTATCTGTAGATTAATCATCCGCCTCTGTGCAGCCAGGACCAAAGTTCTGCTCAAACAAAGATGATATTTAATGGCTGAACCACCCGTGGAGTTCCTCTCTACATAAATTCTGAACTGAAGGTAGGACAAGATGAAGGAAATTACAAGTAGAAGCCCAAGCTGAAATGGTGCATGGAGAAACGGCAAGCCATCGGGAGCCAAAGCAAGCAGAACGTGTGAGGAAACAGAAAGTCTAACTAAAAAGGAGCTCTGACGGGGACAAAAGATTCAGAGTGAAGAGAATGGGTATCAGAGGGAGGAGAAAACAGATACACAGAGCACAGCTGTCTTACGACACTGGTGTAAAAATCCTTTCACTTTTGCTGCTGTGGCTCCCAGGCTCCCAGGTCCCTACAAGGCTTTGTTTCCTGAAGTCTGGTGTAGCTGGTCAGTTTGTTCTAGGTTTCCATTCTTTTAGCCTTATTCTAAGTAACTTAGCTCATTGCTTACAACAACTGAGTGGCTTTCTATTCCTTCCAACTACAAACTCTAACTAAACCAGCCCAGCTCAATTAATAAGAAAGTAAAAAGAATGTTAATAACTGATAAAGTGGATGATGATGTAGAAGCGTTCATTATACTATTCTCTCCACTTTGTCTCTTTATATTTTCATAATAAAAAGAAAAAGAATATAGCAAAGAATATGTAAAGAAGGCAGACTTTAAGTTACTGGGTAACAGAGTCATTACCCAATGAAGCCAGGCTGCAGCAATTTTCCAGCATGATGTTCCGGTACAGGGCTGCTTTCTGGCTGAGTGCCGGACCTTTCCACTTCTTCTGAGTATAGTCCACAGACAGGAACTCGAACTCTGCAGCCTCCTGGAATGACAAGCTTCTATTGCTCAAGGACATTCCCAGCCTGGAAAGCAGTCATTAGGGGCACCAAGAGCACAGGGTCGGGGAACCTGGTGGTAAAATGGGCGGGGGGGGGGGGGAAGGGAGGGAATCTGGGAAAGACAGATTAAAAGGACAAGTCCAGGGAATTCCCTGGTGGTCCAGTGGTTAAGACTCAGTGCTTTCACTGCCATGGGCCCAGGTTCGATCCCTGATCGGGGAACTATTATAAGATCCCACAAGCCGTGGGGTGCGGCCAAAAAAAAAAAAAAATCTAGGACAGGACCAGCTCCAGGGGAAGCCACAGGAGCAGACTCAGAATGGGCCAGAGGCCCGGAGATGAGCTCTAGCTATTCCTGGGCCACAGACTTGGAACTCAGGAAGCTCACCTGGGGCCTGACCATCCGGAGCACCGTTGCCGCTGCTTGGTCTCCTACGTTCCCCACTTGGGGAAGGGCAGGCACTGGGGAAGCATGCTGAGCTGAGGGAGGAAAGAAAGCTCTGAGTGGGACCAGCCCTGCTCTTGGCTCCAATGAGGTCTGTATCCCAGCAAGTGGATTCAAGAGAACCCAGGTGGCTCCACACACACGGGCCCTCATCCCTGTTCCATAAAGGCGTTATCCTTTGTGAGCTGTGAACTTTTCCTGGAGGCACAGAAGGTCCCTGTTCAAACCGAACTGGCGGCTCCTTCCAGCCCTCTCTCTGCCACTCTCGGAAGGAAGCTACATTTCTGACCACCTTCTCTCTCCCGTGGCTTCCCCAGCAGCAGCCTGCCTGGTCTCCCCCTCACCTCTCTTCCCCTCATTCCCTGGCTTCTCTTCCTTCACCTGCCCTCTCATCACGGACACTGCAGGCGTTCAGGCCTCAGAGCTTCCCCTTTCCCTCTCTCAGAGATCTCACGACTCCCAATCTCTGCTCTTAAGCTGTCAGTTCTCTCTGAGACCCCTATCACAAGCCTCCAGTTGCCTATTGGACATTTCACTTGGGTGTCCCACAACACCTGAAATTCAGTGTCTAAAGTGCATGTTTCCATCTTCCTTTCCTGACTTCCCAAGTTTTCTCAGTGATTCCAAACATCGGCCAAAACCCGCTAATTTTCCCTCCTCTCCATTGTCCCATGGATTCTTCGTTCAAATATGTGTCACATCTATCACTTTCCATTCCACTCAAACCCACTCAGGCAATTACTGCCTCACATCTGTTCTCCTACACTAGCCTCCTAGTGAGGCTCCCGGTCACTGGTCTCCACACTCAACTCACAGTGCTCATGAGCCACACTAATCCTTCTGAAATACTGTTTCTAACACTTCAATCCCCTGCCCGCAAAATCTTCCTGGCCTCCATCCAAAGGCCCTGCACAAGCAGACCCCAGGCTCCCAAATAAGTCCTTCCTGACCCGACCTCAATGGGGTCCAAGGAACTCCCACTTAGCGAGTGTCTTTGCTCCAGCCCTCCATGATCTCGCTCACCGCTTACAATGTCCACATGGCTCATTCATGACGGCATCAAATGCCTGCGGACAGATATCACTCACATGTATCTTATGAGGTTGCCTCTTCTTGCACTTAGGTCTGACTCTCTGCCAACTAGATAACAAGCTCTTTGGAAGCAGTGCCGGTGTACTACATCTCTCTGGTCCTCAACAGTGCCTTTGCCATGAAATGTGCTTGACAAAAATGTGCTAAATACACGAATGATTGGAGAATAAGCAAAAGGAACATACAAAGTCACTAGGGAAGGAAGACACAGGGCAGGGCAATAAGGGACTCCAATGGGGTGGGAGATGGGGAGATGAAGGAAAGGAGACTCCGAAAGAGAGAAAGGAGGAATGACTTAAGGCCAAAGCGGGGGAGGTGAGTACCAGAGTGCCCACTGGGGAGGCGGTGGTGTGCCCCAGGGTCACCAGGATGCTCCAGGTGGGCTCCGGGTGCCGAACCCTCACTGAGGAGTGAGGTAGGAGGAGATTCCTCTGTTGCACCCAAGGCTGTCATCTCCTCTGAATGCATTTCCTGTTCCTGTGCCGGAGCTGAAACCTAGAGACAAGGAAATAAAATTGGGTCCAAAAGAGCATCCTTGAAGGTACAGAACCCAAAACCTCTAAGAAGCACCCCCAGGAAAGGAAGCCAGGGAAAGAAGAGCCAGAGGGTCCTTCTAGCCCCACCAGTACAGCCAACTGGGGCAAAAATGTCAAAGCAGGATCTACAGCTTACAATCCTATTTGCCATCCCTCTGTTGACCCTTTTGGTAGGAGCTTCAAGACCAGATTATATAACCATTTCCACTCTGTGTCAGTGCTTCAGACACACATTTGCTTATGAAGAACCCCCTGGAAAAAGGAGTCAGGAAAGTAATTCAGTACACTCCCTAGGGCCTCAGCCTACAGAATAGATCAATCAGAAGTACCAAGGAGTAAAAAGTGACAGGTGTATGTACCTGTATGTGCACAAATAATGCTACAGAGGCTGACAGCTGGAGCAATACCCCAGAACAGCAGCTGACAAACCTCAGCTTTTCCAACTTCTCTCAGCAAAAGTGTCTCCTCTTCAGAGAAGCCATCCCTGACCACACTGACAAAGCAAGGATAGTCACACTCTCTCAAATTACCTGGTTATATTTTCTATAGCATACATTAGTCTTTAAATTATCTTATTTATACCTTTACTGTCTATTTCTCTGCCAATGAAGTATAAGCGTTTTGAGGGTGAGCACTGTGTCTTGGTCACTAGCTCCTAGAACAACGTTTAGCCCAATGGTGGTGTTCAATTAATATTTGCTGACTGACTTCCTCTCGATATTTTGCTAAGAGTTATCTGCAAACTTGGTTTTCAGTATGTACTACCTCTCCCCAAAAATCTATACAAAAAGTCAAATAGAAAAAAAAAAAATTAAAAAAAAGTCAAATAGGATTACATAACACCAATCTTTAGAGACCTCGAGAATATCTCAGAGCATAGACCTTTTATTTTCTAACCCTTGCTTGTTGTCATCAAATCAGTTCCTCACAATCTCATGGTTACTACTTGTACCAGCACTTAGAGCAGAAAACCTAAAACATTATCTAAATAAATCACTTTTTAAAAATGGAAATATAGTTGATTTACAATGTTGTGTTAGTTTCAGGTGTACAGCAAAGTGATTCAGTTATACATACACATATATTCATTCTTTTCCAGATTCTTTTCCCTTGTAGGTTATTAAAGAATACTGAGCAGAGTTCCCTGTCCTATATAGTAGGTCCTTGTTGATTATCTTAAATATATCACATTTATAAGCTCACTCACTCTGGCATGTACATAGCACAGCATAAGGTGAAAATAACTTCTCCTTCAACAAAACACATGGATTTGCCCTACTGGGTTACATCTGCTGAGAAGTTAGGGGGCTCTCTCCTTTAGTGTATAGCTCTCCAATGGAATGGTAGGTCCAAGAGGCTCCCTGCAGTCTGGGGTTCCCCAGCTCTCCCCTGGATGGTTCTTATAAATGGGACTTAGAGCTCTTAAATACAGCAGCTGTGGGTACTGGCAGAATATAGAACTTAACTGCACTGTGATAACACAACCTTGTAATTCACTGACAATGAAATCCTGATAAAGTTCCTATTCATTACCTAGGACTCATAAGTGTCCTCTCCTCGCAGGCCATGAAAACCCCATTCCAATTTTCATTCCAAGATGGCATTCCACAGCAAGACATTAGGGAAAAGGTAGTGGCTTAGAATCTAGGGAGCTGGAAAATCCTGGTTCCCACACACACGGACAAAGGGACTGCTTACTAGCTCTGTCATCTTAGATGAGCCAGTTAACTTCTCTGCGCTTGCATCGCTTGTCAAACGGAGATAATGATTACTATTTGCATACCTTGTAAGCCTGCTAGGAGCTCAAATTAAAAAAGATATAAAAGCATTCTGTAAATTCTGCAGCCCAGTAGGGATGCCTCTACCGCTCTCTCCAGCCCCAATGTGCACGCATGTGCATGCTCACTCCTGCTGATCACAATGACATTCCTTAATCTCCTCCTGGCAAACTCCCATGAAAAAGCCTGTTTTTTCATTTAGTCATAAAAACATTTTCTGAATCCAGGCTAGGTGAGATAGTCCTGTTCTCATGTCCTTATGTCAGAAAACTTAAGCTGGTGACAATGGCAGAGTAAGAAATGGAGTCCAAAGATCCCACTTCTAGGCTAGAGCCATGAGTGTTCAGCTGCCCTGTCAACTGTTAGTCACTCTCCTGGGTGTGTGACTCAGTCACCTTTCTTCTGAGGCTCGCTGGATAAAAGACAGTTTTAATGGAGGCTACATTCTCTTCTGCTTCAGCAAAAAGAAGGTGGGAGATAGGGAAATTTTCCTTCTACCCACCTCACTAAATAGCACTCTAAACATTTCCTCAACCACTTGTCCTTGCCTATGGTTGGACCTAACTGCTCTCTAGACCCTACTGATAGTTGATTTACCCCTGTGTTTACTTGTTTAAACAAGGAAATAACGACTGACAATGGACCTGATACTGTCAGAGGGTACTGGCTATTACTCCTGGAAAAACTCTAGCCCTAGGACTCCAATCAATTGGAATTCATTCCCTAGGCCTAGATATGTAATCATTTTTGAAAAAGCGCTGAATAAAAATGATGTACTGGGTACTAAGGAAATTTCACTGGTACTGGTTTTCCCTGGTAAAGCACAAAGGAGGAAAAGTAGAGGGAACCCTAATCCATCCTGCTCAGTTACAAGGGAGCAATTGGAGACTCATCAGGAAGAACTGACTCATCCACGGTGTGATGGTCCTTTGATGTCAATTGAGCTCTAATCTAGGTGTTGCTGTGATGGTATGGTGTACAAGTGATTAAAATTCATAATCGGTTTAAGTAAGGGAGGTTATCTTAGATGATCTGGATAGGCCTGATTCAATCAGTTGCAAGGCATTAAAATCAGAGCTGAAGGTTCCATGAAGAAGGAATTCTCTTTGTGGACAGCAGCTTCAGCCTATGCCTGAGAGTTCTAGCCTGAACTTTCTGACAGCCTACCTTACAAATTTCTGACTTGACTTGTCAACTCCCACAATGACATGTCACCTTCTAGCAATATATATATGTATGTATATATATAATTTCCTCCTGGTTTTGCTTCTGTGGCTGAACCCTGACTAATACACATAGTCACTGAACTAGTTAGCTCTGTGATCCTAGAAGCCAGATTTCCCACTGTTATGACACTGCTGACTCTCCAACTTTTCCTTTTATTTGAGTTACCCTGGCTTAAAATTTGAGAGAACCCCAGAAAGTAGGGAAAATCAAAAATAGAATTAAAGAAGCGAAAAGATCCCCATTGGGTTTGGAAAGCTAGAAAAGAACAAAATGATGATGAGGCCCAGAACTGTTACATCTCATAAGGAACCTAAAAGGCAGGAAAACAGCGCAGTAACTTGGAGAAGTCCGAGGAAGTAATGAGAACTTCTCAAATGAGGGCCCATGTTATCAGCATACCCTAAGGGCTACTTCTCCCTGACATGCTTCCCTGTTCTAACCAGTGTGCAGATCCTCTGCGTGTCAGGAGCACTGTGTGCAGCTCCAGGCTGCAGCTAGGTTCACAACACAGTACTTCACAAAGTAACTCACAGAGCGTGGCTGGGATCTGCATTTTTGCTTAAGGCTAGGAGCACAAAACTCTTCCTCCTTTATACATGGCACTGGCTCAGGAGTCCCAAAGGCAAACCAGCTTAGAGCCTAGGGAATGGAGAATGTCTATTCTCAGGCTACCCCAAGCAGTATAGAATGGTTCCAGATGCCATTCTAGACTCGGCCGCTCACCTCTCCTGGTCCACTAACGTGTCTCTGGAAATCCTCCACCACAGCCACAGCCTCCTCGCCACTCTCAGGGTGATGCAGCTGCACCCAGGTCCGCAGTTCCCCTGGCAGGATGCTCAGGAACTGCTCCAGGACCAGCAGCTCCAGGATCTGCTCCTTGGTGTGCACCTCCGGCATCAGCCACCAGCGGCAGAGCTCCCGGAGCCGGCTCAGCGCCTCCTGCGGCCCAGACATCTCGTGATAACATAACTGCCTGAAGTGCAGCCGGAAAATTTCACAGACAGGAGGGTGATTCTTTTGGAGACTGCAGCCCTGCCCCCAGCTCTGGCTCTCTGGCTCCTGTTTCACGGTCAAGCGCCCCTCCTGCCTCTGGAGAACAGCACCCCTGGGGATGAGGCCTGAAGTTCCTCTGCCTTGGGCGGCCATCGTGACACCAAAGAGAAGCTTGTTTCAGTTGTGGTTTGTCCGATTAAAATGATGGTCTGTAATTCAGGTCTCAGAAGCTGTTGTCAGAGTTGAGGATGTGGGGTGATGGGAACGTCACCTACAAAAACATCAAGAGAGAAATCAGAGTCCCCAGAGTGCTCAGCCCCAGGTGGATGACAGACCCTCCACAGTTAAAAAGCAAAGCTCTAGAAAAAAGAAAAAAGAGCACAACCAGGGCAGTCTCTCTAAGCATCACTCCAAGTGACTTCCTTAAGGTTTCAGTGGCTCCCATCACCTGCAGGATAAAACCTAAATGTCTATGCCTAGCATCCACAACCTGGCCTGAGGCCTCTGTCCTAGCCACACCCTCTACCACTTTCCCCAGGTACCCACCAGGCTAGAAAGACTGCAATGATCTCCAAATGTGGGATATGCAAGATAATCCAAAAGGTGGATAAAGAAATACTAAGTTGTTATTTAACTATTTAGTGGATGTTTTATAATGTGCACTGAAATTTGTACAGCAGTACATACCTTTAACTCACAAATAAACCTATGTTGGAAATGCATGCTCAAAACTCTTCTACTCTACTCTTTAGTAATAGAGATGCACAATAAAGAAAGTTAGCGACTAAAGCTCTGAAGACACAGCTAGAAGCCACACATACTCCTTCTCTGGATTTTTCTGCTTCTGAAACTTTTGACAAACACCTACTCACCTGTCAAGACCCAGAACAAATGCTATTTTTCTCTTGAAGGCATTCCTGATTGCCTCATGCAGGAAGGGGAGCTGGTCACCTCCCTCTTGGTACTTGTCAGTGTAACATTGTATTTTAACTAATTTATGCACAATTCATCACTCACACCCTCCAAACTGCTGGATGGCCACAAAAGAAAAGGAACCCAATGGAGTAAGAAATGCCAGACCCTTTTCTACTCAACCCACTTCCCCTAGAAAGCCTTGCTGATCTCTCCAGGCTTAAGTGTGGTTACCGCCTCAGTGAACCCACAGTACCTTTTTCATTCAAACCTCTGCTAGAGCACTTCTCACACTGTGTTTGGGACTTACACGACTGCCTCCTCCACTTTATGGGAGGACTCAAAGGGCAGAGCTGGTTCCCAGTCATCTTTGTACGTGTGTGTGTACTTGGCATACAGAGGCACATACATATCTGGGAAGTGAATGAATGATACTGAAGTTAGGGGTGGGGGCGACTTTTATCCAGTTTACATACTGTAAAACCCTGAAAATGAGCACCTTAGTGGTAACTAGGGCATCTGTGCTATGCTTCCAATTCACCATGCATCTTGGTACCTTGGGTAAGCTACTCTCTCCAGGGCTGAATTTCTCTAAAAAGACAAACATAGACTTAAAAATCTGTGACTCTGCTCTGAGATACATAGAAAGTTCAGGCCATTTTCCTACTTCCCTTACTGCTCCGAATGCTCAGCCCCTCATCTCATCTGGATTTTTGACTCTCCAAGCTATACTTCACGTCTGAAATTCTGACTGGGTCTGACCCACTTCTGACGCTTCGTACTGTCTTCCAGCGCAAGGCTGGGAAAACGTCTATCTACATTTCGCGTTCGACCAGGCTTCTGCGGCGCCGCTCACCTGGCCACGTCTGCCCTGCTCATCGCTGTACCCGCAGGTGCTGGGCTCTGTGCCAGGCACGGCTGGTCAGGGCACTGGGACAAAGAGGCGGCTCTACATCTAGCGGCTTCTGAGCGTCACGGGGACCGCGCCGCCAGCCGCGGGGGCGAAGAGTGGGTCGGGCCGGCGTAGCCGACCTGGGCTGTGGGCGGCCGCAGCTCCAGCCTAGCGGCCCCGGGCCCCGGCAACACTTCGCTTCCCACCCCGGGCCCGCTCACCGGGGCACCGCGCCCGCGACCCCCGAACACCAGACGCCGCCGCAGCCGGTATAAGCGAAAACAATGGCCGGGCCGGAAACGAGAGAAGCCCCACTTCCGGCCTCTCCAGGATCCCGGAAGTCTCGGTTGAGGAAGTGGGCGCCCGCGCCCCCGTGCCCCCGCAGCCACACAGCTGGTGACACCTTGGGAGCGGAGGCCACCCCCTCCGGACCTGGCTGGGGCACAGCGGCAGCAGCGGGGAGGGGGGGTCTCAACTGAGATCTCAGGCTGCACACGTGCTGCTCTCAGACCATTCTAGGTCTGGGCGACCCTGCCGCACCCCAGCTTTGCCCCTTACCCTCCTGGTGGCCTTGGGAAAGAAAACCTAACCTCTGAGCCTGTTTTTTCATCTGAAAAATGCAGAGCACAGCGTGCACCTGACAGGGCTGTGAGAGCTGAAAGGGGTAACATAAGGACACTACACAGCAAAAGACCTGACATATCCTGAGCATGCAGTCAGATATTATTATACTGTTTGTGACGCCCAGGGCATTTTCACCCAATGTGAGTCTTAATGAAATAAGCAACAGGCATCTCCGTCTTACTAAAGAAGAAATGAGCCCAGAGATTGTGATATTTTGGCCAGCAGGTGTGGTTAATCTTTCCTAAAACAGAACAAGCACTCTGGTGTCCAAGGAGAGGCCCCCTAGGGCGGGCCAAGGAGCTGATAAAAAGTGGGAAGTTATGGGGACAACATAATCTAGATGCAATTGTCTAGTCTAATATCTGGGAGGCAGGTGTTACCCAGGTGGACTTCACCTGGAAGAATGGTTTGCATACAGAAGCATGTGAACAGGTCCCTGCTGCTAACATGATTGAGGAGGCTCTGAAGGTACAACCTCCAAAAACGAATGATGTATGGGGCTAACGAAAAGCCTCTGCAACTTGAGGCAGTAAAAGGACGTATGAAAAAAATATATTCAAGAAAAACTTGAGTTCCAAAGAGAAACAAAGGGCAAAGGATAACATCAGCCACATTTCCAATGGAGTTAACTATGTATCTTATGCATTGGGTTGGCCAAAAGTTTCGCTCGGGTTTTTCCGTAACATCTTACGGAAAAACCCTGATGAACTTTTTGGCCAACCCAATATCTTGTTGTAGCCTAGCAAGTAGTTCCTTTACAGGGTCTGAAGTAACAGTAACCTGTGCTGTCCAGGCCATCAGCAATATCCCAAGGGTGTTCTGGGTCTACCTCTGGACCTGACATGTGTCCTTCACATCTCTGCATAAGCCAGGACAGAAACGAAGGCATAAGAAGACCTACTGCAGGGTTTTTACAGTCTTTAAAGAGGTCTCTTAGAGCAGTCTTGGCCCACTGAGCCTGATGAGTGGCCTTCTGATATCAAGGTCACCCTCTACATTTGGAAACCTCACAGGGAGGTCTTGGCTATCTGGTCCTAGCTTCTGCCTGACATTGCCACTGCGTGTGGCCCACTGGCCCATTAAGGCCTCAGAGACTCAGGGATATCGAGCAGGAAATCTCTTAAGGCCAGGCCAAATGCTGTCAGCTCTTTTTCAGGTTTCCCTGATGATGCGTTGTCCTGCAGTTCTGGCTGCCTGGTATGTAGGAGACTTAGGGATCTGGAAAACAAGATTAAGTTTTTTCATTCCTCAGAGCTGTTTCATGCCCAGGTGGTTGGCTTTCATTGTCTGTGAGAGCCAGCTTCATCTGGGAAGTGTGTCCAGACTTCATAGGTTCCTCTGTGGCCAGCACTGTGGGCCTAACCTACCATGACTGGATTGGGTTCTAGTGGAGGAGACATGCTCCATGACGCCCCTCATATAGCACCTTGGGAAACCTATATTTGGGCCAAAGACAGTCCCAGAATACCTGAGGGAACACCACCCCTGACCTCTCTGGGAAACTATCACATTAGCTTTGGTATGAGAGCTAATAGAACAAGTAACCCAGTTCTATGTGCCTGAAGCAGAACTCACCATCTACCCCCAACCCTGAAGCTCCACTCACATTCACATCACTATAAAGGGCACTATCATTCATCCAAGAGCCCAAACTAGAACGTGGATGTCATACCATGGGCTGGGTGACCATAGGAGAGCTACGTAGCCTCTCTGTGCTACAGCTTCCTCATCTGTAAAATAAGGAGAATAATAATAATGATACCTAAGTCATGAAGTTGATATGAGGATTGGATGAGATAATATATATATATATATATATAAAGCACTTAGAATGTGCCTGGCACATTGTAGGTATTATAGGTGTTTTCTAGTATCATGTTTACTCACACTTCTTTATACCCTGTATTCAGATTATTGCTGAGTCTTTGCCCCATTTGTATGTAATAACAATAATAATGACAACAAAAAACAATAGAAAATACCTATATCACTTACTATGCTGCTCTGCATCATCGCCACTGTTCACTTCCCTGTGTTAAGTCTTGCCTGGTGTGAGGGCAGCTGTGAGAAGGATGTTCCTAGGGACCTTTGGGATTTAAGGAGACCACAAAGAGAGGAGCATGGTCAGGTCTGGAGATTCTTTGTCCCCAAACTGCTCATACTTTCTGACATCATCTGTGTGGACAGTCCCCTTTTCAACAGCCAGGATACTCTTACACACCCTGAAAATAAGATGGGGGTCCTAGAACTGCTCCTTGTGGGGGGATAGTTGTAATATGGGCAGGAGACCCCAGTTACTATGCTTGAATGGGAATGTATGAGGCCCAAGCTCTAGCCAAGAGAGCAAAGAGACTGTCCTATCACCTTGAAAACTTCTCCTTGTCCTTCAAGAATTAGCTGAGAAACTCCATTCTCCAGGAAGACATCCCAGGACCCCATCTCCCCACCTGGATTAGGTGCCCCTTCCTTTGTGCTCCTGTGGTGGCCTGCCGTGTGCTTGTCACGGCCCTTATTTGTTGCACCAGGTTAACACTGTTTACTTGTCAACTTCCCCCATGCACAGTAAGCCCTATGTGGGTTGACACCATGTCTCTCTGGTTCACAGTTGGGTCCCGAGGCACAAACTCTAAGCCTGGCTGGTTTTAATATCTGTCTTGGCCGGAAGACAAGGTCAGTCCACCTTTATTTCCCTGGTGTCCAGTACAGAGCCTGGCCTAACTCTAAGAAATGTGTCCTTGATCCAGGTTGTTGTGGAAGGCTTTTTAAGCAGGGAAGGAATCTGTTAAGTCTGGGCTTTGATTGCCAGCTATACTGAGGGGCTTGGAGGGAAAGAGATTGAGACATCCATTGTATCTGCTTATCTGCTTTGCCACCCCAGTGCCTCTGTAAGACAGAATCATTAGTTTACAGGCGAGGATTCTGAGTCTCGGCAAATGTCCTGCTTCCTGGGTAACACTTTACTGGCTGAAAAGGGCACGGAAGGCTTTGAATTCAGGTCTATAGACCACCCCCCTTCCTCCTCTTTTTTTTCTGTTTTAGGATCCTATCTCTAACCCTCATTCAGTCCTCATTCTTTAATTACTCTCAGATTTCTTCCTGCTGGTGGTGTGTCAACGATGGTCACAGAACATGGCCTCGTGGTAGACTCGGGAAAGGCAAGGATTCTCTAGGTCTTCTGGCCTCAGGTATCCCGCGAGGAGCCAAACCCTGGCGCAGAGACCAACGAGATAAGAAGGCCTCCGAGCTTCCTAGATGGAACCGGAAGTGGCTCCAAGGGCCCGAAGATCGGAGAGGAATTCGCTTCCGGCGCATCTTTTGTTCAGGAATCGTTGGCAGCTACTGCGGGTGGGGAGGCTAGCGGGCTAGTCGTGGAGCTTCCTCTGGTTGCCAGGAGTGGGAGCCGCGGTCCCGGGCTGTTCCTGCCCGCTGTTGGCGCTGGTATTGACCCTCCCTCGTGACGCACATGATGAGACAGGCCCAGAGGGCAGCAGGAAACTTCCGGGGATACCAGCGCATCCCCGACGGGGTTTGGTGGGAACGCAGGACTGTCTCCCCGCCTAATACTGCTCGACTCTCCGTGCTTCCTTCCCGGCATTTATCCCAGAGGCCTTCGGAAAAGCGGGGCACTGTATTCCGTGGTCTTTGTTCTAGCTTAATCTCCGTCCCGAAACCCCTCAACCCGACCCTCAGCTCAGCCTCTGGCCCACCGAACTGCAGATTTGCCAAGTGGAAGGAGCGTTTTCAGCCTATCCTACCCACAGCTCCCACAGACACCAGGGATGTTATTAGCAAGGACTCGTGGATTGCACAAAGGATCCTTAGAGCCGCTGGTCCAGCCACCACCTTCCCACCTGTTATGGGTGGGGAAACAGGCCCATGGAGGGATTTGAACTGAGACCTTCTGCCTCCCATTCCAGAGACCTTGTCTCTTTTTCTGAGCCAGTGTCTGTGACCTTGAGTCTCCTAAAGCACAGTTTTGGTCTTGGAAATAATAAACTTGATACTATTGGCTGTAATCTTTCAGTTTCTGGGTATTGTTGGGCCTTAGATTTGAAATCCAAATTCTTCCAGAAGCATCTCAAACATAGATTGGAGTTTCTTTCCAGCCTGTGAGTATGGCAGACCTCAACTTTGCCACTTACAATCTGGGATTTGCAATTTTGGGCAAGTTATATATCCACTGAGTCTTAAGTTTCTTCATGTGTGAAATGGAAAAAACCAATCCATGCCTGCTTATCCCTCAGAGTTGGGAGGATTGAGTGAGGTAAGTTGTGAGTTTTGACATGTCCTGTTAAGCACTATCCAAAGATTAACAAAAGCACCTACACAAGAAACTTTGGATTCAAGGAGGGAGATGGAAATGACTGGACGTTGGAAACATGAAGGGCAAGGGGCAGGCAGACACTGATGACTTACAAAAGGCAGTATCTGATAACAACGTAAGAGAAGTTCAGAGAGCCAAGAAAGGGATTGATCTTGAAAGGGGTCAGAAGCAGCCTCAGAGGGAAGAGCATTTGAGTTGAGCCTTGAAGCAGGATTTAGGGAGGTTTGGCAGGGAGAAGGAACAATATGATCAAATGTTGAGAGATACACATTTCTGGGGGGGGTCGTTATTTCAGTCCAGTATTATAAGCTGTAGGGAATTTAAAAACGGTGATGAGATCTCTAATTTAGATGTATAAAATCTATGTGCCCCCTAAGCCACCGTAATGACCCCTGATGATCCTGTTTTTCCACCACTAGAGGACAGGTGATATTGTACTTCCATTCCTTATTGCTAGTTGAACAATCGGGAGAAAGCCAAGAAGAAGCTGAGCCCTGATACTCCAGGGAAATTGTAAATTCTCTTCCCATTTTAGGCCTCCAGGATGTCTCCATCTGCACTTGGAGGGCTTCCATGACTAAGCCTAATCTTTTCTAAGAGTATCTAGCAGATTACCCTGTGCCCCAATAACACCAGTGTTCCATACACTCATGTTTCTATAGAGTAAGCATGCAGAACTTGCTAAGTGAGTGGATGTTTCCTACTTCCTCAGAGAAGGCGTTCCAGAGGGCCAGGTTAGTTCTCCCAGGAGGTGGGCAGGAGTATTGTTCTCTCTTTCTCTCTTTCCTAGCAGTGTCTGGAACAAGACTGTCTCCAAGGGTTGCTCACCTGAAATATGTTGAGCCTGTTGCCCTGTCATCCTACATCCCTGTCATTTCTGGCTTCCTTCCATTGCCCAGAAGCTGGTGGAGCCTGGGAAGAGGATAACAGTGAAGAAAAGTCTGATATCTCTCTAAGTACCAATTAGGGTAGAAAGGGCTTGTCATTGGCATCAAGTTTACTGATAAGGGATGCACAGTAAAGTTCGGAGAGTAAAGCTCTAGTGGAAACTTCTCAGTGTGAAAAGGTCAGTTGTGTACTGGAATTTAGCTTGTGTTTGCTCTTTGCTTCTTGGACTATGATAAGTGCTACAACTCTTCTCTGGAAGAAGCACTTCCCTCCCCGAAGTTTTAATGTATCTTTTCTTTTAGGACTTTTCTAGCCCTCTTGCCAGAATTTTGTTTCATTTCATTAATCCTAATCTCACACCTTTGTTCCAAACAGTTTCACTCTGCTGTGATGTCCTCCAATTTCAAAACTTATAGCAAATACTAACCATTAAAAATTCCTTGTAACACTGTCTGAAAAATGAACTTCTACCTGGCTTCCGCATTTGTCTTTTTTTTTTTGATATCTATTAAACTTTCTTTTTTATACAACTATATTTTATACCAGTGATCTATGTGTCATAAAGTTTGTGTCTGATTTTCTCCTTTCTTTTTTTCTATTGAATAAAAGATTCTTTAAATTCTATAGTGCTTTACAGTTTTCAAAACTTTCACACATGTGATTTCATACAATACCATAATAACTCTTTTTTAAATTCCCTACCCCTATATTGCCCTCCCCACTTTCCTCTCCCCACTGGTACTAGTTTGTTCTCTGTATCTGTGAGTCTGCTTCTCTTTTGTTTTATTCACTAGTTTGTTGTATTTTTTAGATTCCACATGTAAGTGATATCATACAGTATTTGTCTTTCTGTGACTTATTTCACTTAGCATAATGCCCTCCAAGTCCATCCATGTTGCTGCAAAAGGCAAAATTTTGAAAAAGTTTTGTTGAAGTATAGTTTATTTACAATATTGTGTTTAATTTCTGCTTTACAGCAAGGTGATTCAGTTATACATATGTATATATATATTTTTCATATTCTTTTCCATTATGGTTTATCACAGGATATTGAATATAGTTCCCTGTGTTATACAGTAGGACCTTGTTGTTTTTCCATCCTATATATAATAGTTTGCATCTGCTAATCCCAAACTCCCTGTCCTTCCCTTCCCCACCCACCTCCCCCTTGGCAACAATATGTTTCCTATGTCTGTGAGTCTGTTTTTGTTTTATAAGTATGTTCATTTGTGTCGTATTTTTATTTTACTATTTTTAAAATTAACTTATCTTTTTATATTTGGCTGCGTTGGGTCTTCATTGCTGCACATGGGCTTTCTCTAGTTGCGGTGAGCAGGGGCTGGTGGCTTCTCTTGTTGCAGAGCACAGGCTCTGGGTGCGCGGGCTTCGTTAGTTGTGGCACGTGAGCTCAGTAGTGGTGGCTTGTGGGCTCTAGAGCGCAGGCTTAGTAGTTGTGGCTCACAGGCTTAGTTGCTCTGCAGCATGTGGGATCTTCTTGGGCCAGGGATCGAATCCGTGTCCCCTGCATTGGCAGGTGGATTCTTAACCACTGCGCCACCAGGGAAGTCCCTGTGTCGTATTTTAGATTCCACATATAAGTGATATCATATGGTATTTGTCTTTCTCTTTCTGATTTACTTCACTTACTATGGTAATCTCTAGGTCCATCCATGTTGTTGCAAATGGCATTACAGTATTTCATTCTTTATATTTATTTATTTGTTTGTTTGTTTACTGGCCACCCTGCACAGCGCGGCATGCAGGATCTTAGTTCCCCAACCAGGGATCCAACCCATGACCCCTGCAGTGGGAGCCTGGAGTCTTAACCACTGGACTGCCAGGGAAGTCCCTATTTCATTCTTTTTAGTGGCTGAGTAGTATTCTATTGTGTGTGTGTGTATGTGTGTGTATATATATATACACCACATCTTCTTTATACATTCATTAGATTGTTTCCATGTCTTGGCTGTTGTAAATAGTGCTGCTGTGAACATTGGGGTGCATGTATCTTCTCGAATTATAGTTTTGTCTGGGTATCTGCCAAGGAGTAGGATTGCTGGATCATATGACAACTCTATTTTTCGTTTTTAGAGGAACGTCCATACTGTTTTCCACAGTGGCTACATCAACTTACACTCCCACCAACAGTGTAAGAGGGGGTTGGGACTTCCCTGGCGGCCCAGTGGTTAAGACTCCAGGCTTCCACTGCAGGGGGCATGGGTTCAATCCCTGGTTGGGGAACTAAGATCCCGCATGTCGCATGGCACAGCTAAAAAGAAAAGCAGTGTAAGAGGGTTCCCTTTTCTCCACACCCTCTCCAGCATTTATTATTTGTAGACTTTTTTAAAAATAAATAAATTTATTTATTTATTTATGGCTGCATTGGGTCCTCGTTGCTGCACGCGGGCTTTCTTTTAGTTGCGGCGAGTGGGGGCTACTCTTCGTTGCGGTGCACGGGTTTCTCATTGCAGTGGCTTCTTTGTTGCGGAGCACGGGCTCTAGGCGCATGGGCTTCAGTAGTTGTGGCGCATGGGCTCAGTAGTTGTGGCTCACGGGCTCTAGAGCACAGGCTCAGTAGTTGTGGCGCACGGGCTTAGTTGCTCCGTGGCATGTGGGATCTTCCCAGACCTGTGCTCGAACCCGTGTCCCCTGCATTGGCAGGCGGATTCTTAACCACTGCGCCACCAGGGAAGCCCTATTTGTAGACTTTTTAATGATGGCCATTCTGACTGGTGTGAGGTGGTACCTCATTGTAATTTTCATTTGCATTTCTCTAATTAGCAATGATGAGCAACTTTTCGTGTTCCTATTGACCATCCGTGTGTCTTCTTTGAAGAAATCTCTATTTAGGCCTTCTGGCAAGTGGCAAAATTTCATTCTTTTTTATCCACCTATGTCTTTTAATTCCTTTCTCCAGTCTACATTACTTCAAGCAGTTTCTGGAAAGTCAGCTTCATTTAGTTCAGACTGTCATTACATATACATATCTGTTACATCCTAACAGATTGAATTCAGAAGCAGATATGAGAATCCAGCCATCTTCTGTTAAAAATCTTTAGTCAGCGAATCCATTTACCACTTCAGTCCACTCAGTGCCCTCTGATAAGTGCACCTAGAGCAGTAAATTCAGTCCAATCTAAAATTATGGTCTTCTCTCTCAAATCCCCCCATATCTATTACTATACATATTCTTTGTATCTAATTTATGGGATTCTCACAAAACCCCAGGCAGATAATACCCTCTTAGGAAAGCTGTATTCTCTTCAATCTCTACTTTCATAATTCTCTTGTAGGCTCTGCTGAAAGCGGCAAGAAGTAAAGAGCACACACCAAAATTCTGAGACTTTCCTGCCATTTCCTCTAACATTACAGCTTTAGTGGGCATGTGGTCTGCATTGCAATGGACAGCACGTAACTGAACCAGTGCTTTTCCACTGCATAACCAGATTCATCAGCAGCATCCTACTACAACAGGGTTTCTCAGTCCCAACCGTTTTGAATATATTTATTTATTTTATTTTATTTTTGACTGTGTTGGGTCTTCGGTTCGTGCGAGGGCTTTCTCTAGTTGCGGCAAGCGGGGGCCACTCTTCATCGCGGTGCGGGGACCGCTCTTCATCGCGGTGCGCGGGCCTTTCACCATCGCGGCTCCCCCCGTTGCGGGGCACAGGCTCCAGACGCGCAGGCTCAGTAGTTGTGGCTCACGGGCCCAGCCGCTCCGCGGCATGTGGGATCCTCCCAGACCAGGGCTCGAACCCGCGTCCCCTGCATTAGCAGGCAGATTCTCAACCACTGCGCCACCAGGGAAGCCCAGTCCCAACCGTTTTGAATCAGACAATTCTTTGTTGATGCATGTAGGATGTTTAGCAGCATCCCTGGCCTCTACCTATAAGATGCCAGTAGCACCCTACCTCCGGTTGTGACAGTCAAAAATGTCTACAGATGTCCCTTGGGGAGCACTACATGTTCCAAATTCTGTATCAATGAATAATTCTTTGAACAGTAACAGAAATCGGAAAAACAGCAGCTTAAGCAAATAAGTTTATTTTTCTCAGTACCATCAGGCATTGCATCTGTATTTTAAGCAGGACTGAGGAGGAAGGTGAAGACTTCTCACCAGAGGGCTTTAAAAAAATTATGTGGTAAGAGGCACCTCCACCAAAGACTTTCTTTTATATGTTAGAACTGTGCATATGGCCCCCCTTAGTTCTAAGAGAACCTAGAAGACTGATTATTTGACGTTTCTAGCCTCTATAGCAGCTCTGTCAAAAGGTTCTGTGATGATGGAAATGTTCCATATTTGCTCTAATAATATGATAGCCACAAGCCACATGTGGTAAATGAACACTTGACATGTAGCTAGGATGACTGAAGAAATGAATTTCTAATTCAGTTTAATTTAATTTAAATAGCCATACGTGACTAGAGACTACCATATTGGCATATGGTAATCTCAAATAAAGCTCTAAAATAAAGGAGAACAAGGAGAAAAGGGGTTGGAAAAGATGCTGGGTAAGCCAACCTAGAGTATCTGCCACAGGACTACTCTTACTTTCTTGAACTTCCCTTCTACCTTGACTTCAGGGAAACATACTCTCTCAGTTCTACTTCTTTGACACACCCTTTCTAGTATAAAGCATCACGCAACTATGGGGCTCTCAATGTGGACCAAGCTCTTCCTCCATCCACCCCTTGAATGTCAGTGTTCCCCAAGGTTTTCCTGACCTTTTTATCTCACTTTTCACACTTTCCCTCTCTGGGTAAGTTCATCGACTGATTGTTTCACCCACCTCCCACAAGTTGATAACTTCCAAATCTAAATATCTGCTAGAGAACTCCAGCTTCATACATATGTCTCCTTACTTGTCTCTACCTAGATGTTTCGTGGGCACCTCAAAACTCAGTATGTCTCACATGGAATAGTTACTGATGGAACAAATATTTGTTTGGCACCAACTGAATGTCAGACAGTGGGTTAGATGTGAGGAATAAAGATACGAATAGGCTAGCTGTGGATCCTTTTGGTTCTTATACTTTAGCAGATGGAGTAGATAGGTTCTCTGTACTCAACTGTCTTCATTTGGTTCCTCTTGTTCTCAACCAAGGGCAGGGGTTTTTTCCTTTCACAATGCCATCCTTCTAGATCAGCAGTTCTCAAACTCTTTAGTCTCAGGAAACTTTGAAACTCTTAATTGTTCAGGACCCCAAAGAGATTTGTTTGTGCGGTTATATCCCTTGAGATTTAGTTATTAGAAAACTGAGATAAAAATATGTATTAATTTATTTAGAAACAATAATAATAAACCCATTACATGTTAATATTTATGTCATTTAACAACCTATTTTTATGAAAATAACTTTTTTAAAAAAAATTACAAGAATGTTTTATATTTTTGCAACTCTCTTTGAAGACTGGTTTAACAGAAGTTGGCTAGATTCTCATATCTGCTCCTGCATTCAGTCTGTTGCACTATGACAGATACGTAGCCTCTGTATACTCCACAGTACACTCATGACAGAATGAGAGTAAAAGGCAATGACATTTGATTATTATGAAAATAACTTGGACTTCATGGACCCCCTGAAGGTGTCCCAGGGATCCCAGGTGTCCCCAGGCCATACTTTGAGAACTGCTCTTGTTCTCTGGACCACCAGAGTAATTCTCTTGTTTTAGAAGGCTTACAAATGTCCCAGGCTATTGAAAAGGTGGTTTGGGTGAGCTGTGTGTGCCTCAGGTCATGTGCCCCCTGCTGGTTGACCAAGGATAGTCTGCAGGCAGCTGCTGAAGAAGGACCCTGAATAGATGGCTCCTGGCACAGCAATGGGCACTTGAATTTCATGGGGTGGTCTTGAGTCTCTGGCACAAGAATGTGGTCTGGTAATAATGACGCGGGCACAAGTGGAAGCTGGGCTCACTCCACATATGTGTTCGCCTCCTCTCCTCGTTATTTCCCCGGTTCCAGAAGGCCCCACCAAGCTCCTCCCTCTTCATGCTTCTTCATTTCTCTTGCGGCCCTAGGTTTTCCCCCTGTCCCAGCCCTAATATCCTCTTATGTTACCTTTTTATTCAATCTATCATTTACAAAAAAACCATTGTCCCTTGTTCCTTTTTTTTTTTTTTTTTTTTTTTTTTTTTTTGTCCCTTGTTCCTTTGATTGGCTCTTATTAATCAACATCTTAGTTTTCAAAATTGTCTCTGATGGGCAGTTTCAGTCATCTGATTTGGATGTCAAAGCTAAATATTATTTCATTCTCTTTGCATTTCTGTTGCAACAACCCTAAATTCTCCCTGAACTGCCTCTGACTGACGAGGGGAGGGACACCTAGATGGTAGAATGGGGGGAAAATCAAGTCAATCAACATTCCATAAGATTACCCTGCCAAACAAGGAGTTGCCTACCTCAGCTCCCTGTCCCCATAAACCCGCTCCTCTTGGAGCAGCAGTAGAGTAGACGTGAGACAGTTACTGCCTGAACCGGGGTGGTGAGAAGCAAAGGGAGGATGTGAGAGACATTCTCAAGGAATAACCTAGGGGAGGGAGAGGGAGAACCACAGCTGTGGGAGGTAGCAGTGAGGATGCTGACATCTGAACTGCGGCTTGAGGAAAGAGAGTTGGTTTTATAGGAAGAGATGAATTTTAGACATGGAGTTTACAGTGCTGAGGAACGTCCAAGTGAAATGTACAGCGAGCAGGAGAAAGCGTGGGGGAGGCTTTGGGAGAGAGTCTGGGCTCCCGTTTTTTCAGAGGCCCACGGTAGTCTATGTAGAAAGACAATGTCTCACTTTACCACGTGCCAAGTCCAACAAAAATGAACTCAGCCAGCAAAAATATTTTTACCTAGGCAGGTTAAATATCAAAAATATGCCAAACATTATATTACAAGAGGTGCAAGAGCAGCTGAAGCCCTGTACCTGGTAAGAACAGAAGAACATGTGATGAATTGCCATAGCTTTATTCACAGGATGGGCCAGGGGCCCATCCTTGCTATGAATTTGCCATTTTTGCCATTCTTGTCATTTTGCAAACATTTTGAGAGAGGGTATCTCTTTTTCTCTGACCATTTATAGTGGGCATGTGAATCAAATGCTTTTAGAATAGAACTGAAAAGTTTAAAGAACTCTTTTCAGTTCATTTTTCACCCACGATGATCCCAATCCTCAGTTCTCTGTTTTCATCAAATCTCAACATTTCATCGACTAATCTTAATAGTCCAGAAGCTTCAGCAGTTGATTTATAAAGTTAACACATAGGTTGGAAGACAAATACAGTAATTCTTATCCTCCTGTATCAACAGTGTACCATTAAAACCTTTTTATTTTGAAATAATTTAAGACTCACAGGAAGTTATAGGGACTTCCCTGGTGGCACAGTGGTTAAGACTCCTCGCTCACAATGTAGCGGGCCCAGGTTCGATCCCTGGAGCCCACATGCATGCCACAAGTAAGAACCCACCTGTCACAACTAAGGAGCCCGCCTGCCGCAACTAAGACCCAACACAACCAAATAAATAAATAAATAAATAATTTTTTAGAAGTTATAAAAATAGTACAGAGAGATCTTATAACCCTTCAGCCAGCTTCCCCTAATGATAACCACTTATATAACTAGAGTATACTGTCAAAACCAGAAGTTGACATTGGTACACTACTATTAACTAAATCACAGACCTTATTTGGATTTCGCCAGTTTTTACGTGCAATCTTTTCATGGTGGTGGTGGGGGGAGGTGTAAGCTGAATAATGGCTCCCCTAAAGATATCCACCTCCTGATCCCTGGGACCTGTATTATCTTATATGGAAAAAAAAAAAAAAAAGGATTTTGCAAATGTGATTAAATTAAGGATATTGTGATGGAGAGATTATCTTGGATCATTCAGGTGGATCCTACGTACAATCACATGTATCCTTGTAAATGAAAGACACAGAGACGAGGAGAAGGCAGTGTAACCACAGAGGCAGAGATTGGAGTGGTGCAGCAACAAACAAAGGATAATGGCAGCCGCCAGAAGCTGGAAGAGGCAAGAAACAGATTCTCCCCTAGAGTCTCTGGAGACAGTGTGGCCCTGCTGACACCTTGATTTTGGTCCAATGAAACTGATTTTGGACTTCTGGCCTGCAGAAGTGTGAAAAGATAAATTTCTGTTGTTTTAAGGCACTAAATTTATAGTAATTTGTTACAGCAGCCATAGGAAACGAATAGAAGGCGTATAGTATTATGAAATGTTATCACATGTATAGATTCATATAACCACCAACACAATCAGGATATAAAACTGTTTCATCACTACAAAGAAACTCTCTCGTGCTACCCCTTTATACTCACAACCACTGTCCCCTCAGCCCTAACCTCTGGCAACCACTGATCTGTTCTCCATCTCTATAAACTTGTTACTTCAAGAGTTCCACGGGTGCCTTTACAATTACTTGTCAACAACCACAAAAAAGCAGAGACCATACAAAACATAACAAAAGCAACCCAGCATTCATCAGAAAGTTGCACCTAAACTGAGTGTCCATAAACAGCTATCTCCAACAGAGCCTAAACCCGAGATACTCGCCCAATTCTGAGGGAAACCCCCCAAGGGTATCGTCCCTGGGGGGCTGGCCTCAATTTCTTTCCCAGGAACTGGGCTCCTGGTGCCCCCTGAGTTTTTCCTTTCCATGTTTCCCTGCCTCACACTCATTCCCTGCAACTGTCAGGGACATGTAACCGGCATGCCGCCACCCATCCCAGCACAGCTAACTCTTCCAACTCTCAAGTTTCCCAGGAAAGCCAGGATATGTTATCTCAGGATTTGGTGGCTTTTGAAGACATGGCCTCCTTCTTCACTCAGAAGGAATGAGCCGGACTGGCCCCTGCTGAGAGGATCCTACCTGTACAGGGATGTGGTGCTAGAGAATTATGGGGATGTGCCCTCCCTGTGGTAGGCCCTAGGTGGTCCTGGGAATGAGATTCTGCCCTTTAGGGCTCCCTGACTTTCTCTAGAGGCCATAGAGTCTCAGATAATTCTAGCATAGAAATAATCACCCTCTGCCCTGCCCCCCTCAGGTTGCTTGTCACCCAGCTCTCTGTTTGGGGCTGCCTTGGGACCTGATGCAGCTGAATTGGCTATGGTGAAAAGGAAAGCGAGCTGACCCTTCTTTGACCCGAGGACTGGCCCTTCTGGGATCAGGATTCAGAGCTCGTTTCTTGACCTCCCTGAACCTTCCTCACTCTCCCTCCTGGGCATTTCATTTTTTTGTTGTTCCACCAACCCCCACATGAATGAACCTGGAAAGGGATCTGGGAGTAGCTCTCTGACACCTCACTCATCTTTTTTTGTCTCATTTCATTTCTTTGAGTAGCATTTCCATTCCCAAACCCTGTTCTTTTATCCAAACTGGAAGAAGAAATGAACCATGGAGTCCTGATCCTTAGAAAGATCTGGGTGGAGAAGATTCTCGCAACCTGAGGAGAGGCAAGTGATGGAGAATGTTCTTTTTTTGTTGCTGTTCTTTTTTCTTTCTTTTTTGGCTGTGCCAGGTGGCTTGCAGGATCTTAGTTCCCTGACCAGAGATTGAACCCATACCCTTGGCAGTGAAAGTGTGGAGTCTTAGCCACTGGACCGCCAGGGAATTCCCTGGAGAATATTCTATTCTTTCCTTATGACAGTTTCTTTTCCAGTCTCCTTACATATTTAGGGCTTCTCTGTGGTGTTGATTTCCTGATGCTTCGGAAGATATGAGCAATGGCCAAAGGCCAAGGCCATGAGGTATCAGCAGACACCAGAATTGCTCTGCTGCCCAGAATTAGTCTAGGAGGGCCTAATATCTGGCTGGAAATGCCTTCTTGAAAAAGATATGCCAAAACCATGCTTTGGGGGTTTTCCTTTTTTTTTTTTTTTTTTTTTTTTTTGCCAAAAGGGGATGTGGTCTCTTCACTATAAAAACTGGTGATTATGTTGGCTGAAGGAAAGAATTTTGATCACATAAAGAGCATATAGCTCTTTCTCCATTTTCCAGCAATTGCTTAAATGCTAGTAATGAAAAGGCTTTGCGATTTGGGGCTGCTATAACAAAAATACCATAGACTTGGTAGCTTATAAACAACAGAAATTTGTTTTTCACTGTTCTGGAGGCTGGGAAGTCCAAAATCAAGTCACCAGCAGATTCAGTATCTGGTGAGAGCCTCTTCCTAGACAGCAGTCTTTTCACTGTGTGCTCACATGGTAGAAGGGTAGGTGGTCTCAATGGGGTCTCTTTTATGGGCACTAATCCCATTCATGAAGGCTCCACCTTCATGATCTAATCACCCCCCAAAGGCTCCACCTCCTAATACCATTACTATGGCGGTTAGGATTTCAACAAGTGAATTTTGGTTGGACACATATATTCAGACCATAGCAGGACCCAAATACAGCATGCAGCTCAGAGCTGACCATGGATATACTATTAAAAAAAAAAAAATCTTGTCTACTCCAAGCTCTAAGCTCACTCATGATTTTCTGTCACAAACAGGAAAGTTCAGAACCCTCAGACATGACACCAAAGCCCTCCTCCACTCAGGTTCATGCCTTACTTTCTAGCTTCATATATCCCTCCTTCTCCCCCATCATCCTAAGAGCAACACCCCCCACCCCCATGCAGAGTGGCATCCTGCCAGGAGGCTCCTGATTTAATCACTAATCATGCGTCCCTCACCCCTGTGCAACCAAGGTCTGTCTCACTTAGGGGAAAGCAGCAATCACTTTTTCTCTACCTTGGGCTTCCTTTATAGGGCCCGGTTCTTATATATTCTCTGGTTCCTAACAATCCTTAATGTTGACAAGGAAAGAAGTGTTGAAATAAATTGACTGCCAGATATTTCTCCAGCAAAGATGGGTGTACTCAGGATCAGCAAAGAGTTGCAATTCAAGGTCTGCAATCGTGGCAAGCCACATGCAGTTTCCTCGTATGGCAAGGGAAGGAGAACACTTTTACAGAGAGGAAAAGGAAATTGGGATGGCTGTAGTAAACAAAGAATCCATGGCTTTTCATTGGTTGGATCCTTGCCAGGACAGGAGTCCTTCTTCTTTCTGTTGGGCCCTGCTATCAGCACATATGGTGAGAACTCCCCCTTCTAGTCTCCAAGCTCTACTTAACTGAGGTTTCTGTTTATTAATTTTTTACATTTCCCCCTTTTGATCAATATCTTTCTCTGAAAGCATCACTGATTGAGTCTGTTTTTCTAGTTTCAGTGGCTTTTTGTCCCTCAATATCAAGAAGGATTTTTTCTGGGGGTAGTGTCTCATGTCAGAGAGAAAGTACACAGATTGGAAACCTATTCAAGTAACAAGGAGGGGTAAGAGGGAGAACTCTCAGGTACTCTTTTTCTAAAGTTCATATGTTATCAAGATCATAGAAATTTTTTTTTGAGATCTGAAGCATTATATCATCAAAGGTTTGACAACAAACTTCCAACAGGCCTGGTCATCTTGGGAAAGCTATCTCATCAGATGTCATCTGCCTCAATTTGGGGAAATCTTTACTTTCAGGTCACCAGATGATGTGCAGGTCCAGTCAGGATCCAGTGCTTTCTTTAGATGTGTCATGTGAATCCAAGAATTCCTTGGGGTTTGGTGGCACAAGGGTTTGGTTAGCAGTACTTGATAGGGGCCTTTCCAGTGATGCTGTAGAGAGTTCTTCTGAAAGTGTCTTTTCCAGTAGACAAAAATCTCTAGTTTGCAAGGTGTGATGCTTAAGGTCTTTATCTCCTGAGGGTGCACTATGAAAAGATTGCCCTACTAAAGCATGGTTATTTTTAATAGAAGCAATTAGGCCTTTATGGTATTGAAGTATCTGTTTTTATTGGCTGTGGGTCAAAAGAAGTAGGAGCCAAGTGCATTTGGCATCCTATGACTATCTCAAAGAATGAGAGTTTGAGTTCCAAAAGCAGTGGATCTGAGATTTAGAAGGACCAATGGCAATGCTTTTGGCCAGGGTATTTGGAGGGCCTCTATAAATTTTGCCAACTGAGTCTTAATAATATTGTTAGTGTATTGACTAGACTAAAGGATTGAGGATGGTAAGTACAGTGAAAGTGTTGTAAAACCAGCTGAACAGCACAGACTTCTTGAAGCACCTGGCCTGCCAAATGGGTTACTTGATTACTATGAAGTTTGAGAGGAGTTCCCCAGGTAGGGATAATCTTTTCCAAAAGGACTTTAGTCACATAAGAGGCAGTAGGCTGTCTGCAAGGGAAGCCTTCAGTCCAGTGTGAAAAAGTACAGACCGTGACTACAACATATTTATATCCAAGAGACAAAGGAAGTTGTATGAAATCCATTTGCCAGACCTCGAATGGTCCATTTGGCAGTTTAAAATGTCCAGGAGCAGTATGAACAGGCTTCCCTGGGTTGTATTTTGACAAGTGGGACAAGTGAGGTAAGCACTTTTTGCAAATTTGTTAATGTTTCCCCAGCAATATTGATTCATGAAGGCTATCATTTTGTCAGTAGATCAATGGTTTAATGCATGTACAGTGGTGAGGAGTGGGAATTTTAGAGCCTCCAGTAGGACTGGATTGTTATTTGGTACAAACCAGAGCTTTCTTTTTTTTTTTTTTTTTTTTGAGCTTTCTCTTTTGATCAAACCAATAGTTGTTGAATTTCCAATCTTGTTTTTCCTTTTTTTAAGGCCAAATGTTGGGCTTCTACAGCCAGTTTTTCTAAATTATCCTTTGGTGAACTAATCTCTTTGGACCATGACAGATGTTTGGCTGCTGTTGGTCCCTTTAAGGGCAGCATTCCTTGCAGAAATATCAGAGGTGATTTCCCTTAGCTTCCAGAGAGTCAGGTTTAGAATGCCCCAGAATTTTAGTAATAGCTAAAGCAGCAGGTAAAGTGTTACATTCAGTAATTCCCGAACATAGGACCATTTAAAATTTTATTTCTGCTGGAAGTAAGGAAGCCACGTTGCTTCCACAACATTCCAAAGTCATGAGCTACTCTGAAAGCATATCTACTATCAGTATAAATATTGGCAGTTTTGTCCTTGGCTAAAGCACAAGCCTGTGTAAGAATGTATAATTCAGTATGTTGGGCTAAAGTAGCCATAGTTAAAGATGCTACCTCAACAACATCAAAAGGAGTTGCAATAGCATACCCAGCACAATATTTGCCATTGTCACCTTTTTTTTTTTTTTTTTTGGCTGCACTGCACAGCATGTGGGATCTTACTTCCCTGACCAGGGATCAAACCCATGCCCCCTGCAGTGGAAGTGTGGAGTCCTAAACACTGGACCATCAGGGAATTCCCCATTGTCACCTTTCAAATAAGAACCATCAGTGAACCATGAGAAGTCAACGTTACCCAGTGGAATTTCCTGTAGATCATTAAAGGAGGTGGTCCATCAGTGTTATGCACTTGTGAGGTACTTGATTAGTGACAAGAGAAGAGTAGCCGGGTTAAGGTTAACACCAGGTAAAAGAGTTATGTGAGGAGCAGTCAACAAAAGGACTTCGTAGGAGGTGAGGTGGCTGACAGAAATGTTGAGTATGATGAGAATTCTCCTTTAAGGCCTTGAAGGCTATGTTATCCAATTCTTCCCATTAAGTTGGGTTGGCTTGTCACTGTTAAGTAAAACATACAGAGATTTGGCCATAAGAGAGAAATTTGGAATCCAATTTCATCAATAACCAACTAGCCCAAGCAAACCTCACAGTTAGCATTTGGTTTTGGTTTGGGGAAACTTACAACATCATGAAGTCTATTTGGTTCTAGGTATAGCTCTTGTTCTGATATCAGATGCCCTAAATATTTTTTAAATTAATTAATTAATTAATTAATTTTTGGCTGTGTTGGGTCTTCGTTGCTGCTTGTGGGCTTTCTCTAGGTTGCAGCGAGTGGAGGCTACTCTTTGTTGTGGTGCGTAGGCTTCTCATTGCAGTGGCTTCTCTTGTTGCAAAGCACGGGCTCTAGGTGCGTGGGCTTCAGTAGTTGTGGCTCGCGGGCTGTAGAGCGCAGGCTCAGTAGTTGTGGTTCATGGCCTCCACAGCATGTGGGATCTTCCTGGACCAGGGCTTGAACCCGTGTCCCCTGCACTGGCAGGCGGATTGTTAACCACTGCGCCACCAGGGAAGTCCAAGATGCCCTAAATATTGAACCTGGGTTTCAGCAAACTGAAATGTTTCTTTGGGGACCTTATGTACTTTTAAAAAAAGCTTTAGTAAGTGTATGCTGTCTTCCTGTGAGGAGGCTCCGGAAGGAAAGCAAAGAAGCAGATCATCCACATATTGCAACAAAGTAGAACCTCTAGGGAGCTTTATATCATCTAGATCAGCCTTCAGGATTTGTGAGAAATAAGGACTCTCAATATAAAACTAAGACATGGGCTTCCCTGGTGGCGCGGTGGTTGGGAGTCTGCCTGCCAGTGCAGGGGACGCGGGTTCGAGCCCTGGTCTGGGAGGATCCCGCGTGTCGCGGAGCGACTGGGCCCGTGAGCCACAATTGCTGGGCCTGCGCGTCTGGAGCCTGTGCTCCGCAATGGGAGGGGCCGCGGCGGTGGGGGGGCCGCGGCGGTGGGGGGGCCGCACGCCGCGATGAGGAGTGGCCCCCGCTTGCCGCAGCGGGAGAGGGCCCTCGCACAGAGGCGAGGACCCAGCACAGCCATGAATAAATAAATAAACGGTTAAATAAAATTTAAAAAAAAAAAAAAGGAACTTGACTGATTAAATAAGACATTATTGTTCAGGTGAATTGTTTTTCTTTCCAAGTGAAGGCAAAAGGTATTGGCTAGCTTCATCAACTAGAATACTAAATAATGCATTAATCAGTTACAGTAAACAATTTACTTCCAGTGGGAATGGATGTTAATAACTTATGAGTTAGGAACAACAGTGTGTTGAGGGATAACAATGTTGTTTATTTGCTCTGAGGTCGGAGACAAACCCCCATCCTTGGCCCTTAGGTCTTCTCACTGATAAAATGGGAGTATTACAGGTGCTAGTACAAGGGATAATGAGGTCTAACCCTTGTAATCTATTATGGGCTTTATGCCTGGAAGGGCTTTTTTATTTATAGGGTATTGATTAATTCTGGGACGAAGTTTTGAGGGGGCTATTTGAAGCTTGATGGAAGGTGTGCTGTGAATTTTGCCAACATCAATTGGAGATTTTGGCCAAAAGGAAGGTGGTAGCTGATTCAATAGGAACTAATGATCAGCGTTTCCAGAATCAGCTTTAGTACAGTCAGAGACAGAAAAAATAAAAATGTCAAAGAGTTATTCAATTCATGTGTTGGTTACTTTAACGGCTACTGTCAATTTCTAGAATTATTTCAATTTTGGGGGAGAAATTCCATCATAATACTTCTCTAATAATAAATAAATGGATGGGCTGGAGGAACTAAGGAGAAAAGGGTGTATATCTCTCAAAGAGCCTAAACAAAAGGGAATAGGTTCAGAGACAGGAACCTCTTAGAGATCCCTACTATTTGAACTGTTTTAGTACTCCAAGCCAGGGGCTGTTCCATAGTGGTGGGGTTGAGCATCAAGTGTGGGGCTCTGGTGTCAATGAGGATTGGAAGAGATTCATCCCCAATCTGGAGAAATGTTTCTCCAACCAATTAAGAGGGAGGATTAGAAAGAGCCCCATGTAGTTCCTCGGAGCCCCACCTTTGAAAGTAGGGAAGATGTTGGAAAGGCTGGTTGGAGGGCTGAAGTGCTTAAATTTGTAACAATCTCTTTTCCAATGTCCTGGCTATTTGCAATAATAGCAGAAACTAGGAGAGTTTTGGTTTCATTTCTGAGCCTTCATTTGTTGACGATTAAGAATTTTGGCAGTCTTCCTTGGAGGTGACTCATCTAGAGTACGAGAGAGCTGGCTTGCCAGATTAACTAAATCTGGAGTGGACATAGTTTCCCATTCCATCCTGGTCCTTTTTACTAGAAGGGAACGGTCTCAGTTCAGCCCATTAATAGACACAGTTAAAAGCTCCTTGGATGGAATCAATATCTGAAGGAAGACCAGAATTTCCTTTAAAAACAGTCTGAAGTTGATTGTAATGATCATGAACAGGTTTGTCAGATTTGTGTGTAAGCCTGAATTTTGTTCCAATCAACAGGCCTTGGAAAGGCCCCAGGAATTGCTTGATGAAGTTGCCTAGCGATTGCCCGAGCCTGGTCATGTAAGTTAGGTGACTGGTCTACCAGTTGTAATTCTAGAGACCTTTCAGGACTTTCCTAATTGGTGGTTTTCATCCAAAGCTGGGTCTGGCCTTCACCAACAAGCATATGAACTAGACGATATAAGTCAGAGAATCCAGGCTGACAAGTTAGAATGGCTATATTAAATTCCCCATCAAATCTGTGAGGAACTTCCATTACTTTGGGAAAATCTTTGACTATGGCTCGCAGTTCAGCTTTAGTCCAGAGATTATAAGAAATTAAGGGTTTAGCTTCTGGAACCTTTGAAGGCTTGATTTTAAAGGGACAGCTTCTGACAAGTTCAGAGGAAAAGGAAGCCGGGAGAGTTTCAGAGAAAAGGGGAAGTATGGTGGGAGAATTACCAAGGGGGAACTGAGGGTATAGAGGAGGCGTAGGCAGCATAGATTGCAGAGAGACAAGATGGTGCCCGAGGCAGAGCCTGAGGCAAAGAGGCCAAGGGAGAAGAGCCTGAGTCTTTGGGAACTATTTCATCTTTCTTTAATCGTTTGTTTGCCTCAGTTGATCTCAGAATCTTACTTTGCAGAGAGGCAATTTAGACTCTTGATAATATTGGAAAGCCTTAAAATATCAATTGAAATAAGCATTCCACTCAGTTCTGGAAATTTTTGAGCTCTTGTAGTCCATTTCAGCTTTAAGGAAATTAAGTTTGGGGATTTCAAAAGTTCCCCATGATGGCCATTGATATTACAAGTTACCTTTAGTCAGGTCAGTCCATTTAGTTAAAAATGCACATGAGGGGACTTCCCTGGTGGCGCAGTGGTTAAGAATCAGCCTGCCAATCCAGGGGACACGGGTTCGACCCCTGGTCCAGGAAGATCCCACATGCCGCAGAGCAACTAAGCCTGTACCACACAACTACTGAGCCTGCGCTCTAGAGCCCGCGAGCCACAACTACTGAGCCCATGTGCCACAACTACTGAAGCCTGCGGGCCTAGACCCCGTGCCCTGCAACAAGAGAAGCCACTGCAATGAGAAGCTCGTGCACGACAGCGAAGAGTAGCCCCCACTCTCCGCAACTAGAGAAAGCCCGCGCAGCAACAAAGACCCAACACAGCCAAAAGGTAAATAAATAAATAAATTTATTTGTAAGAAATCCCACAGCATTGTAAATCAACTATATTTCAAGAAAAATTATTTTTAAAAAATGCACATGAGGAAGCCATAATACATAAAAACATAAAATTGGCCCGAGTCCCTGTAGGCACCCTCAAAATATTCAGATAACTAGGATCCCATTTCTCAGAGGTTTTTCTCTAGAGTAAAGAACAATTTTCAAACAGCTCCAAGAGCTTACAGCACAAACAGCTCAATTTAAATAGCTTGCAAGCCTGAATACCAGCCAGTCCTAAGGAGATAGCTTGGTCTCGGAGAAGCCAGGTGGAAAGGCTTTTTCAGCCAGTCTCCAGAGAATGTCCCTTTCCAAAGGAATAGGCCAAAGACTGAAAAACCAGCACAGTTTCAGAGAAGCAGCCCCTGTTTCTGAAGGAATCAGCCAAAGGCCTTTTCAGCCAGCTTTGGTTGACAGTCTGACTTCAAAATCAGACCGAAGTGCCAAACACATACAAAACAAGGCTTCAACCAGAAAGATGAAACCTTTAAGTAGATCCCAAATAAACCCTGTGGAGCTTCAAACGCAAAGAGGGCATGAGCTCAGATCCAGGAGAAAGACGTGCCTTGAAACTCCAGGGTCAGCAAGAAAGCAATGAGCTAGAAAGCTCAATAGGCTAAATTGTGGTTACCACACCTGTTTGCTCACCAGCGCGGAAGCCATGGGAGGATCTTCAATGGTCCCTGTGTGGGCTACCAAAATTTTGACCTGAAACAAATAGACTGCCAGATATTTCTCCAGCAAAGGTGGGTTTCTTCAGGATCAGCAGAGATTTTCAACTTGAGGTCTGTAACCATGGCAAACCACATGCAAGTTCCTGAACGACAAGGGAAGGAGAACCCTTTCATAAAGGAAAAGGAAGTAGGGCGGGTATAGTAAACAAAGAACCCATGGCTTTTCATTGGCTGAGTCCTTGCCAGGATATAAGAGGAGTATTTCTTCTTCCTATTGGGCTTTGCTATGGCCACAGGGCATGAGAGCTCCCTCTTCTGGTCTCCCAACTCTATTTAACTGAGTTTTCTGTTTATTAATTTTTAAAAAGAGATTTGGCTTTTGCTCCTTTAAGTGTGGCCCTCAGAATAGCAGTCCTCCCCCCCATTATCTGGGAGCTTGTTAGAAATGCAGAATCTCAGGCCCCAGCCTAGTCCCATGGAATCAATCTTCTTTTTAGCAAGGTCCCAGGTGATTTGTATGTACCTTAAAGTCTGAAAAGCACTGGTCTGGGTGGAGCCTTTTGTTTACAATTCCTGCTTCATCTCTAGGAGCCCCAACAGTCCCAAGGAGGAGAGGTTGGGAAGCAAAGGGTACATATGAGGTTAAGGTCTTCTAATCAATGGTACCTGTGGACTCTAAAACCTAGGGACAGAGGGCAGGAGGCTGAAACCATTGGCCACCCTTGGGGTCAAACACAACTTAGGTGGAGCAGATTTTTATACAGCCCCACCCTCCAATTAGACAAACAGAGGAGGTTCCTATCACTTTTTGTTAAGAAATCCATGTGGAACTTTTTCCCCAGGAAGCAAAACAAATTTAGGGCAGTGCTTCTCAACTCTAATGCACAAAAGGACCTTTTTAGAGCTTTGTAGAAACCCAATGCCTGGGCCCTGCCCATGGGATTCTGGTTGAATTGGTTTGAGGTGGGGTGGAGGGCTGAATTAAAAAAAATTCTCCTGATATTCTAATGTGCAACTAAAGTTGAACTGCCAACTTAGAGGGTTTCCGTTAAGATAGTGGGTTTCCAAATGTGGTGCCCCAAACCACTGCATGAACATCACCCAGGAACTTGCTACAAAGGCAAATTCTCAGGTCCCACTCTAGACCTACTCAATCATAAACACTGGAGTAGGGCCCAGCAAACAGGGCCTCCAGGTGAGGCTGATATGTTTCAGAACCACATCATAAAGGCAAAAGAAACAGCACAGGATGCAAGCTGAAAGTCCCTTTTGTGGATCTTTCTAATAAACTACAAGTTCCAGAAAGAACTTAAGGGCTTAATCCATATTCCTGTTTATTTAATGTCATGGCCAGCAAGCTTCATAGGGGATTGAGTCTGACTTGGAAAGCTGTCATAGTGCCTGTTCTTGAAGGGGTTCCGAACAAGTTCCCCAAAAGATGCCATTTTGGCATGAGGATTATTTTGCTTAGAGGTCAGTCAAGACCCAGCAGACTCAGGAAAAGCTCTTTACCTCCCCCTTAACTGCCTAAAAGAAGCAATCAGTTCCTCCATTTGTGGGAATGTTACCGAGCAAAGGGCTTGCTTTCTAATGTGCTTGGAAGCCAATACTATAGCACCAGCTTTTAGGCTCTCAATCTGTCTCCCCCATCCAGTGTTTGGGGCAAAATTTAAGAGGTAGGGGAATTTCAAACTTGGGAGCTGGTTGGCTAGTCCTGAATTAGTCCAGATAAGCTACTTGTGCTGCTGGAAGCCAGATTTTTTTTTATTAAAGGACTTCTCGCTTCCTAAAGGGCTTCAGTGGCAAGACTGAAGATTCTTGGTTCCAGGGTCATCGTGGAGGCCTGGGTCCCTGCCTTACACACGTGTGGTGCTGTCTCTGTAAAATAACTCAAGGTTTGATTAATCAACCACCTATTTAAAGAGGCAAAACCAGTTTAAGCTGGTGCTGTTTCACTTTGATTACAGGATTAAGAAAGGAATGTTATCTCCTAAGGAGTTATCTTACTGGCATCAGGAGAAAACTGCTCTTTTCGGTCAAGCAGTCATCCCTGAATCTTCTAAGGAGGTCTGGTTAATGTATAATGTAGATGCACAATGCACACTTAAAGGGGTTTTCCAGAAAGCAGAAAAAGAAAACAGCACTGAGTTAAGCAGTGACTGATAAAGTATAATTTTAAAGTAAAAGCTAAATTTGCACAGCAACGAAGACCCAATGCCGCCAAAAATAAAAAACAATTTTTTAATTAAAATAAAGAAATTAAAATAAATAAAATAAAGCATAAGAACTATCTAAAAGAAAAAAGATAAATTTGTATTAGTCTAATCTTGCCCTAAACATATCTTTAATATGAAAAAGGTAGCTTTCGGTATGAAAATTTAAGGCATTTTTATGACTAAATCAAGCTTTTCTAACTTCTCTGCTCTTATGCCCAAGAAAGATCCTCTGTAAAGATCTCACTCATGAACAGCTCCTGGACTTGGATTAGCCTCGGAGAAGCCATGATTGATTTCAGTTCGGGCAATGTGGAATTTTGCCTGAGCCCTGTGATCCTGGTAAACAGTGAAGGTTAAGAAATCCCCTCACACTTTTGTGTTCCAGAAAACAGCTTACTGCACAGAACCACCCTCCCATATATGACCCAGTTAAGACTCACAGACACCCTCCTTGGTACTTAAGACAAAGCCAGATACAGACTGGCCAAATTCCCATTCTTTGTCTCATTAGCTGAGCTGCTCGTCCCCACTGATCAATCAGAACAAAATGTGCTAGCCAGACTTCAGTCAGGCTTCTCTTTCCTCCAGGCCCCTGACCTCTGCTGTCCCCCAAGGCTGAGCAAGCACAGAGAAGTGGAACATGCCCCCTTATCAGCTTCTCCCGGGAATCGGGAGTAGGACCCCAGGGAGATACTTTTCTGTCAGACCCCACTGGTCATTTCGCCTTGCTCGTCCAGCTTTCCCCCCAAAGATTCTGCTTATCTTTGCTTCCTCTTTACCCTATAAAAGAAAAACCATCTTCTGTTTGATTGGAGACACTTGCAGACCCCAGGGTCATGATCTTCGTCTTGCAATAGTCCCACTTTCCCTCTTGCATTAATTCTTTTGAATACAAGTCTCTGTTTACTAAGTCTGGATTGGTTTTTCTCTGGCAGTTTCCTACCATGCCAGCCATCTTTCAGTGTGTAAACACACCAAGCTCGTGACTACCTTGGAGCCTTTGCATGCTGCTTTCTCATCTGGTACATCCCTTCCCACCTTCTCTGACTGGCTTCACAGCCCTCCTGCCTGTCCTGACCCTGGCCCTGCTCACTGTATACCAGAACCTAGCGTCGTAGCCCTATTCTGCACGTTTGATATAAGTGGAATCATATAATATGTGGTCTTTTGTGACTGGCTTCTCTCACTTAGTATATATTTTCAAGGTTCATCCATGTTGGAGCATCTATCAGTACTTCATTTTATTGCCAAATAATGTTGCATTGTATGGATATACCACATTTTGTTTAATCATTCCCAGTTGATTCCCAATTTGGGTTGTTTCCACTTTGGGGCCATCACATGAATGCTGCCACAAACATCCATGTACAATTTCTGTGTGGACATATGTTTCCATTTTTCTTCGGTATTCTATTAGGAAAACCACCAGTTTTCTCCTCCTGAGTAGGAAAAACCCCTTTTCTTCCCTAATGTTTCTTTCTTTCCTGTGTGTCTTCTTTACTACTCACACAAAACACTTAACTTCTGATACTTTTGGTCACCAAATGCGTGAGGTTTCTCCCCACACCAAGCAATTCTCTGAGACACCAGCTGGGTGTCCTACAACTTAATTCTGACACTGTGTACCCAGAGATAGTGTCAGATCCCACAGATTAAGGGCTCAGTCCCACAAGACTGCCCCACCCCACTTCTGATGCCGATCACAAGTAGTAGGTCCCCAGGTTACCCACAACTTCTGTCTGCGTTGTCTACAAATCAGAGGTTCCCATGACCCCCTCCTTGGGTTGGATTAATTTGCTAGAGCCACTCACAGAACTCAGAAAACACTTACTTATATTTGCCAGTTTATTAAAGGATATGCTAAAGGATACAGATGAACAGTCAGATGAAGCGATAACATAGGGTGAGGCCTGGGAGGGTCCAGAGGGCAGGAACTTCTGTTCCTGTTGATTTGGGGTGCGTCACCCTCCCAGTATGTGGATGTATTCACCAACTTGGAAACTCTCTGAACTCCATACTATTGGGATTTTATAGAGGCTTCCTCACGTAGGTATGATCAATTATTAACTCCATTTCCAGCCCCTCTCCCCTCTCTGGAGGATGGGGGGCAGGGCTGAAAATTCTAAGCTGCTAATCATGGCTTTTACGTTCCAGTGACCAGCCCTCCTCCAGGAGCCCATTCGGAGTCACCTCATTAAAACTGAAGATTCTCCTAGTGCTCTTCTTATTACTTAGGAAATTACAAGGGTTTTAGGAACCCTGTGTCAGAGATCAGGGACAGAGAACAATATATATATTTTCATATAGTAACATTATGTTTAACATTTTAAGGAATTGCCAAACTGTTTTCTGAAGTGGCTGCACATTTTACATTCCTACCAGCAATGTATGAGGGTTCCAATATCTCCACATTTTTGACAACATTTGTTATTATCTAACAGTCATCCTAGTGGGTGTGAAGTGGTATCTAATTATGGTTTTCATTTGCATTTCCCTAATGATTAATGGTAATGAGCATCCTTTTTATGTGCTTATTGGCCATTTGTATATATATATCTTCTTTGGAGCAATGTCTATTCAGATCCTTTGCCCATTTTTTCAACTGGATTATTTGCCTTTTTATTGTTGAGTTGTAAGAGTTCTACATACATTCTGGATATAAATCCTTTATCAGAAATACATTTTGAAAATATTTTCTTGGGATTTTCCCTCATTCTTGAATGATAGCTTAGCTGGGTATTGAATTATAGGTTGTACCCCTCTTCCAACGCAGGAATCAGAAAACTTTCTCTGTAAAGGGCCAGATAGTAAATATTTTCAGCTTTGAGGGTCATATAGTCTCAGTCATAACCACTCAACTCTGCCACTGTAGCAGGAACACAGCCACAAATAATATATAAATCAATGGGCATGACTGTATTTCAATAAAACTTTACTTATAAAAACAGGCAACAGGCTTGATTTGGCCCATGGGCTGTCGTGCAGCCACTCTGCCAAATTTGGCATGTATGTTGAGATTAGTGATACCACACATTCATCAAAGGTTTATTACTCACATAATGAGGAATTCTGGGAGAGTAGGGTGACTCCCACGCAGATTCAAAATGGCTTGAGGGACTTCCCTGGTGGAGCAGTGGTTAAGAATCCGCCTGCCAACGCAGGGGACACGGGTTTGGTCCCTGGTCCGAGAAGATCCCGCATGCCACGGAGCAACTAAGCCCATGCGCCACAACTACTGATCCTGCGCTCTAGAGCCTGCGTGCTGCACCTACTGAGCCTGCGTGCCACAACTACTGAAGCCCACGCACCTAGAGCCCATGCTCTGCAACAAGAGAAGCCATTTCAATGAGAAGCCCGTGCACGGCAACGAAGAGTAGCCCCTGCTCGCTGCAAAAGCCTGCAAGCAGCAACAAAGACCCAACACAGCCAAACAAACAAACAAACAAAACAAACAAAAAGGCTTGAGAGAGCAGGGAAAGGAAATTGGTCTGAGGTTTTTATGGTGGTTCAGGATTGGGGCCAAGGTAGGGTTCTCACAGATGGGCAGAACTTGAATGGTTTGAATTTCCTACTGGCGTCAACGGAGGAAACACCTGGGATTTCTTACCAGCTTGCTCAGATGTAGGAGAGAAGTGGAAGAGGAGAGTTAGGCTTAAAAGATGTCAGTTGTCAAACATAAAAAAAGATGAAGCAGACTCTATTACAGGCTGTAGTTGGCTGACCCCATATTCAAGGTTTTTGAAGATACCACATTATCTTCTGGCTTCTATTGCCTTGTTGAGAAATCTGTTGTCAGTTTAATTGTAGTTTCTTTGTAGGGAGTCCTTTTATCTTTGGTTGATTATAGGATCTCTTTATAGCCTTTGATGCCCTGCAATTTCATTACAATGTGTGTAGGTGTAGATTTGTATTTATTCATCCCGTTTGGGATATGTTAAGTCTAGGGATTTCTGAATCTAAAGATTCAGCCCTTTAAACAATTTTGGAAAATTATTGGCTATTCTATCATTGAACATACCCAGATATTTTTTATTCTTTTCTGAATTCCTAATTGATGTAGATGAGACCTAATTCTTTCCCCTAAGTCTCTTAGTATCTCTTTCACATTTTCAATCTCTTTCATATTTTCAATCTCTACATCTCTGTGCAGGAGGGCTTGTTTTCAGGTTATCTAATATGCAAAATTACTTGAAACAGAAATCCTGTCCCACCACTGTTGACTGATTGATCTCAGAATGAACATGCAGCCTCAACCTGGATGTTCCTGAGTTTTTTGTTTTTAAGATTTATTTTTTATTTATTTTATTTATTTTTCACTGCATCGGGTCTTAGTTGCAGCATGTGGGATCTTTCATTGCGGTGCACGGGCTTCTTTCTAGTTGTGGCGTGCGGGTTTTCTCTTCTCCAGTTGAGGCGCGAGAGCTCAGTAGTTGCCCCGCAGCATGTGGGATCTTAGTTCCCTGACCAGAGATCGAATCCCCATCCCCTGCATTGTAAGGTGGATTCTTTACCACTGGACCACCGGGGAAGTCCTCTGAGTTTTTAAATTGCAACTGAGAACAGAGCTATTTGGTATGTTCTGACAGACTTTCTGGTCTTTTTCCAGTGGCTGTTAAGACCCAGTTGCACCTCTGTTGTTCAAGTGTTTATCTAAGTTCTTTTCAGTAATGTTCCCTTTTGCTCAAACTATTTTGATTTGTGTCTCTTATGTGTGATGAAGAAAGTCCTAACTAGTGCAGAGGACTATCTCAAAATAGTCCTCTATTGGTACTATCTCAAGTACCATTTCAGAGAGGGAGTCAGGAACTGCAGACCAAGGACAGTGTGAGAAATTTGAGAGTTCTTAAAAACATTGTGTGTTCGTTATCTATTGCTACATAACAAATTACCCCCAAACTTATTATTAAACAACAATTTTATTATCTCACAGTTTCTGCATTCAGGAGCAGCTTAGCTGGGTTGTTCTGGTTTAGGGTCTCTCCTGAGACTGAAGTCATGATATTGGTTAGGGTTGAAGTCACGGGCCTTCCATAATGCTGCTCAAATTTTCTCAGTTATGGAAGCTAGCTTACCTCATTGTGAGTCATCTCAGCAAGACAGAGAGCAGAGAGGTAGCCTCAAGGCCTTTTTACGACCTAGTCTTAGAAGTGACACATCATCACTTCTGCCTTATTCTATTTGTTAGAAGCAAGTCACTAAATCCAGCCCACACTCAAGGGGAGGGGAATGACGCTCCATCTCTTGAAGGTAGGAGTAGCAAAAAATTGTGGACATATTTGAGAAACACTACACTTTGTCATTCCTCCATGGGTTATAAAGGTGACACTACCTCCACAGCTCCAACTAGATCATTATTCCATCTGAATTTACAGCCTCTCTTCTTTTGAAGTTCTTGGTGCCAGATTTAGCACTGACTACGCCTCATGTCAGGACTTAAAACCCATGTTTTGCCATTCATGAAACCTGCATCTTAGCCATGGCTAAGCCTGGGAGGCCCGAGGGAATGTAACAGTTATTCCAGACCCCCAAAACCCTCAGATGGGTTACCCCAGACCTCATCACTGACCTACATCCCTCACAGGGTGGCAGTACTAGTACTGACACACTTCACATGAGTTCCCTGTCCACATCGGTCCTGGCCTACCTGTTCATCAAGGAGGTACCCTGCTCCTATGACTCCCTAACCACTTGATTTCTGAATACTGTCTCCAGTCTGTCTCCTGATTTTGGAAGGAACAGTTGAGGCATTCTGACTCTGTATTTACCCATTCCCTGCCCAGTTTCTACTGACTGAGGACCACACATGAAGTGTCAACTGCATGCTCAAGAACATCTTCCTCATAACTCTCCTGGTTCTCTCATCTTGCCGCCTACAAGACGGCATCCAATTTGTACTCCATCATCCCCAACAGAACAATTATGGCCTCTACATCTCCCTGCTCTGTACACCCCTAACCCCACTGACACCCTGGCAGTCAGGTCACACAAAGGAATCTATAACTTCTGCTGGTCTGGAAAGTAAGGTAACCAGAGCCAGGCCATGTGGGAGGCCATGAGCATGGAACACATCCGTCTCTCCTTCTAGCAGGCACTCCCACATCTTCCACCCATGCAGTGAATAATTATCCAGGCTTGTGGAGAATGGATGAGGTCCTTAACCCCATGGCCCTATGATACCAGCTCTCCCTACCTTCCTTTTCTTTTCTTTTTTCTTTTTTTTTTAATATTTATTTATTTGGCTGCACCGGGTCTTAGTTGTGGCATGCGAACTGTTAATTGTGGCATGTGGGATCTAGTTCCCTGACCAGGGATCGAACACGGGCCCCCTGCATTGGGAGCGCAGAGTATTAGACACTGGACCACCAGGGAAGTCCTCTCTCCCAACGTTCTTAATCTACTTGATCTTTCATTGCTCTACAATCATACTAACCCTGATCATCCATACGATCCAGCAACTAAGGAGTTAATTAGGAGATGCTCTTCTGTGAAAGGAAAATAAAAATGGAGTCTGTATTGCCAAGAGAGCTCTCTAACAAGCTATTGAGGAAGCGTGACTTATGCACGTCTTAGCCTGTGGAACCTGACCTTTTGACCTAATGAAGTCATCCAGAACATCTGCCAGAAACAACATATCTACTTATTGACACCCTAAAAAAACTTGTGATTCCTGAGGACAAATCTTTTCCGATCATGTCAGTGCCAACCACAATTCTTGCCAGGCAACTTTCAACAGCCTCGTGCTTTTTTTTTTTAATAATTAAAAAAAAACCACATTTATTTATTTATTTATTTATTTATGGCTGCATTGGGTCTTCGTTGCTGCGTGCAGTCTTTCTCTAGTTGTGGCGAGCGGGGGCTACCCTTTCTTGCGGTGCACGGGCTTCTCATTATGGTGGCTTCTCGTTGCAGAGCTTGGGCTGTAGGCGCCTGGGATTCAGTAGTTGTGGCACGTGGGCTCAGTAGTTGTGGCTCACAGGCTCTAGAGTGCAAGCTCAGTAGTTGTGGTGCACAGGCTTAGTTGCTCCATGGCATGTGGGATCTTCCTGGACCAGGGCTCGAACCCGTGTCCCCTGCATTGGCAGGCAGACTCTTAACCATTGTGCCACCAGGGAAGTCCCAGCCTCGTGGCTTTCTGTCTTTATAAGCCCTTGTTTCTCTTCCCCATCAGGGAATACTCTTTCAAGAGTTACCTGAATCTGTGTCTCCCAAATTACAGTTATTGCAATTGCAATAAGATCCCAAATAAACTTTTTTTTTTCATCCTCCTGCATTATTTTTTTGGTTGACACTTCCTACCTGGTCTCATTCTACCTGTGAGGAGGCGTTCCAGGTAGGGAGGGATATTAGGCCCCTTCAAAGACTCCAGTCCACAGACAGAACTGAAAGTGCTACTTAGGTCTCTTTCTCACTTAGGGGTAATATTTAAATTATTAACAATTTACTAGCCTAAATGGATCAAAGCAGGTCCTTGATGGGCTAGGCATTAACTCTTCAATTGTTGTATCACGTGAGTGATCCGTGAGGGGTTGGTTGGCGGGGGAGTTCCTGTGGGGTTCAGCGTGTGTTTAAATAGTTCAGCCACTATTTACCAACTGGAACATGGGAACTTTCAAAAATGATAAGAAAAAAAATGGTTGGAACCAGAATAGCTATAACCATATGTACAAACTAAAATTTGTACTGCTTTGTACTTGCTTCTCCAGCTGATAACGCCACAAAGTCTCTTCCAGTTATAGCCTAGGAACCAGCCTGCTCTGACTTTCTGATGTGAGTTTTGACCTTCATCCTTGCCTGTTGTTCTTGATATACTCTTGGCCTCAATATTTTGAATCATCCCTGCTTCTCTGGGTGGTGCCCATTCTTGGACAGGGACTTTTCATTGGAAACTTGTCCTTGAGCCTAACTAGCCCTCCTCACTACCCTACCCACAAACCCCTTTCCATAGCTTCTGGGATCCCAGGTCAGAGCCATGCCATCCCCTGCTCTTCCTCTAGATGGAGATGGGACAGGATATGATGGAAAGCTGTAGTGAAAAGACGGAAGGATTCGTCCTGGGTGGCTATTCCACTTACCCTACTTCCTAGGGCAACCCAAACCAATCTATGGCAGGCAGTGTGCTTGGAGCTACAGGAACTGTGAGGTGATTAAGAAAATATACAGGCATGGTAATCAGTCACTCTCAGATAACCCTGTTACTTTATTTCATATTTTTGGCCACACTGCTCGGCTTGTGGTATCTTAGTTCCCCGAACAAGGATTGAACCCACGCCCTCAGCAGTGAAATCGCGGAGTCCTAACCAGTGGACCAGCAGGGAATTCCCTACATTTTTTAACTTAGCATTTGTAAATATTTGATGTGAAGTTATTAGTGAAATGGCTTATCAATTTTCCACACTGGACCACTGGCTCTTTTCATAGTAGGTACTTGAGTGCCTTATGTCTTCAAAGACAGGGCCCAGATTGAGTGGCTAAAAAAACGGTGAAAATCCCAGCAGGACATTTTACTTTCTGTCACTTGGCCACAGCTGATTCTCAGGCTTACATTCTGATCTATTTTCTCTGGCCACAGTCCTGACCACATTCCCACTCCCCATACCCAAACTTCAAATAGGAGGGAAAAAATTAAGGGGGAGATTTTCCCCTTCTTTCTAGAGGCAAAAAGCTGATGCATTTTAAATTTGAAAACACGCAAATGAACAAAGCTCTTCAGCCTGTGGCTTTTGCACGCTGCAGGGAATCAGGGTAAAAGGAAGGATCCTGCACTCCCAGGTTGTCAACTTTGGCTACATGTTGGGGTCACCTGGGGAGTTAAATAAGTAGGAACACTTGGGCCCCACCCAAAAAGCTTTGCCCTTAATTGATGTGCAATGTAAACGCTTTAAGAGCTCCCCAGGGGATTATAATGTGCAGAGCCCGTGATTTACATTCACAGTTCTTTGCTACTCAAAGCCTGGTATAAGAATACAACATGGGCACACCTGTGAGTTTGTCAGACATAGTCTTTGCCCCCTTGCACACCTTCCAAATTAGAATCTGCAGTTTAACCAGTTAAACCTGTTTAACCTCAAGTGATTTGCATTCCTATGCACATTAAAGTTGGAGAAGCTCTGCCCAGGGCTCCTGCCAAGCAAACTGGCCCAATGTGAAAGGAGGTAAAACACTCAGGAAACAGAGCTCCAAGAATAGGCCCCCAACCGGAGGAGGGAAGAGACCTCCTTGCTACAGGCTCTGTGCTGTGGCTCTCAGAGAAATCAGGTAGTGGCTGAGCCTCAGGGAGCTGGGCAGGACTTCAAAACAGAGCTGCTCTCTGAGCAGAGCAAACAGAGCAAAGAGACTGCTTCTGCAGCGGTGCAAACGCTGGAGGGGCCGATCTGCTGGATCTGTTTGACCACACCAGTCTGGGTGCTGTCTATGTTAGCTGCTGTCCCGTTGCCTAAGCACACCCCAAACACAGAACCTGCTCGAGCTCCTCTGTGATGGGAACACTGTGTTCTCAAACAGACTGTAAAACAAAAAATGTTGCTCATCATCCAGTTCTACAAGGATTAAATCATTTGCCACTGCAGCTGCTGACCGACAGTGCACCCCAGGAGGAATTCAGGATGAAAACCAGGATGAGGCGCTCTGTGCTTTGGAAAAACAGGCCCCTTAGACAGTTAGATGTATATCTCAGGAAGAATTTTAATGAGTCTGGATTCTTGCATTTTCCCAAACACAGAAAAAGCACTAAAATCATTAACTGAGATACCTGTTCCTTGTGACCTTTCACTGAGATGTATGCTTGACAGCACGTATTCCCTAGACACAATCGTACGTGTACTGGCTTCTCCTCGATCTCTGCGGAGCAGCTCTCTCAGAGCTACTGAGAGGATGTCTTCTGGGCTATAGTCCTCAGTAAAACCCAATCTACCAGCTCTTATGTTGTGTGTTTTTCTTTCAGTTGATGAGACAAGACTCAAAACTCTTTCCTGTGTGTGGTGGCAGATGTCCAATCCTTTACCCATTCACCCACTCCTTGGAGACAAGTTGCTAAGAACATTATTTCAGAAGGAAAACTGTATAGACGAGCAGTTCCCACTTTCCTTTTTGGGTATGTTGGATATTTTCCAGTTCTCCCCCATATTCACTCTCAATCCTTCTCAACGCTGTCCTGAGACCTGAGAAGCTGACCTTCTTCCGCCAGCTTCCAGTTGAGTCATGTTGACTCAAAGAAAAACACACAACATAAGAGTTGTGAGTTTACGTTTTGTTCAGGGTCTTGCTGAGGACTAGAGACCAGGAGACAGCCTCTCAGTAGTTCTGAGGAACTTCTCTGAAGAGGTGGGGGGGGGAACCAGTTCATATATGGTTTTTTCCTTTTCTTTTGGCTAGGAAATACATGTAGGCAAGCATACATCATGGTAAAAGACCTACTGCTGGTCACAAAGAACAGACACCTCAAGTTAATAATTTCATTGCTTTTCGGTGTAGGGGGAGATGCAAGAATCTAGGGTCATTGAAATTCTTCCTGAGATATACATTTAACTATCTAGGGGCCTGTTATCCAAGCACAGAGTACCTTATCCTTTTTTCATCCTGAATTCCTCTCGGGGTGCAGAGTGCAGTGGATTGCACTTAACCTTATATAATTGGGTGATGAGAGATACTCTTTGTTCACAGTTGGGCCAGTGGCAGGCCCTGGCAGGAGTTCAAAGGGAGAGTCAGGAAACTTATTACCCCAGCTCACTGTGTGTTGGACCATGGGGTTGGGCGTGTCCCTGAACTGAAGGCCACAGCTTCTGTCAGGTAGCCTGCTCCTAGGGGTGGTAATAGTTTCCAAATATCGCTAGCCCTGGGGTTTTGCTTTTCTTATGCTCACCCACATCATCTAATTACCTGTAATGAATACGCTTTGTTTGCATAATTGGGAGAAGTGATAAAACACAGAAACCAGTACTCCAAATTCACGCCCCGGGCAGCGAAGCGCAGGCAGATACGCCCTCACCGGGGCGGGTCGGGCTCCCAGGCCAGACCCCCGCCCGGGCGCAGCCTCCAGGCCAAGCCTCACCCGCCGCCCCCCGGGATCCCCATGTCGTGTTTTCTTAACAATTACACTTTTTTGGGGGGGGGCGCGCCACGAGGCATATGGGATCTTAGTTCCACGACCAGGGATCAAACCCGCGCCCCCTGCAGTGAAAGTGCGGAGCCTTAACCACTGGACCGCCAGGGAAGTCCCCAATTACACTTTTTATATGTTGCCGCTTGAACCCTCCTCATTTATGCTGTGCCGTTGGTTTGTGTCTCACCTCATCAATAGCCCTCTGGTGCCAGGATCCATTCTCTCTTTCCATCCTTGGCGGCTGGGGCATTGACAAAGAACCTGGGGTGGTTCGGACGGCTGGAACAGAGCCTCAGCGCACGGATGAGCACCCCTCCTACTGAAACATCAGTTGGCAACATGCTGAGGCCTGGCACTAGGATGCATGTACCAGAGGGCAACCAGGACAGCTACCTGGCCCCTTGACACAGCAGCTTGCACGTGTCCTCCAATGGCAGCAGGTGGTCTTTACGGCATTGGCTCCACACCCTCCAGGTTCTCTGATGCTGTCGATAGAAGACATTTGCTCCTACAGGGACTGGGCAGTCTCCTGGTGTGACTTCAGCCCTTCTTCAAGCAGCCTCTCTATCCCCAAACCTACTCCTCCAGGATTCCACATACTGGCAAATAGTACCATTGTTCACCCACTAGGTGATCCTTGTTAGAAATCACCCATAAGATAAAAGAGCTGGAAGCTGTGGGAAGGTAGAGTTTTGTGTGCCTGTGGGCTGGGAATAAGCAAGTACCCCTGGTTGTGGTGGTGATGGGGGAAGAGACTGTCCTGGAGCAGAGCCTCCCTGAGGATCTGGTTCCCCTTGTTGAAAGGGGCCCCAGGGAGTAATGAGTGGTCCCCTTAACAGCTCCTTCTGGCCAGCCTGGTCGCTATCTTGACTCCTGGCTTTGTCACCTGAAAGAGACCTACACCTGTACAGAGGCTAACCTACTTTCTCTTTTGTTCCCACGCCACAATCCGCTTATCTATGCCACAGCCGTGCTTGCTTAATAGAAAGGAAGGCAGAAGGCCACATAAGCAAAACCGAAGAACCAGCCCGAGACAGAAAGGCCCAAGATGGCAAAAGTTAACTCTCCTGAACCGGTTCTAGCCTGACCACGAGGGCAACACCTGTGCAGATGAGATGGAAGTGTGTGAAAGTTGCCTTTGCTTCATTACCATGCTAGGATCTCTGCCCAAAGTGGAGACTCGCACTTTGTTAGGCACAACTAGTGCTGAGTGCAAGGGAACCCAGAGGAATGCTCTTGCTCCTGCTGTTTCTAGAAATCTCCACCTCTTCCCCCAAATTCTGATGGCACACCCACCTCTTACCCCTCAAAAGTTGTACGCGTCCCTCCCTCAACGGGAAGGGGACTTCAGAACAGGAGCTCTCCCCTCCTCATTCCTTGATCAACAAATAAAGTTTCTGCTCTGCTGAACCTGGTCTCATTCTATTGAGCCAGTAGCACCTCGCAAGGAAAGACCCAGTTGGGGTCCACCCAAGCAGTTGGGGATAAGAAACAGCTTTGATGTCATTCTTCTCTCGGGGGAGGGAGCCCTGGAGGGAAGCCCTGCACACACATGGGGAGGGGTGTAGGAAAACAGGACCAGACTGATAGAGATCTGGGGCACGAACAGAAGGCAGGCGTCCAGTGGGTTAGGTTAGGTGGGGAGTGTCGGGGACAAGCCTATGGGCTGGGCTCAGAGGCCGCCCAGAAAGGCACTAGGGCGCGGGAGAAGCCGAGACGTTGGCCCTCCCTGCTTCCTAGAGGGGCCTAGAGGCCCGGAGCGGCGATGCGCGTGCGCGATACGGGCCAGCGGAGAGCCCGGAAAGGGGGCTGGTGCGGGGCTGGTCGTGCAGTCCGCGGACCGAGAGTCTCGCGACCGCGGGCGTCGGTGAGCGGGGCAACAGGGGGCGTCGGGGGCTGCCGTGCGGGCGCGGGGTTCCCGGGGGGCGGCGGGTGAGGCTTGGCCTGGAGGCTGCGCCCGGGCGGGGGTCTGGCCTGGGAGCCCGACCCGCCCCGGTGAGGGCGTATCTGCCTGCGCTTCGCTGCCCGGGGCGCGAATTTGGAGTACTGGTTTCTGTGTTTTATCACTTCTCCCAATTATGCAAACAAAGCGTATTCATTACAAGTAATTAGATGACGCGGGTGAGCGTAAGAAAAGTAAAAGTACCCGCAGTCCGTTAATGTTTTTGTCTGGAGGCTTCCTGACCTTTTAAAATTTGTGCACGATTATGCAAACTCTTACACGTATATGTAAATTTTTAACTACGAAACAGGATCCTACAATTGCTTAAAAATTTTTTGGTATTGTAATAAAACAGTATTGTGATAATATATGCATAACATTTACCATATGATACATAAAATTTTACCATTTTAACCATTTAAAGTGTATAATTCAGTAGCATTAAGTACATTCATACTGTTGCTTCTTGAAAATTATATCTTCAGCTTCCGGAATGCATTTGTTCATATATTGGTTAAAATTGATGCCAGCATTATGACACCACTGAGATATATATTTGCAAGTATAATTAAAATAAAACATTTTGTTTGCAGTTTATTTCGTATAATACACATTACATGAAGCTGTAAATGCCGAGCAAGTGACGTTTGTGCAGAAAAATAGCAAATTCTTTATTTGGGTGATTATTTCTGTTTTCAAAATAAAAGAGTAGTGTCTATAAAATGCAGTTTTTAAACACAAGTAATAGCACTAACCTAAAACTACTCTACTGTCGTCTGACATATAGGCTTAAGAAATAAGAAAATGTTCTCCTTCCTAAGTTAAGAGTGGTGGCAAGGAAAAGAACACCATCCTCTTTCAAACTGTTTGCGGTTCTGTTACCAACCAGGGTTCTTGGCCTCCTTAATCAATAGAAATTAAGAGGCCTGACAAGAAATTCAGGCAAGGCAGCAGGAGGGAGCGAAAACAAGTAACAGGTTCCCTTGCTTGCTCCCTGAAGGGGTGGTGGGGTTTCTTACTTGGGGTGAGGGTAGGGGTAGGTCTGGGGGTCCCAACTGAGGGGTGGCTTCGGTCGTCTACCCACCCTTGGTGGTGCTGTGTGCAGGGTACATGGGCTATACTCTGCTTTTGCTCCCAGCTCCTCAGAAGTGGCAGATGGGTTTTTGGTCTTTTTGTATCTTGTTGTTCATAATTTGCCCCAGCTGGGCCTGGAAGCAGTTATTTTTAGTCCCTTATAGTTTCTTTGTGTTTTGTTGGTGGAGGAGATGTTTGTCTAGGTGCAGGCACTGCAGCGAAGGGTCCTAGGTCCCAGCCTGTCTCACTTCCAAACTGAAAACTCCTTAATGTTAGGTCGCTTATTTTGCAAGGAAGTAATTTGCTTAGGGATTTCAGGGAATTTCCATTTGTCATACACATGTGTATATCTGTGCATTTTCAGGGACTGACAAATGAGGCTGCTCTTGCATGTTGTTCTCAATGCTGAAGAAAGGCAGACAAATTTTGGTTTGAAAAGTAAGCCAAAAAGATGGGATTGTTTTGAAAATAAACCTCTATATGTACTAATAAGGAAGGGAAACTGACAAAAACATGAAAAATAGTAACTATGCCAAGGTTAAGTTTTCTGTGGCTCTGGTATCCAGGAAGTATTAGTGCATGAGCATTCTATGCTGTCATTCTCCAGAGCAAAAATACAGAAAATGTAGTAAAATATAAGTCATTTTACTTTGCAATCTTCAGTATTTTTAATATCAGAAACTGTCTGGAAGAGGTCCCTCAGGTGAGTCATCGTGTGCTCTAGATTGAATTTTTGAGCTTATACTTTTTCTTCCCTGATTTTAGACCTCATCCTCCTTCCTTGTTTTATTATAGTACATAAGACCTGTCGCTGTCTTTATTTCATTGTCTGTCTTCTCATTAGCTACTCAAGGCAGTGCTTTTTGTCTGCTTTATTCACTGCAGAGACCTTAGTGCCTAGGGCATAGTAGGTGCTCAGTAAATATTTGTTAAATTAATGAAAGAAAATACAAATTAGAGATGATAAGCATTGACAGTATTCAATGCCCTTATTGCCAAGTTAATCCATAATATGTAGACATTAATATTTCTAGATAGAAATAAACACAGTAACAACTCAGACTTCTTCAGTTTAAAAACCTTTTTATTTTGGGACTTCCCTGGTGGTCCAGTGATTAAGACTCAGTGCTCCCAATGCGGGGGCACGGGTTCAACCCCTGGACAGGGAACTAAGATCCCGCATGCTGCATGGTGCGGCCAAAAAAAAAAAAACCTTTTTATTTTGACAATTGTAGACTCACAGAGGGTGTCCGAACTTTACAGAGTTCCCTTATATCTTTACCTGTTTTGCCTAAAGGCAGTATCTTGCATAGCCATAGTATAGTCATCAAACTTAAGAAATGTACAGGGGTCCAATACTGTTAATTAAACTGCTGATTTATTTAGGGTTCATCACTGTCTCACTAATGTTCTTTTTCTGTTCCAGGATCCAATCTAGAATCCCTCATTCCATTTAATTGTCATGTCTTCTTGTTCTCCTTCAGTCTGTGACATTTCCTCAGTTTTACTTGTTTTTCATGATATTGACACTTTTGAAGTATTTTATATTTGTAATTTTAGAATGACGCTCTCGATTTGGGTTTTGTCAGATGTTCTCCTGCTTAGATTGAGGATGATGTCAATATGTCTTCTTACTAGTGATACTACTTTTGATCCAGTATTTCTGCCAAGTTTCATCACTGTAAAGTTGCTGTCTTTCCTTTGTAATTAGTAATTATTTTGAGGAAGACATTTTGAGACTTTGCATAGAAATATCCTTTCTCCTCAACTTTTAGCCACTAATTAGCATTTCTTGGTGGATCTTGTCTGTAGCAGTTATTATTGTGATGTTCTTCTAGGTGCCTTTCATTTCTGTTTTTTCTTCTACATTTATTAACTGGAATTCTTTGTGAGGAAGAGTTGTGCCTTTTCTCCCTTTTGTTTATTTACTTAATTACATCAGTGTGTGATGTTCAGTGTTTATTTTGGGGGTTTATTGCATGTATTGTTATTTATTTTGTGGCTTAAGTTATTCTGATTTTGGCCATTGGGAGCTCTTTCAAGTTGGCTTCTGTTTCCCCTTACATGCTTCCATCCTGTTGTGTGTCTTTCTTTGATTTTCAGGCACCACAAGTTACTCATCTTGTGTTTTTACCTCCCCCAGCCCTGGAATCAACCATTTCTGCAAGGATTCCTCGTTTCATTTATTGCAGAGTGGTACTTAGAAACCAAATTTTGGGCACTAGGTTGAGCTTATTTTTTAATTGGCAAATTGGTATAAATATTATTTTAACATTTTAAATGTGTACTAGAAGCAATCTTTCTTTAAAAAAATTTTTTTAATTGAAGTATAGTTAATTTACAATGTTGCACCAATCTCTGCTGTACAGCAGAGTGACTCAGGTAAACACATATAGACTTCTCTTTTAAAATATTCTTTTCCATTATGGTTCGTCATAGGATATTGAATATATTTCCCTCTGCTATACAGTGGGACCTTGTTGTTTATCCATCCTATATATAATCGTTTACATCTGCTAATCCCAAACTCCCAGTCCTTCCCTCCCCCAACCCACTCCCCCTTGGCAACCACAAGCCTGTTCTCTATGTCTGTGAGTCTGTTTCTGTTTTGTAGATGGGTTCATTTGTGCCAAATACTAGATTCCACGTATAAGTGATACCATATGATATTCGTTTCTCTTTCTGACTTACTTGACTTAGTATGATAATCTCTAGTTGCATCCATGTTGCTGCAAATGGCATTATTTCGTAGAAGCAATCTTTCTTTAGTGGCAATTGCCTTAGAAACTTATTTGCTTATTATCAGTGTATAAAGTAAACCTTATGTACCCTCTCACTGGGCAGGAAAAACATGAGAACAAGAGACTACTTAATGAGGATTTTAAAAGGAAATCAAAATTACATTGTATATAAGGTGATAAAGCGAAATGACAGAAAGAAGAAAATGTCCCTGAAAAATGCCCACATGATTGCTTGGAATTTCCCCTGTTCTTTTGAAAGCCATTTTCATTTGGGAATGAAACTGGGCAGAGGGATGAAGCTCTGGGGGAGAAGAGGTCTGCTCCATCTCAGGTTGCTCCACAGGCCTGGGGTCTCCCATCTGTGGTATAATCTTAACAAGTTGATGAATGAAGCTTTTCTTCTGTCCTCAGAAGCTAGTTGGGACCTGGAAGGAACCCTGAGGCATTAGGATACCTGAATTTAATTGGGCAGTTTCAGCTCACTGGCCCCATCTCTTTACTATGCTGTGGGGCTTTCATTCAGACTTCAAAAGGCCCAAGAGGTCATTAACTTTTTTTTTTTTTTAAAGGAATGGTTTTCTTTTTTTTTTTTTAATTTTTTTTTGGCTGTGTCGGGTCTTAGTTGCGACATGTGGGATCTTTGTCGCAGTATGTAGGAATTGTGGTGCACGAGCTTCTCTCTAGTTGTGGCGCTCGGGCTCCATGGCGCGTGGGCTCTCTAATTGTGGCGTGCGGGCTTAGTTGCCCCGCGGCATGTGGGATCTTAGTTCCTTGACCAGGGATTGAACCATCGTCCCCTGCATTGGAAGGCGGATTCTTTAACACTGGACCACCGGGGAAGTCCCAGGAAGTCACTAAATTTTATCCATGTTCATGGTTGCAGGGGCTGGGCTCAGAGGGCTGGAATCTTTTGTCATATTCACAGGCAGTTGCCCTCATTTTTCTGTTGGTCCGTCTTCCCATCACCTCTTTACAAATACTTCACTGACCTCTTTGGACATTTCTGCAGCAGCTGCTTCAGAACAGGTCAGCTGGGAGACTTATGTTTGGTGCTAATTTCCCTGTGGGTCTCAATTTCCTGAGATAGGTCAGTGCCATTTACATTTCCCGCTGGGTGTGTTTCTTCAAAATATTTCTCTCTGGTCTCCAGTTCATTCTGTTGCGTCTCACTCCCGGATTTCTCTGCACCTGAGTGTCTTTCTCTTCCCCAGTCTGTTCTGCAATAGTTTGACCAGGAACGTCTCTCGCCTCTTCCTGTGACTCTCAGCTTCCTCCTGAGCAGCTCCGTCGGTGCTGCTGCGGCTCAGCAAGGCTGGAGCCTGCCCCTGCCGCTCCGGAGGCACCTTTCCTCTTCAGCCTCCTCTTGTCGTTGTGTCTTCAAGTCTCTTTTTACAGGCCTTCAGTTACGTACCTTATCACTTCTCAGTTTTCCTTTGCTTTTGTTTTCTCTGTGTAATTATTTTCCTTACCCCACCCCCTTGTTTCTCAGCAAAGCTTCATTTCTCTGCCAAAACTTCAGCAGCTTCCAAAGTAGTTCTTCAATTGATTCTCCATCCCCTTGTAGCAGCACTGCAGTTTCTTTTATCTGGGTGGTGACAGGCTTTCTGGTGTGAGCCTTCTTCCCATCTCAGTTTACGGTTGTATCTTTTTTGTCAGTCCCAGCAGTGCTCGCTGAGTCCAGGAGACATTGCCTAGGTATTGGTTTGTAGCAAATATAGGAGATGATGGCCTCTATTTTAATCGTGGATAAAGGTAGTGATTTTTTAAAAATTTGCTTAACCATCATGGGAGACAGAGGGTTCCATGCTCTCAGGGAAAGCTAGCTATCATCTGTGATCTGGTACATAGAGCAGTGGGGCCAGTTTGCAACAGGTGCCAAGGCCTGCTGTCCATATAATTTTCGTATATAGTCTGAGGTATGGGTCTAACTTCATTCTTTTGTATGAGTACATCCAGTTGTCCCAGCGCCATTTGTTGAAAAGTCTCTTTCCCCTTTGAGTGGTCTTGGGACTTCCATCAAAAATAAGTTGACTGTAGATGTATGGGTTTATTTCTGGACTCTTAATCTATTTCACTGATATATGTCTATCCTTATGCCAGTATCACACTGTCTTGATGAGTGTTGCTTTGTCAAATGTTTTGAAATTGTGAAGTGTGAATCCTTCAACTTTTTTTTTTTTTTTGGCTGTGCCATGTGGCTTGTGGGATCTTATTTCCCTGACCAGGGATTGAACCCAGGCCATGGCAGTGAAAGTGCCAAGTCCTAACCACTGGACAGCCAGGGATTTCCCTCAGCTTATTTTTATTTTTCAAGTTTCTTTTGCCTTGTACTGGAACTCTTGAATTTCCAGTGAATTTTATTATCAGCGTGTCAATTTCTGCAAAGGAACCAGCTGGGTTTCTGAAAGGGGTTGTGTTGAATCTGAATATCAATTTGGGGAATATCTGTTAGATGTGGGTTTAAAGAAAAGAGAGTGTAAATTAAAGGTTTTGACTGATGTCTGGAATCATTAACAAAACGTGGGAAGATAGGAAATGAAGATAGTAAGAAGATGCACTTTTGACACTGAGTTTATGCTACTATGGAACACCAGGTGAAATGTTCAGTAGGCAATTAGAGCTTGTGTTAGATGTGGAGGAGAGAACAAGGAACTGGCAGAGCAGCATTAGAGAATGAGATCTCTGAGAGAAGGAAAGGAGAAGCTCTGAGACCTGAACGCCTACAGTGTCCGTGATGAGAGGGCAGGTGAAGGAAGAGAAGCCAGGGAATGAGGGGAAGAGAGGTGAGGGGGAGGCCAGGCAGGCTGCTGCTGGGGAAGCCACGGGAGAGAGAAGGTGGTCAGAAATGTAGCTTCCTTCCGAGAGTGGCAGAGAGAGGGCTGGAAGGAGCCGCCAGTTCGGTTTGAACAGGGACCTTCTGTGCCTCCAGGAAAAGTTCACAGCTCACAAAGGATAACGCGTTTATGGAACAGGGATGAGGGTCCGTGTGTGTGGAGCCACCTGGGTTCTCTTGAATCCACTTGCTGGGATACAGACCTCATTGGAGCCAAGAGCAGGGCTGGTCCCACTCAGAGCTTTCTTTCCTCCCTCAGCTCAGCATGCTTCCCCAGTGCCTGCCCTTCCCCAAGTGGGGAACGTAGGAGACCAAGCAGCGGCAACGGTGCTCCGGATGGTCAGGCCCCAGGTGAGCTTCCTGAGTTCCAAGTCTGTGGCCCAGGAATAGCTAGAGCTCATCTCCGGGCCTCTGGCCCATTCTGAGTCTGCTGCTGTGGCTTCCCCGCCTAACTGCTTCCCCTGGAGCTGCTCCCGTCCACTGAATTCATTGACTGTATCTTGCCCTGGACTTCTCCTTTTGTTAATGTGTCCTTCCAGCTTCCCACCCTCCCCCCACCCCTTTTGCCACCAGGGCCCTGACCCTGTGCTCTCAGTGCCCCTAATGACTCTGCCCCTCAGACTGGGAATGTCCCTGAGCAGTAGAAACTTGTCATTCCAGGAGGCTGCAGAGTTCGAGTTCCTGTCTGTGGACTATACTCAGCAGAAGTGGAAAGGTCCGGCACTCAGCCAGAGAGCAGCCCTGTACCGGAACATCATGCTGGAAAATTGCCGCAGCCTGGCCTCACTGGGTAATGACTCTGTTCCCCGGTACTTAGAGTCTGTCTTCTTTACACGTTCTTTGGTATATTCGTTTTCTTTTTTAACTTTTTATTATGAAAATATAAAAAGACAAAGGGAGAGAATAGTATAATGAACCCCTCTCCATCATCACCCACTTTAATAGTTATTAACATTCTCCTATTATTAATTGAGCTGGGCCAGTTTATTAGAGTTTGTAGTTGGAAGGAGTAGAGTGCCATTCAGTTAGTTATTGTAAGGGATGAGCTAAGTTACTTACAGTAAGACTAAAGGAATGGAAGCCCTGAACAGACTGACCAGCTAGACCAGACTTCGGGAAATGAAGCCTTGTGGGGACCTGGGAACCTGGGAACCTCAGCAGTGGAAGTGAAAGGATTTTAACATCAGTGTCGTAAGACAGCTGTGCCCTGCGTATCCGTTTTCTCCTCCCACTGATACCCATTCTCTTTACTCTGAATCTTTTTTCCCCCTCCGAGCTCCTTCTTAATTAGACTTTGTGTTTCCTCCTGTGTTCTGCTTGCTGTGGCTCCTGATGGTTGCCTTCTCTCCATGCATCATTTCAGCTTGAGCTCTTGTAATTTCCTTAGTTTTTCCTACTCTCCGTTCAGAATTTATGTAGAAAAGGACTCCAAGGGTGGTTCAGCCATTAAATATCATCTTTGTTTGAGCAGAACTTTGGCCCAGGCCACGCAGAGGCTGATGACTAATCTACAGATAAGCTACACTTGCGTCTGGTGCTTGGCCCTGTTCCAGTCACCTGTTGTCCATCATGGGATGAGCTGGGTTGTTTGGCACAAAGCATGGTTGCCTCAGCTTCCCCTTCAGAAAGACTAGGGCAGGGCTGCTTCCTGGAAGGGGCTGTTGTCAGGGCAGGTTCTGGGGTTGACCAGTCTAATAACGGTAGCCTACTCTGGAGAGGGTGAGCTTAGAATCAAGGAACCAAATATCTTTAACTTTCCATATGCTAAGGTGGTATGATGGCTTGCGGCCTTGGTTAAGATGTGATTGAAAGGAACCAATATTTTTGTGTTTAGCTATGACCATGATTGCTCTGCCTTCTCCCAACTTTTGTATTCAAAAATTCTAGAATTCAAAAGTAGATACTCAGCTGTTCAGTCTCATTATGACTCCAGATAATCAAGATACAAAACATGTATTTTGATTTACGTTTCAAGTTATAAAAATTAATCTTTATAGGAGTGCCTACTGGCACCTACCGGTCCAGTGCTCCAGGGACTAGGGGGTGCCCAATTTTACAGCTTTGCTTTCCCCTTCAATACTTTTCCCCAGTATTTCTCTACCCATGGCTTCTCCAAATCTTGTCACTGTCCTGTTACACCAGAATCACTTGTTTATGTACACTTTTCCCTAATCACATCCTCATAATATAAATTTCCTTTCTACTCTCAGGTTTGCCCACATTGTTTCTCTTATTTGATTTGAGGTATTTGCCACCACTCTCTCTCCCCTACATCTTTGCTGAGAACTGTGGAACCATACAATGTCATGGTTGGAAAGGACCTTAGGGTTCCTCTATTTACTAAGGAGACGTCGCATCTAAGTGACTTCTGGAAGATCACACCATGCTTTACAGTCTGGTCTCTTGCCTTTCAACTGGCGTTTTCACCTGGCTGTGCTGGCTCAGCATCCCTCTGTCCTGAGGGCTGTTCTTCCACCCTCCTCCACTGACCAGCTTCCCTTCTTTGTTTTTCTGTCCATGAAGAAAAATTTGAGCCATTTCCCATTTTCTCTCCTGTTCTTAATGTGTCTCCTCATTCCTTACCTGTAATGTGAAGTTTTTTCAAGTACATAGACTCCTGATGATTCTCTTTCTTCAGTAGGACAAGAAATGAGTGAAAGTTGTTTTCTTCTTTCTTTTGGCAGCAGGTGAGAACAGGATGGAGAGTTCAGAGTTGCCTCCAAAGCAGGAAGTTTCTAAAGTTTTGAAGTCATCTGATAGGACCTCAGTAGTACTCTGTGGAATGATTCCTGGAGGACCAGAAGCTGGAGATGCCTGTGAAGAGACTTTAGAGAAGCTAGAAGTTCAGCCCTCAGGTGAAGAAGGGACCAGACTGGAAAGCAATTTCTTGGAAATAACACAGAAAGATAAAAATAAATCCACAAAAGATGGGTGTGATGAATATAAGGAACTTGGGGGACATCCAGACCTGTCCTCCAGTCCTACAGAACATCAAGGAGTTCTGAAGGGACAGAAATTCTATCGATGTGATGAATGTGGCAAAGCTTTTAATTGGAGTTCTCACCTCATTGGGCATCAGAGAATCCACACTGGGGAGAAACCCTATGAGTGCAATGAGTGTGGCAAGACCTTCAGGCAGACCTCTCAGCTCATAGTCCATCTCAGAATCCACACAGGGGAAAAGCCCTATGAATGCAGTGATTGTGGAAAGACCTATCGCCACAGCTCCCATCTCATTCAACACCAGAGACTCCATACTGGGGAGAAACCGTATAAATGTATTGAATGTGGAAAAGCTTTCAATGAGAGTTCCAAACTCTTTGACCATCAGAGAACCCATACTGGGGAGAAACCATATGGATGCAATGAATGTGGAGCGGTCTTTAGTCGGAGTAAAAGCCTTGTCCGCCATCAGGTACTTCACAGTGGTGAGAAACCTTACAAGTGTAATGAGTGTGGGAAAGCTTTCTGTTCTAACAGAAATCTTATTGACCATCAGAGAATCCACACTGGGGAGAAGCCTTATGAGTGTAATGAATGTGGCAAGGCCTTCAGTCGAAGTAAATGTCTTATTCGACATCAGAGCCTCCACACTGGGGAAAAACCATTCAAATGCAGTGAGTGTGGGAAAGCCTTCAATCAGATCTCTCAACTTGCTGACCATGAGCGAATTCATACTGGAGAAAAACCCTTTGAATGTAATGAGTGTGGTAAGGCATTCAGTCTGAGTAAATGTCTCATTCGACATCAGAGACTTCACACGGGTGAGAAGCCCTATAAATGCAATGAATGTGGAAAATCCTTCAATCAAAACTCATACCTCATTATTCATCAGAGAATTCACACTGGTGAGAAACCTTACGAATGTAACGAATGTGGGAAGGTCTTCAGTCATAATTCTAGCCTTATGGTACATCAGAGAACCCATACTGGGGAGAAACCATATAAATGCAAAGATTGTGAGAAAGCCTTTCGTGACAGCTCACAACTCACTGTGCACCAAAGAGTTCACACTGGAGAGAAACCCTATGAATGTACTGAGTGTGGGAAAGCCTTCAGTCAGCGTTCTACTTTCAATCACCACCAGCGAACTCACACTGGAGAAAAGCACTCAGGTCTGGCTCGGTCTGTTTCTTAAGCCATGATTCTCTAAGACAGCAAGGAACTCTGAGTTAAGATTTCTATATAAGAAGTATGCTCACCCTGGTCCCTTCTTGGAACCACTATTCAAAGTGGATCATTCCCTAAATGCTCTCTGGTGGTCAGGAAGGTGGGAGAGTGGGAGTAACAGTACGGTCCTTCCCCACTAAGGACTACACATTTCATGTGCTTGTAGGTTTCCTTTTTCTTTCACCTTTTTTTTTTTGGCCGTGCCATGCAGCTTGCAGGGGATCTTTCCCGACCAGGGATCAAACCCACGCCCTCAGCAGTGAAAGCAAGGAGTCCTAACCAGTGGACCACCAGGGAATCCCCTTCTTTCACTTTTTAAAAAAATTAAAATCTATCTTGTTTCTTAATTATTTCTTCCATAATTATATTCTTTTTTTTTTTTAATTAATTAATTTATTTATGGCTGTGTTAGGTCTTCATTTCTGTGCGAGGGCTTTCTCTAGTTGTGGCAAGCGGGGGCCACTCTTCATCACGGTGCGCGGGCCTCTCACTATCGCGGCCTCTCTTGTTGCGGAGCACAGGCTCCAGACGCGCAGGCTCAGCAATTGCGGCTCACGGGCCCAGCTGCTCCGTGGCATGTGGGATCTTCCCAGACCAGGGCTCGAACCCATGTCCCCTGCATTGGCAGGCAGACTCTCAACCACTGCGCCACCAGGGAAGCCCCATAATTATATTCTTAAGGAAAGAGATATTTCCTTATTCTATTCCACCTCCTCCATTTTACCATTTATATCAAGTCATTCTCCAAGACTCTGAGTCATTCTTTCTACCTCTTGAATGTGGCCCTTTTAAAACTACTTTAATCTAGACTCATCACTTGTGTTCTCTACCTAGAAAAGCTTTTCTTCCTGTTTGCCAATCTGTGTCCCTTGAACCTTTCAGATCTAGGTCATCTCTGAAGGACTGTTTTCTTCGAATGCTCCTTTTTTCCTCCTAACCTGTTGATTGACCTCAGTGTTTTGAATTAACCTGTGCTATAATTTGCAATTGTTATATAATTGCCTTGTCAATTCTCAACCTAATGCCCCTTTGTGTCCTTTTATACTAACTTCATGTAAGCTTTGAGGTTGGGTATAGTATCTATTTCTTTTAGCATATAGATAATACTTTACATATTCTAGTTGTTAAATAGCTTTTTAAAACTCACCTCTCCAACTGAGCCATGCTTAAAGTGGGCATGAACTCCCCTTTCACCACCAGACCTAAAATTTCTAAATATATCACATACAAAGGCCTCATTCATATCTTCTCCTTGTGTCCTTTACAGTCTTACTACTGTTACCTCAGCCTCAGACAGTTAATGGATTTGTGTTTGAGTTTGTGCAGGTGTGTGTGTCTATGTATGTATCTAGGTATTGGAGGCAGCTGTTATGTTCCAGTGATACGTACTTTGCCATGAACACGGACTCCAGTTCTGTACTAGCTTTCTCCACCCTGCTGTCTAAGTGAACAAGTTAAGAACAGCATCAAAGTTTACTGCAAAGAAGACTGAACTTCCATGGCAATTTCAGTTCCTAGCATTCTTGGATGATTGGAATGAACAGTAATGAAGTTTGTGACAAGATAATAGAGTCACACCATTCTGATTTTCTTACCAACTAGTTCTAGATGCCTGCAACTGTCATCTGATTTTTAGGTGAGAGGTGTACGCATAATTATTGTGATTATCTTCTGGGCCAACTTTCATACCTCAAAGACATAAGAAACAAAATCTTTTCAGGGGATTTCCTCTTCTACAGTCATGTGTCAGACACAAGTTTTTCTTTCCATCCTTGTAGTAGGGCCTCAATGCTAGGGCATCTTTGCCCCTGGTAACTACCCTCTTCCTCTTAGCAATATGACAGGATCAGCAGTGTGGCAGAGGAGGAGGAGGTTAGAGGGGCAATGTCAGGCACATAACCTAGAGGAGAGAGATTTTTTGAGCTGTGATTTATGTCTCTGAGACAGTGGAGAAGAAGGGGAAGAGAGTTGGGGCTCAAGAAAATAAGAATTAGATATGATTCTGGGTGAGGCATCTCAGAAAAGGTTAGAGTGTTTATTAGGAGCCTAAAAAATTACTGAACCAAGGACAGAACTGGAAATTTGCCATTTGTGAATATTTTAAATTTCTGTTATAGCTATATTTTTGGTGTTTATTTTCATTCTTTTTAAACCGATAGGACTTTCTTTTTTAAAGTGTTTTACTTTGGAAGCTCCCAGATTCCAGGGGAGAGCCTAACCCCATATGAACACACAGGTCCAACTCTCTACTCTGATTTCAACATGACTGGTTATGTCTTTAGTAGAGAACCCTCTGTCGAGTATTGTAATTTTTTATCTTCTGGTTCTGCTCATACTGTACCACACTAAGTCTCTGGAGGGAGGGATCCAGCACTGTTCATAACCCTGTTAGCTGACCACCACCCTTCCGGGGTAGGTGCTAAGTAGCAGTGAATGTCCTCACTTGCTAGAAAAGCACTCAGGCTCTTGGTTGGAGGAAAAGGGGCTACGTTCGTTTGAAAGCCACACCTCAATTTCTACTGGTTATTGCTAGTATTTTAATAATTAGTGATTTTAAAAAAAATTTTACTTGGATCCAATTACCTTGCTAGATTAGTTCTGGTTTGAAGAGTTTTTCAGTTTCATTTACTAGCTTTTCTAGGTATACAATAAATAACGATTAGTGTTCTCTTAATTCTAATCTGTATGCCACTTACGTTGTGCATGAGCACAAATATTTTAAAAATGTTGAATAGTGAATAACAGGCTTTCAGTGTCTTGTTCCTAACTTTCAGGAGAAAGGTTTTTTAGGATTTCACAGTTTTATATGGCGTTCACCCTCATTGTTTCTGATAAATACTACTCTGGGAAGTTTTCTTCTGTTCCTATTTTTAGAAGAAGCAATATGTTATAGTGGTAAAGAGCACAGATTTTGTGCCTGGAAGCCTAGGTTCAAATCCTGCCTCCACCACTTTCTTTAGGTGTGTGATCCTGGGCAAGTTGCTTTGCTTTCTGTTGTCTTCCATGTGTAAAATGGAGCTACCTCATAGGGCCTTGAGGATAAAATCAGTTCGTAGGTGTAACGCACTTGAAACAATACTTGGCATGTAGTATACCCTATAGCAAATTATTATACTTAAGTTTTTATTAGGAATGGATGCTAAGTTCTGTCAGACTTTTAAAAATCTGTTGGTGTAATGTTATGGTTTTATCATTCTTTTCAGAATCGATTTTGCTGGCAAGTTTCCAAATGAAATTTCCTTGTGTTCCTGGAATAAAATCCATTTTTTTGTGGTGATTTTATTTTATTTTTTAAGTACAGAACTAGATTCAGTTTGCTTTGCAAAATGAATTTGGAAGTTTTGGTTTTTTCTCTTTTATTACCTGGAAGAGTTTGCATAATGAGGGGATTATTCTTTGAAGCATAAAAATAACTGGGCCTGATCCCTTTTTGGGAGGAAGGGGATTGGGAGGGACATATCTTTAGCAGCTGTCTTAGTTTGGGTTGCTATAACAAAATACCATAGACTGGGTGGCTTAAACAACAGACATTTATTCCTTACAGTTCTGGAGGCTGGGAAGTCCAAGATCAAGTTGCCAACATGGTCAGGTTCTGGTAAGGATCCTTTGAGTCTTGGCTGCCGTCACCTTCTTGCTATAGCCTCACATTGTAAAGAAAGAGAGCAGCTCTCTGTCTCTTCCTCTTTTAATAAGGACATTACTTCCATCATGAATGCCCTACCCTACATAAACTAATCTAACCCCGGTTACTTCCCAAAGGCCCAACTCTACATACCATCACCCTGGGGATTAGGGCTTTAATATATGAATTTCAAGGAAACAAACATTTGGTTCATAAATTCTGAGTCTGGCTTCCCCAAATTCATGTCCTCATTTGCAAAATAAGTTAATTCCATCCCAACAGCCCCAAAGTCTTAATTCAGCATTAACTCTGAAGTCCACAAAGTCTCATCTAAATCAGATATGGGTGAGATTTGAGCTACAATTCACCCTGAGGCAGAGTTCCTCTCCAGCTGTGAACCTGTGAAACCAGACAGGTTATGTGCTTCCAAAATACAGTGCTGGGACAGTTACAGGATCAAATTGTATGTTGAAAAAACCTGCAGTTCTTCCCTCCTGTGTCACCTTCACTACTCAGAACGTTTCAGTTCTTACATTTGAGGTCACCAGATGTGTGGGTGTCTTCCCCCACACTAATTCTCTGCAACACCAGCTGGGTGTCCTACTGTTTAACTCAATTCTGACACTACGTGGAAATAGATTGCACAGCTTAAGGGCTTAGTCTCATAAGACTAACACACACCTCATCCCCCCACCCCACCCCCACCAACTTTAGATACTAGTTCCAAGCCCAAGTTATCACCTGTGTTACTGACCAACCAGCTATAGATCAGAGGTTCCAACAACCCCGTCTTTGGGTTTAATTTGCTAGAGTGGCTCACAGAACTCAGGAAAACAGTTAACTTAAATTTACCGGTTTATTATAAAGGGATATGATAAAGGATACATATGAATAGCCAGATGAGGAGATACATAGGGTAAGGTCTGGGAAGGTCCTGAGCACAAGAGCTTGTGTCCCTGTGGAGTCAGGATGTGTCACCCACTGGGGAGATCTCTGAACCTGGTTCTATTGGGATTATTATGGAGGCTTCGTCGTGTAGGCATGGTCAATCATTAAGTCCATTCCCAGCCCTTCTCTCTTATCAGGAGAACGGGACTGGGGGAAGGGGGCTGAAAATTCCGAGCTCTGAATCATGGCGTGGTCTTTCTGGTGACCAGCTCTCAACCAGGAGCTCACGCAGAGTTGCTTTATTAGAATAAAAGATGCTCCTATCACTTAGGAAATTACAAAGGTTTCAGGACCCCTGTGTCAAGAACCAGGGTCAAAGACCAAATATTAGAACAAAAGATGCTCCTAGAGCTCTTATGACTTAGACAATTACAAGGGTTTCAGGGGCTCTATGCCAGGAACTGGGGGCAGAGACCAATGTAATCTCACACATTCCAATTCCAAAAAGGAGAAATCAGAAAGAAGAAAGTGTGCTAGGGCCTGAGCAAGTCCACAACTTAGCAAAGCAAGTTACATGAGATCTTAAGGCTCAAGAATAACTTTTTGGTCGGTCCTCTGCCCTCCAGGACCACTGGGGTGATGGTCCCACCTTCTGGATGCTCTGGGGAGCATCCAGAGCTCAGACAGAGTCAGAGCTCCGGGGGAGTCTATCCCAAGGCTCTGGGTGGCTCTGCCCCCATGGCTTCTGTGGAAGCTGTCTGGTCTGTTTGAAACCGAGGTGGTAAACCCTGATCATCTCTGAATCACCTTTAGGGTTATGCTTCCTTTGTCTTGAAGAATAAGCACACTTTTGCAATCTGTCTTCATTTCTCGTTTTAGGACTTCAGACGCAGTCAAATTGGAGGTTAGGGCTTCAACATGTTAATGTAGGGGGGACACAATTTAGTCTATAGCAATACCTCAATTCCCCTGCAATACACCGCCAGTGGTAGGCCTAGATCTGCAGCAAGCCCAGGTATCCCCAGAACTACTTTACATCCACTGTGTTGACATCCTCATTGCTGGCCTGACCAAGAAACAAGTTGACCAGTCCCTACATAAGGTTGTAGATCTTATGACATGCAGGAAGGGCCGACAACACTGATGAGATGCAAGGACCTGCTCAAAAGTGCAGTTTCTGGGAGCCACCTGGGCCAGTAATCAGAGGAGTATTCCTGATAAAGTCAGCTGAAAACTGCTGTCCTTGGCAGCCCCCGCCAACAAGAAAGAGCCTCCATAACTGGTAGGCCTTCTTGGCTATCAGAGGCAACATGTATCAAATCTGGGTATTCTTTTGGTCCCTTATGTCACGGTTACCCACAAGACAGCCGTCCTTGGATGGGATCCCCAACAGCAGCAGACTCTAGAGGCTGTGCAAGATGCATTGGCATGGAACCCGTCATTGGGACCAATGGTGCTTGCCAGCCCTCTGGAGCTCCACATCTTGGCGATTTACTTGTAAGGATTGGAGCCTATGGCAACAAGAGACTGCTACTTGGGTACATAGGCCCCTTGGGTTTTGGACCGGTGAATACTGAAGATAGCTGCCAGATACACCCCCTTCAAATGGCAACTCCTAGCTGGCTTTTGGCCCTAATGGAAACAGAGCTCCTGACCACCAAAGCCCTGTATGTGACCTTAAGACCTGAGCTGTCCATCCTCAAGTGAGTACTCACTTATCCTACTAATAAAATAGGACAGGCTCAGCAGAGTGCTATCATTAAATGGAAATATTACATCCAAGATCAAGCCTGAGTGGGATTCCAGGGGGTCAGCCAACTCCATGAAGTAGCTGCCTTTCCAGAAAAGGCTGAACAGGCTGTAGGCTCTCGCTACCCCCTTAGTGAAGTGCAGCCCACGGCTCAAAGATGTTCCAGCTGATGGTATGGTTTGTGTTTGCACTTTTTTTTAATGAGTTGGTCAGTCAGATGCAGCCAGAAGAGGAGACAGAGGAGAGGCACAGGAGAAAAAAAGACCCAAACTTTATTATACTCACTCATCCTAGAGACAGGAGGCATGGCACTCCACGCCGGACCACATGGGTAAGCCACCAGGGTGGTGAAGAGTCAGGGGTCAGGAGTGAGGGGAAGGTTTAGGCCATGGTCTTTACAGGGATTTTCAAGGGAAAGGCAAGGCAGGATTTGATGGGTTTGGGGCTGAAGGGGTGGTTCCTAGTTGCCTAGCACCTGGCCCTGGGATGATAAAGGCAGAGGAATATTGTCTCCTGGGGTGTATGGGCCAGTAGAGGTGGTGAGGCTCTGGACTGGTTAGTTTGCATATCAAAGACATGCCTCTGGCTGGGCCATTTGCTATCTCTAAGAATTGGCTAGCCCTAGGAAGGGCAGTCTCCCCAGCCGGAGTGGTTTTTTTGGGGGGATGTCAAACATCATAGCATACAGAAAATTAAAAAAAATATTTAAGTACAATCAGTCCTCTGAAGTTTTGGCATCATGTTAACAAAAGTTTGGGGTGATGATAATGGAGATGTTTAGAGAGTAGGGCAAAGTTGCCCTAAACAGCATAGAAAAGATTTTATTATGAGAGTAGAATAGAGGAACATTCTATTCTAGAATGTAGAGTTATAAGGAATTATAATGTAGAATTATAAGGAATCTCTGCAGGCCAGCCCATAACTAAGTTTCCCATTTTTATGGCATTAGCCAAGAAAAATAGATTTGAAATTTGGGGAGTCTAAGAGCCTCAAGGTTAAGAAAAACAACGAATCACAAACAAGTCACTGGGTTTTCCCAAATAAATGCAACCAACTTCAGCTATAGCCAATCAAGCAATTTCCTTGCTTTTCTTCCTTGTCCTCTCTATAAAAACCTTGCATCTAGCTCCTGTTGGTGGAGTGCTCCTAACTACTTCCAGGTTGGTGCTGATTTGAATTGATGTTTGCTCAAATAAACTCTTAAAAATTTTAATGTCTCAATTTACCTTTTAACAGTACCAACTGTTGGTGATGTTGAAGGGACATAGAAATTGTCATGACTCCTAGTGGAAATAGGCTGAGTTTTTTTGTTTGTTTGTTCTGTTTTGTTTTTGTTTTCTGGCCGCACCTTGTGGCTTGTGGGATCTTAGTTCTCTGACCAGGGATTGAACCCAGGCCCTCGGCAGTGAAAGCGTGGAGTCCTAACCACTGGACCGCCAGGGAAGTCCCAAGGCTGAGTATTTTAGTGAGAAATCTTGTACTGCTTGGAGAACAGTGTGAACACTCAATTTGGACATGTAAAGATAATACTCAGAATTGGCCCCTTCCATCCAGGAGCTCTCAAGCCAGCAAGGGGCATAAGATCTATAAAAACATAAATATGGCATAAGCTGAACGTAAGAAGTGTCACAAGAGAAAAGACCTGGCTTAGATTTAGAGAATGTTCATTTATTTATTCAACAAGTGTTTACTGAGCATCTGCTATGTACCAAGTGCTATTCTAAGTATTTGGTGTGTGGCTGAAGCACGAACTCTAGTTTGTCAGCTCCATTTTAAGCCTGCAATCCTCTTTCTGCATGACGGAGCTTTAGCCTACTCACAAGAAATGCACCCAAGCCAGATATGTTCCCTATCAATTCTTTTTTTTTTTTTTTTTTTTAATTTATTTGGTTGCACTGGTCTTGCAGCACGTGGGCCCCTTAGTTGTGGCAGGCGGGCTCCTCAGTTGCCGCTCGACGACTCCTTTTTTGCTGCACGCGGGCTCCTTAGTTGTGGCATGCATGTGGGATCTAGTTCCCTGACCAGGGATGGAACCCGGGCCCCCTGCATTGGGAGCATGGAGTTTTATCCACTGCGCCACCAGGGAAGTCCCTCCCTATCAATTCTTACCTTTGCCTTCCTCTGATCCTAGAACTGGAATAATGCCTTTTGCTGATACAGATGGTTAATTGTCCCTGAGGAATAATGGTCATGAGTCCCCCAGGGGGAGGAGAAACCTCCGGTTCCGGTTGATATGAATGTGCTTCTTCATTAGTGGTCAGATTCTATCTTTGGCTTTGGCTCAATGTTTTACCAAGGCTCTTGTCCCAGAATCATACTCCTGCCCCTTCCTTGAATAGAAACCAATTTTCTCAGTTTCAGAAGGAAGCTGCAAAGAGAAAAAAAAACACGGACTTCTTAGAACCACCTAGGCCCAAGATGGTGGAAGATATGACTTCCAGTAGATCTTGAGCCTCATTATACACTCATTGTAATACATTAGGATGCTGAAAGACACACCCACCAGCACCATGACAGTTGACAATTGCCATGACAACAACCAGAAAAACCCATTCAAGGACTGAAAAGGCGTGTTGCATCAGTTCTGCGTCCAAACCACACCCCTGTTCTTAGATAAGTCATAAATATTCCTCCCACTCTTTCCCATTCCCTACCTTTAACCTCGACCCTACTATATATTTGGCGTCTCTGCCCGAACTGGGTTGAGAAGTTGATTTGTGAACTAGGTTTCTGGTTCTCCATTCTTTGGCCACTGAATAAAGCTTGTGATGTTCCAGTCTCAGCATCGGTTTAATAATTGGCTGCGTGAATCTAATCGGGAAAAGAAGCTCCCTGGCTGAGACAAAAGGTCGCGGGTCCAGTCAACCAATTCGGTAATACTTTGAATCCCCCTGTACCTCTTTCAGCGGCGCCGAGTACAGCTGCTAATGCCTCTGGATGGTCATCTCCCTGATCCTTCCTGTATGCAAATTACCTACAACATACTTCATAATTGCACTTTATGGAGTTGCCTGCTTCATTTCTTTGGTCTCAAAGTTCCTTCTCAGTTCAGAGGTTATTGTGGAGCTTAATAATAGCTTCCCATCTTAGGCTGGGAAGGTCATTTCAAGATAAGACAATTGCACCCTCCCCCAGTGGAAAATTACCAGCAGTCACAAGCAGTTGGTGGTCCTGGAAGATTGAGCAACCACACACCCAGGCCTAACCACCACATGGGTGGAACATTAATCCGAGGGTGACCAGAAGGGACCATAAAAGAAGTCCAGTTTCTCTCCCCCGGGGGCAGACCCCCTCTTGGTCTCACCCGCTGCTCCCTTGCAGTGTACTCAGTAAATCTCACTTTCTACCCTTGCTTCTGACTCGGTAAATTCTTTTACAGCTCGAGTTGCTGGCCCCATCACTGCACCCTGCGGCAGTTATCATTACGTACCCCTGCCATCCAACACTTGGAATACAGCAATAAACAAAAATAGATTCCATAGTCTTTCTTCCCCATGTCTATGGCCTGACACAAAGATAGACAGATCCCTTACCCATTACCAATAGAGTTTCAACTCCCCTTGAGAGCCTTCCTGATCCTGTCTCTACCCCTGCATCCAGAGGCATACCGTAATCTTTTTGGAGGAAGATAGGGGAGGGCTTAGAGGGGTAAGGGGTGGGGGAAGGATGTGTGTGAATTCCTGGTAAGGGAAGGGGGGGCTGAATTCCATTTTAAATCCTTTTTAGTATTACTTAAAGTATCAGTATTTCTTTGATATAAGTTAGAAAGTAGTTTAAAAATTCACTTACAAACATCACTTTGTAAAAGAGAACACATTTTTTGATTTCCTGTTTTTCCCCACAAAGAGGGGCTCAGGGTTTGTGACCAGAAGGAGTGAAAATCCCACCAGGACAATTTTCTTTCTGTCACTTGGCTACAGCTGATTCTCAGTTGTACATTCTGATCTTTCTTCGGCCACAGCCCGGACCCCCATCCTCACTCACCATACCCAAACTTATCTCTTCACATTTCAAAATAGGAGGTAAAGGAAATTCCCTGGCAGTCCAGTGGTTAGGACTCCAAGCTTCCACTGTTGCCAGCCTGGGTTCGATCCCTGGTCAGGGAATTAAGAACCCCACAAGTCAAGTGGTGCAGCCAAAAATAAAAAAAATAAACAAAATAGAAGGTAAAAATTACGGGGGACCTTTCCCCCTTCTTTTTCAAAGTCAGAAAGCTGATACATTTCAAATTTGAAAACACGCAAATGAAAAAAACCCTTCAGCCTGTGGCTTTTGCACGCAGGGAATCAGGGTAAAAGGAAGGATCCTGCACTCCCAGGTTGTCAACTTTGGCTACATGTTGGGATCACCTGGGGAGTTAAAGAAGTAGGAACACTTGGGCCCCACCCACAAAGCTTTGCATTTAACTGATGTGCAATGTAAATGCTTTAAAAGCTCCCCAGGGGATTATACTGTGCAGCAGAATTAAGAGCTGGTGATTTACATTCACAGTTCTTTGCTACTCAAAGCCTGGTACAGGAACACAACATGGGCACACCTGTGAGTTTGTCAGACATAGTCTTTGCCCCCTCGCACACCTCCCAAATTAGAATCTGCAGTTTAACCAGTTAAACCTGTTTAACCTCAAGTGATTTGCTTCCTATGCACATTAAAGTTGGAGAAGCTCTGCCCAGGGCTCCTGCCAAGCAAACTGGCCCAATGTGAAAGGAGGTAAAACACTCAGGAAACAGAGCTCCAAGAATAGGCCCCCAACCGGAGGAGGGAAGAGACCTCCTTGCTACAGGCTCTGTGCTGTGGCTCTCAGAGAAATCAGGTAGTGGCTGAGCCTCAGGGAGCTGGGCAGGACTTCAAAACAGAGCTGCTCTCTGAGCAGAGCAAACAGAGCAAAGAGACTGCTTCTGCAGCGGTGCAAACGCTGGAGGGGCCGATCTGCTGGATCTGTTTGACCACACCAGTCTGGGTGCTGTCCACGTTAGCTGCTGTCCCGTTGCATAAGCACACCCCAAACACAGAACCTGCTCGAGCTCCTCTGTGATGGGAACATTCTGTTCTCAAACAGACAAAACAAACAACTCTTTCCTTTGGGTGGTTATGAATGTTCATTTCCCATCCCCCCCCCCAACCCCCTTCAGCCCCACCCCTATGGAGACAAGTTATCAGGAACATTATTTGTCGAACAATAATTAGTACCAAGGCTGCAAAGAACTGTTGACTTATAGAAAGACACAAAGTTAGTGTTGTGAGTTTGAGTTTTATCTGGGGTCTTGCTGAGGACTAAAGCCTAGGAGAGAGCCACTCAGCTCTGATGAACTGCTCTGAAGGGGTAGGGGAGAATCCAGTTTAAATACGATTTTTGGCTAGGAAATAAGTATAGTCAAGCATACATCTTGGTACAGAATTTCAAATGCGTGCATCAAAAGAAAAAGATACTGCAAATCATAAAGAACAGATGTCTCAAGTTAATAGTTTTAGTGCTTTTCTATGTATGGGAAGTTTCAGAAATCCAGGGCCATTAAAATGTTTCCTGAGATATACATCTAACTATCTATGGGCCTGCCTGTTCATGTGTATCCAAAGTACAAGGTGCCTCATCCTGTTTTTTTCTTTAAATTCCTCTTGGAGTGCAACTGTCAGGTCAGCAACTGCAGTGGGTTATGACTTAACCCTCGCAGAATTGGGTGGTGAGCAACGCTCTTTGGCTTAGCGATCCTAATTTTTCTGTGTCCATAGAACAAAGAGCTTTATTTGGGGTCTTGGGAATCGCAAATTGGGAGACACAGATTTGGGTAAAACCGAAGGAGTGTTCTGAAGAAGAGAAAGAATCAGGGGCTTATAAAGGCAAAAGCCACAAGATTGTTAAAGTTGTCTTGCAAGAATTATGAGTGGCTCTAATGCAAAAAAGAAATATTTGCCCTTAAGGGTTAGGCTGTCATGAGTTATTTAGGGTAAGGGTCTGATAAGTATCTTAAGTTTCTGGAACATGTGTAGATGTTCTGGATGCCTGCCTTTATAAGTCAATAAGTGGTCAAAAGTTCAGATTCCATCCTGGCTGAGATGTGTATAAGTCCCACTTCCTCAATTACCTCCTGGCTCCATTTGAGTGAGCTCTCTTAGCAATACTGACTCCATTTTTATTTTCCTTTCACATAGTTCAAAAGGAAATTCATGGACACATTAGGCATAGATGAGCAGTCCCCATATTCCTTTTTGGGTATGTTGGATATTTTCCAGTTGCATCTCCCCACCCCCCCGCCCCCCCGCTCTTAACTCTTGGTTCTTCTCAACCCTGCCTTAAGACTTGGAAAGCTGACCTTCTTGGACTGCCCTCCAGCTTCCTGTTGGGTTGGACCAGTGGCAGGCCCTGGCAGAAGGTCAGAGGGAGAGTCAGGTTCAGGTACTTATTCCCCCAGCTCACTGTGTATTGGACCATGGGTTGAGTATGTCCCTAAACTGAAGGCCACAGCTTCTGTCAGGTAGCCTGCTCCTACAGGCGGTAATAGCTTCCTGTTAAAAAACGAAATTCAACTGAGCAAATTTTAAAGATCTTGTTGGCCTTATTCAGCAATTCATGAATCAGGCAGCATCCAACCTAGCAGATAGAAAGGAGCTCTGAGGAGCTTTGCAAAATGAAAGACTTTTATAGGCAGAAGGGAGCAGGAACAACGAAGTTATACAAGGCAAAAAAGCAGGTTGGTTATAAGGTTACTTTCCTTTACCAGGGAATGGCAGGGGTCTATCAGGCAGATTACCTAACTAGTGCTGATCAGGAAATTCCTGATGGATTGGGGCTGGTTTAAAATTCCACTTCTGGAGGAGCCAAAACTTTTTTTAAAAATTTATTTATTTTGTCTGCAGCAGGTGTTAGTTGCGGTATGCGGGCTCTTCATTGCAGCCTGTGGGCTCTTCGTTGCGGCATGCATGTGGGATCTAGTTTCCTGATCAGGGATCGAACCTGGGCCCCCTGCATTGGGAGCACGGAGTCTTACCCACTGGAGCACCAGGAAGTTCCCCCAAAACTTTTAGTTAAGTTTTATTTTGGTGGCTTGGCCCTTAGCATGAGCTACTCCATTTTGGGCCTGTTGCTTTGTTTTTATCATTTCAAATATTGCTAGCCTTGGCGTTTTGTACCATCTCTTGGCCCGTTTCCTTAACAGTTACAATTTTATATGTCACCCCTTGAACTCTCCTCAGTTATTCAGTGTTCATGTGCCATTGGTTTCTCTTCCATCTCATCAATAGCTCTCTGGTGCCAGGATCCATTCTCTCTTTCCATCCTTGGCGGCTGGGGCATTGACAAAGAACCTGGGGTGGTTCGGACGGCTGGAACAGAGCCTCAGTGCACGGATGAGCACCCCTCCTACTGAAACATCAGTTGGCAACATGCTGAGGCCTGGCACTAGGGTGCATGTACCAGAGGGCAACCAGGACAGCTATCTGGCCCCTTGACACAGCAGCTTGCACGTGTCCTCCAATGGCAGCAGGTGGTCTTTATGGCATTGGCTCCACACCCTCCAGGTTCTCTGATGCTGTCGATAGAAGACATTTGCTCCTACAGGGACTGGGCAGTCTCCTGATGTGACTTCAGCCCTTCTTCAAGCAGCCTCTCTACCCGCAAACTTACCCCTCCAGAATTCTACATACTGGCAGATAGCACCATTGTTCACCCACTAGGTGAGCCCTGTTAGAACTCACCTATAGGAGTTTTAAAGATGAGACAACAGGCCCAAAATGGAGTAGCTCATGCTAAGCCCCACGTGACCAAAATCAAACTTAATTTAAAGTTTTGGCTCTGCCAGAAATGGAATTTTAAACCAGTCCCAATCCCTCAGGAATTTCCTGATCATCACTAGATAGGTAATCTGCCTGATAGAGCCCTGCCATTCCCTTGTAAAGGAGAGTAACCTTGCAACGACCAATATCCTTTTTGTCTAGTATAACTTCCTTTTTCCTGCTCCCTTCTGTCTATGAAATTTCTTGCATTGCATAGCTCTTTGGAGCTCATGTCTATCTCCTAAATTGTGTGCTGTCTGATTCATGAGTTGCTGAATTAAGGCCAATAAGATCTTTATTTATTTTTCTAATTTTTAAAATATTTTTTTGGCCGTGTTGGGTCTTCGTTGCTGCTCTCGAGCTTTCTCTAGTTGCGGTGAGTGGGGGCTACTCTTCGTTGCGGTGCACGGGCTTCTCATTGCGGTGGCTTCTCTTGTTGCAGAGCACGGGCTCTAGGTGCGCGAGCTTTGGTAGTTGTGGCGCACAGGCTCAGTAGTTGTGGCTTGCAGGCTCAGAGGGCAGACTCAGTAGTTGTGGTGCACGGGCTCAGTTGCTCCACAGCACGTGGGATCTTCCCAGACCAGGGATTGAACCCGTGTCCCCTGCACTGGCAGGCAGATTCTTAACCACTGCGCCACCAGGGAAGTCCCAAGGCCAATAAAATTAATTTACTTCATTGAATTTTGTTCTTTAATAGTTTTGGTGATGACAATGGGATCCAAGGGAGTCTACTAACATCCTCAAGGACAATGGGAAACACAGGCATTGGCACCTGCTGAACCCTTTTGTTTTCTTTCTCGCTGCTTCTGAAGGCCGTGGGTAAGTTTCTCTTGGATCTGAGCTCTGCTCCCTTTGCATCTGAGCTTGCTGCTCTCATTGGTTTTCCAGTCCGGGGTTAACAGGGCAGTCTGGACTGACAGGAGGCTCTAACGGAGCACCAGTCCCTAGCTCCTGGTCAGTCCACAGTACCATTTCTTTGGTTACTGCTGATATCCACAGGTCTATTTCCTTCTCAGTTATTATTGGTTTCTGCTGATATACGCATAAGGTAAAAGAATGATCGATCTATTGTTAATGGGAATCTTAGAAGGCAAAGTTGCAAAAGATGGGTTCAGGTTGAGCACCTAAAAGCTGTTTGAGCTCACCATCTAATCTAAGACCCCCATTCTAGGATAAATTGGTTAGGGAATGGGTTAGATCAGTACTAGGTCACCTGCCAACCTCAAGAAAATTTTTGTGCAATGAGATGCCCTGTAAAACATAAAACATCACAGAATCTCCAACCCAGTGGCACATTCCTGTTAGGGATGAATTTGGTTCCAAGAGACCAAAGGCTTCACTGAAGAAATAGGGTCCTCAAGTTCCAAAGGACTGAGTGTTCTATCTTCTGGCGCACCTGCTTATTTTACGTCTAAGAACTATGGTCCTGGAAGCTATAGATACATATAAAAATGTCAAAATCTTACTAAAGACAACCTAGATTTACAATGACCATTATGGGGGAACATTCCAGTTAGACAAGGCCATTCATTCAAAAAGTACAATTGTAATCAAGTGTTCCCAAATCAAACCAACAGAATGGAATACCTATTATTTTAACTGATATGCAGAAGCCTCCAAAAGGCTTCAAGGTTCCAAAATAGCTTCATTGAAAGATTCATTGCAAAAGACTAATGAAGGGACTTCCTTGGTGGTCCAGTGGTTAAGACTCTGAGCTGCCAATGCAGAGGACATGGGTTCGATCCCTGGTCAGGGAACTAAGATCCCACATACCGCAGGGCCAAAAATATTTTTTAATAAAAGCACTAATGAAAAGTTAAAGACACAAGAGTTACCCAAAACCAAAGGCTGTAAGACTGATGTGACTCCTACCACTCGCATCTATCTTCCTTTACCTGAGTACTCCCAGTCTACTAATCCTCTATCTGAATCGCCTTTCCACTCTGAAGAGTCTATTAGTTACCTTTTATTTTATTTTTATTTTTTGTTTATAGTAAACTTTATTTTCATTGATTTCATTTAACATAATTTCAAAGTAGATCTGTGCTCTAAGATAAGCAAAAGAACAGATATCCTAAATCTCATTAAGAGATCTTTTTCACACTGTTCCTCTGAGCAGGACACGGGGTTTCAGGGGCCCCAGTGGTGATACTTAACATTTTATCCCTGGAGATATTACCTGTAGATACAGAAAGAACAGATAACACCAACACACAAGAATCAAACTGTATGAGGGTACTACAGGAAGAAGCTCTTGTGTTATACTTTACCCACCTCTTTAGGGTTGTAATGATAATGACTGACTTTTTTCTCTGCAAAGTTCAGTGTTGTTGTTGTTTGTTTTTGTTCAGTGTTGTTTTAAATAAAATGTCAGAATATGTGAAAATGCTGTACTCATTTATCTTAATACACTAAAAATAGTGGAAGTTTAAAAATTCTTCATGAGTCCCATCTGGGCCATGACTACCACTGATGGGGTTTACCCAACACACTAATTCCAAGTTTGGCGACCATCAGCAAACTGGCACCCGCAATTAAGCCTGCAGGCATAAATTTTCCAGAGTGGTAGAATCTCATTCCCATAATGCCAGCCAAGGTTCCAGATGTAACAAAGAAAACTTAAATGTTCCTTGGATCCTGAGACCCCTGATAGGCACCCAGGCCCGCTAAACCACCGAAGAGGAGCCCGGCAGCCCGAGACGGGACACTGCCTGCTTTTGCATAGCCAGTGATGCCACTTATCCCACCCGAAGCAACGAGTGCTGCGTAGCCAAAACCAATACAATATAAAGGCACTAGTGGGCTGGAGTCCTTCTGCATTGTTCTCTTTCACTCTGTCCAGACAGATTACACCAGGCCTGCACCTCCTTCCCGAAGGTCTGCACTGGCCGACAAGGGCGCACATGCCTTGGGGTGGAGAGTCGCCAAAGTAAACTTTTAACTTTTTTTTTTTAATTAATTAATTTATTTTTTGGCTGCGTTGGGTCTTCGTTGCTGCTCACGGGCTTTCTCTTGTTGCGCTGAGCGGGGGCTACTCTTCGTTGCGGTGTGCGGGCTTCTTATTGCGGTGGCTTCTCTTGTCGCGGAAGACAGGCTTTAGGTGCGCGGGCTTCAGTACTTGTGGCACTCAGGCTCAGTAGTTGTGGCTCTCGGGGGTCAAGAGCTCAGGCTCAGTAGTTACGGTGCACAGGCTTAGTTGCTCCGCGGCATGTGGGATCTTCCCGGACCAGGGCTCGAACCCGTGTCCCCTGTGTTGGCAGGCGGATTCTTAACCTCTGCACCACCAGGGAAGCCCTTAACTTTTAATGATCTTCTCTGGGTATCTTTCAGTCCTTTGTCACAGACTAAGGGCCACAGTTAAAGAATTTTTCCTAAACACAGGGAGCATCCCCAAAAGTATTTTGAAGAAGTTAGAGTCCTCATCTGGGCTGTCAGATCTTCACCAGCTTGTGCACATGTAGGAAAGTCCCAGAATGGATGCAGGAGGCAGAATGGTGTAACTCCGAGAATGATACTCAAGATCCTGGATCTCCAACATGGTCCCCTTATGGACCAGAAAAAGCTCACAAAATAGCAGTGGATCTTTCAAAAGCTCTTCTCAAGGTTTTCCCTGACTGCAGTGGTTGCTCTATTATTCACACCTGCAAACAAAAGAAAGATGAATTTAGGGCAGACTTTAAAGCCCATCTGAAAGCTCTCTTCCTAAGGCATTCTGATTTCCATACAATAGATGATGCTGCCCAACCTGCTCTAACTGCCTTATTGGTAAATGTATTTTCTCCTGAGATAAGTAGATTGATTAAAAGGCAGAAAATAGAATGGGAAGTCACAGGTCTGACCAAATTTTGAGTTGTTTGTATATTTTGGAAATTAAGCCCTATTGGTCACATCATTTGCAAATACTTTCTCCCAGTCCGTAGGTTGTCTTTTCCTTTTGCTTATGTTTTCCTTTTCTGTGCAAAAGCCTCTAAGTTTAATTAGGTCCCATTTGTTAGCTGAGCACTTTGAAAGGATATCTCTTTTTTTTTTTTTGGCCGCGCAGCTTGCGGGATCTTAGTTATCTGACCAGGGGTCGAACCCAGGCCCCCGGCAATGGAAACACGGAGTCCTAACCACCGGACCGCCAGGGAATTCCCTGAAAGGATATCTTTTTAGGTGCCCTACAATCTGTCCTTGGTATAGAAGAGGAAGAATTCCAGCCAAAAATCCCTAATTTAATCAAGTTACCCTGATATCTGCGGGCTACCTCTAATACTGACATTGGGAAAATACAAAGTGCAGAACCTATAAATATTCAGATAGACGTAACTAAACCTCTTCCCAAATTATCTCAATATCCGTTAAAATCCGAGGCCACACAAGGCCTCACGTTAGACCAAATCACCCAGGGGCTAACCGTTCCCTATACCAGACCCGGTGTGTGGCTGTTAGCATAACTGATGCCATCTTGGGCCCTTACAATTTCTACTGTTTTTCACTGACCCTACCCAGGACTGTACTGTGCAGTGAATCATTTCTGTACTGTACCGTGCAGTGAATCACTTCTCTGTCATAAAGGGCTTTTTAGTTAATAAATATCGTTTAATAATCATTAGGTCCAGGTAGCCTCTATGCCCTGTTAGTCCCCAAACAATGATGAAAACCTTCCCTGATGTATTCCCAGCACCCATGAGACTAGTTACCCGTTCATAAATCTTAACTTACGAATGCACCTACCCCCATATCCTAGGTTAACTATAAAAAATTGTCCCAATGGTCCTTCATTTTTATTCCCTTCTGCCTATAAAGCTCTTGCTTGTATATACTCCTCAGAGCTCCTCTCTACCTGCTAAATTGGATGCAGTCTGATTCAGGAATGTCATGGTCTGAACGCGGGGTTGGAAAAGAATTTCCAGATACAAGGCAGAATGTAAAGAAGATAGACTTTATTAAAGGGAAGGGTTGTTTGCCAGAAGAGCAGGCCGGCTTCCTGATAATCAGGGGAGAGCGGCCCGGAGCAGGGTTACTGGTCTGTTTTTATATCCAGGGAACAAAGGAAGTTACGAGTCACCTGCTGTTTGGGCAGGGTATGCATACTTCCAGTGTGCAAGCAGGAGAAGAACGGGGCAAATACCTTTCCTTATATGGGTTGGGAAAGGGACAGGGCATGCTACTTGGGAGGGATCAGGGATATTGTAATGGTTGCTACGTGACAGAGTGATCCGGTAACTCCCTGTCCCTCGATGTTGGCCCTTTGAGTTTATCTTGTCCCTTGTCCTTGGAGCACCACAATGAATTGCTAATTAAAGCCAAGAGAGCTTTAAAATTTGCTCAGTTGAATTTTGTTAACGGGAGAAAACATTTGAAAGCTGTGGTCAGGAAAAATTTTGTGTGCCTGTGGACTGGGAATGAGCAAGTATCCCTGGTTGTGGTGGTGATGGGGGAAGGGACTTCCTGACGGAACCTTCCTTAGGATTTGGTTCCTCTCCTTGAACGGGGCCCCAGAGGGTAATGAGTGGCCCCCTTTACAGCTCCTCCTGGCCAGCCTGGTCATCTAGATCTTGCTGGTCCTGATTGACCCTGGCTTTGATCCCGTTCTTCCCTGGAGGGAGGGAGCCCTGGAGGGATGCCCTGAACACACATGGGGAGGGGTGTAGGAAAACAGGATAAGACGGATGGAGCTCTGGGGTACCAAGAAAAGGCAGGCGCCCAGTGGGTTAGGTGGGGGGTGTGGGGACCACCTCCTGGGCTGGGCTCAGAGGTCGTCCAGCAGGGCACTTGGTCCCGGGAGAAGCCGAGACGTTAGCCCTCCCAGCTTCCTAGAGAGGCCGAGAGGCCCGGGGCGGTGACGCGCTTGCGCGATACGGGGTCAGCGGAGAGCCGGGCGCGGGGGCTGCTGGCGCGGCCTGGGCAGTGTGGTCAGGGGACCTAGGGGCTCGCGGCCTTGGGAGTCGGTGAGCGGGGCGGGGGGCGGCGTGGGGTGGGGGGAGCGGGGCGGCGGGGGTTGTCGTGGGGGCGCGGGGTTCCCGGCGGGCGGCGGGTGAGGCTCGGCCTGGAGGCTGCGCCCGGGCTGGGGTCTGGCCTGGGAGCCCAAGCCGCCGCGGTGAGGGCGTATCTGCCTGCGCTTCGCTGCCCGGGGCGCGAATTTGGAGTAATGGTTTCTGTGTTTTATCACTTCTCCCAATTATGCAAACAAAGCGTATTCATTACATGTAATTAGATGACGCGGGTGAGCGTTAGAAAAGTGAAAGTACCCGCAATCCGTTGTTTTCGTTCGGAGGCTTCCTGACCTTTTAAAATTTGTGCACGATTATGCAAACTCTTATACATGTACAAATATATTTTTTTAAGAAGTGGGATTATTTTACTCGTTTTTAAAGATATATAATCTATATATTTTATTTTTAATTAAAAAAATTGAGGTGTAATCCACATAGAACAACATATTGGTTTTAGATGTACAACATGATTCCTTATTTGTTACTGTTGCTTTTAAAAGCTCTTTTTAGTAGTATTTGTGATAAAATGTACATAAACATTTACCACACGATACATAAAATTGATCATTTAAGCCACTTTACAGTGTATAATTCAGTGGCATGTACATTCATATTATTGCTTTTTGAAAATTGTAATCGTCTTCAACTTGGTGGAATGCATTTGTCATATATTGGTTAAAATTGGGGCCAGCAGTATGACACCACTGAGACATATTTTTGCAAGTATAATTAAAAAAAACATTTTGTTTGCAGTTTATTTTCCATAGTACACATTACATGAAGCTGTAAATGCTCAACAAGTGATGTGTATTAGGTTGATTGTTTGTTTTCAGAATGAAAGAGTACTATATAAAATACAGTTTTTAAACACAAGGTAAAGCTGTAACCTAAAACACTCTGCTGTCTTCTCACTTACATTGGCCTAAGAATCAGAGAATGTTCACCTTCTTAAGTTAAAAGTGTGGCCAGGAAACAACACCATTCTGTTTCAAACTGTTTGCATTTCAGAACTGAAAACTTATTAATATTAGGTGGGTTATTTTGCAAGGAAGTGTCAGAGAGCAGTTTTAGCTGTAATTTGATTTCAGGGAACTTTCCGTCTGTTATACGCATGTGTATTTTCAGGGGCTGAAAATGTGTGTGTTTTCAGGGGCTGATGAATGCGGCTGCTCTTACATGTTGCTCTTAATGTTGAGGAAGGGCCGACAATTTTGGTCAAAAACCCCTATGTGTACTTATAAGGAAGGAAAACTGATAAAAGCATAAAAGATAGTAACTTGCCACTGTTAAGTTTTCTGTGGCTCCCGGTATCCAGGAAGTATAATGCATGAGCATTCTATGATGTCATGCTCAAGAGTAAAAATACAGAAAGTGTAGTAAAATATGACTCATATTACTTTGCAATCTTCAGTATTTTTAATATCAGAAACAGTCTGAAAGAGGTCCCTCAGGTGTCATCATGTGCTCCACAAGATTGAATTTTTGAGCTTATATTTTTCCCTTCCCTTATCTTAGACCTCTTATCTTCCTTCTTGCTTTATTTACCACATAGCACCTGTCACTATCTCTGTCTCATTGCCTGTCTTCCCATAAGCTGTTCAAGGCAGTGCATTTTGTCTGCGTTATTCACTGCAGAGACCTTAGTGCCTAGAACATAATATAGATGCTTAGTAAATATTCGTTAAATTAATGGAAGAGTGAATTCAAATTGTAGATAACAATTGACAGTATTCAGTATCCTTGATTGCCAAGTTAATCCTTAATATCCAAGATAGAGATAAATTAAGAAAAACAATAAGAACTCAAACATCTTCAATTTAAAAACCTTTTTATTTTGAATAATTGCAGACACACAGAGGGTGTCAGAACTTTACAGAGTTCCCTTATATCTTTACCTGGTTTACCTAAAGGTAATATCTTGCATAACCACAGTACAGTCATCAAACTTAAGAAATTTGCAGGGGTCCAATACTATTAATTAAACTGCTGATTTATCCAGAGTTCATCACTGTCTCGCTAATGTTCTTTTTCTGTTCCAGGATCCAGTCTACAATCCCTCATTCCATTTAGTTGTCACGTCTTCTAGTTCTCCTTCAGTCTGTGACAGTTCCTCAGTTTTACTTGTTTTTCATGATTTTGACACTTTTGAAGTATTTTGTATTTGTAATTTTAGAGTGACCTTCTCGATTTGGTTTTGTCAGATGTTCTCCTGCTTAGATTGAGGATGATATCAATATGTCTTCTTACTGGTGATACTACTCTTCTTTTTTTTTTGGTTGTGTGGGGTCTTAGTTGCAACTCGCCAGCTCCTTAGTTGTGGCATGCGAACTCTTAGTTGTGGCATGCATGTGGGATCTAGTTCCCTGACCAGGGATCGAACCCCGGCCCCCTGCATTGGGAGCGCGGAGTCTTATCCACTGCGCCACCAGGGCAGTCACTAAATTATTGTAACTTTGGCCATTGGGAACTCTTTCAAGTTGGCTCCTGTTTCCCCTTACATGCTCCCTTCCTTTTTTGTGTCTTTCTCTGATTTTCAGGCACCCCAAGCTACTCATCTTGTATTTTCATCTCCCCCAGCCCTGGAATCAACCATTTCTGCAAGGATTCCTGGTTTCGTTTATTGTAGAATGGTATTGAGAAACCAAATTTTGGGCACTAGGTTGAGCTCATTTCTTAATTGGCAAATTTGTATAAATATTATTTTAACATTTTAAATGTGTACTAGAAGCAATCTTTCTTTAGTGGCAATTGTCTTAGAAACTTGTTTGTTTATTATTAGTGTATAAAATAAACCTTATGTACCCTCTCACTGGCAGGAAAAAGATGAGAACAAGAGATTACTTAATGGGGATTTTAAAAGGAAATCAAAATTACATTGCATATTGCTTTGCAATGTTGTGTTGCTTTCTGCTGTGTAACAGGCTGAATCAGCTATATGTATACATGTGTCCCCATATCCCCTCCCTCTTGCGTGAGCAAATATTTATTGATTAACTATTGTGTGTCAGGTAATGGGGACCTATTGTAATAAATATGGCAGCTCAGATTCCTAATCTTATGAAGTTTACACTGTAATTGGGGAAAAAGGGAACGATAGGCACATCATTGAAATTTCTGAATATATTACCTAAAAGGTATGTAACCTAAAAGGTATGTAAGAAAGAAAACAGAAATTCATAAATTCATAGAACACCAATGACTTAGATATAATTTTAAAATAATCCTTCTTTGACACATCTGTTGACATAGCATTTCTTAAAGATGTGTCATACTGAAAAAGGGGGAATACTATAGTCCCATTCTATTGGCAGATACTCTTTGAGATTCCCAATTAATATATTACCAGGCTCTGAAAAGTTCTGAAAGTAAGATATCTGTTTCATTTTCTTTAAGCTTTCCAAAGCTTGTATTTTTTTTTTTACAAATGCAGCTCTGTAGTTTTTACCAGATCATATAAAAATGTATTTGAAATACTATCATAAAGAACAGTATAAGGAAGCAAATATAAATCATCTGAAATCACACCATCCTGAGATAACCACATAAACATTTTGCTGCTGCCGTTCCTTTCTTTTCATGTCTCCACATCTGTATAATGACACAGTCAAATGTGTATTTAGAGATTGTTCTAAAATACTGTCCTTATTGTATATGCACTTTTCTCTTGTTTTCTTTTCTCTCACCTCTCTATCCTGAAAATCACTATTAGGGATCTGGCTGTTACTTTATTCCATATTCATATTATCATGTACAAATTTTTGTGTAAGAAGATGTTAAATAGGATTGGTCCTGTACTCAGAGTGGGCTGAAACCCTAAACAGAAATGATGAATGATAAGTGTCAAAACATTCTAACCATTTTTAGAGAGAGGCCCCAGACACATTTTCACATGACTTATTAAAAGGTGAACAAAATTGGGCCTGTGAATCTTAGTCACCCCCCAACTTGAGCCTATGTGTGAATATTTATTTATATGAAGAGTGTTGGTTGGCCTGAGAGTGAGCCAGCATTTCCTCTTCCTAATATAGGAGGGAATGCTGTCTTCCCACGTGCCAACCCAAGTGCAAGAGTAAGGAGTGAGGAAGGCAGTAATAAAGTCCTTTGAGAAGATTAAAGGAGGCTTGCATAAGAAGATTCTGCCCTATTATTTTCTGACTGGATGCTTGTTGACCTAAGGAAACTAACTCATCAGCCCAGCCAGCACCACATCCACTTCTATTACAAAAGAATTCTGAGAATATGATATAGTCCTACAAGAGTTTGGGGAATACGCCATAAAATCAGAGGCTGCTAGAATTCCCCTGACATCAGAATAAGAAGAGAAGATTGCGATGGGAGTAAAGTACATTTCCACAGATGTGGGGCAAGAGGGTAAGTTTTCCATAAGTCAGGTGATACCATAGATGTAAGTAGGCTGAAGCCGCCTTAAAAGAATCCCCTTTCAGGGTACCTGGCAGAAGGAAACGACCCCAAATATAAATCCTTTGAAAAGGAGGTAAGAGAAAATTTTAAAAGGATAAACCAAAAGTGCATCACTCAAATTAGGAAAAGGTGGACTATAAAAGGCCACTGCACCAAGGTGCCTGGGGTAGGGGTGCCAACGAAGAATCTACAAATGCATTCTGAAGAGGAGCTAGCAGCAGTTGGATGTCTGCCGTAACAGACAGCATATAAGAGCCAAGAAAGAACTCCAGACAGCATCAGATTTTGCCTGGTTGTCTCTCATTTCTTTTCCCTGCTCTGACACTGGAAGAATCAGAAGCAGCAAGAAAGTGAGGAAGGCAAGCAAGAACAAGATAGAAAAACAGTGAAAGAATAGGTGGTACTACATCACTACTCACCCCCTCCCTTCTCATCTTCCTCACTGCCGCTTTGCGGAAGCAAGAATCCAGCCTGAGCTAGGGGTAAGGGAGAAGATTTGAACTAGTTGAGAGATTGAAGTTTTGGTATTAGGTTAGCCTGGGTTTTTAATTATCTTTTTAAAGAAATATTTATTTATTTGGCTGCCTCAGGTCTTAGTTGCAGCACACAGGATCTTTGTTGCCTCACCTTTTTAGTTGTAGAATGCAGGATCTTTAGTTGCGGCATGCGGGATCTAGTTCCCTGACCAGGGATTGAACTTGGGCCCCTTGCGTTGGGAGTGCAGAGTCTTAGCTACTGGCCCGTCAGGGAAGTCCCGGTTTTTTATTATCTTAAAAAATGGGTGGAACTGCCAAGAGATCTGAGATCAAGATTAATTCAGGGACAAGGAATATCCCAGAAAGTCTGTTTGGTCATCAGTGGAGAAAAGTAAGTTATTTCCTTTTTGCATTCCCTTGAGACTATCACATTTAGTAAGTAATATATAGATATAGATAGATAAATATAGATATCTTGTATATATATATCGTGTGTGTATCACTATTAAATATATAAAATGCAAAAAAAATTGCATATAAGATGATAGAGCAAAATGACAGAAAGAAGAAAATGTCCCTGAAAAATGCCCATCTGCTTGCTTGAGATTTCCCCTGTTCTTTTTTTTTTTTTTTTTTTTAAATAAATTTATTTATTTATTTACTTTTGGCTGCGTTGAGTCTTCGTTGCTTCGCGCAGGCTTTCTCTAGTTGCGGTGAGTGGAGGATACTCTTTGTTGCGGTGCGCGGGCTTCTCATTGCGGTGGCTTCTCTTGTTGTGGAGCACGGGCTCTAGGCTCTAGGCACATGGGCTTCAGTAGTTGTGGCACATGGGCTTCAGTAGTTGTGGCTTGCAGGCTCTAGAGCAGAGGCTCAGTAGTTGTGGCGCACAGGCCTAGTTGCTCCGTGGCATGTGGGATCTTCCCGGACCAGGGCTCAAACCCGTGTCCCCTGCATTGGCAGGCGGGTTCTTAACCACTGCACCACCAGGGAAGTCCTCCCCTGTTCTTTTGAAAGCCATTTTCATTTGGGAATGAAACTGGGCGGAGGGATGAAGCTCTGGGGGAGAAGAGGCCTGCTCCATCTCAGGTTGCTCCACAGGCCTGGGGTCTCCCATTTGTGGTATAATCTTAACAAGTTGATGAATGAAGCTTTTCTTCTGTCCTCAGAAGCTAGTTGGGACCTGGAAGGAACTCTGAGGCATTAGGATACCTGAATTTAATTGGGCAGTTTCAGCTCACTGGCCCCATCTCTTTACTATGCTGTGGGGCTTTCATTCGGACTTCGAAAGGCCCAGGAGGTCATTAACTTTTTTTTTTTTTAAAGGAATGGTTTTCTTTTTTTTTTTTAATTTTCTTTGGCTGTGTCGGGTCTTAGTTGCGACATGTGGGATCTCTGTCTCAGCATGTAGGAATTGTGGTGCACGGGTTTCTCTCTAGTTGTGGCCCTCGGGCTTCATGGCGCGTGGGCTCTCTAATTGTGGCGTGGAGGCTTAGTTGCCCCGCGGCATGTGGGATCTTAGTTCCTTGACCAGGGATTGAACCATTGTCCCCTGCATTGGAAGGCGGATTCTTTAACACTGGACCACCGGGGAAGTCCCAGGAAGTCACTAACTTTTATCCATGTTCATGGTTGCAGGGGCTGGGCTCAGAGGGCTGGAATCTTTTGCCATATTCACAGGCAGTTGCCCTCATTTTTCTGTTGGTCCATCTTCTCATCACCTCTTTACAAATACTTCACTGACCTCTTTGGACATTTCTGCAGCAGCTGCTTCAGAACAGGTCAGCTGGGAGACTTATGTTTGGTGCTAATTTCCCTGTGGGTCTCAATTTCCTGAGATAGGTCAGTGCCATTTACATTTCCCTCTGGGTGTGTTTCTTCAAAATATTTCTCTCTGGTCTCCAGTTCATTCTGTTGCGTCTCACTCCCGGATTTCTCTGCACCTGAGTGCCTTTCTCTTCCCCAGTCTGTTCTGCAAGTTTGGCTGGGAAAGTCTCTCGCCTCTTCCTGTGGCTCGCAGCTTCCTCCTGAGCAGCTCCCGTCGGTGCTGCTGCGGCTCAGCAAGGCTGGAGCCTGCCCCTGCCGCTCCGGAGGCACCTTTCCTCTTCAGCCTCCTCTTGTCGTTGTGTCTTCAAGTCTCTTTTTACAGGCCTTCAGTTACGTACCTTATCACTTCTCAGTTTTCCTTTGCTTTTGTTTTCTCTGTGTACTTATTTTCCTTACCCCACCCCCTTGTTTCTCAGCAAAGCTTCATTTCTCTGCCAAAACTTCAGCAGCTTCCAAAGTAGTTCTTCAATTGATTCTCCATCCCCTTGTAGCAGCACTGCAGTTTCTTTTATCTGGATGATGGTGGGGATATTGAATAATAGCCTCCGAACTGAGAAGAAACTTTGAGACCAAAAAATGAAGCAGGCAACTCCATGAAGTGTAATTATGACGTTTATTGTGGGTACTTACATAGTGGCAGTATGGGCGGACAACCACCAGAGGCATTTGCAGCTGAACTCTGCGCTGCCAGAAGGGGCATGGGGGAATTTATTTATTTATTTATTTATTTAAAAAATGTTTTCTTATTTATTTAGTTTATTTATTTTTGGCTGCACTGGGTCTTTGTTGCTGTGCGCAGGCTTTCTCTAGTTGCGGAGAGCCAGGGCTACTCTTCGTTGTGGTGCGCAGGCTTCTCATTGCGGTGGCTTCTCTTGTTGCAGAGCACGGGCTTTAGATGTGCAGGCTTCAGTAGTTGTGGCACATGGGCTCAGCAGTTGTGGCTTGCAGGCTCTAGAGCACGGGCTCAGTAGTTGTGGCACACGGGCTTAGTTGCTCCGTGGCATGTGGGATCTTCCTGGCCCAGGGCTCGAACCCATGTCCCCTGCATTGGCAGGCGGATTCTTAACCACTGCACCACCAGGGAAGCCCCGGCATGGGGGAATTTAAAGGGACCAAAGCTAAAGATACAATCTGACTACTAAGCGAGAAGCACATTCGTGCCAGTGGGAACTGGGGGTTTCTCCTCCCTTCTGAGGTCTCATGAACATTATTCCTCATGGACCATTAACCATCTGGACTAGCAAAATGCATTCTTCCAGTTTTCGTATCAGATGAAGGCAAGAGTAAGAGTTGATAGGGAACTTATCTGGCTTGGGTGCATTCCTTGTGAGTAGGCTAAAGCTCAGAAAGGGGACTGTGGGCCTAAGATGGAGCTGACAAAATGAAGTCAGTGTGGTCCAGCCACATAGATGGCATGCTTTCTTCATCCCATCTCAGTTTACAGTCATCTTTTTGGACAGTCCTAGCAGTACTTGCTGAGTTCAGGAGATGTTTGTAGGTGATGATGGCTTCTGGTTGAAGTAACGGTTTCTTTAAATTTTCTTAACAGTGGTGGGAGGTGGAAGGTTCCACCCTTTCAGGGGAAGATGACCGACCATCATCTGTGACTTGTGCACTGAGTAATTGAGCCACTTTACAACAGGTGCCAAGGTCTGCAGTCTACCTCATAGTTCAGTTGGAGAACGGAGGGAATGAAAAGTGCCCATTGAGCTGAGAAGATAGCTTAAGACTGAAAAAGAAGGCAGGCAGCTCCATATAATCAGTGGATCAGTTTATTAGAGGGTAATTTACTCACATGGTGAGATTAGGTGGATGAACTAGAAGCATTTGCAGCTGTACTCCGCACCACTGAGGGGCCACTGGGACAGCTTTATAGTTAACCTAGGTATGGGGGTATGTGCTTGGAAATAGGAAGTGCATTTCTTTTTTCTTTTCTTTTTTTTTTTCCAGGAAGTGCATTTCTAAGTCAAGTTTCATGAATGGGTAACTAGTCTGGTGGGCGATGGGAATGTGTCAGTGAAGGTCTTCATCGTTGTTTGGAGACTGTTAGAGCATAGAGGCCACCTGGAACTAACGATCCTAAAACAGTATCTATTAACTACAAAGCCCTTGATGACAGAAAAGTGATTTTACCTCATATTACAGTTACAGGAAGGGTCACTGGAGGGACAGGAGGAATTGAATGGGCCCATGATGGTGGCAGTTATGCTAACAGCCGTACATACTTCTTTGTAGACTCTTTTGGTTTGGTTTTGTTTTAATATGCTCTTTCTTGCTTTTTTCTTTTGCATGTTGTGGTTTTGGGCAGCATTTTACTCTCTTTTGTTCTCTACCTCATTTGTCAATTTTTGTCTTACCTTGTTCTCAGTTCAACCAGCCTTCTTTGGTTTGGTTGTTGACTCGGTGGCTAAAACAGAACAAGGGCCAGCCGGGTTTCTTTTCCCTTTTGCAGTTACTTGAGCTGCAGCCACCATCTACATACAACTGCCCTTCAAGGACGTGTAACCTATTCTGCTGAGTGCCCACCTCTTCAGTCCTGGGAGCTGATACTCAGTGCCCACCTCTTCAGTCCTGGGAGCTGATACTCAGTACCCTTTTTTTTTTTTTTTTTTTTTAATTGGCTGCACCATGCGGCATGTGGGATCTTAGTTCCTTAGTTTCCTGACCAGGGATTGAACCTGGTCAGTGAAAGCATCGAGTCCTAACCACTGGACCTCCAGGGAATTCCAGTTGCTTTGTTTTTTAAGCAGAATTATTGATCACTTTGCTGATTATAAAAATAATGTACAATTCAGGGAACATAGAAAAACAGGAATGGAAAGTCCTCTAATCCCACTTGCCAGAGGAGATAAACTGCTGAAAACACTTTGGTGGCCAAGGCTTAGGAACTTTTTTGTGCATATGCAAACTGTGCTTTATTTTTATTTTGTTTAAGACATAAATAAGTGAGTTCATAACTATAATTTCTAAAACTTGCCTCTTAGTTTACTTTTTTGGGGGGGAAATTGGGAAAAGACAAAAAATATAAAGAACAAAATAACAGGCAGGCGTATTTCCAACACACAGGAGTAACCTCTTCCAACATTTTGGCATATTTGCAGTCATCACTGTACAATCTTAAAAAAAAAAGAGAAGAGACCTTGTACATAAATGTTGTGTTAAAAAAAATCAAATCACTACAAATAAACTAAAGTCTCCCTTTAACTGTTATTTCCAATCTCTCCACTCCCACAATCAGTAGGAGTTTTTGTAAATCCTTTCAGGCCATTTAAAAACCTTTCGAGTGCTTTTATGTACATCACACCTAACAAATTTACACATAAATATGATTTTAGGTTTTTTCTCCAGTTATACCTAAGTTCTTTTCAACTTAGCATACGTTTTTGATACTGTTGGGAAAAGCAGTCAGGTGCAGCTGCTTCTCTCTAGCATAACTCTGCAAGAGTAGCCCTGGCTGAGGACATTTTCTTGCAAAGAAATCAAGAGCCCTCATAGCCTGTGCTGTGCTTACAGCCTTTTGAGGGACTATCTTTACCTGTTCAGTGCTTAATCTATACCCCTTTTTTCTTCTTTTTTTTTTCCTGGAGAATTATGTTTTTTTAAAAATTTTGTTTTATTTTATTTTTGGCTGCGTTGGGTCTTCGTTGCTGCGCACAGGCTTTTCTCTGGTTGCGGTGAGTGGGGGCTACTCTTCGTTGTGGTCCGCGGGCTTCTCATTGCGGTGGCTTCTCTTGTTGCTGAGCACGGGCCCTAGGCATGTGGGCTTCAGTAGTTGTGGCATGTGGACCCAGTAGTTGTGGCTCTCAGGCTGTAGAGTGCAGGCTCACTAGTTGTGGCGCATGGGCTTAGTTGCTCCGCGGCATGTGGGATCTCCCCTACGGTCTCGAACCCGTGTCCCCTGCATTGGCAGGTGGATTGTTAACCACTGTGCCACCAGGGAAGCCCCCCTTTTTTCTTCTTAAGTGCATGTGTCAGTGGCCCCCAGGCCCTCCCTTGCTTTCTGTATTTCAGACCCCATGGGTAAGGGACCAAGGTCCTTCTACTGTATCATGAAGGGTGGTGCTGGTATCTGTTCCGCCCGCATGGCTTTGGCTGCGAAGTGGATCCGTTGGTCATGGGGGACCAATGGATTGCAGGGGGTTGAATCTTGTACACACTATTTTCTTCTCTTGCTCTAAGTGAACACTGTATCACTTGAGCCTAGTGTGTGTGTTGTCTGTTCTCAGGAACTTAGAATTGTGCTCTGGTCTCTTCTGTGGGTGGCACTTACCTGCTTTTTAACCTTGGCTGCATAGCATGACCACCCAGTGAACAGTGAAACAATTGTATTGTTTCTTAAAGGTCTAGTACAGTCTTTTAAATTGTTGTATGGTATTTCATCCTATAAAGTGCTACACTTTTATTTAGTTGTATTGATGGGCAAGTAGGTCATTTCCAATATTGTGTTATTACAAAGAGTACTCTAGTGAACACCTGTGTAAATGCCTGAAAACCTGTGCAAGTGTTTTCCCAGGGAGCTTCCTAGAAGTGAAATTTCAGGGGCATAGGTAATGTGACTTTAGCTTCACTGAAGACTTTCAAACTACCTTTCCTAGTGGCTGTACACATTTGCACTTCTGCCCAGTGGTTTGTGCTTTTGGTTTTTTTTTTTGGACAAGAGGTATTAAAATACTGACATAGTCATATATCACCCTTTTTCCTTTTGTTTTCTTAAGAAATCCTTGCTTATCCCAGGGTTCTTACTCTCTTTTGTTTGTTTTAATATTTATTTATTTGGCTGCGTCAGGTCTTTGTTGCAGCACACAGGATCTTTAGTTGCGACATGCGAACTCTTAGTTGTGGCATGTGTGATCTAGTTTCCTGACCAGGGATTGAACCCGGACCCCCTGCATTGGGAGCATGGAGTTTTAGCCACTGGACTGCCAGGGAAGTCCCTCTTTGTTTTTGAAGTTAAGTCTTTAGCTAGAACTCCTTTTTTGTGTGATCCCCTGCGGGTACTGAAGGATGGCTGTATCCATCTATCTAGGAATGGAGTTGCAAGTAGTAACTGTATGTTTAACTTAATGGTGCCTGACTGTTTTCCATGTGGCTGCACAATTTACATTTCCACCAGCAGTGTATGAGTGTTCCAGTATCTATCTCTACATCCTTACCAACATATGTTATTTTCTGACTGTTTGATTCTAGCCATCCTAGTGGATGTGAAGTGGTATCTTATTGTGGTGTTGATCTGCTTTTCCCTGATGACTGATGTTGTTGAGTATCCTGTGTGTTTTTCAGCCATCTTTATATTTTCTTTGGAGAAATGTCTGTTAAGATGCTTTGTCTAATTTTAATTGTGTTGTCTTTTTATTATTGAATTGTAAGTTATTTATGTTTTCTAGTGACAAGTCCCTTATAAGATATGTGATTTGTACACTTTTTTTTTCCCACTCTGTGGGTTGTCTTTTCACTTTCTTCATGTGACCTTTGAAGCATAAGAGTTTTAATTTAGGTGAAGTCCAATTTATCTATTTTTTCTTTTTTTTGCATGTGGTATGCATTTGGTAGAATCCATTGACTAATCCATTGTCACAAAGTATTACACTTACATTTTATATAGGAACATTATAGTTTTAGCTTCTTACATTTGGGTCTTTGATCCATTTTGAGTTAATTTTTGTATATTGTATTATGTAGGGGTCCAACTTCATTCTTATTCATGTAGACATATAGTTGTCCAAGTACCACTTGTTGAAAAGACTATTCTTCCTCCCTTTGAGTGGTCTTGGCACACTCGTTAAAAATAAATTGACCATAGACAGTTTTTGGACTCTTAATTCTGTTTCATTGATCTGTATGTCTGTCCTTATGCCAGCACCACACTGTCTTGATGACTGCTGCTTTTTTATAAAGTAAGTTATGAAATCTATTCTCCCAACTTGCTCTTTTTAGTTTTAGTGATTCAATTTTTTAATATATTATACTCACTCAAAGTTATTATAAAATATTGCTATGGTCCCTGTGCTGGACAATATATGCTTGTAGCTTATTTATTTCATATATAGTAGTTTGTACCTCTTAATCCTCTACCTCTGTCATGCCCCTCCTCCCTGCCCTCTCCCCATTGGTAACCACTAATTTTTTCTCTGTTTCTGTTTTGTTATATTCATTTGTTTCATTTTAAATATTTATTTATTTATTTATGTGGCCACGCCACACGGCATGTGGGATCTTAGTTCCCTGACCAGGGATCGAACCCACGCCCCCTGCATTGGAAGCTCGGAGTCTTAACCACTGGACTACCAGGGAAGTCCCTGTTTCATTTTTTAGATTGCATATTTAAGTGATAACATACAGTATTTGTCTTTTTCTGATTTACTTCACTAAGCATAATACCCTCCATGTCCAACCATGTTACAAATGGCAAAATTTCATTCTTATTTATGGCTGAGCAATATTCCACATGTTCTTTATCCATTCATTTGTTTTTTTTTTTTTTTTTTAAATATTTATTTATTTATTTATTTATTTTTGGCTGTGTTGGGTCTTCGTTTCTGTGCGAGGGCTTTCTCTAGTTGCGGCAAGTGGGGACCACTCTTCATCGCGGTGCGCGGGCCTCTCACTATTGTGGCCTCTCTTGTTGCAGAGCACAGGCTCCAGACGCGCAGGCTCAGTAGCCGTGGCTCACGGGCCCAGATGCTCTGCGGCATGTGGGATCTTCCCAGACCAAGGCTCGAACCCGTGTCCCCTGCATTGGCAGGCAGATTCTCAACCACTGCGCCACCAGGGAAGCCCGTATCCATTCATTTGTTGATGGACATTTAGGTTGCTTCCATGTCTTGGCTATTGTACATAATGCTGTTATGAGCACTGGGGTGCATGTATCTTTTCAAATTAGTGTTTTTGTTTTCTTTGGGTATATACCCAGGAGTGGAATTGCTGGATTATATGATGGTTCTATTTTTAGTTTTTTGAGGAACCTCCATACTGTTTTCCATGGTGGCTGCACGAATTTATATTCCCACTAACAGTGTACTAGGGTTCCACATCCTCACCAACATTTGTTATTTGTGATCTTTTTGATGATAACCATTCTGACAGATGTGAGGTGATATCTCATTGTGGCTTTGATTTGCATTTCTCTGATGATTAGCAGTGTTGAGTATCTTTTCATGTGCCTGTTGGCTGTCTATATGTCTTCTTTGGAAAAATGCCTATTCAGGGTTTCTGCCCATTTTTTAGTTTGGTTGTTTGTTTTTTTGACATTGAGTTGTGTGAGCTATTTATATATTTTGGATATTAACCCTTTATCGGTAATATCGTTTGCAAATATTTTCTTCCATTCAGTAGATTCTCTTTTCATTTTGTCGGTGGTTTCCTTTGCTGGGCAAAAGCTTCTGTGTTTAATTAGGTACCATTTGTTTATTTTTGCTTTTGTTTCCTTTGCCTTAGGAGACAGATCCAAAAAAATATTGCTATGATTTATGTCAAAGAGTGTTCTTCCCGTGTTTTCTTCTAGGAGTTTTATGGTTTTTGGTCTAACATTTAGGTCTTTAATCCATTTTGAGTTTAATCTTTACTTCATTTTTTTTTTTAATTTTTTAATTTATTATTTATTTATTATTTTTATTTTTGGCTGTGTTGGGTCTTCGTTTCTGTGTGAGGGCTTTCTCCAGTTGCGGCGAGCGGGGGCCACTCTTCATCTCGGTGCGCGGGCCTCTCACTATCGCGGCCTCTCTTGTTGCGGAGCACAGGCTCCAGACGCTCAGGCTCAGTAGTTGTGGCTCACGGGCCCAGTTGCTCCGCAGCATGTGGGATCTTCCCAGACCAGGGCTCGAACCCGCGTCCCCTGCATTGGCAGGCAGATTCTCAACCACTGCGCCACCAGGGAAGCCCCTTTACTTCATTTTGAGTTTATTATTGTGTATGGTGTGAGAAAATGTTCTAATTTTCATTCTTTTACATGTAGCTGTCCAGTTTTCCCAGCACCACTTATTGAAGAGACTGTCCTTTTTTACATTGTATATTCTTGCCTCCTTTGCCATAGATTATTTGATCATAAATGTGTGGGTTTATTTCTGGACTCTCTATTCTGTTCCACCGATTTATGTGTCTTGTATGTGTGTGTGTGTGCGCACATATGTGTGCAGCACCATACTGTTTTGATTATTGTAGCTTTGCAGCATAGTCTTAAATCAAGGAGCATATCTCCAGCCTTGTTCTTTTTTCTCAAGATCACCTTAGCTATTTGGGGTCTTCTGTGGTTTCATAAATTTTAGGAGTATTTGTTTTAGTTCTCTGAAAAATGCTGTGGGTTTTTTGATAGGGATTGCATTAAATCTGTAGCTTGCTTTAGGTAGTATGGACATTTTAACAATATTAATTCTTCCAATCCATAACCACAGGATTTCTTTCCATTTCTTTGTTTCATCTTAAGTTTTCTTCAATAATTTTTTTTAAATTACTTAATTAATTTACTGGCTGTGTTGGGTCTTTGTTGCTGTGTGCAAGCTTTCTCTAGTTGTGGCGGGTGGGGGCTACTCATTGTTGCGGTGCGCGGACTTCTCATTGCAGCGGCTTCTCTTGTTGTGGAGCATGGGCTCTAGGTGCGCGGGGCTTCAGTAGTTGTGGCACGCGGGCTCTAGAGCGCAGGCTCCGTAGTTGTGGAGCACGGGCTTAGTTGCTTCGCGGCATGTGGGATCTTCCTGGACCAGGGCTTGAACCCGTGTCACCTGCATTGGCAGGCGGATTCTTAATCACTGCACCACCAGGGAAGTCCCTCAATAATGTTTTATAGTTTTCAGAGTATATAGATCTTTCACCTCCTTGGATAAGTTTATTCCTAGGTATTTTATTCCTTTTGATGCAATTTTAAATAAGGTTGTTTTCTTGCATTCTCTTTCTGATTCTTCATTACAAGTATATAGAAAAGCAATAGATTTGGGTATATTACTCTTGTATCCTGCAACTTTACTGAATTCATTTAGTCTAACGGTTTTTTGGTGGAAGCTTTGGAGACTTTAGGGTTTTCTATATATAGTATTATGTCATATGCAAATAGGGACATTTTTACTTCTTCCCTTCCAGTTTGGTTGCCTTTTATTTCTTTTTCTTGTCTGATTGCTGTGGCTAGGATTTCCAATACTATGTTAAGTAAAAGTGGTGAGAGTGGGCATCCTTGTCTTGTTCCTGATTTTCGAGGGAAAAGTTTCAGCTTTTCATCGTATGGTGTTAGCTGTGGGTATGTCATAAATGGCCTTTGTTATGTTGAGATGTTTCCCTCTAAGCCAACTTTGAAGAGAATTTTTATCATGAATGGATTTAAATTTTGTCAGATGCTGTTTCTGCATCTATTGAGATGATCATGTGGTTTTTATTCTTCATTTTGTTAACGTGGTGTATTGCATTGATTGATTTATGGATGTTGAGCCATCCTTGCATTCCCTGGAATAAATCCCATTTGATCATGGTGTGTGATCCTTTTTATATATTGTTGAATTTGGTTTGCTAATATTTTGTTGAGGACTTTTGTGTCTAGGTTCATCAGAGATACTGGCCTGTAATTTTCCTTTTTTGGTAGTGTCTTTGTCTGGTTTTGGTATCAGGGTAATGTTGGCATTGTACAATGAATTTGGGAGTGTTCCCTCCTCTTCAAAAGTTTGAGAAGAATAGGTATTAGCTCTTCTTTATATGTTTGGTAGAATTTGCCTGTGAAGCCATCCAGTCCCGAGATTTTGTTTGCTGGGAGTTTTTTGATTTCTAATTTAATTTCACTATTAGTGATTTGTTTGTTCAGATTGTCTGTTTATGATTCAGCCTTGGAAGAGTGTAGGTTTCTAGAAATTTATCCATTTCTTCTAGGTTGTCCAGTTTCTTGGCATGTAACTTTTTGTAGTACTCTCTTATGATTTTTTTGCATCTCTGTGGTATCGGTTGTAATTTCTCCTCTTTCATTTATTATTTTGTTTTTTGGGGTCTTTTCCCTTTTTTTGTTAAAGAGCCTGGCTAAAGGCTTATCAGTTTCGTTTATCTTTTCAAAAACAAAAAAACAAAACCAGACAGTTCTTAGTTTTATTGATCTTTTCTGTTTTTTTAAATCTCAATTTTATTTATTTTCTCTCTGATCTTTATCACTATTATTTCTTCTGCTGACTTTGGGCTTCATTTATTCTTCTTTTTCTAATTCCTTTAGATGGTAAGTTTGGTTGTTTGAGATTTTTCTTGTTTCTTGAGATAGGTCTGTATTGCTATAAACTGCTTTATCTGTGTCTCAGATTTCGGAAAGTTGTGGGGGTTTTTTTTTTGTTTTCTTGTTTTTTTTTAAAGAAGGGAGTCATTATTTTTTAAAGTATTTGTTTATTTATTTATTTATGGCTGTGTCGGGTCTTCGTTTCTGTGCGAGGGCTTTCTCTAGTTGTGGCAAGCGGGGGCCACTCTTCATCGTGGTGCGCGGGCCTCTCACTATCGCTGCCTCTCTTGTTGCGGAGCACAAGCTCCAGATGCGCAGGCTCAGTAATTGTAGCTCACGGGCCTAGTTGCTCCGCGGCATGTGGGATCATCCCAGACCAGGGCTCGAACCCGTGTCCCCTGCATTGGCAGGCAGATTCTCAACCACTGCGCCACCAGGGAAGCCCGGTTTGTTCATTTTTACTATGTAGAAATACCACTGATTTTTTTTTAAAGTATAAAAAAATTTTCTTCTAGTTTTTTTGAGATATAATTGGTATACAGCACTGTATAGGTTTAAGGTGGACAGCAGAATGATTTGACTTACATACATCATGAAGTGATCATCACAATAAGTTTAGTGAGTATCCATCATCTCATTTAGATACAAAATTAAAGAAATAGAAAAAAATTTTTCTTGTGATGAAAATTCTTAGGATTTTCATCTTTCTTAATAATTTTTATATATAATGTACAACAGTGTTAATTATATTTATCAAGTTGTACATTACATCCCTAGTACTTATTTATCTTATAATTGGAAGTTTATACCTTTGACTGCCTTCATCCAGTACCCCCCACCCCTGCCTCTGGTAACCACAAATATGATCCATTTTCCTGGTCTGCTTGATCCTGACAGGCTCCACTGTGCAAATGTTCATGAGTCCTTTTCTCAGAAATCCAAAGATGATCCTAACTAACAACATCTACTTGCACCATCCTTCTCAAATCCCTCCTGAACAGTAATGTTGGTTATTTCAGTCTCTTGCCAGTGACTTCTGATGTCCCAGCAAATGGCATTGTCCCCAGCAGTGCTGAAAAGATACTCCCGAAGGCCTAGCAGTGATATATACAACTAAGGCAGACTTGCTTGCACTCTGCTGGGTAGACCTTGAACAGGAGTGATGCCTCCAGGCAGGTGGTATGCTGTCCATCCAGCTCAGGCCAAGGCTTCAAGGGAGCGAGGACGCCTTCACATGGTAAAGAAGGAAGAAGAGGATGAAAGCTACGCTTCAGTGCCAACTGCCAGACCACAGACACTCAATCGTCCTGGCCAGGAGCTGTTCCGCCAGCTCTTCAGACAGCTTCGCTACCATGAGTCTTCTGGGCCTCTAGAGACTCTGAGCCGGCTCCAGGAGCTCTGCCGCTGGTGGCTGAGGCCAGATGTTCTTTCAAAGGCCCAGATTCTGGAGCTGCTGGTCCTGGAGCAGTTCCTGAGCATCCTGCCAGGGGAGCTTCGGACCTGGGTGCAGCTGCATCACCCTGAGAGTGGTGGGGACGTTGTGGCCTTGCTGGAAGAGCTACAGAGGGACTTCGATGGGACACCATGGAGGGTGAGTGTGAGCAAGCGTGCGGTGCCCAGTGAACTCTGCCTGCTCGTGAGCCTGCTTGTGGGTGGGGGGGTGGGCCTCTGAACCTTCAACATGGAGGAATTCAGGGAAAGTCTTCCCTTCTCATTCCCATGGCACCTGAGCAGCTCGACCCTAAGCTAAGGACCATTTAGCAGGCAGCCCTTCCCTCCTTCCCAGAGGAATATAAGCTCCAGGAAGAAGAGGGTCTGCAAGTATCCATAAACAGTAATGAGGTTCTGGGCACACTGACTTACTGTGCATAAAGTACATCTCTACATACCTAACTTGACTTGTACTGACCTGTAAAGTGGGAGTGGTATCTCTTGCTCGTACATGGGGGAATTAGTGTCAGGATCCTTGGCTTCTAAGTACATCTTGAGACCTAGAAGAGCAGTCTACACAAACCATGTTACTTCTCTCTCAGTAAACTTTTGAGGATTTGTTCTGTGCGGGGGAGATGGGGAAGAAGAGTGGTGAGGGGCAGCCCAGGGCTAGGAAATTGGAAGATCACAATTTTAGACTGCATTCCACAACCTCGGTGTTCTTGCCAACATTGTGGTACCTTCAGAGCCTCAGTTTATTGAAAACAAAATGGAAAACTGATCTAACAATGAGAATTTGTTCGTTACACATTTGAGTGCCTACCTTGCACCCAGCCCTGGGCTTGGTGCTGGGAAACAGAGCTGACAGTCCCAGTGCAGGCAGTAGAGCAGTGGACCAGTTAAAGTGCGCTCTGCCTGCCCCTCTGCCCCACTCAGGCCAGCCTCTCAGTACTTCTCTGTACCTTTGAGGGTTTTTGTTTTTAAAGAGCATTTATCATTTTTGTAGGCTTTTAAAAAATTTTATAAAGTATGTGTAATTCTACATGTATGATTCATGAATAAATGAAAGTTACTTTTAAGATTTCTGAAACATGTTTGACATACTTCTCCCCTAAATTTAATATAAAAATTAGATCAATCAGTTAAAACATCTGAACATTGTCTACCAGCAATAAATGGTAACAAATATTAAACAAGAAAACCTTTTGCCCAACATTGGGTACTAGTTCTTAAAATCTAAAAGGACATTTATAATTTTTACCAAATCCATGAGTTGTTCAAAATGATCTAAAGATAACTTTTAAAGCAAATAAGGTACATAGTAGGTACAAAATTGTGGCTTGGGTATATTCAAGTCAGTCAAGAGCTAGGTGTGTGGTTTAAAAATCCATGAAAACATTGCCAAACAAGCGGAAAGGGCCTACCTGGTTGAAAGCTAGTTAGAAATTAGAAAACAAAAAACAGAGCCTGGAAAAAAGCCTACCAGATTCTAAAAAATGAACAGAAATGCTCAAGATGCATATAAATTATAGTTTATCAAAATTACCAAAATGTGAGAAACAGGGGCCTGAGAAAGTTTGTCCTTAAACTCATTTGTCTATGCTTCCATATTGTTACTGTTTCTTTATTCTCCCTTTGGTAGGATTTGGGAGGAACAGGAGATAAATTGCTGTGATGACTTTATCATCTTCAGTCTATAGCTCGGTATTAGGTACTTAATGGCCTCAGGTGAAGATTCGTCCATATCAGTGTAGAGAATGTCTTGGCCACAGGACCAGAAAAACCTGAAGTTCACTGGCTGTAGCTTCCTATGCTCACTTTTGCATCAGGGATAGCCTTGCCTCCAGAGACCAGGACTGTTTGAAGACGCAGGACAGAGACCGCCTTTCTCCAGGTCTCTGCTTGGATGGGCACCTCCCTGTTTTTGCACCTGAGACTTTTTCTTCTGTGATTCCGTAGCTGACACAGTTAGCATTGTCTCTCTAGTGGTGTTGCTATTTTAGTCAGGTTTATAGTCTGGGAGCCTTCCTGCCTCTTTGAGGTCACTTTGCGTATCATTACCTAGAGCATTGCCTGATACTTGATAGATGTTATCTGACTGCATCTTTCCTGTGAACCATTATCAGTTTAACTCTCAGGGATAAATTTCTTTTCTCATTTCTAAGTTCCTGGCCAGGGGTGGGGGCTGAGGGCTAGTGGGGAGGTATCCTGCAGCACCCGAGGCCTGACAGCAGTGCTGTCACTGACTTGCCAGTTGCTTTCCTATGTCAGGCAGGAATCTGGCTCCACCTGTCTCCCCATGGCCCGCATTAGAGCCTAGCGAGGTGGAGGGGTGAGGGAATCCTCCCTGGGCTTTCTATTCCTCCTTTTCCCTCTGCCTGTAGGTAATAAAGGGCACAGCGCACCGTTCCCTGGGCCTCTACCTTTTAGAGATTGGCCATGTGGCCTGTTCTGTGAGTTTGCTTTCTGATTCCCACGAGGATCCTCTCACAACATTTTCTTCTTGCCAGGACCCAGCCCCTGCCCAGAGCCCAGATGTGCATTGGATGGGCACAGGAGCCCTGCGAGCCGCACAGATATGGCCCCCTGCTTCACCTCTCAGGAGCGGCTCGGCTCTGGGGGACCACCTGCTGCCTCCCTATGAAATAGGAGTGCGTGACTTCCTGGCTGGGCAACCCGGTACTTGCCGCCTGGCTCTAAGACCCCAGCCTATGCCACACTTCCCGAATTTCCTATAATGTTGTGTTTTCACCCTCTGTCCTCTCACGAGAATCCCTTCTGTCCTGGCCTTGAGCTCTGTGTCCCTTCTATCCTGTGACCCATGTTTACCTAGCTTCTCCTCCTATTGTACCCCCCACTTCCTGACCCCAGCAGACACCGGGGAAATGTGAAATGGGTGTTTAAAACAGTCCATACCTGCCTGTGGGCCCAGGAGTCCTCCATGTGGGGGGAAGAGTGGGCTTCTCAGTGGGATACCAGAGCTGGGCTGCCCTCTCTCATGACTCTTTGTTCTTCAGATCCTCCTGCTGCACAGGTTCCTGCCCTTTCCCAGAGAGAGGGATGCTCAGGAGACCTGGTGACAGTCCAGCCTCAGGTGAGCCACAGGACCTTCGGTCCTTCCTGATGTCCCACCATTGCTGCCTAATGGGGTAGCTGTAGCTCCCCCCGTCCTGTGTCTTTCTATCCAGTGACCTCACATCCTGAGACGCATGCCCCAGAGACCAGATTATCCCCCAGGAGCCCAGAGCTCTTCTGCTGGGTGATGATCTTCTCTTTCCCCTTTATCAGATCCATCCTGTACTCACTCAGAGCCAGCCTCATTCCCCTGCCCCCTCCTGAAAGCTGGGAGTTGTGGACTTGCTCTAAGGCATAGGACCGTGTTTTTTCAGGAGGCTGTGACTTTCAAGGATGTGGAGGTGACCTTTGCCCAGGATGAGTGGGGATGGCTGGACGCTTCTCAGAGGAACCTGTACAGGGATGTGATGCTAGAGAATTATGGGAACATGGCTTCTTTGGGTAAGGCATTGATACCCCCATGCTTCTACCTACCTCTACTTCTGCCTTCTTAGTTTTCATTATGGTGCATAGAAAAGGGCCTGACCTGGGTTTAGGTCCTGTCTCTCTACTAACCAAATCACGTAATCTTAATGCCTGTCATGCTGAGTTATTATAAAGATTAAAAGTCATATGTGTCAAGTTCCTAGTCCATTTAGGCATCCAAAAAAAGTTGGCTGATTTAACCAGTTGACTTGTCACGTGGTTCTGGAGAATGCTAGCGATCCTTTTGTCTGTGGCTTCTCTCAGCCTCTCTTGTCTCTGCTTAGAGCTGTCAGAAATTCCTGTCTAGGCCTCCTGTCCTAACTTCCTCCACCTGCCTCCCTGGCTTTCCCTCCTCCCTACCAGGAGCTCAGGCCTGAGAGGGTCCTGGAGAGTAGTTCTGTATAATTCATCTACCTTCCATTCACATCCCATTTTCTTCTCTTCTGCAGTGGGGCCATTCACCAAACCTGCTCTGATCTCCTGGTTGGAGGTAAGGGAGCCGTGGGGCTTGAATGTCCAGGGAGCTCATCCTAAGGGGAGTCCAAGTGCTGCCCCTGCAGGTGAGTTCCAGAGAACTGACCAGGTCTTGCTCCTCCCGCATCTACTCTCCTCTTTCTTAAGGTCTTTTATACTAAATAAATCATGGGGAACTTACTCCATTGTTTGCTGGAAGGAAGATCCTTAACAGTGTTGCTAAGAAGTACTGGGTGCCTGGGCTTCTCCCCTCCAGACCGACCTATTAGACATTGGTTTCTGGTCCTGCCCCTTCCCCAGCAGCCCTCTCAGTAACAGCTCTTGCCTACTGGAGGGCTTCACTGTCCTTGTCAATTCACTGATGCTCCTCCTCAGCCCTGTGCTGCTCTCCCCTTCCCGCTCCTAGGAACCCTCGTCCCACTCCTGCTGCTCCTCTTTGCTTGGCCCTTCCCCCGTGGTAGGCTTGGCCTCTAGCCCTTGCAGCCAGTCCTCCTAGGAGCCCCACCTCTCAGCTCTTGGAGACCTTCCTATCATGCTCTGTGTTGTGATTCCTCTCCCCTCTCTTGCTGTTTAACACCCCCTTCTCAACCCTTCTTGTTTTTCACCTGGATGTGTACAGCTAGCTGCTGTACCTGTCTTGCTTCTCCTCTCCCTTTTCTGTCGTCTGGAATACTCTTCCATGTTTTGCTTTATCCCTGACTATTTTGTAAAGGTATTGGCAGTCAGGCAAAAGCCTCACCACCTAAGTTCATGACATTTTTTGGTCCCTTGGTGCTTTCTGCAGTTGCGAGTATGGGAAAAGAGAACATTCTCTTTCCCCTTTTCTTTTTTGGCCACACCTAGTGGCTTGTGGGATCTCAGTTCCCCGACCAGGGATTGAACCCAGGCCACGGCTGTGAAAGCCCGGAATCCTAACCACTAGGCCACCAGGGAACTCCCAAGAATACATTCTCTTATGTTTTATTTGTGTCAGGAGATGAGCTCCATGTGAAAACAGACAAGTTCATCTTAAAACGTGAACCTTTGGAAGAAGCTATGCCATCAGGATGTCATGGTGCAGCAAATGTTTCTCAGGGAACAGGGCTCAGAGAGTCTTTTGCACAGAAGAGCAGGTTAAAGGAGCAATGTGGAAACCCCATACAAGTGAGAGTTAAGAAAGAAGAGACCAATTCCAGCCACAGGACAGGAGAAGACTGTGAAGAATCGGGAAGAAGTAATAGTCTTCATCTAAAACATATTACATGTTTGAGAGGACCCAGAAGAAAGCAGTCCCTTAAACATGGCTATGGCAAACACTTCAGAGGGAGTTCATACCACTGTGATTACAAGGAATATGGGAAAGGGCTCAGACGCATGATTGGCGGGTTTAGCCTACATCAGAGAGTTCATGCTGGACTGAAAGGGAAGGCAAAGGATGCGCACGGGAAGGACTTCAGCCTTAGTTCTCATCACCAACACGGACAGAATCTTCACGTGGTGGGGACATCGTATAAGTGCAGTGACTGTGGGAGGACCTTCAGTCATAGCTCCCATCTTGCATGTCATCAGCGACTTCACACTCAAGAGAAGCCGTTTAAGTGTAGGGCCTGTGGGAAAGCCTTCAGGTGGAGCTCAAACCGTGTGCGACATGAGAAGATTCACACTGGTTTGAAACCTTATAAATGCAGTTTATGTGACAAAGCTTTCCGACGCATGTCTGCCTACCGCCTGCACCAGGAAACTCATGCTAAGCAGAAATTTCTTGAATCTAATCAGGATGAAGAAGCTCTCACTTGTGGCTCAGGGTTTGATCATCATTTGAGAGACCAAAGTGGGGAGAAACTCTTTGACTGCAGCCAGTGTAGAAAATCCTTCCACTGTAAGTCATATGTTCTTGAACATCAAAGGATTCACACCCAGGAGAAACCCTATAAATGTACCAAATGTAGGAAAACATTTAGGTGGAGGTCAAACTTCACTCGTCACATGAGACTGCACCAGGAAGAGAAGTTCTGTGATCCAGACAAATGTAGAGAAGACTTTAGGCAGACCTCCGACTACAGTCAGGCCCAGAGTGCCCCCACTGTGGAGAAAGCTCTTTTGTGTCAGCAGTGTGGGAAAACCTTTACTCGAAAGAAAGCTCTCATTGATCATCAGAGAATTCACACAGGCGAGAAACCATACCGATGCAGCGAATGTGCAGAAGAGTTTCCTCATAGGTCGGCCTTTATCGTTCATAAGAGGCAGCATGCCGTCGAAAGAAAGCCTGAGGACGTGCCATCGTTTAGTCAGGACAGAGCATTCCAAGTTCCTCAGAGCAGTCACACCACAGAGGAACCCTACAAATGCAGCCAGTGTGGCAAAGCCTTCCGTAATCACTCATTCCTCCTTATCCATCAGAGAGTTCATACCAGAGAGAAGCCTTATAAGTGCAGGGAGTGCGGGAAGTCTTTCAGATGGAGTTCTAACCTCTCCCGACATCAGAGGATTCACTCTTTGGGAAAACCGTATGAGTACCACGAAAGTGAAGATGCTCCAAATCTGCAGTCACAAATCCTCACTGGTGCAAAACCTTTTTGGTGCCAAGAATGTGGGAAAAGCTTTACACGTAAAAGAAGTCTTTTAGATCATAAGGGAATACACAGTGGAGAGAAGCGCTATAAATGTAATCTGTGTGGGAAATCTTATGACAGAAATTATCGCCTTGTTAATCATCAGAGAATCCACACAAAAGAGAGACCATTTAAATGTCAGTGGTGTGGGAAAGATTTCATTGGAAGACATACTCTCTGTATTCATCAGAGAAAACACACCAGAGTGGCCCAGTCCGAATGCAGTGTGGCTGGGTTGTCTTCTCGCCAGGATACAGGGGTGAGTTTACAGGAATTAAAACCAAGTGAGGAGAAGCCTCTTGAAGATTGTGAGAAAACTTGTGATCAGAACTCCGGACTCACTGGGCTCCAGGACATACCCACTGGGGGAAAGTGCCACAAATGTACCACGTGTGGGAAAACTTTTAGCAAGGGCTCACAACTCATTAGCCACAAGAGATTTCATACTCGAGAGAGGCCCTTCAAATGCAGAGAGTGTGGGAAGACCTTCAGGTGGTCTTCAAATTTGGCTCGGCATATGAAAAACCATACTAGAGATTAGCTTGGGGTCTGACAGTGTGGGGAGGGGGTCCTGGCTACCCTGCTAGAGAACCCCTGATTGTAGGCAGTGTGGGGCAGACCTTCACAGAGGGCCCAGCCCTTTCTATTTTGGAAGCTAGTGGCAGAGAATCCTGAGGATTCAAAAATGCAGGCCAGGCACCCCCATCCTACTGCTGGAAAATGAGATGCTGGGGAAGAGCAGCAACGTGTTCCAGAAGGAGGCTTGGGCCCCTAGGAGTGGTCTTTGCACAATGGCCTGGAGCTCCCCCAGCCAGATCTCCTTCTATAACTCTAAAGGGAGAGACCATTGCCTTTCTTGGTTCAACAAAATGTCCGTGGCATGGTGGGCTGTGGCTGCTGGGAAGGGGCCAGTTGGATCCTAAGTTTCCCTTTGAGTTTGGCTTGTGATGGTGCCTAGTCTGTTTGACCTTAAAAGCACCAGCAGCAGCAAGAACTAGTCTCTCCTGATGCCTCCAGGGGAGTTCTGGCTGCGGCTTCAGTCTTCACAGCTGACTGGATATTTGCCATGGGCATAGAGTTGTCTCAGCTGCGAGTGGAGAACAGGGTACTGGGCTTGATCACCTGGAGAATGAAGCTCGACCAGTGCCCCATCGCCATCTCCATCCCACAGGCCTGTATGGGCAGCAGCGGTCCATCTGCTAAACAGAAATGTTCTGAGCATCTCTCATATGCCAGGCACTGTCGTGTGTGCCAGAGACCCAGCAGTGAGTGGAACAAAAAAGTCTGCCATCTTGGATCTTTACAGACAATAAACAAATGAGATATATATAGTATTTTGGATGATGATATGTGTTGTGGACAAAATGAATCAGAGTAGAGTGAGAGGGAATGCTGGATTGGGAGGTAGGTTGAGATTTTAAATGGGCTGGTCAGAGAGGGCCTCAACTGAGAAGGTGAGATTTGAATAAAGACCCAAAGGAGATCATGGAGGAAGCCCTGTAGGTCCCTAGATGCTACATAGGACCCTTCACAGGAGGTAGGGTCTTGTCTGGTCTCCTAGGGAATTTCATAGGAGGTAAGGTCTTGTCTGGTCTCCTAGGGAATGGCAAGTAGGCCCCTGAGCCAGAGTGGAGTGAGCCAGCTGGAAGTGAGGAGCCCAGAAAGGTGGAGGGCCAAGGCGCATGAGCATCGTGGGTACTCACTGGGGCTTGGCTACCTCAAAGGGAGGTAGGGGGCTTTTGGACAGTTTTGAGTTGAGGATTATTGTGGTCTGAATCTGGACCCTTATAGAATGTAATTCAGATTCAGAGTCCCATGTGTTGAGGGCCCAGGGTAATGGCAAGGGCCTTGGAGTTGTCAGATCTGCATTCCAGGTTTGGTGTGTCTTTTCTTGGCAGGATGATCTTGAGTGAGTCACTGAACATCAGCATCTATTTCCTTGTGTGTGAAATTAGAGTAGCTGGCTATGCTACCTGGCTGTTGGGATTGGTGAAAAGAAGGCTTGGTTTACTAAGATTCTGGGTTAGGGGTCTGATCTCTAGACCAGAGCCTTCACAGAGCTGCAGCTCCCATGTCAGTTGATGCTACAAGCATAGAAATACCCCTTTACTGTCTATATTTTTCATCCTCCCACTCCTTGTGTGCCACCTGGTACCTCATAGAGTTCCTGCCCCAATAGGGGTGTTTCTACTGCCATTTTTATAAAATGATATATATTTATTTTTAAACATTCAAGTCAAATTTTAAAAAATGTAAATGGAGTAAAAATCAACAGAAATCCCTCTATACTGAGGTAAGCCTTGAATATTTGGGGATAGTGCTGATGCAGTCTGTTCAGTAACCTGAGTTTTAAAATAATTTTAATTATATAAGTAGTATGTGATTATTATAGAAATATTAGTAAATACAGATCAGCTAAAAGGAAAAGTCTGACTACTTGGAGCTAACTACTAAACATTTTGGTGTAATCAGTGTTTAACTTCATTGCCCTTGCCTGAATGCCCCTGGGCGGACCTGCCTTGTGCTGTCTCCCTTCACCTTCATGCAGAGTGCCACACTGCTGTCCAGGCTGGCCCAGGTCCTCACTCTTTTAAGTCCCAGCCTTCCCTGACCTTTGTCCCTCTAAGCCCTCTCTCCAGGTCCCACCTCTCCTAATGCCTGTATGTTGCTCTGTTAGGTGTTGTCTGGGTTTCCAAAAGTTATTCCCACTACTGCAGCCAGACCAAGTACTTTGGAAGCCAGGTTTGGGTCCATATTTATCCTTTTGCTGGGCAGAGTAGATTTTGCACAAAGTTGCCTCTTTTAAGGAATGTAGAACTGGATTTATTATTTCAGCTAAGTCAGGATTGGAAGTTTTTGAAGTGGTCTGTGAGTGAAATGTTGACTAGAGACTGCCCACAAGCACGCCTGCTACTTGGGAGCCCAGCCATGGATGGTTCCGAGCCATAGGGCGCTCAGACAGTTTCTGACTGCCCCAGCTATCAGTGCTCACCTCACACCCCATCCTGGCCTGGAGAACATACCCCTTATTCCAGCCCTGTCCTGCCTTCTCTCCTCTTCCTAGGAAGAACTGAAGTTAGGGAGCCAGATGGGCTGGGACTCCATGGAGAGGAGTGGGTATCAGGAGGTCTTTCAGGCAGGTGTTCAGTGTGGTCGGTCTCACCCTTGCTGATAGAGACTGTCAGCCCAGACAGAGGCAAGTGCAGAGAAAAAAGCGTAGGAAATGTAAATTGATATGGACCATCTTACACTCATATAAAGTTGGCAAATTTTTAAAAGCCATTGTGTGGTTAAGTGTATGGCACATGGGAACTCACTGCCATGGGAGTGGAAATTGTGACAACTACCGTGCCAAGCAATTTGCAACATCTTGTAAAATTGTGTGTACTCTACCACTTAGAATTCTACTCTTGGATAAACCCTAGAATAACTCCATGTGAAGAAGGAAATGTGTACATGACTGTTCTTTGCAGCACTGTGTAGATAGTAAGACTGGGAGAAGCCTAAATCTCCATCAACAGAAGAACGGGTAAATAAATGGGTTGTTTGGTACTTTGGGAAGTGAACATGAAAGAGCTAGAGTTACATCTGTTAACACAGATGAATCAAAAATGATGCTGAGAAAGTTGTGGAAGCTACGAATACCATTTATGTAAAGTTAAACATACTGTGTATCTGTGGGCACATTACTTAAACTTACTTGTGTTTCACTTTTTCTGTAAAATGAGATAGTAGTGCCAACCTCACAGGGTGATGGGGGGAGGGGGACAGTTAATGAGTTAATGCATGTAAAGTGCTTAGAATAGTGGCTGGCATGTAAGCCTGGTTGGCATATAGTAAACAGTGTTACTGTTTTATACAATAATATATTTCCTGTGGATTCAAATTATATGAAGAGTGTAAAATCATGTGTTAGAATGAGGTGTGAAAGCCATGCTCTGCCTTCCCAGAGCAGGAGTTGCTGATGGAATCACGGAGGGTACATGGAGGCTTCAGTTGTGTTTTATTTCGTTTAAGAAGTTGACGTAGATGGGTCAGCATGTTGATTTAATGGGATAAGTGGTGGGTTCTTTTTAAACTGTTTGTTTAAAATATCTCAAAATAAAAGTATTTTTGAGCATGGGCTCTGCCATTTTATGATTTTATAGAAATCCTGGCTCTGCCATTTATGTGATGTTTCTTAGAGCGAGCCACTCCATCTCTCAAGGCTTCAGGTTCCTCACCTGCAAAAATCAGGAGCAACACAGATGGCTCTTGGTAAAGGAGTGGTTAAACAGGTCTGATACATCTATGGTAGAGAACTGGGCAGCAGTTAAAAAGAATGGGAATGTTCTCCATGTATTGACACATGATCTCCAAGGCCTGCAGTTTATAGGAAATTACAAGCTCCATTTCCTTTCATTCCTCCTTGCCTAAAAATAACAAGCAATGCCAGGAGCCGTAGCCTTATAAGTTTAATGAAGAAGTGGGAGCCTGTGAAGGGAAGATGCCTAGTCATCCATTCCACTTTTTTAGGTTGGTGAGTAAATAGGTTTACATACCAACTACCCCACCTTCTAAGTTAACGCTAGCCCAGCTAAGAAGAGCAAAGATGTGTCAGCAGGTTCTAGTCAGGAGCCAGAAACCGTATTAGTTAACTTAACAAAAAACTTGTAAAGGATTGTTCACTAGATCTGTCTAAGTAATTATAAAGGGAAAAAGAGAAGGCTAAGGTATCGTGGAGGTAGTAACTGTGAGAAGGAGCTACCACCCAGGACTGGAGGAGCGGTGATAGAATCTGGCCTCATTTTGGATGTTTGACCGCTGACAGCTTTCAAGCCCTGTCCCCATTTTGCCTCACATCTGGGCAAGCTGATAAGAAATCCCAAGCACACCCTCTCAGCTCTGAAGGGGAAGTTTATGAAAATCCTGGCCTTTTTTTGTTGCACTGGAATCCTCACCCCTAACCACAATAAAAACCAGAGCCACTCACCCCTCCTTTATCAAGGCAAACCAGCTGGCTTTGGTACCTGTCCCGCTCTCCCCACAGAGCCTCATTATATGAATAATAAACTTTTTCATAACCTCTTGATGTGTGTGTTGTCATTATAGTTTCAACATCTGAACCAGTTTGGGGTGGTGGTATATTGATCCCACCTCCACAGGGCAAGATACAAAGCAGAAACAAGGAGAAACGGTTAGAATCGTTAAAAGGTTAGACATTGGAAGAGAGCCCCTGTGGAACTGAGCTCAGACATAGGAGGAGGAGAGCACTGCTGGGCTGGTGCTAGTGTCTGAACTCGGGGGGAGGGGCCCCATGTAGGCAAAACTGCAAGCTGGACTCTGCTGCTACCAGAAGGAATTGCCACTGCTGGGGTGAAGAAGCATTGGGAACAAGAAGAATGCCCACAAAAAACAGGAAGGAACAAGCCCCCTCTTCCTCCTTGTATTAGGATTCTCCAGAGAATCAATCAATAGAAAAAATATAAAGAGAGAAAGAGAGAACAAGGAATTGGCTCATGTGATTATAGAGGCTGGCAGGTCCAAAATCTGCAGAGTGGGCCAGCAGATTGGAGACCGAGGAGAGCCCGTGTTCCAGTTCCACCCAGAGGCTGTTTGCTGTAGAACCTGGAAGAGCTGATGTTGCAGGTGAAGTCCGAAGGCAATCTGCTGGAGAATTCTTTCTTGCCTGGATTGGCCAGTCTTTCTGTTCTGTTCTGGCTGATTAGAAGAGGCCTGCCCTCATTATGGAGAGTAATCTATTTCACTCACCGTCCACCAGTTTAAATGTTAATCTCATCCAAAAAACACCCTCACAGAAATACCCAGAATAACATGTGACCAAATGTCAGTGGCTCAGACAAGTTGACACACAAAATTAATCATTACACTCCTCCAACATTGCAGCTTTCCTCTTGCGTTCCTTGATTGCAGAACCTAATGGAACCAGCGGGCAAAGCAGAGATGTGGATTGCAGAATTCAACCCTGTCATCACAGAACATCTATAGGAGGGCAGGTTTGAAGCAGAGAGACAATAAGCTAAATAAATGGTGCAGCTTTCCTGAATTATTTTATTTTTAAAATTCCTAGGATATTTGACTTAAAATTTTGAGACCAATAATATTTGTTGAGAAAATCATGTGGTGACTGGTGACTTAAAGGTATAAATTATGTCATAAGCAGTTGATTTTACCCACTGACCTTGTAATAACTAGCTGTTCACTGTGATCTTAACTCGTCTTGCTGTAATGAACTCAGTAAAAGCCGCAAGAAGAGTCTCTCAAAATTAAGAACACAGTTAAAGGTATTCCACTTTATAAACATTATTTTACAACAAGTTTCAATAAATTAATAAATTTAATAAAGCAAATTTGTGACTTTAACAAAACATAGCAGAATCCCAATTTGCCTCAAATGGAGCAGTGACTTGGATAAACCCCAGCAGAGCACAGGGGAAACCAGACAGCGAAGTCCTATAGCCCTGAATTTGAAATGAATCTTCCAATTAAAAAGACAAGGGTGCCTCCATTTAAATCCATGGTTGAGCTGCCTTTGTTGCCCAAATGACCTGGGAGCACATCAGTTCGTGCCTTCCACATTATATAAGTTAGGTAAGGCAAGGAGAATGTATGCATCTAGGTCTACTGGTTAAGATTCATAGACTATTAATGTGGTTTCAACAGATGGGTTACTATTTGTGTGAATCAAAGAATCTGATAAATATACTGGTTAGAGGTAGAAAAAATTTTGTCTAAGTATGGATGTTTTCCCTCTGCAACTTTAGGTTTGAATGAGAGGAGAAAACAGACTGCCCTCAGATGCATCATTTTGGTTTATTTAAAATGGCTGTGGAAGATTCTCCCTTGGTGAGAGAGAGTCCAAGGAGTCGTCATGTACATAAACCAATACTAAATATTGAAGTCAGCAACCCAAGAGAAGTATACTTTTAGATTAGTGCAAACATTTCCACATACTAGTTGTACACATGAATCTTATTCATATAGAACTATAAAGTTGTTGGGAAGATCCACAAGTTTTCCTTCTTTTTGGTCCACTTACAATTAAAATAATTATATACATTTAAGGTTCTATCATCAGATCCACAGCTGAGAAGCTCATTCTACCAACGTGCAGTCTAATGTGAACATAAGCAGAACTTTTATATGTTAAAAAAGAGAAACAAGTAGCAGTTATACATAAGAAGAAAGTCTGGTTGGAGTCCTAAGAGCAAGCATGGTGGCTACAATGTCATCAGAAGGAGCTATGTTAGGTAAGTAGAAAGTCTTACTACTATGATTTTAATTGTATGAGGTGGATTGAAGAAGAATGTTCCAATTGGTAAGCCTTGGTCACTAGTACTAGAGTAATCCAATGTCCAATAACAGATGGTGTTTTCCTGTCCTCAAATGTGTCATTTGCACGCTATGAAGCTTCAACCCTAGGATGACTTAACTTATCATTGGTCACATTAGTTGGAGCTGCAATCATTCATTCATGGGAATCTTTTTTTTTTTTTTTTTGGCCACATGTGGCTTGTGGGATCTTAGTTCCTTGACCAGGGATCGAACCTGGGCCCTCGGCAATGAAAGTGCAGAGTCCTAACCACTTGGACCACCAGGGAATTCCTGGGAATCTTTTTTTTTTTAATTGAGGCAACATTGGTTTATAACATTATATAAGGTTCATGTGTACAATACTATAATTCTGTATATACTACATTGTGCTCACCACTAAAAGTCTAGTTTCTATCCATCACCATGCAGTTGACCCCCTTTATCCTTTTTGCCCTTCGCCCCAGCCCCCTTACCCTCTGATAACCTCCAACCTGTTCTTTGTGTCTATGTGTTTATTTTTGTTTGGTTTTATTTTTGTTTTTTTATATTCCACATATGAGTGAAATCGTACAGTAGTTTATTTTTCTCCATCTGACTTATTTCCCTTGGTATAATACCCTTAAGGTCAATTCATGGTGTTGCAAATGGCAAGATTTCATCTTTTTATGGCTGAGTAGTATTCCATTGTATATATATACATCTTCTTTATTCTGTTGATGGGCACTTAGGTTGTTTTCATATCGTAAATACTGCAGCAATGAACATAGGGTGCATATATCTTTTCAAATTCATGTTTTCGTATTCTTTGGATAAATACTCAGAATAGCTGGATCATATGGTAGTTCTATTAATGTACGGAGGAATCTCCATATTGTTTTCCATAGTAGCTGCACCAACTTAACTTTCCCACCAACAGTGTATGAGGGTTCCTTCTCCACATTCTCTCCAACACTTGTTATTTCTTTTCTTTTTTATAATAGCCATTCTAATGGGCATGAGGTGATAGCTCATTGTGTTTGATTTGCATTTCCCTGATAGTTAGTGATATTGAACATCTTTTCATGTGCCTTTTGGCCATCTGTATGTCTTCTTTGGAAAAATGTCTATTCAGATCCTCTGCCCATTTTTCTTTTTTCTGTTTTCTTTTTTTCTTTTGGCTACCCTGTGCAGCTTACGGGATCTCAGTTCCCTGACCAGGGATGAACCCGGGCCATGGCAGTGAAAGCGCCGAATCCTAACTACTAGACCACCAGCGAATTCCCCTGCCCATTTTTCAATAGGGTTTTTTTTTTTTTTTTTGGTTATTGTTGAGTTGTATGATTTCCTTACATATTGATATTTTGGATATTAACCCCTTACTGGGTATATGATTTGCACATATCTTCTCCCATTTGGTAGGTTGTCTTTTTGTTTCCTTTACTGTGCAGAAGCTTTTTAGTTTGATGTAGTCCCATTTGTTTATTTTTGCTTTTGTTTTCCCTTGCCTGAGAAGACATATCCAACAAGATACTAAGGCCAATGTCAAAGAGCATACTGCCTATGGTTTTGTGGTTTCAGGTCTTACATTCAAATATGTAATCCTTTTTGAGTTAATTTTTGTGTATAGTGTAAGATAGTAGTCTGGTCTCATTATTTTGCATGTGGCTGTCCAGTTTTCCCAATACCATTTATTGAAAAGAATTTCCCTTTTCTATTATATGTTCTTGGCTCCTTTGTCATAAGTTGGTTGTCCATATATGTGTGGGTTTATTTCTGGGCTCTCAATTCTGTTCCATTGATCTGTGTGTCTGTTTTTCTCCCAATACCATGCTGTTTTTACTACTGGCTTTGTAGTATAAATTGACATCAAGGAGTGTGATACCTCCATCTTTGTTCTTTTGGCTCAGGATTGCTTTGGCTATCTAGGATATTTTGTGGTTTCATACAAATTTTAGGATTTTTTATTCTATTACTGTGAAAAACATCATTGGGATTTTGATAGGGATTGAGTTGAATCTGTAGACTGCTTTAGGTAATATGAACATTTTAACAATGTTAATTCTTCCAATCCATGAGCATGGAATATCTTTCCATTTCTTTGTGTCTTCTTCAATTTCTTTCAACAGTATCTTATAGTTTTCAGTGTATAGGTCTTTTTACTCCTTGGTTAAATTTATTCCTAGGTATTTTATTCTTTTTGTCATGATTGTAAATGGGATTGTTTTCTTAATGTCTCTTTCTGCTAGTTCATTGTTAGTGTATAGAAATGCAACAGATTTTTGTATGTTGATTTTGTACCCTGCAACTTTACTATATTTATTTATTATTTTTAATAGTTTTTTTTTGTGGAGTCTTTAGGATTTTCTATATATAAAATCATGTTAGGCTTCCCTGGTGGTGCAGTGGTTAAGAATCCACCTGCCAATGCAGGGGACACAGGTTTGAGCCCTGGTCCGGGAAGATCCCACATGCTGCGGAGCAACTAAGCCTGTGCGCCACAACTACTGAGGCTGTGCTCTAGAGCCTGTGAGCCACAACTACTGAAGCCCGTGTGCCTAGAGCCTGTGCTCTGCAACAAGAGAAGCCACTGCAATGAGAAACCCGTGCACCACAACGAAGAGTAGCCCCTGCTCACTGCAACTAGAGAAAGCCCGCGCCCAGCAACAAAGACCCAACTCAGCCAAAAATAAATAAATAAATAAATAAATAAATAAATAAATAAAATAAAAAAATCATGTCATCTGCAAATAGTAAAAGTTTACTTCTTTTTTTTGCCACACTGCATGGCTTGTGGGATCTTAGTTCCCTGACTAGGGATTGAACCTGGGGCCATGGCAGTGAAAGCGCCAAGTGCTAACCACTGGACTGCCAGGGAACTCCCAAAAGTTTACTTCTTCCTTTCCAATTTGGGTGCCTTTTATTTCTTTTTCTTGCCTAATTGCTCTGGCTAGGACTTACAATGCCATGTTGAATAAGAGTGGTGAGAGTGGGCCCTTGTCTTGTTCCTGATCTTAGAGGGATAACTTACAGTTTTTCACCATTGAGTATGATGTTAGCTGTGGGTTCATCATATATGGCCTTTATTATATTGAGGTATTTTCCTTCTGTACACATTTTTTTTAAATTTTATTTATTTATGGCTGTGTTGGGTCTTCGTTTCTGTGCGAGGGCTTTCCCTAGTTGCGGCAAGTGGGGGCTGCTCTTCATCGTGGTGCGCGGGCCTTTCACTATTGCGGCCTCTCCCGTTGCAGAGCACAGGCTCCAGACGCGCAGGCTCAGCAATTGTGGCTCACAGGCCTAGTCGCTCCGTGGCATGTGGGATCTTCCCAGACCAGGGCTCGAACCCGTGTCCCCTGCATTGGCAGGCAGATTCCCAGCCACTGCGCCACCAGGGAAGCCCTGTACACATTTTATTGAGAATTTTTTATCATAAATGGATGTTGAATCTTGTTAAATGCTTTTTCTGTGTCTATTGAGATGATCATATGATTTTTATCCTTCATTTTGTTAATGTGATATATCATGGTGATCAATTTGCAGATGTTGAACCATCTTGCACCTCTGGAATAAAATCCCACTTGATCACGGTGTATGATCTTTTTAATGTATTGTTGTATTTGGTTTGCTAATATTTTGCTGAGGATTTTTTTCATCTGTGTTCATCAGAGATTTTGCCCTGTAATGTTTTCTCATGTGTGTTTTCCCTATCTGGTTCTGGTATCAGGGTACTGTTGGCCTCATAAAGTGAGTTAGGAAGTGTTCCCTCCTCTGCAATTATTTCAAAGAGTTGGGGAAGAATAGGTTTTAAGTCCTTTCTTATTTTTTTTCTCATTAAGAGCTTTAATTCCAATAAAATTTACTTTCTGTTTAACAATTATTTATATAAATTTACAATATTTTTTGTTTTGATTGATTATAATAAGTGCAATTATAATTCAATCCAGGAGAAAAATTCCTCCTCCCCACCCCCACTGGATACTTTTTCTTTTTTTTATTAAGTCCTTTTTAAAAAATGTTTGGTAGAGTTCACCAGTGAAGGCATCTGGTCCTGGACTTGTGTTTTTTGGGAGTTTTTTGATTACTGTTTAAAATCTCCTTGCTAGTGATCAGTCTATTCAGATTTTCTATTTTTTCATGATTCAGTCTTAGAAAGTTATACTATTTAAGAATTTATCCATTTCTTCTAGGTTGTCCAATTTGTTGGTGTATAGCTGTTCAAACTAGTCTCTTATAATCCCTTGTATTTCTGTGGTATCTGTTGTACTTCTCCTCCTTTGTTTCTGATTTATTGAACCTTCTCTTTTTTTGTGAGTCTAGCTAAATGTTAATTTTGTTTATCTTTTCAAAGAACCAGCTCTTAGTGTCATTGATCTTTTCATTCTCTTTTTAACTCTATTTCATTTATTTCCACCCTGATTTTTATCATTTCCTTCCTTCTACTGACTTTGGGCTTCATTTGTTCTTCTTTTTCTAGTTCCTTTAGGTGTAAGGTTAGATTGAGATTTTTCTCGTTTCTTGAGGTAGGCCTGTATTGCTATGAACTTCCCTGTTAGTACTGCTTTTGCTGCATCCCATAGATTTTGGTATGTCATATTTTTATTTTCATTTGTCTTGGCATTTTTTTAAAACATAAATTTATTTATTTATTTTTGGCTGCATCAGCTCTTCATTGCTGCATGTGGGCTTTCTCTAGTTGCAGCAAGTGGGGGCTAGTCTTCGTTGCGGTGCCCAGGCTTCTCATTGCAGTGGCTTCTCTTGTTGCGGAGCACAGTCTCTAGGTGTGCGGGCTTCAGTAGTTGTGGCACTCAGGCTCAGTAGTTGTGGCGCATGGGCTTCATTGCTTCGTGGCATGTGGGATCTTCCTGGACCAGGGCTCGAACCCATGTACCCTGCATTGGCAGGCAGATTCTTAACCACTGCACCACCAGGGAAGTCCCTGTCTTGGCATTTTGTGATTTCTCCTTTGATTTCTTTGTTGACCCAATATGTATTCAGTAGCATGTTGTTTAGTCTCCACATATTTTGATTTTTCCAGCTTTCTTCTTGTAGTTGATTTCTAGTTTCATACTGTTGTGGTCAGAAAAGATGCTCGATATGATTTTAATTTTCTTAAGTTTATTGAGATTTGTGTTCTAACACATGGTCTGTCCTTGAGAATGTTCTACATGCACTTGAGAAGAAAGTGTATTCTGCAGCTTTTGGATGGAATGTTTTATATATATATATATGTACATGTATGTATATATACATATATATGTATATATACTTATATATGTACATATACATGTACATGTATATATATACGTGTGTGTGTGTGTGTGTGTGTGTGTGTGTATCTACTAAGTCAATTTGGTGCAATGTTTCACCTAAGGCCAGTTACATCTATCCATTGATGTAAGTGGGGTGTTTAAGTCCCTTACAGTTATTGTGTTGATGTCAATTTCTCCCTTTAGGTCTGTCAATAATTGTTTCATATTTTTTGGTGCTTCCAGGTTAGGTGCCTATATATTAATAAATGTTATGTCTTCTTGATGAATTATCCCTTTTGTCATTATATATTGTCTGTATTTGTCTCTTGTTAATCTTTTGTGGCTTAAAGTCTGTTTTGTCTGATATGAGTATGTCTGCACTCTTCCTTTTGGCTGCCATTTGCTCAGAGTATCATCTTCCATCCCTTCACATTGAGCCTACATTTGTCTTTACTTTATTTATTTATTTATTATATTTATTTATTTATTTGGCTGTGCCAGGTCTTAGTTGCAGCAGGCGGGATAGTTTAGTTGTGACATGCGACCTCTTAGTTGTAGCATGCGAACTCTTAGTTACGGCATGTGAACTTAGTTACGGCATGTGGGATCTAGTTCCCTGACCAGGGATCGAATCTAGGCCCTCTGCACTGGGAGCATGGAGCCTTAGCCACTGGACCACCAGGGAAGTCCCTACACTGTCTTCAGAGCTGAGTTTTTGGAGGCACCATATAATCGCATCTTGTTTTTTAATCCATCTAGCCACTCTGTCTTTTGATTGGTGAATTTAATTCACTTACATTTAGGGTAATTATGAAGACTTATGACTGCCATTTTATCTTTTGTTTTCTGGTTGCTTTATATTTCCATTGTTCCTTTTCCCTTGTGTTTCTGTCTGCCATTTTAGTTTGATGGTTTTTCTATGATGTTTTTCTCAGTTTTTTTCTCATGTTTCATGTCTCTGCTCTAGATTTTTGTTTTGTGGTTATCATGAGGTTTGTCTAAAATGTCTCATAGGTAAAATAGTCCTTTCTCTGCTGATAGCATCTTATCTTCATTTGCCTATACAGGTTCCATCCTTTTCCTCTTACTCTTTTATGTTTCTGTTGTAATAAATTATCCCTTTTCATGATGTGACCTCTTTACCAAATTGAAGTAGCTGTAGTTATTTTAAATATTTTCCCCCCATTTAACGTTTATGCTATAATTAAGTGCTCAACAACCTATTCTGATATAGAGTTGGAATTTTCTGATTCTATTTGTCCGTTTATCACCTTTCTCAACATTTTGTGTACTTTTGCTTTTTTGTTTCAGGTAGAAGAGCTCCTTTCAACATTTTTTTGATAAGACAGGTCTAGAGGTGATGAACCCCTTCAGCTTTTGTTCGTCTGGGAAAGCCTTTATTTATTCTTCATATCTGAAGGATAACTTTGCTCGCTAGAGTATTCTTGGCTGACAGTTTTTAATCTTTCAATATTTTGAGTATGTCATTCTCCTCTCTTCTGGCCTGTAGAATTACCTCTGAGAAATCTGCTGATAGCCTAATGGAGGTACCTTTGTAGATTACTGTCATTTTTTTTCCCCCCTGCTGTCTTTAAAATCCTTTCTTTATCATTGACTTTTGACAGTTTTAATATAATGTGTCTTGGAGCAGGTCTTCTTATGTTGAGATAATTGGTTGTTCTATTAGTGTTGTGGACTTGTATATCCAGTTCCTTTCCCAGGTTTGGGAAGTTCTCAGCTATTATTTATTTAAATAAACTCTGCTCCCTCGTCCCTCTTCTCCTTCTGGAATACTCATTATTTTAATGTTGCATTTTCTAATGGAGTTGGATAATTTTTGTAGAGTTTCTTCATTTAAAAAAAATCTTAGTTCTCTCTCCTCTTCTACCCGAATCATTTCTAGATTCTGTCTTCAACTTGCTAATTCTCTCTTTCATTTGGTCTACTCTATTTCCAGTGCTTTGTAATGTATTTTTTGTCTCATGTATTGAGTTGTGCAGCTCCAGAATTTCTACCTGGTTCCTTTTTAGCGTTTCAGTCTTTTTGGTAAAGTATTCCTTAGGTTCATTACTTTTATTCCTGAGCTCGTTGAACTGCCTTTCTGAGTTTTCTTGTAGCACATTGAATTTCTTCATGACAGATATTTTGAATTCTCTATCAGTTAGATCACAGTCTTCCATGACTTTAAGTTTGGTTTCTGGAGAACTGTTTTTTTCTTTTTGTGATACTGTGTTACCGTGGCTATTCTTGGTGCTCAATGAGTTTTCCCTCTGCCAGTACATTTGAAGTAGTGAACACCTTTCTTATTTAGGTAAAGCTTTGCTTAATTTGATTCTAACAGTTCAACAGGTTGGTAATTAAAGGCATTTATTCTGTTTTTCAGTAGGTTTCCCTATAGCACAAGTTCTTGGTTTCATTTACCTGAGCTGCCTCTGGCTACATTTGGAAATTGGCACTTGCCACCCTCTGCTGCCTGTGCCAGAGGTGTTGCTGGTGCCCTTGTTGTTGCTGCTTGTGCCTCTGGGTTTGCTGGTACCTTGCTGCTGCCAGTGTCACTGCTGTCACTGGTGTCATTATGGGGGCACGAGGATGGCGGGCACCTCTGCTGCCTCCAGGATCACCTAGGGCATGGGCACCACTGTTGCAGTGGGGGGAGGGAGAAAATGGAGGGGGGAGCCAGTATCTCCAGCACCTACACCACATTTGGGGTTACTGGGCTTTTGAGCTCTGCTGCTGCACGTGGGGTGGGGTGCGGAGTCACGTGGCTAGAGGGACCAGGGTTTGGGCCCTGCCACTGCTGTTGTTCACTTCCTTGTGGCCATGGGCACGGCTGCAGTCAGGAGGCGGGTTCATGTGCGCTGCCTCCACTGCTGCTACTAGGTTCTCTGGGCTGTGGGACTCAGTCACTTCAGCAGGGGAGCCAGGATCGTAGGCACTGGTTTCACTCTTCCCCTGGTTCTGCCTCTTTTATGTGTTCCAGTCCACCCACCTTCAGAGGTGCAGATGTCCAGATCTTTCCGGGGTCCTGGTGTGTTGGGCAGGGGAAACTTTGTTGAGTTATAGTTGTTTTAGATGGAAGGGGAGAGACAAAGAGAGTGTCTCATGCCACCATGATGCCGACATCACTCGGCGATCTTTTCAAATCATTTAAAATATAAAAGTAACTGAGATGGTCTGGTCTCAGATTGGCTGAACACTGATAAGAGACATACCTGATTCATATTTTTGGGCACTGAACAAATTCAGTAATTAAAACTTGCTTTCTTATGTGGTGGTGGTGGTCTGAGTCAAGTTGAGAACAGATTCCTTTCCTATCCTCTTTGTTTTTTAACAAAGGTGGGAAGAATGTGAGAACTGTCAGTGAGTTTATAATTTAGTTTGAATTATTTGACTGAGTTCCTATTTTAAGTTTGATAAAAATTAACTGCAAAGCAGAATTAAATCCAAATAGTTTTGAACAGGGAATTAATTTTTACAATGGGAAGAGGCCTTAAGATTGTAAATGACTTGACTTAGAGAACTACAGTTGACCCTTGAACAACACAGGGATTAGGGGCACAGACCCTTTGTGCAGTCAAAAATCCAAGTATAATTTATAGGCCCTCTGTATTGCAATTCTACGTCTGCAGTTTCAGCCAGCCATGGATCGTGTACTACTATAGTATTTACTATTGAAAAAAAATCCTTGTATAAGTGGACCTGCACAGTTCAAACCTGTGTTGTTCGATGGTCAACTCTACTTCTAGTTTTGGAGGGCCTACTCAAAGGAAAATCATGAGGCTTAAAAGCTCTGGGTAATATTCAACTCTGGAAGTACAGTGTAAGTAACAATATTTTAAAAATATTTCTATCATGAAATGTAGTAGTATATGAAATTTAAAATGTACAACCCAGTGAAGTTTCATAAGGTAAGCTCCCCTGGAATCACGAGCCAGACTCAGAACTAGAACTTTGTGGGAAACTCAAAAGTACCCCCCTGCCGTTCTCGATCAATTCCTCTTCCTTCCCTTTCCTACAAAGTAAACCATATTCTGATGTATTGTAACAATTTCCTTGCATTTCTATCTTTTTACCACCTAAGCACACTCCCCTAAACATTATAGTTTTGCTGTTCTTTGTTTTGTGTGTGTTTTTACTTTAGATAGATGGGACCATACAGTATGTATTCCTTTGTGTCTGGTTCCTTTTCATCCAAACTTATGTTTGTGGGATTCATTTCTGTTGTGTACCCCTGGCTGGGTCATTTTTGCATGAAAGTGTAGGTAGCACAAGTGGTCACAGAAGATCTCAGCAGGTGAGCTTTTCAAAGTCCTGACAGGAAGACTGGAAAGTAAAGTGCCATAGGAAAGGAATATATACTCTCCATCGGTCACCACCCTAAAATTTCCTGGAAGCTAAGCCTTAGTTGTTTTCATCTTTCCAGCTGAGATGAAGGGAAGTTTTGGATGTGGAAATTTTGCTGAAGAAAGGAAATCGAACAGACAACCCAGTGGAATCTTAAGAGCTATTCTCAGGACCCATATCTGTGGGGTCTGGTGGGGATACAAGGCTAAATGCCCAAGGAGGGAGAGTGGGGTTCAAGGAAGATGTTCTGGATCTTGATCTTAGATGGACCAGACCTGGGGAAAGAAGGTTGCAAAGTCAAGAATCATCAGCTTAGGGAATTCCCTGGTGGTCTAGTGGTTAGGACTCAGGGCTTCCACTGCTGTGGGCCCGGGTTCAATCCCTGGTCAGGGAACGAAGATCCCACAAGCCTTGCAGCGTGGCCAAAAAAAAAAAAAAAAAAGAATCATCAGCTCATTTTCCTTGTCACCATAGCAAATGTAGCGCCTCAGATCCCGTGCTGGCTCCTTGGGTGTGCAGCGTGTGCAGTTGCACAGGGCCCCATGCTTAGAAGAGCTTCACACTTGCTTTAGTGCTCTGCTGTCATTCATTAGAAATTCAGAATAATTTTGAACATTTTGCACTTGACCTGGCAAATTATGTATCTGGTCCTGATCAGATCACAAGGCAGCCCCAAATGAACACTTCAGAGGCCAGCACTGCCCACTGAGAGTGGCTTTTGTGAGCTGAGAATTATCTGAGACTTGAGGCAGCCCCTTTGGAAAACATTTTGGTGGTTCCCCAAAATGTTAAACGTAGAGTTACCCTACGACTCAGAAAATCTCATGTAAAATTCTCTTGTGGCCCCTTTAAATACACAGAACATAAATATGAATATACAGAACAAAGAATGGAGTTTTGGAAGACAATGTTCACCCTAGCCAAGTTGAGCCAAGTTTATTTCCCATACTGACATGTTATGTGTCTAACCAACATGTTTAGAGTAGTTGCTACTTCTACACGGCAGGTCTCATCACCATAATATCATCAGTATAATGGACCAGTGTGGCATCCTGTGGGTGGAAAGGTGATCCAAGTACCTGTAAACTAGATGGTGACTGGGGTTTTTGAGTTGATATAGCACTGAAGTAGCGTAGTGAAGGTGTATCCAGCTGAAAGCAAACTAACTGCTTTTAATGGTCTTTACTAATAGGTATAGAGAAAAGATTTTGCCAGATTAGTAACTGCAAATAAGGTGCCAAATGTGTTAATTTGCTCAGCAACAAAGCTACATGTGGAAACAGCAGTTGCTCTTGGAGTCACTGCGTGATTAAGTTTAAGATCATCCGCTGTCCTTCTCCAAGATCCACCTGTTCCACACAGGTCATGTAGGCGAGTTGAATGGGGGTGTGGTTTCAAGTCTTTGATGGTGGCACTAATCTAGGCAATCTCTCCAGGGATGCAGTATTGCTTCGCCTTACTACTTTTGTGGGTAGAGACAGTTCTAGCGGCTTCCACTCGGGATTCTGCCAGTTGCTGGGTATGTCTGTTCCAAATATGTATTCCAGACTGTGAAAATAATCCCAGGATGGGTTCACAGTAGGATGTGCCTACTGTGAGATGGATCTGAGCCAAAACTCCATTGATCACTTGAACTCCATAAGCTCATACTCTGACCAGGGGACCACAGTGCCATTCTGAGTCTGCCGTAATTAGTGTCAGTTCAGAACCAGACTCTGGCAATCCCAGAAAAGTCTGATTATATGCCCTTCCCAATGCACAGTCACTCTGATCAATGTTCTCGGGTGCCTTTGGGGAAGAGGAGGATTAAAAGTATAAATATTTCTCATCGGTAGCAGGGTTCTGCTTCAAAGGGACCTGCCTACTCTTCATTCAAGTGGTTCTAGGTCTGTGAACTAGCTTACGTCTCGAAACTGAGTGATGGATTGTAACTCTGTTTTTCTGATTCAAGTCAGACTTCTATTTACTAGACCTGGAGCTTTTCCACTTATTTAGATCAAGTAAAACTTTAGTAGGCTGCTCCATCCATTTCAGGTCTAAGGATACCATGAGCAACGAGCTAATATCAAAGGCCTCTGTGGGTCAGACTCTGCAGTTGACTCCTTTGACTCTGTTGTTTAGTGCAGTAACCACACCTGCCTCGTCTCTGGTGAGTGTTACCACATGGCTGCTGCCTCCTCAGGATTCCATCAGCCCCACTGCATTTAGGTAGTGATTCCCATAGTCTCTATCTAGACTTCCTTGTTTTTTTCTTTGTAGATAATCTGAGCGACTATACTAATGGCAGTTTAGTTTCTTCCTTTCCAATCTTTATACTTCTACTTCTTTGACACATGTTAATGAACTGGCTTGTATTACAATGTTGAATCCTCATCTGATTCCTGATTTTAAAGGGAATTATAAGATTTCACTGTTAGGTATGATGTTTGTTCTATGATTAAAATACTAGCCTTATTGTGTTAAGGAAGCTCCCCTATAGTTTTAGTTTGCTGATATTTTAAAAATTATGAGTGGGTGTCTTATTTTTTTAATTTTTTTTTTTTAAACAATTTTTTTTTTTTTTTAATGGGAATTATTTATTTATTTATTTATGGCTGTGTTGGGTTTTCGTTTACTGTGCGAGGGCTTTCTCTAGTTGCAGCAAGTGGGGGCCACTCTTCATCGCAGTGCGCGGGCCTCTCACTATCGCGGCCTCTCCCGTTGCGGAGCACAGGCTCCAGACGCGCAGGCTCAGCAATTGTGGCTCACGGGCCTAGCCGCTCTGCGGCATGTGGGATCTTCCCAGACCAGGGCTCGAACCCGTGTCCCCTGCATTGGCAGGCAGACTCCCAACCACTGCGCCACCAGGGAAACCCCTTATTTTTTTAATTTTTTTAAAAATGCTTTCCTTTTTTTAAAAAATTTTTATTTATTTATTTATTTATTTATTTTAAATTTATGGCTGTGTTGGGTCTTCGTTTCTGTGCAAGGGCTTTCTCTAGTTGTGGCAAGTGGGGGCCACTCTTCATCGCTGTGCGTGGGCCTCTCACTATCGCGGCCTCTCTTAGGCTCCAGACACGCAGGCTCAGTAATTGTGGCTCACGGGTCCAGCTGCTCTGCGGCATGTGGGATCTTCCCAGACCAGGGCTCAAACCCGTGTCCCCTGCATTAGCAGGCAGATTCTCAACCACTGCGCCACCAGGGAAGCCTGGGTGTCTTATTTTGTCACAAGCTTATTCTGCTTCTGTTGCAATGTGGTTTAAATGGATTTCCTAATGTTAAATGGATTTCCTAATGTTAAACCGTTTGTGAATTCTTAAGATAAATCCAAAGATGTATTTTTTAAAGTATCTATAAGCTGTTAGATTTGATTTGCTAATATTTATAATGTTGCATCTATGTTCATGAATGAGATTGGCCTATAATTTTTTATTTTCCTTATCTAAATTTGATGTCAAGTTTATATTAGCCATATAAAATAATTTGAAATATCTTCTGTTTCCAACTTTCTGGAAGATTCCATATACAATTGGTGTGGCAGTGACCACTAAATGTCCCCCATGTTTTGGTCTCCCTTCTTTTTCAATAGTAGAAGGCTTAGCTGTTTATAGGACCACTGAAATTAAAGACTCTAGGTCCCAGCCTTTTTTGAAGCTAGGCATGGCCATGACATGTACACTGAGTGTTGTAGGGGTTTTCTGGGATCTTCTTGAAGAGTTAGCAGACAAAATTGTGGCTCCTACTTGAACTCTTCCTCCACCATGTGGTTTGGAATGCAGATATGTCACTTTCTTATACTAGAAGGACGAGGTTCAGTCCCTAGGGATGGCAGAGGGTGAGCTGGGAGGATCATGCATGCTCAAGGATTTCACACAGCACATGAGATGTGAACCGCACATTTCTGGACTTTTATGTGAGCATGTAATAAATAAACTTGTGTTTTTTTTTTAATTTTTATTTATTTATTTATTTACTTATGGCTGTGTTGGGTCTTCGTTTCTGTGCGAGGGCTTTCTCTAGTTGTGGCAAGCGGGGGCCACTCTTCATCAAGGTGCGTGGGCCTCTCACTATCGCGGCCTCTCTTGTTGCGGAGCACAGGCTCCAGACGCGCAGGCTCAGTAATTGTGGCTCACGGGCCCAGCTGCTCCGCGGCATGTGGGATCTTCCCAGACCAGGACTCGAACCCGTGTGCCCTGCATTGGCAGGCAGATTCTCAACCACTGTGCCACCAGGGAAGCCCTAAACTTGTATCTTTGTTAGCTTACTGTTACTCATAGGCCAACCTAATCTTAATTAACGTAACTGAAATTTTCCATGCCTTGTATGTTCGCTAGATTTTTCCTATAAAGTTCCTAGGACTTTGCTTTGTATGTGTGTGTGTGTGTATCTTTTTTTTTTTTTAACTGGAGTATAATTGCTTTACAATGTTGTGTTAGTTTCTGCCGCCCAGCGAAGTGAATCAGCCATACGCAATGTGTATCATTTTTAACTTCTCATTAAACTTCACTGAGGAGAGAGCTATTTAGGTTTTATATTTTTCTTTATATAGATTTTGGAAAATGAGATTGTTTCAGGAAATTGACCATTTAATCTAAGTTTTAAATATAATATCAAAAAGTTATTCAAACTTATGCAATATCAAAGAGTGGTGTTTATTATTTTAATTTCTGCTATAGCTAGACTTACACCTGTTTTAAAATTTCCATGATTGTGCTTTTTAGTTTTCTCACTCTTTTAAATTGAGTAATCTTACCAGTTTTCTCACTTTCTTTCTTTTTTTTTTTGCTCAGAGAACCAAGATTTGCTTTTGTTGATTCCTTAGATAATATCTTTGTTTTTACTTTATTATTTCTTTTATCCTTTACCCTTTCTTTGCATTTATTATTTTTAAATTGTAAGTCAGATACTTACTTAGCCTATTCATTTTCAACCTTTTCTATTAAATAGAAAGCATTTAAGGCTATAATTTTCCTGTAAGTACCATTTGAGCTGTGTTCTACAAATTTTGATTTGGAGTATTTTCATTATAATTTAATTCTGATTTTCTTATTTCCATTTTGTTTTCTCCTTGGCCCATGAGAATGACAGATTTTCTGACTGTCAAGGTCAAAGTTCTCTAAATTGGATCATGTTTAGGAATTGTGTTATTCCCATGATTGATAGCCTTACTAATTATTTTCTGCATCCTCTATCAGTTACTGAGAAATACATGTTTTTTAAACCCCTCAATGTGATGGTAGGATTACCATCCTCTCCATGTAAGTATATCTATCTTTGTTTTGTCATGTATATTTAGGACAACATTAATGAGCTGAATTCACACTTAGGATTGTTAAACATTCCTGGAGAATTGTATCTTTTATCATTATGTGAACATCTATATCCCTGATAATGCTTTTTGCCTTAAGGCAGAGGTTGACAAACTATGGTCCTTTGGTAAATCTGGCTGCCACCTGTTTTTATATGGCCTGTAAGTAAAGAATAGTTTTTACATTTTTAATTAAAAAAAAAAACTTTTTGGCTGTGCCGTGTGGCACATGGGATCTTAGTTTCCCGACCAGTGATCGAACCTGCGCCCCCTACACTGGGAGCATGGAGTCTTAACCACTGAACTTCCAGGGAAGTCCTGGTTTTCACATTTTTAAATGGTTGGAAAAAAAATCGAAGGAAGAATATTTTGTGACATGTAAAGATTATATAAAATTCAAATTTCAGTGTCCCTAAATGAAGTTTCACTGGAACAGATCTACACTCACTCATTACATATTGTCTATGGTTACTTTCACTCTTCAGGTCAGAGATAGCCCACAACTTTTACAGAAAGTTTCCTAACCTTTGCTTTATAGTCTTTTGTTTTGTTTTGTTTTGGTATGGGAGCTCCACCAACATTTTTTGGTTAGTATTTTTATTGCAGACCTTTCCCCCTCCTTTTACTTTCAGCCTGTATCCTTATGTTTTTGGTGTATATCTTGAAAACATCATTTAGTTGCATTTTTCCTAGTCTGACCATTTACTCGCCTTAAAAATATCACATTTACTGATATTCTTGGAATCAGTTCTATAATGTTATAGTGTTTTAATTTGTCCTGCTTTATCTAAGGTGTTCTTTTCTACTTCTGTTTGGATTCATTGAAGCCTTTAAATTCAGTTTTTCCTCTATACTGTTATATGCTGTTTCTACTATTTGAAAAGATCATGCATTTTTATACTATATAAACACACTTGTATTGTACTTGTATTAACTTATAAAGTTAATACCTCTACCTCAATTACTTTGAAACACTATCTTTAATCACTGTCCATCTTTTAAATGTTTTTAATTTTTGAAATTATTTTTAGCCAAAAAAATTAAAATTAGCAATTATTGCTTATATAATATCAAGTTTTATAAAGAAAGAATTAATCAGATGCTCAACCAGAACTGCTTGAATCTCTCCCACTTCCTTTTTTCGTTTAACAATATATCATGGACTTCCTTCCAAGTCAGTATATATAGACACACTTTATCTTATTATCTAAATTTTTATTTTGTTTGGTTTTTATCCCATAAACTGGACATTTTTATTATTGGTTTCTACAATGTTTACTACCGATGTAGACATCTTTAAATATAATTTATTTTTTCCTGTTTTTTTAACTTTTTATATAAATGGAATCAAACTGTTTTCTGTCCTTCATCTTGCTCAAAATTATGTCAGTTTTATGCATGTTTCTACTGCATGTCACTGTGCTTTATTTTGTTTTATGATATTCTGTATGATAACACCACAACTGATATCCAGTCTACTCTTTTTTAAAAATTATTTTGGGCTTCCCTGGTGGCGCAGTGGTTGAGAGTCTGCCTGCCAATGCAGGGGACACAGGTTCGAGCCCTGGTCTGGGAAGATCCCACATGCCGCGGAGCAACTGGGCCCGTGAGCCATAATTACCTAGCCTGCGCGTCTGGAGCCTGTGCTCCGCAACAAGAGAGGCCGCGATAGTGAGAGGCCCGCGCACTGCGATGAAGAGTGGCCCCGGCTTGCCACAACTAGAGAAAGCCCTCGCACAGAAACGAAGACCCAACACTGCCATAAATAAATAAATTTAAAAAAAATTATTTTTATTTTTATTTATTTATTTTTTTATGCACTTCTTTTATTTTTTATTTTTAAAATATTTATTTATTTATTTGGCTGCACCGGGTCTTAGTTGCTGCGTGCGGGATCTTTGTTGCTGCGTGTGGGCTCTTTAGTTGCAGCATGTGAACTCTTAGTTGTGGCATGTGGGATCTAGTTCCCTGACCAGGGATCGAACCCATGTCCCCTGCACTGGGAGCGTGGAGTCTTAACCACTGGACCACAAGGGAAGTCTCATATCCAGTCTACTCTTGATGGACATTGGGCTCTTTCCAGTTTTTGTCCTGGCTCATTGAGAATGCCTATGTCCTATGCTATAAAATAATGCCAAATTGGAGCAGTTCTCATTAATGCTTGATTTTTTGCCAGCTTTCTTCACGTTTACCAATATGATAGATGTTATAGAAAAGCAACACACTTAAACTCATCTTTGCTAGCAGCACCAGTGTTATCTCCTGCAAAGGCTGCCTCTTCATAGCCACAGCTAATAACTGCCTTGGCTGAGTATATAGAAGTGGTTAATTTTTTCAAACTTGTAAGGAAACAACTTATTCAACTGTCCATGTATGGCAGGCCACAATTGGGTGTTAACTACATTAGCAACACTCTGGATCCTTCCAACTCTCCTTGCATACTGGCTAATTCCAGGCAGGGACCACTTTTCTTACAGGACTTTGCTAAAAGCAGCCAAGGAGCAGCCAACAAAACTACCATTCTGGATTCTTATTACCATTTTCTTTTCTTTCTTGTTTTTTTTGCCTGCACCACACAGCTTGTGAGACATTAGTTCCCCCACCAGGGATTGATCGGGTCCACGGCAGTGGAGTCACCACTGGACCACCAAGGAATTCCCTTATTACCATTTTCTTAATGCCACAGATGTGTTCAAATTGTGGTCTCCCTTCCACACAGACGTAGAGAACAAATGTATGGACACCAAGGGGGGAAAGTGGGGTGGGTGGTGATGGTGGGATGAATTGGGAGATTGGGATTGACATATATACACTAATATGTATAAAGTAGATAACTAATAAGAACCTGCTGTATAAAAAATAAATAAAATAAAATAAAATTTTAAAAAAAACCAAACAAATTGTGGTCTCCCTTCCAAATTAAGATGGCAACCTGACCAAACATTTTAAAGCACCGGCCTTCCTGTCTCTGCCCAACTGAAGTCCGGGATTTCTATTACTAGGGAAAAGCCGAGAATGGACAGTGGTGAACCCTAACCTTGTCTGTCTTCCAGCAAGCTCTGGCATCATTTTCTTTCTTCCTGAATAACACCCTTTAGACCAATGGTTTTCAACGAGGGGACATATGGCAATGTCTGAAGACAATTTTTGTTGTCACAACTAAGAAGAGTGACATCCAGTGGACACAGGTACTGCTAAATATCGTATTGATACAATACACAGTACTGCCCCCCAACCCCCCACAAGAAGGAATCACAGCTGACCCTTGAATAACAAAAGTTTAAACTGTGGGTCCCATTTATACATGAATTTTTTTTTTTTCAATAGTAAATACTTCAGTAGTACATGATCCCTGTTTGGTCGAATCCGAGGATGCAGAGGCACTGCGGATACCCGGATTTTCCACTGCATGGAGGGTCCGAGCCTCTAACCCTTGTGTCTGGCCCAAAATGTCAAGGGTTCTGAGGTTGAGAAACACTGCTTGGGCTTCCCTGGTGGCGCAGTGGTTGGGAGTCTGCCTGCCAATGCGGGGGACGCGGGTTCGAGCCCTGGTCTGGGAAGATCCCACATGCCGCGGAGCAACTGGGCCCGTGAGCCACAATTACTGAGCCTGCGCGTCTGGAGCCTGTGCTCCACAACAAGAGCGGCCGCGATAATGAGAGGCCCGCGCACCGCGATGAAGAGTGGCCCCCACTTGGCGCAACTAGAGAAAGCCCTCGCACAGAAACGAAGACCCAACACACCCATAAATAACAAATAAATTAATTAAAAAAAAAAAAGTAGAGGAATTTAAACAAAAACTCCTAAAGAAACTCAACATTAAAAAAAAAAAAAAAGAAACACTGCTTGAGGCATTCCTTTAGTCTAGGTCTGATTGTGATAAATGTTTTATCTCGAAAGTCTTTATATTTTCCAAGTCTTGAAAAATTAGGTGAGCACACAAATCTGGGGTAACTGGTTTTTCTAAGTATGTTAAAAATGTTATTTGACGAAATTCCATCATTGTTGATGTCATAGGTTATTTATTTTCTTCAGCTGTTTTCAAGATTTGTCTTCAGGGTTCCATGGTTTTGCTACAATGTGAGTGTGGATGTTTTTAATTATCCCACTTGGGATTCAGTGGAATCTCTGAGAATTCCTGTCTTGCATCAGTTTTGCAGAATGCTCAGCCTTCTATCTTTGATGTGGTCTCCCCCCAGCTCTCTGTTCTGTAATCCTCAAGCTTTCTTTCTGTGATTTGTATATTGTCACTTCAAACTTCCTCATCTCTATACCCCTTAAGGAAAATGGCACTTGAGATCCCGTTCAAGTTCGCTTAGCCCTTCTGCCATCTGTGTCCTATCTTACGTTCAGTCTGTCCACTGAGTTCTTATTCCTAATGAGCGTATTTTTTCTTTTTTAAAATGGAAAACACATAGTAGCACAAAGATGCAAACATTGGATATTATTTTTTTTAATTTATCTAAATTTATTTAAAAGAATTATATGTATGTATACATAATGATAAAAAGAATTTAAGAAAGCCTTCAATATTAGATTTTGAGAAATTTTAAAGGTCAAACCATGTCATGATTTGTATCAGGCTGGGGGCCTCCGAGGACCCTGTGCAGGGTCCTGTGAGTAACGCTAACAGCCTGGAATATGACTTTCTCGGGGTTGAAGGCTGTCACCTTCATGGACAAATCATAAAAGCAGGAATGCCCTTGAGCTGGGAGAGTGCCTGGAGGGGAGGGAAATGTAGAGGGCAGTGGCCGAGGGGGTGGTACCAACGGCCTACAGAGCGGGGGAGGGCCTGCGTCTGGCAGCGAAGGAGGGCTGTTGACAGCAGCAGGCACCCAGCCAGCGCCTGGAGAGTAGCCAGGGCTCCTTGGGCCACTTTCTTTTGGGGAGGCAGCAGTAGGGGGTGCCACTGGACTCCATGTCTGTGCAGGGACAATAGGTGGGCCTCTGGGACAGGGGGGAGCCGCATCCCCAGCCCTACATCCAGATAGGGGCTCATATCTCAGGCTCAGCAGAGAATCAGGAGATGGTGCCGGAGGATCTGTCTTCCTCGTGGGGTAGGTAATTTGTGCTGTGACTTCATTTACCCACATAAATGTAGGTAGAGGCTGGTTCTTTGACCCCACCTGACTTCTAGACATCTAAAGGAGAGGAGAGAAAACCTAGGTGAGTTCTCCATCAGAGGGCAATGGAGGGGCCACCCCTCACACAGCATGCGTTCTCACATAGCAAGGAACCCCATGGTCCGTGGGCTTCAGTGAACTAACCCCATACCCCGTGGGGCTGCAGCTTTTCAGAAGCTTTTGCAGGAACAAGAGAGGTCTCATCAACTGTCCAAAGTTCATTTTTAGGTTTGATCAGAACTCCAGTAAGAGAAACACTGGATGTCTCCAAGTCCATTCCTGCTCTAAATAATTGACTCGTTTGCCAAAGGCTATTTCTATGCATTTATAAGTTCTATTTCTTTTATAAGGTATGAAGTGACATTCCTTCCTGGTGAAATCTGAAAGCCCTTACCTTCTAGGTTAGAGTAGGTTTCAAGGTCTGAGCAGCTTTTCAGCTGTTAGATGCTGGGTGGAAAAGGTGGGTCCGACTTGAGGAGCAGTGAGAAGTCTTCGGACCTGGGACTGGAATGCTACGTGGGTTCCAAGGCCATGTTCAGTGGGTTTGGGGGAAGGAAGGCTGCAAAGGAAAGGAACACGAGGAGGAGTGGCCGAAGACTGGTTGTCCCCTCTCCGCCCCATGGCCCTCTCCTTTTATTCTCTGGCACTAGCACCTGGCCTTTATGACATCGAGGTCTTCAGCCAATCACAGCGCTCACCCTTCGCTGTCACAGTGGACTCTCCAAGGCAATTTGTGGAGGAGAGCACCTTTGCTACCAGTGTAAATATGCACCTCTTTGCTTTTGCCAGTTGGCATGCCTGGGCAAGGGCAACTATTTTAGTCCTGTGGACTTTAATTTTGGGAAATTTAATTTTGGGGAGTGGTCTATATTTTTAAGGGTGAATTTATTTCTAAGATATTTAAAAATATGAACAAATAAAATTAGATCAGAGCTATGCAAGGGAATCACTAACAAGATGATTTAAGTGTATGCCAGAAGTGCTGAGAGTTAACAGAATAGTTTGGTGACAAAAAAAGGAACCTCTATAATTTGGGCATTTAAAAAAGTAGTCATTTTACCTGAGAGACTGTATTAGGGTTGTCCAGAGAAACAGAACCAGTAGGATGTATGTGTGTGTGTATGTGTGTATGTGTGTGTGTATAGAGAGTTCTTATAAGGAATTGTCTCACATGATTATGAAGGCTGAGAAGTCCAGACCCAAGAAAGCCGCTGGTGTAGTTCCAGTAGATGTTGGAGGGCAAAGGCATGAGAAGACAGATGTCCTGGCTTGAAAACAGCCACACAGAGCTTTTTTTCCATTCAGGCCTTCAATGGATTGGATGAGGCCCACTTTCCACTAAGTTATGGAAATAGTGGAAACATATTTAACTTACGAAACCAGTATAGGAAATATAGGAAGTTTGAATCGTGAGAAATATAATATTGGTCTTAGTCAAACCAAAATATTGTGCTAACATGTTTTGAAATGATAAATTAATAAAGACTGAATAATGCTAAAGTCTCTTTTTTTTTTAATTGATGCCTTATTATCTCATAAGTAGTTACAAAGGCTATTAGGTAAATATACTTTTTTTTTAACTAAATTATTGGTTTATTATAAAAGGATATAACCCAGGAACAGCCAGATGGGAGAGATGCACAGGGCAAGGTATGGGGAAAGGGTATGGAGCTTCCGTGCCCCGTCTGAGCAACCCCTGTCCCAGCATCTCCATGTGTCCACCAGCCCACAAGCTCCTAACTATACTTTCTAATGTCCGTAAACAGAAACACTTTAATAACATTTCTTTCCTTTTTCTCATTTAGACAATTTTGGCTTTATCCAAACTAAATGTTCGTGGAGTATATGTATAACAACTGAATGCATTTTTTGATGAGTAAATCCTTCACATCTTCAAGAGAGGAAAAAGAGAGGAAATGTGATAGAAAAAAATAAGAGGGAATTGGCTTTAGACAGATAGCTAATCATTTTTCTCCGTAAGGAGAGAGGAGAAAGTTTAGACATGCACACACACAAAAAAGTGTCATATATCTGGTTCTGACATAATTTGGTCCTTGAAAATTATATCCAGCCATGAGATATTTAAAGCCAGCACTTATTAATTCCTTATGTGTGGAAAGGAAGGAAGTGATGCTTCCTGAGTGAAATAAAATTATGTGTTGCTCGGGCAAACAAGATTAATCATTTCCTCATGAGAATTCTTTTGTATTTTGGTGTCTAAAGTCTCCGTAAAATATATAACCAAATGTCAATGTTTGTTGATGAAAATTCTATTAACAAGTTAAGAAAAAAAATTTGTTCAAGGCGAACTGAGGATTATAACCTGGGAGACAGACTCTCAGAAGCTCTGAGAACCGTTCTGCCTGTTAGAAGTGGAAGGCACAGTCATACACATTTTTGAGACAAAGGATTGTACATCAAAGTGACACTGACATTTTATTTAAAGTTCAACAAATATACATAATCCAGGTAACATGTACAAAGAGAGAAGCAAGTGACCATGACCCCTCACAGAATTGGGAAAGAATTCTCATCTTTTAAGAAGTGACATGACTAGCATCAGAAGAAAGGAAAAAAAATTGAACTTTACCGTTGAGCAGGCATTCCCACCTTTGAGGAGGTCCGGTTAATGTATAAGGCAGATGCACACTGCACATTAGGGAAGGAGGGAAGAGGCTCAAACAGAAAGAATTTTATGTTTAAATTTTCCTGTCCTGCCTTAAAATATAAATTTTATTTCATCATGCATGGAGTGATCTAACCAGCCAACATTTTTGTTTACATTATACATCTATGATTTCTGACTTTCAGCCATTAACCAACAGTGGAAAGAGCACTGGAAATAACATCAAAAGCTAATCCTGAACACTGTCTAAAGGTGCTGATGAGGGAGAAGATTCTCATATTTTACATTAGTTTTCACTAAGTAATATTTAGGGAGGCAATTTTTGAGTTCAAATTGTATTTAGAATCCTTCTCATACCAATTAAGAAAGCACACCATTGGACAGTCAGAATTTTGCTTTGTTTTTTGTTCTAAGACGCTTCTCAAATGAGTAATTTTGTCCATATCAAATTTCCTCAAACATGGCTACTAGGACTTCCCTGGTGGCGCAGTGGTTAAGAATCCGCCTGCCAATGCAGGGGACACGGGTTCTAGCCCTGGTCCAGGAAGATCCCACATGCCGTGGAACAGCTAAGCGCGTGCGCCGCGACTACTGAAGCCCACGCACCGCAACTACTGAAGCCCACGCACCGCAACTACTGAAGCCCACGCGCTTAGAGCCCGTGCTCCCCAACAAGAGAAGCCACCACAGTGAGAAGCCCACGCACCGAAACGAAGAGTAGCCCCCGCTTGCTGCAACTAGAGAAAGCCCATGTGCAGCAACAAAGACCCAACATAGCCACAAATAAATAAATAAAAGTTTTAAAAAGTGGCTACTATAATTTCAAATTATAATTGGTGAAATTGAGCCAGTGAGAAAGATACGCACAGGCATTAGCATCATAGTGAGAACACATGCAGGGAGCAGGTGTTTCAGAGTTTTAGATGGGTAAGACCCCAGAGAACTGGGTGTGTGTCCAGAGGTGTGTAACTTTTCCTCTTGGAACTTGTCAAAGGCCAGTCATCACCAATCAGAGTTTTCAAATGCGTGGAAGACAGAGCTCTGAGCACGAATTTTAAGAGCTGGACACTGTGGTGAGAGCAAGTGAAATCTTAAGCTTGGTAATATTCTCAGCAAGCTGAGTTTCCAAGCTCAGTGAGATGAGTATGAGTTAACATTCCTGGGGGAAGCTGCCCTTGTGTGTACATGTTACTGAGTCCAAACTCATACTGCTCGCCACAAGACAGGCCAGTAAATCAAGAGACGAGTTGTTGGGGCCAGGTATAGTGACTTTATTTGGAAAGCCAGCAGACCGAGAAGATGGTGGACTTGTGTCCCAAAGAACCATCTTCCCTGAATTAGAATTCAGGCCTCTTTTATGCAGGAAGGGGAGGGAGTAAAGTCCTGGTTCCTGTCAAACTCTGGAGGGGATGTGTTAATTTCTCCCTTCCTGCAGTCATTCACAGGTGGGCCTGGTCAGGATGTTTGCTGTGAGCTAAACAAAGGTATTTTTGCTTAATGCTGATTACCTAGGAGGCAGGGTTCCCAGAGATGGGCCATTATGTATAATTTAAGCTTATAGGCAACATCCCTTTAGTGATTAACTTGTAATAGAATACAAAGGTTCTTCCCTATCACAGACAGAGATGGGAGTGCTGGGGAAAGAAGTGGGAGACTCACTTAGGCCTAGACAAGTAGCAGGAGGGGATAAGTAGAGCCAGGGAAGGAGGAGACAGAGGGCTTTTCCCTCACCTTAGCAATGGCCTCATGCAAAGGACAGGCTCACAGCAGTCCCTGGGAAGAGTCAAGGCCACAAATGCCCATGGGAGAAAGTTGTCGGTGGCAGGCTGCCGGGTGGAGAACACCTGGGGGCATAGAGGAGACTCAGCAGTGCTTCTGGACTGCCCTCCTTCAGGTGGGCCGCACCACGCAGATGAGAAGAGGGGAAAAGCCTAATGGGATGACCTGGGGCCAGTCTAAGAGGTCCGCCATTCCATCTCCACCAGTGTGATGGGCCGGCACCCTGTAACACTTGGCAGCTGCTGGGTCCACAGTGTGGGGCAGCCCCAGGTCAGAGGCAGCTTGGTGAAGATTCCAGGTGGTCCTGGGCTGGGGCAGAATCTCAGTTAGCAGATGGTAACATGGGGAATGGGTCTAATTCTCAGGGAGCTGAGGCCGTGAAGAGGGTGATGGGTCCAAGGCTGAGCCAAAGCCAGCTGTGAGCCAAACCCAGGGAGTGGCTCTGTGAGAAATGCCTAACCGAAGAACCCCTGGCATCCACGATGCTAAAAAGAAACTAACCTTGCCAGAGGAGGGCATCCTCCCTTGTCTGTAAGTTTATGTCCTAGAAAAAGCAGACACTGCTTGTGGAGCCACACAGTGGGACTGGCAAAAGTCAGGAACTATGGGAAGGGGAAGGGTGGGTGCCACGGACACCTCTAGGTTGGGGATATCAGACACAATGACAGAGGGGACTGGAGCAGGGGTGAGGTGTGTTTGTGGCTGTGCTGGAGAGATCTGAGGTCACCAGGTGGAATCAAGGCTGGGATAGGGTGGGAAACGCTTTACACAATAAAGATTGGGTTGCTAGGAGCCCCCGGTCTTCTACTTCTCCTTCTCCTCTCTGAAGCTCCCTCCACAGACTTCTCCCCCCAGCACCTCCTGACAGGTGAGCTTCAAACCCTTCATACCTTTTTAGTCCCCTAGCTCCTGGCCAGCCCCTACCTGTTCAACCCACCGAGCCCTTGCTACCAGCCACCCTGACTCTGGGAATCCCTGCAGGATGTGCTGACTTCCCCTGGCCTTGTGGACCATCAGGGGAAGGTGGGGGAAACCCTCTCTGTCTGAGGGCAAATCGGAGCTTCACGGAGGATGCAGGTGTCAGGACCTTGAAAGCTCGTTGACTTGGTTGATGTTCTAGGTAGTGTAACTTGATGTTTCTCAGGGGTGACAGTCCACTTTCAAGAAGGTGAAGCAATTTCAAGAAGGTGAAGCAATTATCAAGCTTGACAGAAGGAAAGTAGGAAGAGTCCCCAGACTGGCTAATAGGCCCACACCAAAGGCAGGCTTACCCTGAGCTCAGGAAGAGTCAGCTTTGCAGCCTCTCTCTTGCACTGTTCCTGGAAAAGTGTTCTCATGGTGTATGAGTTTGTTGCTGCAGTAATAAACGACCACAAATTTAGCTGCTTGGAACAAGAGCCATTTACCATCTCACAGAGCCTGAGTCTGGCAAGTGTAGCTTGGTACACTACTTAGGGTCTCACAAGACCACCAGCAAGGTTTTGTCCACCCTGGGCTCTTACCTGGAGGCTCTGAGGAAAATCCACTTCTAGGCTCATGCATTTTGTTGATAGAATTGATTTCCTTCTCATGGTCTTCACTTGGTCCCTGCCATCATCAAGCCAGCAATGGTGGGAAAGTCCTTCTCATACTTAGTCTGTCTTCCACTTCTCCTTGAGCTCCATTTCTCTGATCCCAGCCAGAGAAATCTACTTTTCAGAGCCCAGGTGATTAGATCGGGGCACCCAGGTGATACAGGATAATATCCCCCTAGTTTTAGGTCCATAATTTTAACTACATCTGCAAAGTCCCTTTGGCCACGTAATAAAACATATTTACAGGTTCCGAGGATTAGGGCAAGGACATCTTTGGGGAACCATTCCACAGACTACACATGGTCATGTTTTTGTAAAATTTGTAAGAGTGATTTTTTTGTCTTCATTTGTAGAAGCTCCAACATTCTCCATTCTTCTCTTAATCTCAGACAGTGTTTTTGAAGCTATAGTTTATTAATCATTGCTGCTTCCCTTATAAAATGAGTTTAAGGAATGGCAACGAGCATTTTTTAAAGGAATATAGGAAAACTCAATTGCATAGAAAAATATCAGAGACCGCTGCACACAACCATTCACATTCCATGAAATTGTTATCATTCATCCATACACACATGCACATGCATTCACACAAACACACACACACACAAATATATCTGAACTAGATCAAGATGTAAAGAATACTTTTTAGTATGCTTGGTTAAAATTTTAAAATTTGAAAAGATAATTAAGAAAAGACCCTAGGGACTTCCCCTGCGGTTCAGTAGTTAGGACTCCCTGCTTTCACTGCGGTGGCCTGGGTTCAATCCCTGGTTGGGGAACTAAGATCCCACAAGCCCACGTGGCACTGCCATTAAAAAAAGAAAAAAAAGAAGGAGAAGAAGAAGAAGACCCTCGAATTCATCGGAGCCTCCAGGTAGGCCTACTTTTGGTCCTGGGAAGATTTCTGGAGCATCTGGGATGACAGAAGCCTAGCACAGTTTGTTTACAGAAGCCAGGGGCTGGCGGCTCCCTTTGATGCTGGTTGTGTAGGTGGAGCCCTCCCTCAGTATGGACGGCTTAAGACCCTCCTGTGTTGTCTCCATTTTCTCCTTTGCAGCGATGTTAAAGAGTCAGTTCGGACAGGGGAAGAAGCCTCTAGATACGTTTTTCTGGGTAAACGAGATAACTAGAGAAATCACCTACCCCCCGCTGAGGGCAGACGCACCCGCAGCTTCTCCAGCCCCGGTAGAGAAGCCAGGAGAGAGACCCAGATCTCAGCACGGGAGCGTGCAGGGAGGTCCTCCCGGCGCCCAGGGCTCAGCCAGCACACGCGCAGAAGGCCGCCCCTCCACCCCGTCCCAGGGCTTCACTGGAAGAGATTGGCTCCCGAAACTCCGTCCCAGCTACGCCGACCCATCTCCCGGCCAAAGCTGGAGCCCGGAGCCCCACGCTGTTCTCAGCAATTCCTGTCACCATCTCACCGCCAGGAGGCGCTCCGCCGCCATTCGGCCCCCTTGGGCTAGCGCCTCTGTCACAAGCCTCTACCCTTCCTCCCAGCCCTTCTGCCCCCTGCGCCTTCACCTGCAAGCTGAAAAACGTCCTTACTGGGAATAACCGATTTTCCTTTTGAGCCTGAGAGAATGTGCCGGGGCACGCCCTCTGAGCATCTTTCTGAGACATTGTCTCCTGCCACCTGTACGCCTTCATGCCCTGCAAGGACCGTTCCGCCTCCCCTGGAAGCACTCAGGACCCTCTGTGGAGTTCTTATAGGAATGTGCCCAATGTTTTCAAACCCCATATAAATTTAACTTAGATTTTGACACATAATGTTTTCTAGAACTTCCTTTACCTCTTGAGACATCTTGGTGTTTTTAACTCTTTGGGGTTCAAGAATCCAATTCTAATGTTGGCAGCAGAGTAATAGTTCCCAGCCAGAGCCAGAAGGATCCCCCACTTGGCTGAGATAGGAACAAGCCAGGATGAGTGGGACTCGAAGGCCTGGTGTCCCTGGGCACAACCTGGGGCCACCTGGGCTTGGGGGCAGCATTGAGGGCCAGCCTGGGCCCTGATCAGAAAGGAGCTAGAGCCGGGGCGGGAGGGACGGCCTGAGGCCAGGGGGCCTTTGGGCAGAGAGCCCCACCCCCAGCCCAGCTCTGTGCCTTCCCCGGTGCAAGAGGCTCTGGGTGATGCTTTGGGGGCACAGTGAGCAGCCGCTCGGCCCTCCAGGAATGGAGTGACTGCTGACTGCTGATGCAGCCATGCTGGGCAGGAGGTGGTAAGTGGAGGCTCTGAAACACACTGTCCCAGCCTGAGGACCCCGGGAAACGCCAGTTCTCTGGGCTGGAGAGTAAAGGCCTGGCGTCCAGCGTTGATTCTCTGGCTAATGACCCTCTGACGCAGCCAGGACCCCTCCTCTCTTGGCCTCAGTTTCCCTCCCTGCATGACGTGGGGGTGAGCAAGCCTGTCTGCACTTCTGCTCAACTGCACAGTCTGTGACTGTGTTCCCAGGAACCAGGACTGGGTGAGGCCCTGGGGACACAGGGGGCCTGGAGGTCAGGCCTGGGGTAGGGTTAGCTGATGGCAAGGGCATGACTGCTTCTGAGAGTGGCAGGGGCCCTTAGCTCCACAGGGTGGGTGGTGGGAGGACCAGAGTACACTCTCTGGGCTCCCTGCTGGTTGGCCTTGACAAAGACCTTGTTGTCATGGCTGGGGGTGCTGGCCTCTCACGCAGAGCTGTTGGGGCCAGGCCCCCAGCCTTGACCTTGCAAGGGCTCTTAGCCTCATTCCCAACCAACCCCCAAGAGTCCCAACAAGTGTCTCAGAGAGGCCCAGAGAAGTTCAAGCTCAGCACTGGGGCAGGGACCAGGGCTCAGTCTACACCAGCAGAGTCCCCAGGGTAACAGTGACTGTTATAAATCCCATGGACAAAACCATCCAAGCCCTTGTGGGACAGCATGTCTTGGTCCTCTACCTCGTGACCTCGCAGGGCCACTTCCACTGACAGTGTATATGTGAAAAAGTCTTGGCAGGAGTTTCCTGTCAAGTTTGGCCTGATTGTCCACGGGGTCTCTAATCTGGAAAGCCAGCCAGCAGTGGGTATAACCCTCACCCCCAACCCTTTCCAAGCAAGTGGATAACAACAAAGGCCCTGCAGTTAACGAAACCTCCTAGGCTGGAGGTACTGCTGAATCAGGTGTGCATGTCTTACTTCCTCAGTGGCCTCCTGGCTCTATTTTAGAGCGCTCTCTTAGCAATACTGACTCCATTTTTATTTTCCTTTCACAACCTGGAGATAGCATCAGATTTCACAGGCCAAGGGTTCAGTCCTACAAGACTGCCCACCCTGTCCCCCACTTCAGACACCAGTTGCAGGGCCAGGTTGTCACCTGTGCATCTGACCCACTATAGATCAGAGGTTCCCACAAGCCCCTCCTCAAGTTTGATTAATTTCGTAGAACAGCTCACAGAACTCCGAGAAACATTTTACTTCCTAGATCACCAATTTATTATAAATGGATAAAACTCAGAAACAGCCAGATGGAAGAGATGCCTAGGGCAGGGAACGTGGGAAGGGGCACGGAGCTTCCAACCCTCTCTGAGAGCCCCACTCTCCCAGCACCTCCACATGTTCACTCACCCTGTCTATTTACTGCGGGGTTTTATGGAGGTTTCATTACATTACAATGGTTAAATCATTGGCCAACGGCAATTGATTCAACCTGTAGCCACTTTCTCCTCCTTGGAGGTCAGGAGGTGGGACTGAAAGTTCCTACCCTCTAATCACATGGTTGGTTTCCTGGGCAACCAACCCCCATCCGCAGGTGTTTGCAACAGTCACCTCATTAACGTAACAATAGACACCTTTAGGCTCTCAGCACTCAAAAAATTCCAAGGGTTTTAGGAGCTCGGTGCAGGGAGTGGGGACAGGGACGGAGACCAACAATGTATCTCTTATTATAAATCACCGTATCACACTGACTGAGCAGGACCCCTTAGTCCCCTTGTGTGCTAATGTTTTCATGCAGCCATCAGCCCACCCTGGGAGACCCCGAGCACCTATGGCCCCTTCACTGGGTGAACCTTCCAGTGTTATGCCAAGCCTGGTGCCTGCCCAGAGAAGGCCTTGGGGAACACTCCACAAAGGGTTTCAAGACCCCCTAGACTGCAGGACTCCCTTCCTCAGGGTGCTCATGACCACGTAAAGTACCTGTTCCCCTGGGGCTGGGCCCGCTTGGCATCCTGATCTTACCTGTTCCAGGTCACTGTGGGCTGCAGGATGCCTTTGCTGATGGGCTGACCTGGAGCCAAGAACCCCCAGGGCCTGCACATCCCCGCTGGTGACCTGCATGGACGGGGGTCCTGAATGGGGAGGGGGCTGTGAACCTAGGTTGCTCCGACACTGGCCGCATGAGCATGGGCAAGCGGCGCATGAGCCCGCCCCCGCCCCACCCCAGGTGCTGGAAAACAGGGCTGTCCTTGTGCCCCCAGTGGGTCGTCACTGAGCTTCTGAGTTAATCTGGTGGTCTGTTTGCTTCCCAAGTGATAGAATCACCACATCCTGATTCTGGTGAGTTCTCTGATGGTCAGGAAGTTCTTCCTCTTGTCTAGCCACTGCCTACCTTGCTTTGACTTAAGCCAATCCAAAGGTACCTGGTTAACTGTCCAGGATGATAGAGCAGGATGATAGGCCAGTGCGTGGAGAACATGCAAACCTCAGGCTATCAGGGGGCACATGGCCCCATGGACCGCCAAGTTCTCTGCTGCCCCCTTGTAGAGTTCACCTCTCCCCAAGGAAGCAGTTTTGGTCAGCGCAGAGGGATCCGGCCACCCCAGGCGATGGCCAGGGACAGAGGGTAGGCCTGAACGGCTGGCCCTGCAGATGGGCAGTGGGGAGGGTCCTGGGCTGGAGATGCTGGATGGCTTCAGCTGGCTCTCTGCACAATGATCCCCTGGCCCTGGGTTCCAGGGTCACGTGCAGCACAAACGACCCCGGCTCGGCCCAGTCCCCCATCGCACTTTTGGTGTGTGTGTTGCTGGTCAAGTGCACAGGGTCCTCTGTGCGGTTTCCCTGAACATGTCGTCAGGCATGTTTCAGAGCCAGCTTTGCCCGCTATCATGCGGTGACAGGTGCTGAACCTTCCTGTCTAGGGCTGTGGCTGGGCAGAGCCTAGAGGGCTTGTGCTCTGTTTGTTTGTTTTGGCCACACCACTCGGCTTATGGGGTTTTAGTTCCCTGACCGGGGATCTAAACTGGGCCTTCGGCAGTGAGAGCGCGGAGCCCTAACCACTGGACCGCCAGAGGGCTCGTGCTCTGGAGCCAGTGGGTCTGGGTTTGAGGACTGGCCTCTCCACTTCAGGGCATGTTGAACCTCACCTAGAGGATGGGGTGGGCCTTGCCCTGCCCCCGCTCTGGAGGCTTTAGCAAAGACTTCAGCTGGGGTCTCGCTCCAACAGCTTTCTGTGCTGAGACCACTGGCCCACTCCCTCCCTCCTGTACCTCCTGGAGGCTCCTTTCAGGCTTGCCCTCCAATCCCCGTGCCTCTCCTGCTGGCTGAGAGCCGAGTGGGTGGGTCCTGCCCTGACCCCCGTGGATGGGGGCATCCTGTGTGCTACCCGCCACTGCATGCTCCGGGGAGACTGCTGGGTGGGGACAGCCGCCTGTGCCATCTCCTGTTCCAGGCCACATGGTGGAGGGGCTATCGCACCTTCCTGGTCTCATCTCGGACTTGGCTCTGTGAGACAAGGCGGGAAGTGAGACCCAGCCCGGGATGGGCCATGGGTGCTGCGTGGGTCCCAGAGTGGGGGACGAGGGGGCTGGCCAAATGGGCTGCACCCTGAGCCATGTGGAGCTGGACATCACCCTTGTGGGTCATGCACTGGTTCTGGCTGGGATGCACCTGATCTTGGAGAGATAGCAGTGAGTGGTGGCTTGAAGCAAGATCTTAGTTCTCTGCCCAGGACTTGGACCTGGGTAGCCTGGATGAAAACCAGGAATCCTAGCCGTTAGTCCGCCAGGGGCTAGAAGCTGGAAGATAAATTCCCCTGGCCCTTGCCTCCATTGAAAAATGCATTTCTCAAGAAGGCAAAAACTGTAAAAACAGGTACAAAGTTTATTATTAGAGACACAGCACAAGTGGGAAAGCACACAGAGAAACAGTTTATCTAAGACAGAAGCAAGGCAGAAATACACACCCGGAGAGAGGGTGTGGGCGTCTCCGCTAATGATGAGGAGCACGGGAAAGAGGCAGTTAAGTCACTTATACAGCGCAGTTCTTCCGGCTCTTTGTTTATCTTTGGCCCATTATTTGGTTTCTTTTTCCACACCTGACCTGCCCTAGGACCCTCCCGGACATGGATTCCAGCCCAGAGGCCTATGGGGGGCCTTGGCATCACCTATTATGGGGTGGCGCCCCCCCTTTTTGACCCCCAAGGAGGCTTTCTGCGCATGTGCAGTGTCTCCCTTGCCCCAAGGATGGGAAACATGTGACCTCTTGATCCTTTACTCAGACAGCATTTAGCCTCTTCCTTTCCCTGCTGTGACTGTTATCTTAAAGTGTCCTCAGGAGACAAAGTCCAGCTACTTACCCTGTTGCTGTTGTTATTTCTATCTCGTAGTGCAAACAGGAGGCCGGTTGTAAATATCTAGCCCAGAGCCCACCTGCCTCCTTCCTCAGGAAATGTAAACAGGAGGCCAGTTGTAAATGCCCAGCCTGGAGCCCACAGCCGGTGGGGAAGCAACCAGAGCAGGGGTCTCCAGGGCACCCCCAGGTCCTAAAATCCCCCACGAGCCCACTCTTGGCCTGCCTTGGCTTCACAGCGCCTTACCTGATTCAGAAGCCCTGAGTGTTCCTCTCCTGCCGGTTTATACCCAGGCAGGTTCACGCTGCAGGGCCTAACTGTGCAGACAACAGGACCACAGCAGTTCTTCCTTCCAGAACACATTCAGGCTTCCCCCACCTGAGAAACGTCACAGAGCCTGTGAGCTTTATGTCCTTTGAGGAAGAGGTGAGCTGCTGAGGCCGAGCCAGCCTGCTGTATCTCAGCACCAAGGATGTAGTCAATAATTTTTTTCTTTTTTTGAAATGAATGACCCGGATGCTAGCTGGACTCAGAAAGCCGGAGCATCTGTGCAGGGTCATCCAGGTGGGGAGCACCCAGGAGGAACGAAGCCTGGACTCATCCCCAAGGCTGGAGGTACTGCTGAATCAGGTCTGGGTCCAATCACAAGACGGAAATCACATTTAAACGGGGAAACAATATAAAAATTGGTAAATTTTGTCTGATCAGGTCACCCAAGATGGCTGTTCTCCTGCTCTCTGTACATCCCCTGCTCGACCAGCCCCTGCTTTACCTATACCTTATTCACGTGACTGACCTTCCCTCTCAGTCGTAGAACCTGATCAGTAAATGCCTGTGTACTTGCCCCTGGCCCCAGCTGGTGATTGTTCTAATCTTTAGATCAGAACTCTCTCCCCTATGCTGGTTTATCAAAGGGGCAGTAAGGGGCGTGCCCCTCTGCTGGTTTCTCTGGCAACCAGTGAGTCAGTCTGACGTCAGTTCCTCCTTTAACTGGTAACCTACCCCCCCCCCCCCCACCGCTCCTCTCCCCCTGGAGTGAAGACTGCCGCCATGTCCCGCCCGCTGTTTGCTGCACGCCATGGGTGTCTCGCTCCAGGACCTTGCTTCAGACGTGTAAGATCCTCCTACCATTAAACCATTGAGGTTGCTCTTGCTGACTCTGGGCTGCTGCTTCTGGCTTGAGGCTGGGCAAGTACAGGGCTTGCTGGCTTGAGGGGTGCAGCCCAACAACTTAGATAAAAGAATGACTCTGAGATGTAATAAAACTCAATATGGGCCCTAGGGCTGAGGGAGAGCCTCCCAGGAAGAAAAAAGCTTGGAAGGGGTCCTCTCTCGAGGTCCTGTGTTCAGGCCTCGTTGGTGGCAGAGAAGTTGGCCGGGTTGCTCCTGCCGTGGCTCCCCAACCACTGGGTAAGCAGGAAGCAACTCTCGGGGGCACAAACCAGGTGCAGGCAGGTCAGCTGATGGCTAGGCCTGTGAACAAGCAGAGGAGGTTGGAGTGCCAGTGGGGGCAGGAGGCCCAGAGTTTGCAGTGTGTTGATGTTACTGAGTCCAAGCTCATACTGCTTGTCTCCTGACAGGCCAGTAAATTGAGAGACAATTTGTTGGGGCAAGGAATAGTGACTTTATTTGGAAAGCCAGCAGACCGAGAAGAGGGTGGAGTAGTGTCCCAGAGAGCCATCTTCTCTAGAATTCAGGCCTCTTTTTAATTTATTTATTATTTATTTATTATTTATTTTTGGCTGTGTTGGGTCTTTGTTTCTGTGTGAGGGCTTTCTCTAGTTGCGGCAAGCGGGGGCCACTCTTCATCGCGGTGCGCGGGCCTCTCACTATCGCGGCCTCTCTTGTTGCGGAGCGCAGGCTCAGTAGTTGTGGCTCACGGGCCCAGCTGCTCCGCGGCATGTGGGATCTTCCCAGACCAGGGCTCGAACCCGTGTCCCCTGCACTGGCAGGCGGATTCTCAACCACTGCGCCACCGGGGAAGCCCCAGGCTTCTTTTATACTAAAAGGGAAGGGAGTAAAATCCTGGTTCTGTTCAGACTCTGATTTCTTCATTCCTGCAGCCATTCACATGTGGGCCTGGTCAGGATGTTTGCTGTGAGTTAACAAAGATATTTTAGCTTAATGCTCATTACCTGGGAAGCAGGCCTCCCAGAGGCGGGCCATTATGTATCATTTAAGCTTATAGGCAACATCCCTTTAGTAATTAACTTGTAGCAAAAGCAGTAGGATACAAAGGTTAAAGTAAAAGAAACAGATCCGATATGGAGTCAGATTTGTCTTCTCTATTACATTGTGAGGGGCACGGGTTTTGTGCCCATGGCTGGGCAGGTCTGCACCAGATGCCATCACACCTACACTTGTGACCAATCAATCTTGCAGCCTCCAAAACCAGCAGGAGGGCCCCTCTCTCTGCAATGTCCCCCTAGCGCCCTCTACTGGAAAAACTTACCATTGTGCTCACTCTGAAGGACAGAAGCTTCAAGGAATCCTGTTCATTACTGCAGAGCATGTGTGAAGGGTGGCTTGGAAGTTGAGCAGCAGTAAAGGGGGAACTGGCACAGAAGACCCATGACGCAGCTCTATCCTGGAACCCATTGGCCCAAGGAGAAAAGAGAAGCGCTGTGCACAAAAAAAGTCACAACTAGCCAATTAGAAAAGTGAGAGGCTGGATCCAACCCAAGTGCCCAATGAATAGGGCAGGCTCAGTAGAGGCTGGAATCATGGGAGACCCTAACTTTGGGGGTGTGAGTGGATGTGAAATAATGCCAGGGTCTCAGGTGGACTTGGCGTGACACCCACAGGTGGTGACTTCTCTCTGCAAAGTTATTCAAAGGCAGAATGAAGCAAAGGGGAGTTTATAATGGTGATCCTGTCACCAAGTGCAATGGATTGCATGCTGGCTCCAAAGGATGTGTCATGTCCTAATTCCTGGAGCCTGTGAATTTTACCTTGTATATTAAGGTATGTGACTTAGTTACAGATTTCAAGAGGAGATGCTTATCCTGGATTATCCTATGAGCCCTGAATGCAGCCACAGGCATTTTTTTAAACTTCATAGGAAGAATTTTATATTTTTCAATAACTTGTCTTTAATATGGGTGCAATTTACATCATTTTCACTTTCATTTTACCTAAAGATTTGGTAATGCTCTTTTTTTAATTAAAAAATTTTTTATTGAAGTATAGTTGATTTACAACGTTGTGTTAGTTTCTGGTGTACAACAAAGTGATTCAGATATATCTATCTATCTATCTATATATTCTTTTCCATTATAGTTTATTATAAGTTATTGAATATAGTTCCCTGTGCTATACAGTAGGTTTTTATCTATTTTGTATATAGTAATTAGTATCTGTTAATCCAAAACTCTTAATTTATCCCTCCCCCACTTCCCCTTTGGTAACCATAGATTTGTCTTCTATGTTAGTTTTCCCCTGACTCTTGTAGGGCACGTTCACCCCTTTCTAAGGGAAAGAGGCATAGAGTCGCATGTAGTCATTGGCATCAGGCCAGGATCTCAGAGTGAAGCACAGTTGTTGCTGTTTTATCCTCTTAATTTTAATTCAGTTTTAAAATAGGCAAAACATGTATAGGTTTCAAAAATCAAAGCTGGACTTTCCTGGTGGTGCAGTGGTTAAATATCCGCCTGCCAGTGCAGGGGACGCGGGTTTGAGCCCTGGTCCGGGAGGACCCCGCATGCTGCGGAGCAAGTGGGCCCGTGCGCCACGGCTGCTGGGCCTGCACTCTGGAGCCCGCGAGCCACAACTACTGAGCCCGCGTGCCACAGCTGCTGAAGCCTGCGCACCTAGGGCCCGTGCTCCGCAACCAGAGAAGCCACCACAGTGAGAAGCCCGCGCACCGCAGCGAAGAGTGGCCCCCGCTCGCCGCAACTGGAGAAAAGCCCGCGCCCAGCAATGAAGACTCAATACAGCCAAAAATAAATAAAAATTAAAAAAAAAAATCAAAGCTAAACACAAAGTTTACTCAGGAGTTTCACTGCCATCCCAATTTCATTTACCCCAATCCCATTAACTTCCTGTTGGCAGTCATTTTTATTCATTTCTGGGTTGTTCTGCCTGTTTTTTTTTGGCAAAAATAGAAATATGTATCAAAAAATAATTATGAAGATTTAGTCCTTCACTAACAGGAAATTCTCTCAGCTGCTTATGGGACTGTCATAGCTGAGAGTGGTGTATTATAATAAATTAAACAAAAATAAATGGACTGTTCCTAATTTCAGATCACACTGTTTCTGAGAAGAGACCTATAGGGATAAGAAGAAAAGTTATTATTTATGCCATTGCTTGGAGCTGTTCCTTCACTAAAAGACATTTCTTTTTTCACTTAACAGTATATCCTAGAAATCACTCCATGTCCTTTCATATATACTGCCTGTGTCACATTCTTTCCCCCTTTTTTTTCCTTTTGGTTGTGTAGCACTCCATTGAATGAAGATACCATAATTCAACCAATCTCTGGATAGGCATTTTAAGAGCCTTTTATATAGAGAGAAATTAGCTCTTTACTATCAGATAACTTGCAAATATTTTTTCCCAGTCAATTTTTGTCTGTAGACTCTTGTGTGTTTGTGTGTGTGTGTTTTCCTTAAAAATGTGTGGTTTTTTTATGTGTTCTTTTTTTAAGATTTTTAAAAAAATTTACAATATTGTGTTAATTTCTGCCATACAGCACAGTGATTCAGTTATACAGAAATATGTGTATAGTTTTTCATATTCTTTTCCATTATGGTTTATCACAGGATATTGAATATAGTTCCCTGTGCTATATTAAGTTTTTAAACTATCTTAGGTAATTGGATTTATCAATCATTTATTACTTGAGATATTCAGTCATAGTTAGGCTTTTCCCACATCTAAGTTATAAAGGAACTCAGCCATGTTTTCTCTAGTACTTATATGGCCACATTTTTTTTTTTTTACATCTCATCCCTATGAAGTTCCATGCTGTGAGGTGTGGATCGAATTTTATCCTGTACTGAGGAGCTATGAAATCCCACCATTTTTTAATACTAAATTCTTTAATACACTCAACAATGTGTTTAAAAGGTCAGGATATAATTTCTGATGTTTCCTTGTTCTATTTTGTGTATAAATGCCTCTTAATATTTTTTTCCAAGAAGTCAATGAAAATTCTCTTAAGAGATTAAGTGCCTACTTAGAAAACCTCCAGAAATCAGGCTTCAAGTCTTTGAAACCAACCCAGCTTGTGTTTTATGTCAGAGAAACAGACCAGAATTCCTCTGATGGCCAGGAACACTTCAGCACTTCAGGTACGTTTCTTATTTCTTGTGTGTCCCTTGCAGGCTTGTTGTGATGTGTCCGATCTGTCTAATGTTGCTAGAAGACCTTCGGATCGAAGCCTTGTCATAGGAAATAATATCATTTAATTGAGTGTTTTCCTGGAGTTAGATTCTGTTCCTGGTTGCATGTGTTTGATGAGCCATTTTTTATGTTTAAACTTTTCTGACTAGAAAACTGAAGTGTTCCTATTTGTCCCCTTCCTATTTCAGTGCTGTTTTAAGTATTAAATGTGTATATAACAATTTGTATCTTTAAAAAATATAGCTTACATTCTCTTATTTAGTCCTCAAAGTACCCTGTGAGGAAGGTAGTATTTGCCCAATTGTAACTTAGTAATGTCCCAGGACCATGGAGGCAGAATAGGGGTCTTGAACCCTTTAACTCCAGCCTCATGCTGTTTCTAAAATCTGATCAGTCTTCATGTACAGCCTTCTGTTTTGTCCTTTGTCACTGCTTTAGCCATGATCCGGTGATACTTTAAACTGGATTTAAAGGATAAACATGGGTCTGTCCATCCTTTTCATGATCCTTGAGGAAATAACTTTATTTTTAGAATGAACTTTAAAACAGTCTAAAGATTTACTAAGAGCTTTCTGTGAACAAATGCTAAAACAAATAGCTGTCGTCAGCTCTGGCTGAGTAAAGAGAAAAATCCTCTACTTTCAGTTAATGGTTAACTTTGAACCGTTTATTAAATGAAAATAGATTATAAAATAATAAATTAGTGGGAATTCCCTGGTGGTCCAGTGGGAATTCTGTGCTCTCACTGCCAAGGGCCCAGGTTCAATCCCTGGTCAGGGAACGATGATCCCACAAGCTGCATGGTGCAGCCAATCAATCAATCAATCAATCAGTAAAATAAATAAATAAATCCATCCATCCATCCATCCATCCATCCATCCCTCGTGGCGAAGTGGTTAAGAATCCGTCTGCCAGTGCAGGGGACACGGGTTCCATCTCTGGTCCGGGAAGATCCCACATGCTGAGGAGCAACTAAGCCCGTGCACCACAACTACTGAAGCCCAGGTGCCTAGAGCCTGTGCTCCACAACAAGAGAAGCCACCGCAGTGAGAAGCTCGCACACCGCAACAAAGAATAGCCCCCGCTCGCCACTAGAGAAAGCCCATGCGCAGCAAGGAAGACCCAACACAGCCAAAAATAAATAAATTAATTTAAAAAAATAAATTATATATATATGGAGTTCTTAGAAGTCAAAAAGAAAACAGAGTAGCTTGGTTACAAAAATGGGCAAACGCAATGACTAGACAGTTCAGGAAATAATACGCATATAAAAATGTTTAGCCTCAGTAATCAAATGCAAACTAAACTAATTGGGTAATATTTCCCAATAAAAGTTATGTGCAGTCTGGCACAAGCATTCCACACTATATAGCAGCATTTACATTGGATTAAATAATTAATGGAATTGATAAGAGAGAAACTGAGCTTTATTCCTTGACTTACCTCTTCTGAGGATAAACTATTTCTTCCTAACTTCAAATGCAGGAATTTGGATTTTCCTTTCCTCTTTCACTGACTAGAATAATTTTCCTACCAGTATTTCTCCCTTTACCATCAATGATTCAACTAAAAAGTCTTTCTTAGTTTGCATGTTATAGATTCTATAAATCTATGTGGCAGGCATAGCAGGTATCTCTGAGAATGATTTAGACTGTGATGACGGTCATCGTGGCAAAGAAGACGCATTTCAGTCTTGTATGGAATGGTGAAAAATTAAAAACAACTTTTATGGTCATCAGTTTTGGAAGTGTTAAATAAATTGCGCTACATTGATTATGTGGATTAGTATAGAGCTACTAAAAAGAAAGAGAATGATGTATACATACAGATAATGGAAGAGTCACCAAGGTTAAATAACAAAAACAAGTTCAAAGTAATAGATCCAGAATGGTGCAGTTTATATGTTAAAAAGGAACAATTCACACTGTGTGTGTGTGTTCGTGCAAACACATAAGCGTATATATCATATATAACATACACACAGAGCACGTAGGAAAGGTCTAGAGCAGTGCTGTCCAAGAGGGCTTTCTGCGGTGATGTAACTGTTCTGTATGAGTGCTGTGTGGTCCAGCTGGCGCTAGCCCCATGTGGCTGCTGGGCACTTGAAGTGGGGCTAGTATGACCAGGAACTGAATTGAAAATTTTATTTAATTTCAATCAATTTAATTTTATCAATACATAGCCACATATGGCTAGTAGCTACCATATTAAGCAGTGCAGGTCTAAATGCTTGTGTACCTAAATGTCAATAGGGTTACATCTAGTGAAAGTGTGAGGTTGTGTGCCTGTCAACAGGAGACTTTTACTTTGTATATATAATTTTACAAGAAGGATGTACTTATATAACGCTTGTATAATTTTCAAAACCAATTTAAAAAATTTTTCCAAAGAAAGAAAAAAGAGTCAGCATGTTATAATGGGGACAATGCTTGGCTTGGTGGCAGCTCAGATTTAAGCCCTCACTTCACGCTTCTTAACCTCCTCGAACCTCTGCTTGTTCACATTTGAAAAGAGATAATAATGGCACTGCTGAGAGTGTTCATTGAAAAGTTATGTAAGTTCAACTAGCACCATGTTTAACACCCAATAAAGGTGCAGGGGAACCAGTAGATTTCCTATTGTTGACGTAAGTTAGATTACTACCCTGAGCCCACTGACTACTTGCATTAAAGTCAGATTGTGAAGTGCTAACTTTTAAAAAATTTGGGAATTTTGAGTCACTTCTGAAAATATTGTGTCCCTAGCTAGTTGGATGGGGGAGTATGAGGACAGTCTCTTTCAACCGTAGAGAAAATTTGAGATGGGTTTCTGTGACCCCTGAGACTGGATTGGCCCCCCTCCTTGAACCACTGTCCCAGGGCAGCCTGCCCCACCCTCCCCTACCTCCCCCCTCCCCCTTCTCTTTAGTGCTGGACACCCTGTCTGCTGGACACTTGCTCATAGGAGAGCTTTTCCATCCCTTAGACTGTAGAGACCAAATTTATGAACAGCATTGAAAATATTCTCAATCCCTTTCTTAGTCTGGGGTGGGTTTGGTCACTGGCGCCAAACTAGAAAAGAAAGCTGACAGAGGACTTCATGAAGATGGAGGTAGTGTGGTATAGTTTGGGAGAAGGGATGTAGTTTTCCATTTACAGGTGACTTTCCAATAGGATGAATTTTAATCAGTAATGGAGTGTTTTAAAAGATTTTGAATCTATAAATGTATGAAAAAATGTTTTTAAAGTAAAGCAAATAATCATCTGTATTAACCGTTTGGGGAATTATATTCTCTAGGATTTCGAGCAGTCAAATTTACTTTGCACACCAGAGATCTGCTAAGCACAGTATTATATATTCTCAACTCCTGCAGTTTATCCATTGAACATATCCAAAGCTTGAATACTAATGTGCATTCCCAGCCTCTCAAAGAGGCCAAAAGGATATCTGACAGGCCCATCAAATAGGACAAGTCTTACTACTCCTTTACTGGGTTCAAGGACCCTGATGAAGACCTCGAGCAAGTCTGGAGAATGGAAACAACCCTAACGTATGTAAGAGTTTTTATTTAACTAAACTTATTTGTGGTTAGTAGCCCCCACTCGCCTCAGCTAGAGAAAAGCCCGCATGCAGCAAAGAATACCCAATGCAGCCAAAAAAAAAAAAAAAAAAAAACAACCCCAAAAAAACATGAGCTAGAAGAGAGGGTCTCAGCCTTGCATTCACTGGGATCCAGCCCATGAAACTTCTGCTTATACCCATTGTTCTAATTATCTCACAGTGTGTCCAGATGAACCAAAACTTGGGAATGTCTGACCTACCTTTTGGTATAGAAAAAAAGTGGGATTGGATAAGTCAAGGCATAAAAGCAAGAATGAGAGTTGTTGGACCTTAAGTCAAGAGGCTTAAGAATAACATATTAAAGAAATTTAGAGAAGCAATTACTCTGTGATTCAGTTGAGTGTTTCATAGGGTACAATTTTGGTCTGGAGCTAGATGTGTAGCCATCATGAAAAGATTGTCCCAGGGATCCAGAACTCAGAGTTAGTCAGCTGGCAAACAATGAAAACAGACTGGAACTGGGAAAAGCCAATTCACCAAGATATGTGCTATTCCATTGGTTCCTTGCCCAAGCTGAGTATTTATAATTTCCTTATTTGTATGTAGTTCATCCAATAAAATTCTTCAGTCTTTAATAAAAGTAGACACTCTTACATTATATTATATTACATGTTACTAGATAATGCATTTTTAAGAGTAGGGAACATGTTTTAATCATCTTTCTACTAATCTGCTTCGTAGATTCATAAAACCCAACGAGCATTTTTATTTCACTGAATTAAAGAATTGTTGAAAAAGTGTGAATGTGAAGAGCTGGAGGCTGGGTGTGGAGAACTCAAGGTTTAATATGGAAATGTAAAGTAGCTTAATACAGATGGTAGCAGTAGAAGTGACTCAGCAATGAATGTAGAGGACCATTTTTTTAAGACAGTGCCTCTGTTAGTTTCATTAGTGTTGACTTAAAAGTATCTGCTGTTTTTAGCAAGAGATACATTGTCTTAAGGAAATTTTCCAGTGTACATGAGTTGTGTTACTATGAAATCTTCATTTCCTCCAGAGGTATACTTTGTTTTAAATTCAAGCTCTCATGTTGACAATTACCAGGACAGGCTCAAAACATGTCATTTTGATTTGTCTACTCTTAAAGAAGAAGATAGCAACATACATTAAATAGACCACTGTTTTAGAAATTGAAATCAGTGGAAATATAACTGTCTAATTTATTGATCATTATTATCCAAATTCAGTTGTCAATAGCTATGTATCTTGTCAAACAATGAAGTAACCCCATTCATAGCCAGATAGAACCTTTGTTTTCTTAGCTTTGACAAATGAAATTAACCAACAATAAAGCATTACATGTTTTAGCCTTGTTTATAAGAGAGATCTTGCATTCACTTTAAAACTGATTTAAAATTAATATTGAATTATTCTAAATGAAACAGACAGTATTTAGAGTTGCTTACAAAAGAGCTGGGATAGGGTTGTGGCTGGTTCTTGGTGTCATGCTGTTTCATATCTTTTACTTCCATATATTTTTCTTGGGCTAGAGAATATTGAGAGTTGACTGGTATCACCTTAAATCTTCCTACTCAAAGCTTCTCTTCTAAAATCGACGGGTTAGAGATTTGTTTTGTTTAGTTTTTGATGCTTGTATCACAGGTCCTTGGGTTATATTTCTTGAACATTGATATGTTAGTGACTTACCTGAACCAGATCGTCACACCTCATAGAGTTTGAGTTTAGCTTATTAGGTATAATTTTAGAGCAGAGGGTCCAGGCTGGGTAGGATAGGAGAGGACAGCTCTACACTGAAAAAGGCAAGAAAAGGAATACATGCTGCTCTTTGGGCCCTTTGGGTAAATTACAGTATAGACTAAATGCCGCAAAAAAAAAATCTGTTGCCTTTACCAGCATGCCTTAGAGGGCCTGTGCCCCGGTTACGACAATTGTATGAATTTGGAAGATTTCATATCTCTTATTTCCATAACCTAACCTGGTCTCCCTGGTCCAGTGTGTTCACACAGGCCCAGCACCCCTTTCAGCCAGTCTTGACCTTTTACCAAATATGGAAGTTGCCCAGTTTGCGGGAACCCTGATGAGGGTTTGTTCAAGGTTTTGTTTTATGTTAGTTTTTCCCAGTAAGGATTCCAGGAGCTTATGTCATCAAAGCCAGAGTGGTGTTTGTATCAGTTTCTTGTTTCAGTTATTAATTTTTTATGTGGCCACGCCACGTGGGACATGGAATCTTAGTTCCCCAACCAGGGATCGAACCCAAGCCCCCTGCATTGGAAGTGCGGAGTCTTAACCACTGGACCGCCAGAGAAGTCCTAATTTTTAAAATTTGTTATTATTTTGCAAATAATTATAAAATTGTTGAACCATTTGAGAGGTTTCAAATCATATGAATGGAGTGACTGTCCCATAGTCAGGAGATTTAGGGTAGCTGTAACTAGGACAAAACTTCTTCACCACCATGGTCATTTTGGCCATATATGGTTTGTTTTTTTCATTCTTGTATTGTTTACCTCATCTTTATTATATATGTAGTTATAGGAGAGGATGCATAAGGAGCACATGCTGAATTATACAGTTCAGAGGGAGCATAAAAATAATTCTGCAAATTTACATCCAGCTGATCTTCACCTGGTTTACAAATTGCATTCACCTGATCAAAATTTAATCTTGGAAGCATGTTATTTCTAATATTTCAGAATGTAATGTTAAAAAGAGAAAATATAACAGTTTTATTTAGTGTAAACTTTCAAATAATTTTCCTTATGTTTCCGCAGAGACATGCAGGCTGAAATAAAACACAGAAATTATGAAAATTATGAAAATCAGTTGAGTTTTTAAAAACAGAACATAGAAGAATTATCAGGTCATAAAAGCTCCATTTAATCTATTTTCTTCTTATATCCGGCAGTTACATTTCAATCTACATTTTAGGACATGCTGTGTAATTTTGTATTTCTCAGCAAATTGTGCTTTATCTTACTGTAAAATCACTATATAGTGATAAAAACGCTACAATGAAATGTTTAATATGTAAGGTTTTCTAATTTTATACGATAATAAAAAGAATTTACCAGTCTAAAAAGAATTAGAAAATGCTACTTTGTGTTGTAGCTTTTAGTATTTCCATATTTTGCATATATTCTCTGATTATCAAATAATTTTATAACTAAAATGTATTGCAATTATAGAATTTGTGCTTGGAAGGAGACAAAAGGATCCATTTGTATCTAAACAAAATTATTCCATATGTAATGTCTACCCCACTGAAAAAAACATGTCATTGAACTAAAGAAAGACCATTGAAATGCTATTCTTTTTTTTTTTTTTTTTTGACAAGGAAGATGTCATGTTAACTTTTTTTTAATACAACAGGTTCTTATTAGTCATGCATTTTTTACACATCAGTGTATACATGTCAATCCCAATCTCCCAATTCATCACACCACCATCCCCACCACGCCGCTTTCCCCCCTTGGTGTCCATACGTTTGTTCTCTACATCTGTGTCTCAATTTCTGCCCTGCAAACCGTTTCATCTGTACCATTTTTCTAGGTTCCACATATATGTGTTAATATATGATATTTGTTTGCCTCTTTCTGACTTACTTCACTCTGTATGACAGTCTCTAGATCCATCCACATCTCAACAAATGACCCAGTTTCGTTCCTTTTTATGGCTGAGTAATATTCCATTGTATATATGTACCACACCTTCTTTATCCATCTGTCAATGGGCATTTAGGTTGCTTCCATGACCTGGCTATTGTAAATAGTGCTACAATGAACATCGGGGTGCATGTGTCTTTTTGAATTATGGTTTTCTCTGGGTGTATGCCCAGTAGTGGGATTGCTAGATCATATGGTAATTCTATTTTTAGTTTTTTAAGGAACCTCCATACTGTTCTCCATAGTGGCTGTATCAATTTACATTCCCACCAACAGTGCAAGAGTTCCCTTTTCTCCACACCCTCTCCAGCATTTGTTGTTTGTAGATTTTCTGATGATGCCCATTCTAACTGGTGTGAGGTGATACCTCATTGTAGTTTTGATTTGCATTTCTATAATAATTAGTGATGTTGAGCAGATTTTCATGTGCTTCTTGGCCATCTGTATTTCTTCTTTGGAGAAATGTCTATTTAGGTCTTCTGCCCATTTTTGGATTGGGTTGTTTTTTTAATATTGAGCTGCATGAGCTGTTTATATATTTTGGAGATTAATCCTTTGTCCGTTGATTCGTTTGCAAATATTTTCTCCCATTCTGAGGGTGGTCTTTTCGTCTTGTTTATGGTTTCCTTTGCTGTGCAAAAGCTTTGAAGTTTCATTAGGTCCCATTTGTTTATTTTTGTTTTTATTTCCATTACTCTAGGCGGTGGATCAAAAAAGATCTTGCTGTGATTTATGTCAAAGAGTGTTCTTCCTATGTGTTCCTCTAAGAGTTTTATAGTGTCTGGTCTTACATTTAGGTCTTGAATCCATTTTGAGTTTATTTTTGTGTATGGTGTTAGGGAGTGTTCTAATTTCATTCTTTTACATGTAGCTGTCCAGTTTTCCCAGCACCACTTATTGAAGAGACTGTCTTTTCTCCATTGTATATCCTTGCCTCCTTTGTCATAGATTAGTTGACCATAGGTGCGTGGGTTTATCTCTGGGCTTTCTATCTTGTTCCATTGATCTATATTTCTGTTTTTGTGCCAGTACCATATTGTCTTGATTACTGTAGCTTTGTAGTATAGTCTGAAGTCAGGGAGTCTGATTCCTCCAGCTCCGTTTTTTTCCCTCAACACTGCTTTGGCTATTCGGGGTCTTTTTTTTTTTTTTTTTAATTTTTTTTTTTTTTATTTTTTTATTATTAAAAAAAATTTTTTTTTTGCTGTGTTGGGTCCTCGCCTCTGCGCGAGGGCCCTCCCCAGCTGCGGCGAGCGGGGGCCACTCTTCATCGCAGTGCGTGGGCCCCTCACTGTCGTGGCCTCTCCTGTTGCGGAGCGCAGGCTCCAGACGCCCAGGCTCAGCAGTTGTGGCTCACGGGCCCAGTCGCTCCGCGGCATGTGGGATCCTCCCAGACCAGGGCTCGAACCCGTGTCCCCTGCACTGGCAGGCAGACCCTCAACCACTGCACCACCAGGGAAGCCCTATTCGGGGTCTTTTGTGTCTCCATACAAATTTTAAGATTTTTTGTTCTAGTTCCATAAAAAATTCCATTGGTAATTTGATAGAGATTGCATTGAATCTGTAGATTGCTTTGGGTAGTATACTCATTTTCACAATATTGATTCTTCCAATCCAAGAACATGGCATATCTCTCCATCTGTTTGTATCATCTTTAATTTCTTTCATCAGTGTCTTATAGTTTTCTGCATACAGGTCTTCTGTCTCCCTAGGTAGGTTTATTCCTAGGTATTTTATTCTTTTTTGTTGCAATGGTAAATGGGAGTGTTTCCTTAATTTCTCTTTCAGATTTTTCATCATTAGTGTATAGGAATGCAAGAGATTTCTGTGCATTAATTTTGTATCCTGCAACTTTACCGAATTCACTCATTAGCTCTAGTAGTTTTCTGGTGGCATCTTTAGGATTCTCTATGTATAGTATCATGTCATCTGCAAACAGTGACAGTTTTACTTCTTCTTTTCTAATTTGTATTCCTTTTATTTCTTTTACTTCTCTGATTGCTGTGGCTAGGACTTCCAAAACTATGTTGAATATTTGTGGTGAGAGTGGACATCCTTGTCTTGTTCTTGATCTTAGAGGAAATGCTTTCAGTTTTTCACCATTGAGAATGATGTTTGCTGTGGGTTTGTCAAATATGGCCTTTATTATGTTGAGGTAGGTTCCCCCTATGCCCACTTTCTGGAGAGTTTTTATCATAAATAGGTGTTGAATTTTGTCAAAAGCCTTTTCTGCATCTATTGAGATGATCATATGGTTTTTATTCTTCAATTTGTTAATATGGTGTATCACATTGATTGATTTGTGTATATTGAAGAATCCTTGCATCCCTGGGATAAATCCCACTTGATCATGGTGTATGATCCTTTTAATGTGTTGTTGGATTCTGTTTGCTAGTATTTTGTTGAGGATTTTTGCATTTATATTCATCAGTGATATTGGTCTGTAATTTTCCTTTTTTCTAGTATCTTTGTCTGGTTTTGGTATCAGGGTGATGGTGGCCTCATAGAATGAGTTTGGGAGTGTTCCTTCCTCTGCAATTTTTTGGAAGAGTTTGAGAAGGATGAGTGTTAGCTCTTCTCTAAATGTTTGTTAGAATTCACCTGTGAAGCCATCTGGTCCTGGACTTTTGTTTGTTGGAAGATTTTTAATCACAGTTTCAATTTCATTACTTGTGATTGGTCTGTTCATATTTTCTGTTTCTTCCTGGTTCAGTATTGGGAGGTTATACCTTTCTAAGAATTTGTCCATTTCTTCCAGGTTGTCCATTTTATTGGCATAGAGTTGCTCGTAGTAGTCTCTTAAGATGCTTTGTATTTCTGCGGTGTCTGTTGTAACTTCTCCTTTTTCATTTCTAATTTTATGGGTTTGAGTCCTCTCCCTCTTTTTCTTGATGAGTCTGGCTAATGGTTTATCAATTTTGTTTATCTTCTCAAAGAAGCAGCTTTTAGTTTTATTGATCCTTGCTGTTGTTTTCTTTGTTTCTATTTCATTTATTTCTGCTGTGATCTTTATGATTTCTTCCTTCTGCTAACTTTCGGTTTTGTTTGTTCTTCTTTCTCTAGTTCCTTTAGGTGTAAGTTTAGATTGTTTATTTGAGATTTTTCTTGTTTCTTGAGGTAGGGTTGTATAGCTATAAACTTCCCTCTTAGAACTGCTTTTGCTGCATCCCATAGGTTTTGGATCATCGTGTTTTCATTGTCATTTGTCTCTAGGTATTTTTTGATTTCCTCTTTGATTTCTTCAGTGATCTCTTGGTTATTTAGTAACGTATTGTTTAGCCTCCATGTGTTTGTGTTTTTTATGTTTTTTTCCCTGTAATTCATTTCTAATCTCATAGCGTTGTGGTCAGAAAAGATGCTTGATATGATTTCAGTTTTCTTAAATTTACTGAGGCTTGACTTGTGACCCAAGATGTGATCTATCCTGGAGAATGTTCCATGTGCACTTGAGAAGAAAGTGTAATCTGCTGTTTTTGGATGGAATGTCCTATAAATATCAATTAAATCTATCTCGTCTATTGTGTCATTTAAAGCTTCTGTTTCCTTATTTATTTTCAATTTGGATGATCTGTCCATTGGTGTAAGTGAGGTGTTAAAGTCCCCCAGTATTATTGTGTTACTGTCGATTTCCTCTTTTATAGCTGTTAGCAGTTGCCTTATGTATTGAGGTGCTCCTATATTGGGTGCATATATATTTATAATTGTTATATCTTCTTCTTGTATTGATCCCTTGGTCATTATGTAGTGTCCTTCCTTGTCTCTTGTAACATTCTTTATTTTAAAGTCTATTTTATCTGATATGAGTATTGCTACTCCAGCTTTCTTTTGATTTCCATTTGCATAGAATATCTTTTCCCATCCCCTCACTTTCAGTCTGTATGTGTCCCTAGGTCTGAAGTGGGTCTCTTGTAGACAGCATATATATGGGTCTTGTTTTTGTATCCATTCAGCGAGCCTGTGTCTTTTGGTTGGAGCATTTAATCCATCATGTTTAAGGTAATTATCAATATGTATGTTCCTATGACCATTTTCTTAATTGTTTTGGGTTTGTTTTTGTAGGTTCTTTTTTTCTCTTCTGTTTCCCACTTAGAGAAGTTCCTTTAGCATTTGTTGTAGAGCTGGTTTGGTGGTGCTGAATTCTCTTAGCTTTTGCTTGTCTGTAAAGCTTTTGATTTCTCCATCGAATCTGAATGAGATCCTTGCTGGGTAGAATAATCTTGGCTGTAGGTTCTTCCCTTTCATCACTTTAAGTATATCATGCCACTCCCTTCTGGCTTGTAGAGTTTCTGCTGAGAAATCAGCTGTTAACCTTATGGGAGTTCCCTTGTATGTTATTTGTCGTTTTTCCCTTGCTGCTTTCAATAATTTTTCTTTGTCTTTAATTTTTGCCAATTTGATTACTGTGTGTCTCGGCATGTTTCTCCTTGGGTTTATCCTGTATGGGACTCTCTGCACTTCCTAGACTTGAGTGGCTATTTCCTTTCCCATGTTAGGGAAGTTTTCTACTATAATCTCTTCAAATATTTTCTCAGGTCCTTTCTCTCTCTCTTCTCCTTCTGGGACCCCTATAATGTGAATGTTGTTGCGTTTAATGTTGTCCCAGAGGTCTCTTAGGCTGTCTTCATTTCTTTTCATTCTTTTTTCTTTAGTCTGTTCTGCAGCAGTGAATTCCACCATTCTGTCTTCCAGGTCACTTATCCGTTCTTCTGCCTCAGTTATTCTGCTATTGATTCCTTCTAGTGTAGTTTTCATTTCAGTTATTGTATTGTTCATCTCTGTTTGTTGGTTTTTTAATTCTTCTAGATCTTTGTTAAACATTTCTTGCATCTTCTCGATCTTTGCCTCCATTCTTTTTCCGAGGTCCTGGATCATCTTCACTATCATTATTCTGAATTCTTTTTCTGGAAGATTGCCTGTCTCCACTTCATTTATTTGTTTTTCTGGGGTTTTATCTTGTTCCTTCATCTGGTACATAGCCCTCTGCCTTTTCATCTTGTCTATCTTTTTGTGAATGTCGGTTTTGCTCCGCAGGCTGCAGGATTGTAGTTCTTCTTGCTTCTGCTGTCTGCCCTCTGGCGGATGAAGCTATCTAAGAGGCTTGTGCAAGTTTCCTGATGGGAGGGACTGGTGGTGGGTAGAGCTGACTGTTTCTCTGGTGGGCAGAGCTCAGTAAAACTTTAATCTGCTTGGCTGCTGATGGGTGGGGCTGGGTTCCCTCCCTGTTGGTTGTTTGGCCTGAGGGAACCCAATACTGGAGCCTACGTAGGCTCTTTGGTGGGGCTAATGGTAGACTCTGGGAGGGCTCATGCCAAGGAGTACTTCCCAGAACTTCTGCTGCCAGTGTCGTTGTCCCCATGGTGAGCCACAGCCACCCCCCACCTCTGCAAGAGACCCTTCAACACTAGCAGGTAGGTCTGATTCAGTCTCCCCTGGGGTCACTGCTCCTTCCCCTGGGTCCCGATGTGCACAGTACTTTGTGTGTGCCCTCCAAAAGTGGAGTCTCTGTTTCCCCCAGTCCTGTCAAAGTCCTGCAATCAAATACCAGTAGCCTTCAAAGTCTGATTTTCTAGGAATTCCTCTTCCCGTTGCCGGGCCCCCAGGTTGGGAAGCCTGACATGGGGCCCAGAACCTTCACTCCAGTGGGTGGACTTCTGTGGTATAAGTGTTCTCCAGTCTGTGAGTCACCCACCCAGCAGTTATGGGATTTGATTTTACTGTGATTGTGCCCCTCCTACCATCTCATTGTGGCTTTTCCTTTGTCTTTGAATGTGGGGTATCTTCTTTGGTGAGTTCCAGTGTCTTCCTGTCAATGATTGTCCAGCAGTTAGTTGTGATTCTGGTGTTCTCACAAGAGGGAGTATGAAATGCTATTCTGTTAGCTACTGAGATATTAGTAAATGTCAAAATTCCATTTTTTCTATATGAAGTTTGCACGCAAAGTTTTATTTCACTTTCATTGTCTAAGCTCTGAATCCTCTTAGTGTCCACAAAATGCCACATTGGACAACTACAATATTGGAATTATTTCTGTAGGATATTTGGAAATGTTATAATCATGCTTTAACTCATATCATACATTTATTCACTCTTCTCCTTATTTATAGGCTAAGTCATTGTTTTTCAAATTATAAGTCATAACTTTAGTCTCTGTAACCTCCTTTAATCGGGAATGGTTCCTCAGTGTTTTCTTGTCTTCCATTACCTTGCTGTTATTTTGTAGAATGCCCCTCAATTTGAGTGTTTTGAGTTTATCTGGTACTTCTCATAATTAGAGTCAGGTTATTCATATTTGGCAGGAATACCCCGAAAGTGACGTGTGTTGTTTTCAATGTTATATAGGAGGCATATAATGTTGATTATCCCATTACTAGTGATATTAACTTGGGTCATTTGAGTAAGGTGGTGTCTCCCAGTTTTTTCCCCAGTAAAGGAACTATTTTCCCCTTCAGTTAGTTTCTTTTGAGGAGATACTTAGGGCTATGTAAATATCCTTTTAACACTGAATTTTTACCCCTTAGCTCTAGTGCTCATTGATGATTTTTGCCTGAATCACATATTATGATGATGGTTGCCAAATGACAATTTTCTAACCTTATCATCCCTTCAAGCTGGCTCCTATGTCCCCATCATTCTTTGAGAACTCTCTTACTTCCTGGTTCACCAAGGTGTTCCAGGCTCATTTGGACTTTCCCTGGCCCAGTGTTTGATTGAACCCTTTTGCCGAGAAGCTCTGGTTCTTTTTAGGAGGGAATGATTTTTAGAAATCAAGATCTGGGTGGTGCATGTCTCAATTGCTACTGAACTTCTCAGTGGCCAGAGCTACGAAACATGTATCTTTGTCTTTATATCTATAGATAGATCTAATATCTACATAGATAGATAGATAGGTAGAAAGAAAGAAAATGCCACGTGTAGAACCTTCATTTTTATCTCAGTGTTTAGAGACAAAACACAAAAATTGTTAAACTAGATCAGTTAAATTTTATACACTAAATGTAAGAATTCCAACAATCAGGTCATGAATATATAATCATAAGATTATATTTTAGTCTACAGTTTAAGACATTTGGTCCCCAAACCCAACCTTGTATGCCATTTGATAATTCATTTGTCAAAAAAATCACCCTTTCTATTACATAATTTAAAGTAAATTGATTAACACATATGACTTAATAAATGAGGAAAAGGTTGAAAAATTGTAATAGCTAATAATCGTGATATAAAATAAGATATTATTTTCTTATTTCTCACACAGAAAGCAGAAATAAAATCTTTACCAGTATTTTTAAAGGGGGAGTAGGAAGAATTATTAATGACTGTACACATTTAGTGAATCAAAAAAATGTGGAATATAGGGAATTCCCTGAACTTGATTATTTTTTAAATGTTTTAGATCACAACATCTCAAACCTTTAAAGTGACTTAATGATTACGGAACCTTAAAAAGGTTTATTTGGCAAGCACTTTTGAGATGGACATATGAGCCCTTCTGCAGAGTTATCCTAATGCCTGACCATCAATCACTGACAGGTGTCCCACAGGGGGTGTCAGGTGGCCTGGGGATGGGGTGCTTTAGACCATTTTTCCCCTAACCCCCTGGAGCTTTCTCTTGCACAGTTGTACCCAGGGCCCACTCCACCACTACCATCTTGGACCCAAAATGTTCCTCTGATCCCCGAGTCACCTTGCCACTCTGCCCTGCCTACTCCTGCAGCAGCCATTCAGCCTCCTAGGCACCACCCAGGCCTCTCGTTTGTCCAGACTCCCCTGGGGGACTAGAGACTCTGAGCGACAGCCAGCATCCCTTGTGCCATGACCATTATAACACCGAGGAAGTGATAACCTCCCAAGGGGCCGTGCTGCTCGGTACGAGGCCACCCGGGCTGCCCTCAGCTCTTGTCTGAAAGCTCTCCCCTTCTAATCCTTACGCCGACTTTGATGTTTATTTTCTCTTTTAAGACTTCACTGAGGTAAACGTTCTAAGAAATGCAGAATTAAAAGAACATCTTTCTGCTGAGCCTATGATGTAATTGACGGGGGAAAATAATAAAGGTGGAGAGAGGTGAGACTAGAGCTGGGCATTTGGTCGGGTGGGAAGGAACCAAGGGGCAAACAGACCCACCCGACAGGAGCGTGTGGACGGAGACACCGAGACTGGTAAGGCCTGACCAGTGGGAGCACTTGGACAGAGAGCTGAGGGGCTGAGCGGGGCGAGCTCAGGGTGCTGACAACCAAGACAAAAACGGAGCAAGAGACAGGGTCTACCCAGCTAGAATCCACAGAGTTACCTCCGCAAGTGCCTGCCTCAGGAAACACCGCCTGTTGAATGTTACCAGCGCCATTAGGTGCGTCTTCTGAATTGACTTTTTCCCCGTCTGGCTGCACTAGGACACCATCTGCTCACGTGCCCCAGTAGGAAAAGGGTCGCCTGTAGATGACCGAAGCACGTGGCGGTCCAGTACAGCCTGCCTAAAAGTGCAGTAAACATAAGGGAGGTTTGAAGTATCTTTAATTCTTTAAAAATCATCCCATCTCTGGAAGTCTAGCAACAGGCTGGGTGTAATTTAAATTGATTTTTTTTGATAGACAAAGGAAGTTGTCATAAGTAGAATATGATTTAACAGATGCTGGCAGTTCTCCAAGAAACCTATTTTAGAAGTATTTACTCTAAAAGAATAGACTTGGCAGCAGTACTTATAATTTGGTAAACGTTTGATGGCAAACTCGGTTTAACACTGGGGCTGCTTTAAGTCAATGAACACGTCGTTCAATAGTAGAAATGTTTGCGTTATAGTTAGTATTGCAAAGTGTATATCTCTGTTTTTTTCTTTCTAGATAACAATGGGAAAAGTGCTGTTAAAAAGCTGAAGAACAGTTTGCCACTTAGAAAAGAACTAGATCGTTTAAATGATGAACTGTCCCATCAATTGCAGCTCTCAGATATCAGGTAATGAAGAAGAGAAAGCCTAATTTAGAGATTAAAATAAACATGCTTTACCTATTGGTAAAGGTTTGTTTCTAACAGTTAAATATTCGCGTCTTTAATTATTCTGTTAACTAAATATTCTTTTGTTATCTTTTTATGAAAGTAATCAAATGTTTATGTAGGAAAACTAATATGAATTTCTTGTATAAAATAGTGAAGTAAAGTTTAGATACTGACATTTTTAGCATAATAGTTTTTTTATACAATGAATTTGTAATAAAAATATCCTTTTCAATATACCCATAATGTATTAAAAATAATTATTTCCCCCTCATATACGATTGGTATTCAAGTTTAAAAAGATAAAGGCAGATAAAAAATAAATGTTGTATTCTTTGGTTCTGTTTTACGTAGCATGACTTTTTTTTCTAACTGAGGTATAATTGACATATAACATTACATTAGTTCCAAGTGTTTTACATAATAATTCATTATTTGTATACATTGCAAAGTGATCACAATAAGTCTAGTTAACATCTATCGCCATATATGGTTACAGATTTTTTTTCTTGTGATGAGAACTTTTAAGATCTACTCTTTTAGCAACTTTCAAAAATGTAATACAGTATTATTAGCTATAGTCACCGTATAACATGACGTTTTAAATAAGTTTTTATAAACTTAGGAATCATAGTTATATAAAGATACATGCTGAAGTTTATTATAAAAATAGATTTAACAGCTGTTACAACCCTAAGGAGGGGGTGGTGTGATTCAGTCATGGGACTCTGCATTACAAGAACCCTGAGATATTGTCATCTGGTCTGGAGCTTAAACTTCTATTACTCTTTGCTGTAGCCTGTTTTGTTGTTTTCAGCCATCATTATCAGGACTTTTTACTTATATTGAACCAAATGACCATTTGGGTACCATAACAGCACCTTTTTCCTGGACTTGCAGAATACAGATAGTACTTATATGTTCTGTTCTTGTGTATTCAAATCATAGTTGTCTAAGATAATTGAAATTTCAAAGGAAAGTGTTTACACTTGGACTGTGGGATGTTTGGGTTTGTGCTGATAGCTGCTGTCTTTTCATCACATCCAAGTTTGATTATAGGGGGCCCTTCCAATTCCATAATCTAGTAACATAGACTTTACTAACTAAAAACAAAATAATAAGATCCTTTTTAAAGGTTTATAAAAAACAAATTGATATGCATGAAAATAACTTTTTCTAAATAAATTTTTAAAGACTGAGAAAGCAGACTGGGATCAGAAAAATGAAAGGGTTTCTTAAACATAAAGAGTAATAAAACAGGGACTTCCCTGGTGGCGCAGTGGTTAAGAATCCACCTGCCAATGCAGCGGACACGGATTCAAGCCCTGGTCCGGGAAGATCCCACATGCCGTGGAGCAACTAAGCCCGTGCGCCACAACTACTGAGCCTGCGCTCTACAGCCCGTGCTCCCCAACAAGAGAAGCCACCACAATGAAGAAACCCACACACCACAACGAAGAGTAGCCCCCGATCGCCGCAACTAGAGAAAGCCCGTGCGCAGCAATGAAGACCCAACTCAGCCAAAAATAAATTTAAAAAAGAGTAATAAAACATTATTTTACAATATAGTGGAGAAATTTCTCAGCTTTAATTCTTACTATGGTAAATATCAATAGCTATAACCCATATAAACAAAAGCTCTTCGAGGTTCTCAGGTTTTAGGAGTGCAAAGGGGTCCCGAGACCAGAACATTTGAGGACCGTGGACGTGAGTGTCTTGGCTTACTGGGAAATTAACCAAGTCTCCAACAAAAGGAAGCATTGTGACTGATGACATTGTGTGTTAAAGGAATAATTTTGAAAGCCGATTTCACTTTATCAGAAATGACATTCATCAGAATTGGTGTTAGGATGAAGAAGGAACCTAAGTTTTCTAAAGCCTGTTGAGCGCCTTACTCCTTCACATGTTCATCCCCTGTGATTTACGCCACCTGTGCTGTAAGAAGTGTCCCCACTGGGCAAGCAGGAAGAGGAACCTTAGGAAGACCAGAGGCAGTTTGTTGAAGGTCACAGAGCTAGTCAATCACAGAATTAGAATTCGAAGGTTGGTTTTCTGACACTACTTAATACCGGTGCTCTTTACGCATACACAGAAGCACCTCTGTGACATCATGCGAATATCAAGTTCCATTTTGTCACTGAGATGTAATAACGTTCATCTATAAAATGAGCAGATTACACGATGTCGTAAAAATCATTTTCTCTAGAATATGATAAAAAAAATTCTGATAAACCAAACTGGAATTCCTAGTTGGAACTTCAAGACAACATCATCGTCATTGAACAATGTAAAGAAGAAAAAGATCTTTGTCAAAGTTTTCCCCATTTCATCCTCTTATTTTAAGAGAAACAACACAGTGTATTTGCTTGTTTTAAGTCTTTGGATAGCTGAATACAGTGCTAAGATGTTTACCCTCTGGTAAACGATTCATTTCCCATTTGGCTGCTTCTTGAAACATGAGTTAGTTTGGGAACATGTTGTGTGTCTCCTTGAGAAAGCAACTCCTCGGCTTTCCCGGGAGTCGAGCAGTGGGGGCGCGTGTGTGCCTCCCTCTGGGGGGACAGGGGTGTTAATGGGCCGTGTGCTCTGTTGGACCAGGTGGCAGAGGAGCTGGGGCATCGCCCACCGCTGCAGCCAGCTGCACAGTTTAGGCCGCTTAGCCCAGCAGAACTTGGAAAGCCTTAAAAATGCAAAAGGTAAACAATTTCCATTCACTTCCCAAATCCATATCCCTTAACGGCTACACACATCTGTAAATTCTAGAGGAAAGCTAAGTGTTAAAAGTCTTTGTATTGATAGATGTGACTTTATATCAGCTGAATTTTTAAATCTGTTCCTTTGAATTAAACAGTGACAAAAAATTAGACTTGAAGTTTCTACCGAATTTAATCCTGAGTTGATACATGAAATTTACGTAATTATTTGCACAGTGCTGAAAGAATGAAGCCTCTCTGGACAGTGACCAAAGGTTTGTGTTTTATCATCAGGATGTACAATAATATTTACAGACTGGTCTGGGATGAGTGCAGTGGGCCATGTGATGCTGGGAACAATGGGTGTCCATCATCACTGGACAAAAGTAAGAAAAAGCTTAAAAGCAAAAAAAATCTCTGATTTGTCATCGACATGCTTTTGTTTCAAACTATGCTAATATAGCAATGAACTAAAAAATTTTGAATCATAGTTTCAGCTGTTTGCAAATCAGATGCTCAATAATTTGTAGTTTAAATTCTTAGAGGACTGATTTTTTTTTTAAGATTTACTTTTTATTTATTTATTTTTGGCTGTATCGGATCTTAGTTGCGGCATGCTGGATCTTCTTTGAGGCATGTGGGATCTTTTGTTGCTGCGCACGGGCTCTTTGTTGCAGCGCGAGGGCTTCTCTCTTATTGTGGCATGTGGGTTTTTTCTCTCTAGTTGTGGCCCACAGGGTCCAGGGCGCATGGGCTCAGTAGTTGTGGCTTGTGGGCTTAGTTGCCCTGCGCACGTGGGATCTTAGTTCCATAGAACCTGCGTCCCCTGCATTGTATGGCGGATTCTTTACCACCAGACCACCAGGTAAGTCTCTAGAGGACTGATTTTTAAGTCCATTTTTATTTGGAAATTTTATAGTCTTTTCTAAAGCACAGTCTAAAGGCCTGCATTCTGTTGTTTTGTTTGTTTTGTTTTTAACAGATTTTGTGGTATAATTGACATACAATAAATGTACATATTTAGTGGGTATAATTTGATGAGATGTGACATGTAAATACCCGTGAAACCATTACCATAATCAGGATAGTGAACACATCTGTCACCCACAAAAGAATGCTCATGTCCCTTGTAAACCCTCTCTTCCATCCCACCACCCCTACCCAAGCAACCACTGGTCTGCTTTCTGTCACTATAGGTTATATTTCTAGAGTTTTATGTAAGTGGAAGCACAGAGTTTGTACTTTCGTGGTGTTTGATTTCTTTCACTCAGCATAATTATTTTGAGATTCATCCATCCTATTGCATGTATCAAGCATTTATTCCTTTTTATTTCCACTTAGTATTCCATCATATGGATATACCACAGTTTTTTTATCCATTCACTTGTTAATGGACATTGGGTTATGTCAGCTTTTGGCCATTAGAAATAAAGCTGCTATGAATATTTTTCTACAAATATTTATATGAACATATATTTCCTTTTCTCTTGGGTAAATACCTAAAAGTGGAATGGCCAGATATGTTAGGGTATTTTAACTTTTTGAGAAACTGCTAACACTCGCTATGGTCCTCTTTTTAATTTTAGCTGTTCTAAAATGTGTGTGGTTCTATCTCATTGTGGGTTTAATTTGCATTTCTCTAATGATAAATGGTGGTGAGCATCTTTTCATGTGCTTTTTTGCCATCCATATATCTTCTTTGGTGAAATATCTGTTCAAATCAAATATCTGGTAGAAAATATTTGCAAACCACCTGCCTGACAAAGTCTTTGTATCTAAATATATAAAGAACTCTTAAAGCTCAACAGTAAAAAAATAAACAATGGATTAGAAAATGGGTAAAATACATGAACAGATATGTCACAGAAGAAGACATATAGATGACAAATAAGCACATGAAAAACCATAGGGAAATGCAAATTAAAACTGCAGTGATGGACTTCCCTGGTGGTCCAGTGGTTAAGAATCTGCCTGCCAATGCAGGGGACACAAGTTCGAGCCCTGGTCCAGGAAGATCCCACATGCCGCGGAGCAACTAAGCCTGTGAGCCACAACTACTGAGCCTGAGTGCCACAACTACTGAAGCCCGTGCGCCTAGAGCCCATGCTCCGCAACAAGAGAAGCCACCTCAATGAGAAGCCCGTGCACCGTAACGAACAGTAGCCCCTGCTCACCGCAACTAGAGAAAGCCCACGCACAGCAACAAAGACCCAACGCAGCCAAAAATAAAATAAATAAATTAAAAAAAGAAGTGTATTATAAATACTTTGTAGAATTTTTATACTGCTATTGCTTTTATTATAGCAGAGTTTTTGATGCCTTTCAACTCCTCTAATATAACTGCAATTTTCTGTATAAAATCTGAGTCCGTAATGTAGGACACAGGTCCTTCCCCGACCCAGCGCCACCTGCCTCTTCAGCCTCGCCTCCTTCCACGTAGGCCACGTGTGCCACCCTCCAGCCACACCAAACTCCTTGTTTTTGAACCTGCTTTGTCCCTATTGGTGCTTCCAAGTTTGCACATGCTTTTTTCTTCCCTTGAAACTTTCCCACATGCAGCTAACCTTCTCTATTCCTTTTTTTTTTTAATTGAAATAGTTGATTTACAATGTTGTGTTAGTTTTTGGTATACAGCAAAGTAATTCAGTTATATATCACATACATATTCTTTTTTTAAAAAATAAATTTATTTATTTATTTTTGGCTGCGTTGGGTCTTTGTTGCTGGGAGCGGGCTTTCTCTAGTTGTGGCGAGCGGGGGCTACTCTTTGTTGTGGTGTGTGGGCTTCTCATTGCAGTGGCTTCTCTTGTTGCGGAGCATGGGCTCTAGGCGCACGGGCTTCAGTAGTTGTGGCACATGGGCTCAGTAGTTGTGGCTTGTGGGCTCTATAGCGCAGGCTCAGTAGTTGTGGCGCACGGGCTTAGTTGCTCCGCGGCACGTGGGATCTTCCTGGACCAGGGCTCGAACCTGAGTCCCCTGCGTTGGCAGGCGGATTCTTTCTTTTTTTTTTTTTTTTTAATTTATTTATTTTTGGCTGCGTTGGGTCTTCGTTGCTGTGCGTGGGCTTTCTCTAGTTGTTTTCTATGTCTGTGAGTCTGTTTCTGCTTTGTAGATAAGTTCATTTGTGTCATATTTTAGATTCCACATGTACATAATATTATATGATATTTGTTTTTCTCTTTCTGACTTACTTGATAAGTCAGTATAATAATCTGTAAGTTCATCCATGTAAATGGCATTATTTCCTTCTTTTTTATGGCTGAGTAGTATTCCCTTGTGTGTGTGTGTGTGTGTGTGTGTGTGTGTGTGTGTATGCCACATCTTCTTTATCCATTTATCTGTCAGTGTACGTTTAGGTTGTTTCCATGTCTTGGCTCTTGTAAGTAGTGCTGCTCTGAACACTGGGGTGCATGTGTATTTTTGTATTATACTTTTGTCTGGATATATGCCCAGGAGTGGGATTGCTGGATCATATGGCAACTCTTTTTAGTTTTCTTTTTTTTTTTTTTTTTTTTTTTTGGCCAAGCAGCTTGCAGAGATCTTAGTTCCCTGACCAGGGATTAAACCTGTGCCCTCAGCAGTGAAAGCACAGAATCTTAACCATTGGACCACCAGTGAATTCCCACAATTTTTAGTTTTTTAAGGAACTTCCATATTGTTTTCATAGTGACTGTACCAATTTCCATTCCCACCAACAGTATAGGAGGGTTCCCTTTTCTCCACACCCTCTCCAGCATTTTTTTTTAAAATTTATTTTTGGCTGCATTGGGTCTTTGTTGCTGCACGCAGGCTTTCTCTCTAGTTGTGGTGAGTGGTGGTTACTCTTTGTTGAGGTGCGTGGGCTTCTCAGAGCGGTGGCTTCTCTTGTTGTGGAGCGTGGGCTCTAGGGCATACAGGCTTCAGTAGTTATGGTGCGTGGGCTCAGTAATTGTGGCGCATGGGCTTATTTGCTCCACGGCATGTGGGATCTTGTCTCCTGCATGTCTCCTGCATTGGCAGGTGGATTCTTAACCACTGCACCAGGAGGGAAGTCCCTCCAGTGTTTATTATTTGTAGACTTTTTGATGATGGTCATTCTGGCCAGTGTGAGGTGGTACCTCATTGTAGTTTTGATTTGCATTTCTCTAATAATTAGTGATGCATCTAACCTTCTCTAAATCCTCTTTATCTTTTCATATTGGTTATGTTAGACGTCCTTGGAAACCTTTGCTTGACCCTCCAATCGCTTCACCCTGTTGTGGCACTTAGTACGCTGAATTCTAATTCTTGTTTTGTTTCCCTGCACCCTGACCATAAGCCCCTGGGAGACGGGGACACAAATTCTTATCATCTCTATACTCCAAGGGCCCAGTTTCGTGTTTAAGTACATGGTAGGTGCTTCATAATAGAATTTAGTTGAATTAAGGGAAATTCTGAGGAAATAGATTTGCAATTGAAATATGTAGACTTTATTTCTAAAACCCTTCTTTATTATACCATTTAATCTTTCTAACCTAATTTGAGATTCTTACCTGAATATTTAAATGTTAGGACTTATTTTTATTTGGAACATATTTCTTTTCTTCTGCAATCTCTTCAATTCCTAGCTAAAAGTTCCTAAGATTTACAGTGGTTTGTTTTGAATATTAATATTTCCAGCATTCCATAGCTTTTTTCTTATTGCTTACTTGAACTTTCCTTCTAGGAAAATAATTTTCTTGTTACAATTCCGCAATACCATTTATTGGAGTCCTAAACTTGGACTATTAAAGTACCATAAAACTAAATATTCCTTCCCTTTTAAAAAAAAAATACTGTAGCTTTTTGAAAGATGACCGAGTTATTTTGACCTGCAGAGGAGGCTGATGCTTTTGGAGGACCAAATAAGCTATCTTCTAGGTGGCATCCAAGTTGTTTATATCGAAGAATTACAGCCAGTGTTGACACTTGAAGAATATTACTCTCTTCTCGACGTGTTCTATAATAGACTCTTGAAAAGTCGAATACCTTTTCACCCTCGAAGTTTGCGTGGTTTGCAAATGATCCTTAACAGGCAAGTATCTAAAATAATTACTTTTATTCATTCACTCAGATGGGCTGTGTGTGTCCATGCATGAAATTGTTTTGTATTTCCACGTGTGATTCTTAGGAATTAAAGGAATGTCACCACCTCTGTTGGCAACACTCTTTTACACATGAGAAAAGCCAACATGAGAGGATTGAAAGATTGAGTCTCCAGAACATTGTGTAAATATATTGCCACTTACAGGGCAAATCAGCCCTGTGGAAAACTTTATAGGATTATACTAATGTGAAATCAAGAGTGTGCATATCAGGCACCATGCTTGCTACTTAAATGCATTATCTCTTTAGCTCTCACAACCTCACCGTGGAGTGGGTTACTACCCCCATCTTACAGATGAGGAAGGTCACAGGGCCGGGAAGGGTGTGGTCATCCTGATAGTGTGTCCCTTTGGGGACAGCAAAACTTCAAATCAATTCTGCTATACAGGAAGTCCACTACATATGAACCTTCAGGCTGCAAACTTTCAAAGATGCAAACGTGCGTTCACATGTCCAATCTCATAAGTTAGTTCATGTGTCTGGTGTACATTGTCACATGCGTGCATCCTCTACAAGTGGTTGTGCTTTTGTGTACTTCACTGTACAGTACTGTAGAGAGTACAGTAGTACAGTATCTTTATTTCAAGTGTTTGTTTTTTATGTAGTATTTGTGTGAAAAGTATTATAAACCTACTAGAGTACAGTGCTATATAGCCAATTGTGTTAGCTGGGTACCTAGGCTAACTTGTTGGACTTACGAACAAATTGGACTTAGGAGCGCACTATCGGAACGGAACTCGTTCATATGTAGGGGACTTACTGTACCTTTAAGGTGGATTTTCTTGATGGATTCCTTTTCCATTAATCAGACTAAGAAAATCGTTTCTTTGGGGGTGGAATGGGGGTGGAGAGGTCGCTGATTTTTCCTTTTACGTATGCTTTATTACAGTGACAGATATGCTCCAAGTCTGCACGAACTTGGGCATTTTAACATTCCGATCCTCTGCGACCCAGCAAACCTCCAGTGGTTTATTCTCACCAAAGCCCAACAGGCAAGAGAGAACATGAAAAGAAAAGAAGAGTGAGTTCCCTTAGCCCTCTTCCTGTCTTACCATTCCGTCTAATCGTTAAAAATATTCAGGTAGTCAGAACTCATAAGTATGGGAAATTAAAACTGTACTGAACTTAGGAAATCGACTGTATTAAACTGCATGTCACTTAGGAGTAACATATTTATTTATCCCCCCGGTTGTTCCAGGGATTGGATGTGGCTGTTTTCTCAGTGTAATAACCTCAGTTGCATTCCCACCATGTGCCTCAATTTGAGAAGCAGGGCTTGTTAATATAAAAGTCAACTCAGGAGCAGAATGAAAGATAAGAGTATCAGAAAGAAACTGTGCAGATGGAAAAGGGTGGCAACAAGGGGGGAAAACTCAGTTACTACTTGATTAACTGGAATCTTCACTGTTTAAAATTTTGAAATCTGCTGCTAGAAAACAAGCCTCATCTGCACTGTCATTAAATTGAGAAGAAATCTTAAAGTGAAAAATGTTTCTGGTTCATAAGCAGTGCTGTCTATATGCCATTTGTATCCTTGAAGGAATCCTGTTGTAGTCAGTAGTTTTGTAGGCAGTAAGATAGTGTTGATGATGCTTCATGGATCTACTATGAAGAAAGGGAGAGTATTATATTCAAAACAGGGTGGTTTTCCTAAAGACGTGGCCTAAGGAGGTTTGGCTAGCAAGGATTCATTCATTCATGCAGCCGTCACTTGCTGTGACCGTTGTGGATCGGCGGAAGCTGTGAAAGGTGCCACTGGTAGAAAGATGAAGGCCTGGTCCCCAGGCTCGCAGGAGACGCAAGTGCCCTCAGCGTCAGGGGTGGTGGACGGAGAGGGGTCACGCGTGAGAGGAGCCGAGGCTGATGCTCTGGGAAGGGAACAGGAAGCAGAGGCTGTGGCCGAGGAGGACGAGCTGACGTGTCCGGGGAGGAGGGTAAGGAGGGCGGGGGCAGGAGCCTGGTGGGCGGAGGACCGGGGTGATTGTCCGAGTGTGCTGCTGGGGGGCCCCCTCTGGTTACTTACTTCTCTGGCCTCGCTGCCCATTCTCTCCTCGATCTACACAAATTGCTTGTTTAAAAAGCCTAGGATGTGAAACAGAGAAAGGGTGGCCACGCAGGAGGGCTGTGGACGTGATCCGTTTCCCAGGAGATGATGGGGTCATTTTATGCATAAAATAAGTGAAGGAGTCACATATCTGTTTCACTTGTGGAATTGGTGACAGTTCTTGGCCAAATGCTACCGTACGAATAGCCTGCTTCTTGATTGGTTGGAGAGCCTTTGTGTTTGTGATGTTACATTTTCTTACCATAAGTTTGTTTTCGAACACTATTGAGTCTGTTTCTGTGTTGTTAATAAGTTCATTTGAATCACTTTTTCTTTAGATTCCACATGTAAGTGATATCATATTTGTCTTTCTCTGACTTCCTTCCTTCCCTTCGTATGATCATCTCTAGGTCAATCCATGTTTGTGCAAATGGCATTATTTTGTTCTTTTTAATGGATGAGTAATATTCCATTCTATGTATGTACCACATCTTCTTTGTCCATTCCTCTGTCAGTGGACATTAAGGTTGCTTCTCTGTCTTGACTCTTAAATAGTGCATGAATGTTCTGGTGCGTGTGTCTGTTGGAATGATGGTTTTCTCCAGATATACACCCAGCAGTGAGATTCCCGGATCATATGGTAGCTCTAGTTTGAGTTTTTTTTTTTTTTTTTTTTGAGGGTATTAAATTGTTTATTTATTACACATGATAATGGATGATACACAAGCTTCATTCCCATCTATATCTGGTACCATAATCCAATTTAGATATATTGCATAGGATGTGCCAACAATCATATTAATAATCAAAAAACTCCATGTCTTTGCTTGGGTGACCCTTTTCACGGTGAACTCCAGGTCACAACGCAGTAACTGTCAGTTCAACTACACCAAGGTTTCGGAAGACAATAGCTTCTCCACCAAAGCAGGTTGTAAATAAATTTTGAATGGAACCTGGCATCACCCTGAAGGAATACTAACTTCACACTGTTGGGGTAGTTTACCAAAATGGCTTCAGAGTAGACTAACTTTACACAGCACATTTAAAAAAAAGACACATTTATTCAGCGTCATGATCAGACTATTACATTTAGCAATCAACAGCATGGGTGCAAAAAAAAAAAAAAAAAAAAAATCTACATTAAAACCCTTTGTTGGAATGCTTTACACTTTCCACAGAACAGAAACTAAAATAACCTGTTATACAATTAGTCACAAATACAGTCCTCGAGTTTTTTTGCCCATACACATGAGTATTGTCTAAAACATGTCTTCTTTGTAGCAGCTAGGCCCTGCCACCACTGTGCTTGGCTGAGTTCACAAATCTGTTGTAACCTGTAGCTTCCCTGTCAGCTCTCTGGCTCTCCTCTCCTGCTAAGCTTTGTTTCCTGGCAGTAATCAAAACCTTCTGCCACTGCCATAGCTACTGCTGCTGCTGGAACCACCATAGCCACCTTGGTTTCGGGGTTTGGCAAAGTATTGGCCTCCACCACCATAGGGGCCAGAACTTCTGCCTCCAAAGTTTCCTCCTTTCATGGGTCCAAAATTTGAAGATTGATTGTTGTAACTGCCACCACTTCAAGTGTAGCTTCCACCACTTCCAAAATTGCTTCCATCGTTACCAAATCCATTATAGCCGTCCCCACTGCCACCATAGCCACCACCACCGTGGCTGCCACCAAAGCCACCTCGACCACTGAAGTCTCCTCCACGACCAAAGCTGTCACTCCCACCAAAACCACCTCCGTGACCACCACCAAAGTTTCCAGAACCACTTCGACCTCTTTGGCTGGATGAAGCACCAGCCATCTCTTGCTGAGATAGGGCTTTCCTTACTTCACAGTTGTGGCCATTCGCAGTGTGGTATTTCTGAATGACAATCTTGTCTACAGAGTCATGGTCATCAAAGGTTACAAAAGCAAAGCCTCTCTTTTTGCCACTGCCTCGATCAGTCATGATTTCAATCACTTCAATTTTCCCATACTGTTCAAAATAATCTCTTAGATGATGTTCCTCAGTGTCTTCTTTAATGCCACCAACAAAAATCTTCTTCACAGTTAAGTGGGCACCAGGTCTTTGAGAATCCTCTCTTGAGACGGCCCTCTTTGGTTCCACCACTCTTCCATCCACCTTGTGTGGCCTTGCATTCATGGCTGCATCCACCTCCTCCACAGTGGCATATGTGACAAACCCGAAGCCTCTGGAGCGTTTGGTGTTTGGATCCCTCATTACCACACAATCTGTGAGCGTTCCCCACTGCTCAAAATGGCTCCTCAGACTCTCATCGGTTGTTTCAAAGCTCAAACCTCCGATGAAGAGCTTCCGCAGCTGTTCGGGCTCTTTGGGTGACTCTGACTTAGACATGACGGCAGTGGACGGGGGGAGACGTCAACGATGCTTACTCGGCGGCGTCCACGGGCAGAAAGAAGTAATCTACCCTAGTCTGAGTTTTTAAAAGAACCTCCATACTGTTCTCCATAGTGGCTGTTACCAACTTCCACTCCCACCAAGACACAGTAAGGTTCCCTTTTCTCCACACTCTCTCCTGCATTTATTATTTGTAGACTTTTTGATGATGGTCATTCTGAATGGTGCGAGGTGATATCTTGTAATTTTGGTTTGCATTTCTCCAATAATTAGCGATGTTGAGCACCTTTTCATGTGTTTTTTTTTTATACAGTGTGAGGAAAATGTACCTTAAGAAGCTGGCTTCCTGAAAGTCAGCCCTGTTTTGAATTCTTTTTCCTTTTTTTTTTTTTAACATCTTTATTGGAGTATAATTGCTTTACAATGGTGTGTTAGTTTCTCCTGTATAACAAAGTGAGTCAGCTGTACATATACATATATCCCCATATCCCCTCCCTCTTGCGTTTCCCTCCCACCCTCCCTATCCCACCCCTCTACGTGGTCACAAAGCACCGAGCTGATCTCCCTGTGCTATGCGGCTGCTTCCCACTAGCTGTCTATTTTACATTTGGTAGTGTATATATGTCCATGCCACTCTCTCACTTCGTCCCAGCTTACTCTTCCCCCTCCCCATGTCCTCAAGTCCATTCTCTACCTCTGCATCTTTATTCCTGTCCTGCCCCTAGGTTCTTCAGAACCATTTTTTTTTTTTTAGATTCCATATATATGTGTTAGCATACAGTATTTGTTTTTCCCTTTCTGACTTACTTCACTCTGTATGACAGACTCTGTCCATCCACCTCACTACAAATAACTCAATTTTGTTTCTTTTTATGGCTGAGTAATATTCCATTGTATATATGTGCCGCATCTTCTTTATCCATTCATCTGTCGATGGACACTTAGGTTGCTTCCATGTCCTGGCTATTGTAAATAGTGCTGCAATGAACATTGTGGTACATGACTCTTTTTAAACTATGGTTTTCTCAGGATATACTCCCAGTAGTGGGATTGCTGGGTCGTACGGTAGTTCTATTTTTGTTTTTTTAAGGAACCTCCATACTGTTCTCCATAGTGGCTGTATCAATTTACATTCCCACCAACAGTACAAGAGGGTTCCCTTTTCTCCACACCCTCTCCAGCACTTATCGTTGTAGACTTGTTGATGATCACCATTGTGACTGGTGTGAGGTGATATCTCACTGTAGTTTATTTTTTAAATTTTTTATTTAATTTTATTATTTTTTGGCTGTGTTGAGTCTTCATTGCTGCCTGTGGGCTTTCTCTAGTTGTGGCAAACGGGGGCTACTCTTTGTTGTGGTGCACGGGCTTCTCATTGCGGTGGCTTCTCTTGTTGTGGAGCACGGGCTCTAGGTGCATGAGCTTCAGTGGTTGCAGCACGTGGGTTCAGTAGTTGCTGCGTGTGGGCTCTAGGGTGAGTGGGCTTCAGTAGTTGTGGCACTCAGGCTCAGTAGTTGTGGCTCGTGGGCTCTAGAGAGCAGGCTCAGTAGTTGTGGAGCATGGATTTAGTTGCTCTGTGGCATGTGGGATCTTCCTGGATCAGGGCTTGAACCCGTGTCCCCTGCCTTGGCAGGCAGATTCTTAACCACTGCGCCACCAGGGAAGTCCCTGTTTATCTATTTTAAGTATAGTAGTGTGTATATGCTAATCCCAAACTCCCATTTTATCCTTCCCCACCACCTTTCCCCTTTCATAACCATAAGTTTGTTTTCTAAGTTTATTTGTATCATGTCTCTGTTACTGAGTTGTATGAGCTATTTGTATACTTTGGGAATAAGCCTTTTCAGCCAAATTGTTTGCAAATATTTTATTCCAGTCCACAAGTTGTCTTTTCATTTTGTTTATGCTTTCCTGTGCTGCACAGAAGGTTTTAAGTTAGATTAGGTCCCATTTGTTTATTTTTGCTTTTATTTTGTTTGCCTTGGGAGACTTACCTAAAAAAAATATTGGCACGGTTTATGCCAGAGACTGTTTTGCCTGTATTCCTTTCTAGGAATTTTATGATGTTATGTCTTATATTTCAGTCTCTAAGTCATTTTGAGTTTATTTTTTTGTATGGTGCAAGGGAGTGTTCTAACTTCATTGATTTACATGGCCCTATCCAGCTTTCGCAGCACCTTTTGCTGAAGAGACTGTCTTTTTTCCGTTGAATATTCTTGCCTCCTTTGTTGAAGATTAATTGACTGTAGGTGTGTGGTATTATTTCTTGTCTTTCTGTTTTGTTTCTTTGACCCATATGTGTGTGTTTGTGCCAATACTGTACAGTTTTGATTATTGTAGCTTTGTAGTATTGTCTGAAGTCTGGGGGGTGGTGGTTATAATGCCTTCAGCTTTCTTCTTTTTTCTCAGTTTTGCTTTGGCAATTCTGGGTCTTTTGTGGTTCCATTTCAATTTTAGGGTTATTTGTTCTAGTTTTGTGAGAAATGTCATGCGTAATTTGATAGGGACTGCCTTAAATTTGTAGATTGCTTTGGGTAGTATGAACAATATTAATTCTTCCAGTCCAAGATCATGGGATATCTTTCCATTTCTTTGAATCATCTTCAATTTTTTAAAATCAATGTTTTATATTTCTCAGTGTATAAGTCTTTCACCTCCTTGTTCAGGTTTATTCTTAGGCTTGTTTTTTTCTTTTTTTTTAAGATGCACTTTTAAAAGGGATTGTTTTTTTACTTTTCCTTTCTGATATTTTATTAGTGTAAAGAAATTCAACAGATTTCTGTATGTTAATCTTGTATCCTGCTACATTGCTGAATTCGTTTATAAGTTCAAATAGTTTTTTGTGTGGAGTCCATAGAGTTTTCTACATACAGTATCAAGTCATTTGCATATAATGTCAATTTTACCTCTTCCTTTCCACTTTGGATATCTTTTATTTCTTTTTCTCATCTTACTGCTGTGGCTAAGGCTTCCAATACTATGTTGAATAGAAGTGGTAAGAGTGGGCATCCTTGTCTTGTTCCACATTTTAGCAGGAAGGCATTCAGCTTTTCACTGTTGAGTACTATATTGGCTTTGGGTTTGTCATAAATAGCATTTATTATCCTGAAGTATGTTCCCTCTATGTCCACTTTTGTAAGAGTTTATATCATGAATGGATGTTGCATTTTATCAAATGCTTTTTCTGCATCATTTTAGATGATCATGTGGTTTTTGTCTTTTGTTGATGTGGTGTATCACATTGATTGACTTTTTGTATGTTGAACTATCCTGTGACCCTGGTGTGAATCCAACTTGATCATGGCATATGATCCTTTTTATGTGTTGTTGGATTTGGTTTGCTAATACTTTGTTGAGGATTTTTGCATGTATGTTCATCAAAGATACTGGCCTGTAATTTCTTTTTTGGTAGTGTCTTTGTCTGGTTTTGGTATCAGGGTGATGGTAGCTTCGTAGAATGACTTTGGGAGTGTCTCTCCCCTTCAGTCTTTTGGAAGAGTTTGAGAAGGATTGGTATAAGTTCTTCTTCTTTGTATGTTTCATAGAATTCCCCAGTGAAGACATCTGGTCCTGGACTTTTGTTTGCAGGGAGTTTTTAAAATTACAGATTCTATTTCACTTCTAGTGATTAGTCTGTTCAGATTACCTATTTCTTCTTGATTCAGTTTTGGCAGGCTGTATGTTTCTAGAAACTTGTCCATTTCTTCTAGGTTGTCAAATTTGTTGGTATATAGTTGTTCATAGTATTTTCTTATTGTTTTTTGTATTTCTGAGGTATTGGTTGTTATTTCTCCTCTTTCATTTCATATTTTGTTTATTTGGGTCCTCTCTCTTTTCTTGGTGAGCCTTGTCAGAGGTTTTTCGACGTTGTTTATGCTTTCAAAAACTGGCTCTTGGTTTTATTGATTTTTTTCTTATTTTTAAAAAATCTCTATTTGTTTCCTCTCTGATCTTTATTATTTCCTACCTTTTGCTGACTTTAAGTTTTGTATGTTTTTCTTTTTCTGATTATTTTAGGTGATAGGTTAATTCGTTTATTTGAGATTTTTCTTTTTTTTTTTTTGAGGAAGGCCTGTATCGCTATGAATGTCCCTCTTAGGACTGCTTTTGCTGTATCACGTAGATTTTTGTATGGTTGTGTTTTAATTGTCATTTGTCTCGAGTATTTTTAATTTCCTCTTTGATTTCATCATTGACCCACTGGTTTTTACTAGCATGTTGTTTAGTCTCCATGTAATAACTTTTTTCTTGTTTCTCTTTCTGTGGTTGATTTCTAGTTTCATGTCACTGTGGTCAGAGAAGATGCTTGAAATAATTTCTATCCTTTTAAATTTGTTGAGGCTTGTTTTGTGTCCTAGTATGTGGCCTATCCTAGGGAATGTTCCATGTGTGCTTGACGAGTATGTGTATTCTGTTTTTTGGGGGGATGTAATGTCCTGAAAATAACAATTGAGTCTAACTGTTCTATTGTGTCATTTAGGATCTCTGTTGCTTTACTGATTTTTCTGTCTGGAAGATCTCTCCTTTGATGTCAGTGGATTGTTAAAGTCTCCTACTATTGCTGTATTCCTGTCAATAGCTCCCTTAATCCATTAGTATTTGTTTTATGTATTTAGGTACTCCTATATTGGGTGTATATATGTTAATAAGTATAATATCCTCTTCTTGTATTGATTCTTTTATATAGTGTCCTTCTTTTATGGCCTTTGTTTTAAAGTCTGTTTTGTCTGATGTGAGTATTGCTACCCCTGCTTTCTTGTCATTTCCATTTGCATGAAATAACTTTTTCCATCCCTTCACTTTCAATCTATGTGGGTCTCTTATAGGTAGCATATTGTAGGCTCTTGTTTAATCTGTCACTCTGTGTCTTTTGATCAGAGCATTTAGTCCATTGACATTTAAGGTAATTATTATTAGAGATATATTTATTGCCATTTTAAATCTTGCTTTCCAATTGATTTTGTATTTCTTCTTTGTTCCTTTATTTTTCTTTTTGTTTTCCTTTTGTGGTTTGATGGTTTTCTTTGTATTATGTTTGAGTTCTCTTCTTTTTGGTTTTTGTGAATCTATTGTATGTTTTTGATTTGTGCTTACCCTGGTTTTCAAATATGTTAACCCATTATTGTATCTACTTTCTTTAGGCTGGTAGTCATATAAGCTCAAAAACAGTCTAGAAAAAAACCTACATTTTCTTACTCTCCTCTCCCACATTTTATGATTTTTGATGTCCTCTTTTACATCTTCATGTTTTGCTGTTCATTGTAGTTGTAATCACTTTCACAAAAAAAATTTATTTTAATCTATGTACTGGCTTATTTAAGTGATTTACTTTCCTATTTTGATTTTATCTTTCCAATAGATTCTTGCTTCTTTTCTGTTTAGAGAAGACCTTTCAATATTTCTTTAGGATAGGTTTAGTATTGCTGTATTCTTCTAGTTTTTGCTTGTCTGAGAAATTCTTTATCTCTCCTTCTATTCTAAATGATAATCTTGTTGGGTAGAGTATCCTCGTTTCCCTTTCAGGACATTGAATATATCTTGCCACTCCCTTCTGGCCTGCAAAGTTTTTGCAGAAAAATCCTCTGATAGCCTTATGGCGGGGAGGGGGTTCTCTTGTAATTGACTCTGTTTTTCTCTTGCTGCCTTTAGAATCTTCCCTTTATGTTTAAAATTTGCCATTTTGATTATAATATGTCTTGATGTAGGTCTGTTTGGGTTCATCTTCTTTGGAACTCTCTGTGCTTCCTGTATCTGTATATGTGTTTCCTTCTTTAGATTTGGGAAGTTTTCAGCCATAATTTCTTCAAATAGATTTTCAATCCCCTTTTCTCTTTCTTCTCCTTCTGGGATCCCTATTATGTGTATGTTGGCTCTCTTTGTATTATTCCAGAGGTCTCACATACTGCTTTCATTTTTTCTTTTTCCATTTGTCTGTCTGTTTTTCTGATTGGGTGATTCCCATTATTTTATCTTCCAGGTCACTTATTTGTTCTTCTGCATTATTTAGTTTGCTATCCATTGCCTTTAGCTCGGTTTTCATCTTGGCAAATGAGTCTTCTAATTTTGATTGGATCCTCTTTATAGTTTCTAGTTCCTTGTTACAGTGATCTGCATTTCTATTGATAGCTTTTCTTAATTCCTTCAGGATTTTTATTATCTCCTTTTTGAACTCGGGGTCTAGTAGACTGGAAAGGTCTGTTTCATTGTTTGTTCTTTCAGGGAAATTCTCTTGTTCTTTTAATTGGGAGTGGTTTCTTAGTTTCTTCATTTTACTTATTTCTTTGACTCTATGAATTGAGGAGTAACAGTTATCTACTCTGGTCCTGAAGGGCTGTTTTTATGTGGGAGCATCCCTGTGTAGCCTGTGTGAGTCTAATAGTTTGGTGTGAGAGCTGTCTTTAGTATGGATGCCTGCCATGTCTTTCCTCAGGGTGTGCTGGCCGTTATCCCCTGGATAGGGGGTGTGATTGTTTTTGTGATGACCAGAGCCTGCGCTGGATGTTGAGTGGGGCTTCTTGTTTGCTCTGTGGTTGTCACTGCCCTGTGACAGGGTCTGCTCCCCAGCTGTCAGAGTAGCAGTCTCCAGATCTCTTTCTAAGCTGTGGTGTGAGGTAGGTGAAACTGGAGTGCTCCCGCTGGGAGAGGAGCTGCTGAGTATTCCTCTGCAATAGGTGTCCAATGGGAAGTGTGCTTTACGGCATTGCCCAGCACCCGTTGTGTGCGCTCACAAAGTACACTGTTGTTGGCACTGCCCTCAGCCCCGCCTCAGTCATGGGAACGCTGGCAATTGGCCCAGGTATTTCTCAGGCACTGTGCTTACAAAGCCACAGGTGCAGATCTGCCAAAGTCTGGCACCGGACCTGCTGTAGTCACACACCTGGACCTACCGTGGGAGCTATGGAATCAGCATAGACACTGGCCCTGCCTCCGTGTGTGCGCCTGCAAAGCCCGCTGCTGCTAATGCCGGGCCCACCCCAGCCATGGAGCACCAGTAATCCACACAGATGTTCCACAGGTGCTGTACTTACATAGTCAAACAGCCCCTGGGAACTGGCTCTGATTTCAGCCCCACCTCCACGTGTGGGCCACCTGCTGGGCTTGTGTGCTCACAGAGCTCATAGCAGCAGAGCCATGCCCAGTGTGAGCACACCGAGAATGAGGCTGCTGTGGCAGGGACATGCCCCTCCCTTTGCCGTGTGTTAACAGTGGGGCTTCTGTGGCGGACCCAGGCTCTGTCCTGCGCACAACCCCGGTTGCAGCCTGGACCACATTCTAGTGTCTTCAGGCTGTTTCCATGCAGCAAACCCCAGTCCTCTCCCCGGGTCTGTCTGCTGAAACCTGAGTTTCAGCACCCAGCTCCCGCGTGCACCAGTAGATGCATGACTTGGGCTGGGGGATGCAGCGAGGTGGCCAGGACCGTCTGTGCTGGTCTCTGTCCTGCCTGCCACAAGCTGACTGCTCTCCTCTCCTCTGAGCCTCTGAAGCTCCCTTTCTGTCCTGGCTGATTTCCTTGCCAGTGAAGGGGCTTCCCAAGATGAGGGAACCTTTCTTCTTCCACAGCTCCCTCCCAGGGGTGCAGGTCCTGTCCCGATTACTTTCTTTTGTCCTACCTGGTTATATGGTGATCTTTCTTGCAGCTTTGGATTATGAGCTCTTCTCCCAGCATTCAGTAGGTAATCTGTGAGAACTGTTTCACATGTAGGTGTATTTTTGATGTATTTGTGGGAGGAGGTGAGCTCCGCGTCCTTCTATTCCGGCATCTTGGTCTACGCTCCCCCACCCACCCACATGCATTCTTAGATGAGACAGGAGTGTTTTGAGACAGACACACAGAGGACATGGAAGGGGAAGCACTGTGACCACAGAGGCAGAGATTGAAGTGATGTGGCCACCAGCCAAGGAACACTGACAGCCCCCTGAGGCTGAAAGAGGCAAGGAAAGGAAGGGAGGAACCTCTGGAGAGAGAGTGTGGCCCTGCTGACACCTTGATTTCGGACTTGTGGCCTCCAGAACCGTGAGAGAATAACTTTCTGTTGTTTGAAGCCCTGCCCAGGTTGTAATTTATGTCAGCCACAGGACGCTGATACACCAGGGAAGGCTAAATGATGCCCAGCGTCCAGCTCCTGAAAGGCTCAGGCCCTGCTATGTTCCTAGTGCCTGCACACAGGAGGTGCTGCCCAAGTTCTCACTGAATGACTGAGAAGAAAGGAAAAGATCAGGAAGTCTCTTAGGAAAGATTTACCCCAAACTTTAAAAATCCTGCCTTTTTTGGGTGCAGATGAAGTGAGTCAGCAGGGCCGCTGTCTGCATGGATGGTACTGGGCTTGCCTCCCTGTCCCAGGGCTCTTCCTGAGGTCTCTCCGCTCACCCTGCTCACCCGGAAGCCTCTGCCTCGGTACCGACTGACACCAGGTCTAGGCCAGTGCCTGGGGTAGTGACAGAAAGAAAAACTGACTGCCTCCCAAAGATTCTTTTTCTAAAAAAAAAATTTTTTTTTTTAAATTTTATTTATTTATTTATTTTTGGGTGTGTTGGGTCTTCGTTTCTGTGCGAGGGCTTTCTCCAGTTGCGGCAAGCGGGGGCCACTCTTCATCGCGGTGCGCGGGCCTCTCACTGTCGCGGCCTCTCTTGTTGCGGAGCACAGGCTCCAGACGCGCAGGCTCAGTAGTTGTGGCTCACGGGCCTAGTTGCTCCGTGGCATGTGGGATCTTCCCAGACCAGGGCTCGAACCCGTGTCCCCTGCACTGGCAGGCGGATTCCTAACCACTGCGCCACCAGGGAAGCCCCCAAAGATTCTGAGGGTGAAATCCGATGGCCCCCTCCCCACGTGGCTCACCACGCCCTGTGCTGAGCCAGTTCCGCCCACGTGAACTGCCGTGATGGACTCTGGCGCCGTCGTGTGCAAACGTTGCTTACAGAATGACACTTATGAGCACTTGCGGGGGCCCAGTGCACGCCCTGGCCCGGCTTGAGCAGGGACAACGGGGGCTGCCCGAGCAGTCTGGCTGGAGGGGCAAGGCTGACTGGCACTGCCAGGTCACTCGGGAGGAGCAGGAGGGGTGCCACCCCTCCCGGTTCTCACAACAGTACCCAGAGTCGGGCACAGTCAGCTCTGCCCCCCGCCGACCCGTGTGCACCATCATGGCCAGGACTGACATGCCTGGCCCCAAGGTCGCTGTCTCTGCTATGGTCCCCGCCCCCATGGGGCTGTACTGCTTGCCTTGTGATCCTGTCAAGCCCTGGCGCTGACCTGGGGGTGGACTCCCCCAGAGCTGGGGGTGCTCCTGTCTGTGCAGATGCCTCCCAGCCCTGGGGTTTCCCGGGTTCTAATCCCCCCTCTTCAGCCTGCAGGAGGCAGAAGGGCCTTGCACAAGTTTCTGCACTGTTTGGGGCCTCATGTTCCCTATATGCAGCATTTGTCAGCTTATGGGAAAAAATCCCTAAAGTTCTCTGTAAAAGGCATGTCCCCACGAGGGAAGCGTTTTGAGTGACCAGTAGAACCAGGCTGCAGTAGGAGGGGTGTGGAGGGAAGAGGGTCCCATGGCGTTGACCCAGGTCTGCTCCGTCTGGTCACCGGCCGCCCCACCTCCTCCTCTTCTCCCTCGTCCAGCTGTTAAGCAGCAAGAGGCACCTGGGCTGGTGGCCAAGGACCATCCAAGGGAGGACTCTCTTTTCCTGGGACAGACTCACTGAGGGTGAGAAGGAGCTCCAGGAATGGGCATGTTTCACAGATGGGGAGACTGAGGCCAAGGGAGGGGTGGGTTAGAGGTTCCAAAGGTGAGCTGGCTCCTGAGGCAGCCCTGGTTCCCCTTGCCCGCCCGTCCACCCCTCAAGGCCCATAGCCCCTCTCATGAGCTCAGGGAGGCTGCCTGGAGGCAGAGGCTTTGAAGAGAGAAAGGAGGAAGCAGGGCCTGGGGAGACCTGTCCTGTGGACGGACGTGGCTCTGGACATACGCCTCCCTGACTGGACAGCCTGGGCAGAGGGTACGGCCCCCAGGCAAGCTCATGGCCTGGTTCTTCCTTGGGAGAGCTCAGGTCCCTCCGGAGATCATTTCTGACCCAAGGCTTTGAGGTTAGAGGCATCTCATCCTGTCCTAGTTTTCAGTGGTGGGAGAGAGTTTTCCAGAACTTTTATGTTAGATTGGAAGAGGAAGTCAAACAGGCATAAACAGGCCACCAATTTTTTGTAGATTCCTTTATGTTGAAATAGTTGTAAACTATTAACAAATGAATAATGAGAAAACAATTATCTGGTTAACGTATTACTTATTATAAAACAATTAGTTCTGAGACAAAGTCCAATTCAAAACATATTACTAAGGATTCTATATTAGTTGATTTTAGAAATGGCATAATCCAAACATATTTTTCCGTAAATTATTATTATTATTTTTTTGGCCACACTGCATGGCTTTTGGGATCTTAGTTCCCCAACCAGGGATCGAACCCTCGCCTTTGGCGGTTAAAGTGTGGAGTCCTAACCACTGGACCGCCAGGGAATTCCCTCAAATAAATTTTCCTATGTAACCTCTAAAGAATTTTTTACTCCCATCATTTGGCTCTGGAAAACTTCTATAGGCAACAACATTTTTACATGAGAAAAAAAATTAAGTACAGTTGTTAGGCACAGCTTAAAAGGGGTGATATGCACAAACTATAATAATTACAAATCAATACTTATTCAAACACACATTTGAATTTAAAACGTTCAAATAATCAGTGTTTTAGATAAATTTAAAATATGCTTCGAGAATCATTTTTAACATCTCTTTTCCTTTCTAATGCACTATGGAAAAAATTCCTTTCTTATTTCTTCAGCAGTAAGAGCCTCAAAAATGTTGTTACAAACCTGGATTCACCTTGTCCTCCTGAGAAACAAGCTGAAGAGGATTTTGGATCTGGTTAAAAATATTATCCTAAGGGAAATATCCAGAGAGAGAAGCCCTGTGTCTGTCTATAGGGCTTGGGGCTGGGCTGGGTGGTGGGTCCAGGAAAGTCCACACAACTATGGACAGGGGGTGACTCAGAGGGGCTCTAACCAGTGTTCTAATCATTGGAAGACCGGGGTTGAGAGGGGTGGCAGATCCTGAATGGTCAGAATCATTTTAAACTTGGCCCTACTTGATGGAACTCTTTGAGAAACAAGGATTTTTCTGGATAGTGTTTGTCCTTGAAACAAATGAATCACCTCATTCAGTGTTTCAAAAAAAATTCACTGTCTCTTGGTTACAGGCTACCAACAGTTAGAATATCTTAATGCATAGGAAAACTTTAAATTCTCTGTTACTGGAAATGCTTTAACAAACTGTATCAGCTTATGATAATGTCAATAGCATTTGTTCATTCAATTGCTTTTTCCCATCTACTCTCTCTTCAGGCAAAATTTGATTAACGAATTTTTACTACCCATCAGTCATCTGTTTTGGACTCAAACTGTCCATAATTGGCTGCGAAATACAGGTGTGTGTATCGATACATGGGATGTAACTATAAAGTCGCACGTTGAATTGTTACAGGTGGAAGTGAGTTCCGCAACTCTAGAGCTATACTGAATGAGACCTGTTTATACTTACCAACATTCACTCATAAAAAAAAAAATATATATATATATGTGTGTGTGTGTGTGTGTGTATATATATATATATATATATATATATATATCTTTCACCCTGTAGAATCCTTTCTTTCTAACATCTTTTCAGCCAGTCCTGCCAATCAGATAAGAAACACTACAAGATTGGGAGATAAAACCTTTTTTAAACAAGTTTCCTAATAGAAATTAATTTTTTAAAAGTCTACTTTTAAAGCAGCAGTTAGAAACTTTTTTTCTTGTAACACGTCAGTAATACTGTTACATCAAATTGTGGATTTAAATAAGTTTAGCAGTTTCTTATCTCTTTAAAAAATAATACAGATTTCTGTGTTATTTAATGGCTTCTCCATTCTTCCAATTCCAAGGAATACAAAGGTCTCCATCCTGCATAACAGAGTAAAAATGTGAAATGCAGAGGTGCATCCCTTGTAGATAAGGCAGTGATTGTTCTAGAAGTCTCTTACAACAATCCACCATTTGTAGACTTGAAACGCTGGGCTCCTTATAAAACTTTTCCAGAGAAAATTTCTTCCTGGAAGCCTGCATCAATTCGTTTTCAATGACTTTCAACCTGTTAGGTTGAAAACAAACATGATTGCCACAAGCTATAGCCAAATAAAAGAACATAAAATGTAAAAAACATTTTTGTATATTGGGCCATAACTTTCTACTCTCAACACTGAAAATGGTATCCACAAAGGCCAAATTATATGCTCAGAAGACTGTCCATAGGTATCTTGCAGCACCTGTTATTTCCACATGTATCTCTAAGTATTTGTTAAATTTTTTTAGCAGTAATGGGGTAAAGATAATTAATACAATAATTTTTTTGGCTTTTAAAAAATTTTTATTTTTTATTTAAGTTTAATTTCTAATTAAAAAATGTTTTTAATTGAGGTATAGTTGATTTATAATGTTGTGTTAGCTTCTGGTGTACAGAGAAGTGATTCAGTTATACATACATATATCTACTCTTTGTCAGATTCTTTTCCCTTATAGGTTACTACAAAATATTGAGTATGGTTCCCTGGGCTCTACAGTAGGTCCTTGTTGTCTAATTAATACATAATTCAAAAGTCTCTTATCCCGCCTCCAGGAGCAGCTGTTGGTGACTGAGAAAAGCAGGAAGCTGAGAGCACCACCGGCAGCTTCAGGAGGCCCTACAGTCCAACCCTGACCCGGGCAGGAGCGACTTCTGGAGATTCCTGAAAAACCCCAGGACCAGGGACTGGAGCAGGCCGCCCTCCCCACTCTCTCCCCACCAGGGCACAGGTTCTGTCTTCCGCCCGCCAAGGGTAAGACACAGGCGCTGCAAGTCAGGCAACCTGGAGAAAGTCGTGCAGGGGCTGTAAGGACAGGACCCAGACGTTAGCTGAGAACAGTGGTCTTTACACGGCTCAGCAAGCCGAGGGTGGTGCAGAGGTGCTCTGAGGGCCCTCGTGGGTATGGACGGCCTCCAGTTCCTTTCCTCTTCAACTGGAGCACCTGCCAACCTTGATCTTTCTTTATCAACTGGGTTTCCACTTGAGAAATCCACTTTATAAAGAGAGATGCAGCTCAAAGTGTCTGAAAACCACTGTCTCAGAAGAGGCTTCATCTAAGGCAAGAAAGCTGCCTAACCAGCACCGCGTGGCTGCGATGCAGGCGGCCGGACTGGGGAGGGACCGCGGCGCAGGGAGAGGAGAGGAGGCGGCGGGGAGGGGGGAGGCTCAGCCGGGCCGGGGCAGACGGCTGCAGAGGGCCCAGGCCAAGGGGGCAGGCGTGACGGGACCAGCAGCAAATGGTTTCTTTACCCTCCGTGTTGGAGGGGACAGGGATGAAGGCTCCGGAGCCCAGAGCCAGAAGGAGGCCAGGGAAGCATGAGCGTCAGTGGATCCAGTCGGTGAGTATTGACTGAAGCCTCCCAAGTGCCAGGCCCCGACCCCGGCACTAGAGCGAACAAAATAGACAAAGCCTCTGCCCTCATGAAGCTCACATGCTGTTTGGGGTGGGGGGAAAGACAGTAAATGAACAAGGAAAACAGCGTGTCATAGGGAGATGGGCGGCAGGTGGGAGGGATGAGGGGAAGCTGCTGGGTGGCAGGGGAGCTGAGACCTGAGGCTGGGAAGGGGCGGAGCCTGAAGCCACGGGGGAGAAGGGCTCCAGGCAGGGGCAGAGCGCGGGTCCTTGAGGAGGTAAGAAGCTCCTCTGGCAGGAGCAGCAGGAGTGAGGGCAGCGTCTTAGGAGGCGAGTTCAGGGGGCCGATGGCAGGGCCTCGCAGGCAGGAGCACATCTGGGCTCTATAAGGACCACTCCCTCCGGCTGCTCGGCTGAGAATCCACTGGGCGGGGGCGTGCATGCGGAGGCGTGGACACCGGACAGGGCATCACAGGATGATGGAGGCTGGGACCCGGGCGCAGCGGGAAAGGACACGAGACGGGCGGGGTTCTGGAGAGACGGAGAAGGTGGAGCTGAGAGGTCTGCCGGCCGGGATGTGGGGAATGAGGAAGCAGGACAGGAATCAAGATGAATCACGGGGTTTGATTTACCTCAGCAACTGGTGGATGAAACGCTCAAAAACTAAAATATTTGATTTTTACTTCTTTTTATGTTCCTTCCTTAAAAATCTACTGGCACTATTTCAAAGCTATAGAACGCCCAGTGTGAAAACAGAAAAAGCAGCAGATAACGATGTAGCAAGATCATCAGGCCTCATGATGGAGGGTAGGCGAGACTTACAATTCATTAATTAATTAATTTCTGGTTTATCCTTCAGTGCTTATTTTTTTAAAAGATTTTATTGGGGTCTAGTTGATTTACAACATTGTTAGTTTCAGGTGTAAAGCAAAGTGATTCAGTTATACATACACATATATTCTTTTCTCATATAGATTATCACAGAATATTCAGTAGAGGTCCCAGTATTATACACTAGGTACTTGTTGTTTATCTGTCTTACATGTAGTAGTGTGTGTATGTTAATCCCAAGTTCCTGATTTATTCCTCCCCACCCCATGTTTCCCCTTGAGTAACCATAACTTTGTTTTTGAAGTCTAAGTCTGTTTCTGTTGTGTAAGTTCATTTGCATCATTTTTTAAAAATTAGATTCCAAATATGAGTGATAATCATGTTTGTCTTTCTCTGTCTGACTCACTTCACTGAGTGTGATCATCTCTAGGTCCATCCATGTTGCTGCAAATGGCATTATTTCATTCTTTATTATGGCTGAGTAATATTCCACTGTATATATGGACCACATCTTCTTTATCCATTCCTCTGTTCATGGACATTTAGGAGGCTTCCATGTCTTGGTTATTGTAAGTAGTGCTGCAGTGAACACTGGGGTGCATGTGTCTTTTCAAATTATGGTTTTCTCCGGATATGCCCGGGAGTGGGATTGCCAGATCATATGGTAGTTCTATTCTTAATTTTTAAAGAAACCTCCATAATGTTCTCCATAGTGTCTGTTACCAGTTTCCATTCCCACCAGCAGCTTAGGAGGGTTCCCTTTTCTCTGCACCCTCTCCAGCTACTATAGTTTGTAGACTTTTGGGTAATGGCCATTGTGACCGGTGCAAGGTGAGACCTTGTTGCAGTTTTGATTTGCGTTTCTCTAATAATTAGGGATGTTGAGCATCTTGTCATGTTTTTTTTTTTTTAAACAGTGTGAATAAAAGTTACCTCTTGAAATTGGCTTCTTGAAATACTGCACTGATTTGAATTCTTTTTTGATTACTTATCCCAGGACATTTCTTGAGGACAGGTGTTATTTATTTACAGCCCTGCAGGCCTTGTGAATATTAAGACCTGGGCAGGTGTCACATCCGTAGAGCCTGAGCAGGCTTGGTTCCCAAGGATGGACTGTCCTGGGGCTGAGGGAGCTGGGGAGGATGTGCCGTCAAATGAGCCCCCCTTGGCCCTCTAGGGCCTGGTCCCCTCTGCACGGGACCACAATCTCCAGATCCAGGCGGGCCCTCCTACAGCTACACCAAGCCCACTGCACCCAAAGGACGATGGACTCTCTGGGCTGGAAGAGCTTTGAAAAGTCACCTGGTCTCCACGTCTCCTAGTGGTGGGGCTCCCACCTCCAGCTCCGTCTGTAGAGTCGCCCCGCCTCCGGACGACAGCACAGGTTTTGCAGGGGTTGGGTATTGTCTGGGGGGGAAGGGGCAGTGAGACAAAAGCCCTTGGGTGTTCGTTCTGGCACATTCCACTCTAATTTACAACCCAGAAACAAGAGTTTCCCTAAGGCTCTGGGTGCCCAAGGCAGCAGAGCTGGCATGAAGAAATCCTGCCGCCTTGTGGCCATTTCCCAGAAAAACAAGTTAAAAACCAGTGCTGATGGGCACTTAATAGTCACAAGGCCTGGGGGGGCTGTAAATGACACCTGCCCTCAAGAAATGTCCTGGGGTTGGTAATCGCAAAAGAATTCAAACAGGGAAGACTTTCAAGAAGCCAATTTCAAGAGGTAAATTTTACACTGTTGAAAAAAAAGGCACATGAAAAGATGCTCAACATTGGTAACTTTTAAAAAAATTTTATTTTTATTTTTTAACATCTTTATTGGAGTATAATTGCTATACAATGTCGTGTTAGTTGCTGCTGTATAACAAAGTGAATCAGCTGTACGTACACATATATCCCCATATCCCCTCCCTCTTGCATCTCCCTCCCACTCTCCCTATCCCACCCCTCTAGGTCATCACAAAGCACCGAGCTGATCTCCCTGTGCTATGCGGCTGCTTCCCGCTAGCTATCTATTTTACATTTGGTAGTGTATATATGTCCATGCCACTCTCACTTCGTCCCAGCTTACCCTTCCCCCTCCCCATGTCCTCAAGTCCATTCTCTACCTCTGCATCTTTATTCCTGTCCTGCCCCTAGGTTCTTCAGAACCATTTTTTTTTTTAGATTCCATATATATGTGTTAGCATACGGTATTTGTTTTTCTCTTTCTGACTTACTTCACTCTGTGTGACAGACTTTATGTCCATCCACCTCACTACAAATAACTCAATTTCAGTTTTTTATGGCTGAGTAATATTCCATCGTATATGTGCTACATCTTCTTTATCCATTCATCTGTCGAACATCGCTAATTATTAGAAAGATGCAAAGCAAAACTACAATGAGGTACCACCTCGCACCAGTTGGAATGGCCATCATCAAAACATTTACAAACAATAAATGCTGGAGAGGCCATGGAGAAAAGGGAACTCTCCTATGTCGTCGGTGGGAATGGACATCAGTAACAGCCACTATGGAGAATAGTATGAAGGTTCCTTAAAAAAACTAAAACTAGAGCTATAATATGATCCGGCAATCCCACTGCTGGGGCGTATATCCACAGAAAACCATAATTCAAAAAGCCACATACACCCCAACGTTCATTGCAACACTATTTACAATAGCCAAGACATGGAAGCAACCTAAATGTCCACTGACAGAGGAATCGACAAAGAAGATGTGGTACATACATAGAATGGAATATCAGTCATCCACTAAAAAGAACAAAATAATGCCATTTGCAGAAACATGGATCGACCTAGAGACGATCATACTAAGGGAAGGAAGTCAGAGAAAGACAAATATGATATCACTTATATATGGAATCTAAAGAAAAAATGATTCAAATGAACTTATTAACAACACAGAAACAGACTCATAGAGTTCAAAAACAAACTCATGGTTAGAAAAGGTAACGACACAAACACAAATGCTCACCAACCAATCAAGAAGCAGGCTATTTGTTCAATAGGATCTGGCCAGGAACTGTCACCAATTCCACAAGTGAAACAGATATGTGACTCCTTCACTTATTTGATGCATAAAATGACCCCATCATCTCCTGGGAAATGGATCACGTCCACAGCCCTCCTGCATGGCCACCCTTTCTCTGTTTCACATCCTAGGCTTTTTAAACAAGCAATTTGTGTAGATCGAGGAGAGAATGGGCAGCGAGGCCAGAGAAGTAAGTAACCAGAGGGGGCCCCCCAGCAGCACACTCGGACAATCACCCCGGTCCTCCGCCCACCAGGCTCCTGCCCCCGCCCTCCTTACCCTCCTCCCCGGACACGTCAGCTCGTCCTCCTCGGCCACAGCCTCTGCTTCCTGTTCCCTTCCCAGAGCATCAGCCTCGGCTCCTCTCACGCGTGACCCCTCTCCGTCCACCACCCCTGACGCTGAGGGCACTTGTGTCTCCTGCGAGCCTGGGGACCAGGCCTTCATCTTTCTACCAGTGGCGCCTTTCACAGCTTCCGATCCGCAACGGTCACAGCAAGTGACGGCTGCATGAATGAATGAATCCTTGCTAGCCAAACCTCCTTAGGCCACATCTTTAGGAAAACCACCCTGTTTTGAATATAATACTCTCCCTTTCTTCATAGTAGATCCATGAAACATCAAAACATCATCAACACTATCTTACTGCCTACAAAACTACTGACTACAACAGGATTCCTTCGAAGATACAAATGGCATAGAGACAGCCCTGCTTATGAACCAGAAACCTTTTTCACTTTAAGATTTCTTCTCAATTTAATGACAGTGCAGACGAGGCTTGTTTTCTAGCAGCAGTTTTCAAAATTTTAAACAGTGAAGATTCCAGTTAATCAAGTAGTAACTGAGTTTTCCCCCCTTGTTGCCACCCTTTTCCATCTGCACAGTTTCTTTCTGATACTCTTATCATCTTTCACTCTGCTCCTGAGTTGACTTTTATATTAACAAGCCCTGCTTCTCAAATTGAGGCACATGGTGGGAATGCAACTGAGGTTATTACACTGAGAAAACAGCCACATCCAATCCCTGGTACAACCGGGGGGATAAATAAATATGTTACTCCTAAGTGACATGCAGTTTAATACAGTCGTTTCCTAAGTTCAGTACAGTTTTAATTTCCCATACTTATGAGTTCTGACTACCTGAATATTTTTAACGATTAGACGGAATGGTAAGACAGGAAGAGGGCTAAGGGAACTCACTCTTCTTTTCTTTTCATGTTCTCTCTTGCCTGTTGGGCTTTGGTGAGAATAAACCACTGGAGGTTTGCTGGATCGCAGAGGATCGGAATGTTAAAATGCCCAAGTTCGTGCAGACTTGGAGCATATCTGTCACTGTAATAAAGCATACGTAAAAGGAAAAATCAGCGACCTCTCCACCCCCATTCCACCCCCAAAGAAACGATTTTCTTAGTCTGATTAATGGAAAAGGAACCCATCAAGAAAATCCACCTTAAAGGTACAGTAAGTCCCCTACATATGAACGAGTTCCGTTCCGATAGTGTGTTCCTAAGTCCAATTTGTAAGTCCAACAAGTTAGCCTAGGTACCCAACTAACACAATTGGCTATATAGCACTGTACTCTAGTAGGTTTATAATACTTTTCACACAAATACTACATAAAAAACAAACAGTTGAAATAAAGATACTGTACTACTGTACTCTCTACAGTACTGTACAGTGAAGTACACAAAAGCACAACCACTTGTAGAGGATGCACGCATGTGACAATGTACACCAGACACATGAACTAACTTATGAGACTGGACATGTGAACGCATGTTTGCATCTTTGAAAGTTTGCAGCCTGAAGGTTCATATGTAGTGGACTTCCTGTATAGCAGAATTGATTTGAAGTTTTGCTGTCCCCAAAGAGACACACTATCAGGATGACCACACCCTTCCCGGCCCTGTGACCTTCCTCATCTGTAAGATGGGGGTAGTAACCCACTCCACGGTGAGGTTGTGAGAGCTAAAGAGATAATGCATTTAAGTACCAAGCATGGTGCCTGATATGCACACTGCTGATTTCACATTAGTATAATCCTATAAAGTTTTCCACAGGGCTGATTTGCTCTGTAAGTGGCAATATATTCACACAATGTTCTAGAGACTCAATCTTTCAATCCTCTCATGTTGGCTTTTCTCATGTGTAAAAGAGTGTTGCCAACAGAGGTGGTGGCATTACTTTCTTTAATTAATTCCTAAGAATCACACGTGGAAATACAAAACAATTTCATGCATGGACACACACAGCCCATCTGAGTGAATGAATAAAAGTAATTGTTTTAGATACTTGCCTGTTAAGGATCATTTGCAAACCACGCAAACTTCGAGGGTGAAAAGGTATTCGACTTTTCAAGAGTCTATTATAGAACACGTTGAGAAGAGAGTAATATTCTTCAAGTGTCAACACTGGCTGTAATTCTTCGATATAAACAACTTGGATGCCACCTAGAAGATAGCTTATTTGGTCCTCCAGAAGCATCAGCCTCCTCTGCAGGTCAAAATAACTCGGTAATCTTTCAAAAAGCTACAGTATTTTTTTTTTTAAAAGAAAAGGGAAGGAATATTTAGTTTTATGGTACTTTAATAGTCCAAGTTTAGGACTTCGATAAATGGTATTGAGAAATTCTAACAAGAAAATTATAAATTATTTTCCTAGAAGGAAAGTTCAAGTAAGCAATAAGAAAAAAGGTATGGAATGCTGGAAATATTAATATCCAAAACAAACCACTGTAAATCTTAGGAACTTTTAGCTAGGAATTGAAGAGATTGCAGAAGAAAAGAAATGTGTTCCAAATAAAAATAAGTCTTAAATACTAACATTTAAATATTCAGGTAAGAATCTCAAATTAGGTTAGAAAGATTAAATGGTATAATAAAGAAGGGTTTTAGAAATAAAGTCTACGTATTTCAATTCCAAGTCTATTCCTTCAGAATTTCCCTTAATTCGACTAAATTCAATTATGGAGCACCTACCATGTACTTAAGTACTAAACTGGGTCCTTGGAATACAGAGGTTATAAGAATTTGTGTCCCTGTTTGCCAGGGCTTATGGGCAGGGTGCAGGGAAACAAAACAAGAATCAGAATTCAGTGTACCAAGTGCCACATCAGGGTGAAGGGACTGGAGGGTCAAGGAAAGGTTTCTAAAGACGTCTAATGTAACCAATATGAAAAGATAACGAGGAGTTAGAGAAGGTTAGACACATTACTAATTATTAGAGATATGCAAATCCAAACTACAATGAGGTACCACCTCACATTGGTCATAATGGCCATCATTAAAAAGTCTACAAATACCAAATGCTGGAGAGGGTGTGGAGAAAAGGGAACCCTCCTGCACTGTTGGTGGGAATGTAAGTTGCTGCAGCCACTATGGAGAACAGTATGGCGGTTCCTTAAAAAACTAAAAATAGATTTGCTATATGATCCAGCAATCCCACTCCTGGGCATATATCCAGACAAAGCTATAATTTGAAAAGATATATGCACCCCAATATTCATAGCAGCACTATTTGCAATAGCCAAGACATGGAAACAACCTAAATGTCTATTGACGGATGGATAAAGCAGATGTGGTCTATACATACAATGGAATATTACTCAGCCATAGGAAAGAATGAAACAGTGCCATATGCAGCAACATGGATGAACCTAGAGATGACCAAACTAAGTGAAGTAAGTCAGACAGAGAAAGACAAATACCATATGATATCACGTATATGTGGAATCTAAAATATGACAGAAATGAACTTATCTACGAAGCAGAAACAGACTCACAGACATAGAAAACAAACTTATGGTTACCAAAGGGGGAAGGAGGTGGGGGAGGAATAAATTAGGAGTTTGGGATTAGCAGATACAAACTACTATATATAAAATAGATATACAACAAGGTCCTCTTGTATAGCACAGAGAACTATATTCAATATCCTGTAATAAACCGTAATGGAAAAGAATATGTATACGTATGTATAACTGAATTACTTTGCTGTATACCAGAAATTAATACATTGTAAATCAACTATATTTCAATTAAAAAAAAAAGGAATAGAGAAGGTTAGCTGCATGTGGGAAAGTTTCAGGGAAAGAAAAAAGCATGTGCAAACCTGGAAGCACCAATAGGGACAAAGCAGGTTCAAAAACAAGGAGTTTGGTGTGGCTGGAGGGTGGCACACGTGGCCTACGTGGAAGGAGGCGAGGCTGAAGAGGCAGGTGGCGCTGGGTCGGGGAAGGACCTGTGTCCTACATTACGGACTCAGATTTTATACAGAAAATTGCAGTTATGTTAGAGGAGTTGAAAGGCATCAAAAACTCTGCTATAATAAAAGCAATAGCAGTATAAAAATTCTACAAGTATTTATAATATACTTCTAACACTTTTTGAAAAACAATTTTACTACCTACTTTTCAATTTTTCTCTCAACGAGTTATTCATGTGTAAATGGTAGCTACATTTTAAACACCTTTAATTTTGAGATAACTGTAGATTCACACGTCTTTCACCCAGTTTCTCCAATGGTGACATCTTGCAAAACTATATACAATCACAACCAGGAAACGGACATGGCTACAGTCCACTAACCTTGTTCAGATTTCATCAGTCTTACTTGCACTCGTGTGTATTTAATCAATCATATGCAGATTTATCACACGTAGAGATTCATGTGACACGACCACAGTCAAGACATAGAAGAGCTCCATCACAAGGATCCCCTCTGCTGCACTTCCATAGCCACAGAAACCTCTGCTCTCCCACCCCCTGACCCCTGCAACCACTAATCTGTTCTTTCTATAATTTTATTATTTGAAGAATGTTATATAAATGGAATCATACAGCATGTATTCTAGTGAGATTGACTTTTTTCACTTTGTACAATGCCCTTGAGAGCCACCCAAGCTGTGGCCTGTATCAGCAGTTCATTCCTTCTTACCACCGAGTGGTGTTCTGTTGCATCCACGTGCCAAGGTTTGTGTCACCATTCAAACACTGGAGGGTATTAGGGTTCTTCCTAGTTTTTTGCTATCACGAACATTTGTATACAGTTTTGGTGCGAATATAATTTTTCATTTCTCTCGTATAAATGCCCAAGAGGGCAGCTGCCAAACCACATGGTAAACACGTGTTTACTATTATAAGAAACTGCCAGACTCTTTGCCACAGTGCCCGTGCCATTTTACATTCTCAACAGGAATGGATGAGTGATCCAGTTTTTCTGCATCCTCGCCAGCGTTTGGTGGTGTCATCATTTTTCAGTTTAGCCATTCTGACAGGTGTGCAGTGACATCGCATCGCATTTCCCTATGGTTTTTCATGTGCTTATTCGTCATCTGTATGTCCTCTTCTGTGACATATCTGTTCATGTTCTTTGCCCATTTTCTAATTGTTTATTTTTTTACTGTTGAGCTTTGAGAGTCCTTTATATATTTAGATACAAAGACTTTGTCAGGTAGGTGGTTTGCAAATATTTTCTACCAAATATTTGATTTGAACAGATATTTCACCAAAGAAGATATATGGATGGCAAAAAAGCACATGAAAAGATGCTCACCACCATTCCTCATTAGAGAAATGCAAATTAAACCCACAGTGAGACAGAACCACACACCTCTTAGAGTGGCTAGAATTAAAAAGATGACCATAGCGAGTGTTGGCAGTTTCTTAAAAAGTTAAAATACCCTAACATATCTGGCCATTCCACTTTTAGGTATTTACCCAAGAGAAAAGGAAATATACGTCCATATAAACTTTGTAGATAAATGTTCATAGCTTTATTTCTAGTAGCCAAAAGCTGACATAACCCAACATCCATCAATAAGTGAATGGATAAACAAACTGGTATATCCATATGATGGAATACTACGTGGAAATAAAAAGGAATAAGTACACGCAATAGCATGGATGAATCTCAAATTATGCCGAATGAAAGAAATCAGATCCTAACCCCAACATACTCTGTGATTCCACTTATATAAAACTCCAGAAATATACACTAATCTATAGTGACAGAAAGCAGACCAGTGGTTGCTTGGGTAGGGGGTGGTGGATGGAAGAGAGGGTTTACAAGGGACATGAGCATTCTTTTGTGGGTGACGGATGTCTTCACTATCCTGATTATGGTAATGGTTTCACGGGTATTTACATATGTCACATCTCATCAAATTATACCCACTAAATATGTGCAGTTTATTGTAAGTCAATTATACCACAGTAAATCTGCTAAAAACAAAACAAACAAAACAACAGAATGAAGGCCTTTAGGCTATGCTTCAGAAAAGACGATAAAATTTCCAAATAAAAACGGACTTAAGAATCAGTCCTCTAAGAATTTAAACTACAAAATATTAAGCATGTGATCTGCAAACAGATGATTCAAATTTTTTTTAGTTTACTGACATAACATAGTTTGAAACAAAAGTATGTCGATGACAAATCAGAGATTTTTTTTGTTTTTAAGCTTTTTCTTACTTTTGTCCAGTGATGATGGACATCCATTGTTCCCAGCATCACATGGCCCACTGCACTCATCCCGGACCGGTCTGTAAATATTACTGTACATCCTGATGATAAAACACAAACCTTTGGTCACTGTCCAAAGAGGCTTCATTCTTTCAGCACTGTGCAAATAATTCTGTAAATTTCATGTATCAACTCAGGATTAAATTCGGTAGAAACTTAAAGCCTAATTTTATGTCACTGTTTAATTCAAAGGAACAGATTTAAAAATTCAGCTGATATAAAGTCACATCTATCAATACAAAGACTTTTAACATTTAGCTTTCCTCTAGAATTTACAGATGTGTGTAGCCGTTAAGGGATATGGATTTGGGAAGTGAATGGAAATTGTTTACCTTTTGCATTTTTAAGGCTTTCCAAGTTCTGCTGGGCTAAGCGGCCTAAACTGTGCAGCTGGCTGCAGCGGTGGGCGATGCCCCAGCTCCTCTGCCACCTGGTCCAACAGAGCACACGGCCCATTAACACCCCTGTCCCCCCGGAGGGAGGCACACACGCGCCCCCACTGCTTGACTCCCGGGAAAGCCGAGGAGTTGCTTTCTCAAGGAGACACACAACATGTTTCCAAACTAACTCATGTTTCAAGAAGCAGCCAAATGGGAAATGAATCGTTTACCAGAGGGTAAACATCTTAGCACTATATTCAGCTATCCAAAGACTTAAAACAAGCAAATACACTGTGTTGTTTCTCTTAAAATAAGAGGATGAAATGGGGAAAACTTTGACAAAGATCTTTTCCTTCTTTACATTGTTCAATGACGATGATGATGTCTTGGATTGAAGTTTCAACTAGGAATTCCAGTTTGGTTTATCAGGATTTTTTTTATCATATTCTAGAGAAAATGATTTTTACGACATTGTATAATCTGTTCATTTTATAGATGAACATTATTACATCTCAGTGACAAAATGGAACTTGATATTCGCATGATGTCACAGAGGCGCTTCTGTGTATGTGTAAAGAGCACCGGTATTAAGTGGTGTCAGAAAACCAACCTTCGAATTCTAATTCTGTGATTGACTAGCTCTGTGACCTTCAACAAACTGCCTCTAGTCTTCCTAAGGTTCCTCTTCCTGCTTGCCCAGTGGGGGACACTTCTTACAGCACAGGTGGCGTAAATCACAGGGGATGAACATGTTGTGAAGGAGTAAGGCGCTCAACAGGCTTTCAGAAAACTTAGGTCCCTTCTTCATCCTAACACCAATTCTGATGAATGTCATTTCTGATAAAGTGAAATAGGCTTTCAAAATTATTCCTTTAACACACAATGTCATCAGTCACAATGCTTTTGTTGTGACTGTCCTTTTGTTGGAGACTTGGTTAATTTCCCAGTAAGCCGAGACACTCACGTCCACGGTCCTCAAATATTCTGGTCTCGGGACCCCTTTGCACTCCTAAAAACTGAGAACCTCGAAGAGCTTTTGTTTATATGGGTTATAGCTATTGATATTTACCATAGTAAGAATTAAAGCTGAGAAATTTCTCCACTATATTGTAAAATAATGTTTATTTCTCTTTATGTTTAAGAAATCCTTTCATTTTCCTGATCCATTCTGCCTTCTCACATCTTTTAAAATTTATTTAGAAAACGTTATTTTCATGCATATTAATTTGTTTATAAACCTTTAAGAAGGATCTTATTATTTTGTTTTTAGTTAGTGAAGTCTATGTTACTAGATTATAGAATTGGAAGGGCCCCCTCTAATCAAAGCTTGGATGTGATGAAAAGACAGCAGCTATCAGCACAAACCCAAACATCCCACACAGTCCAAGTGTAAACACTTTCCTCTGAAATTTGAATTATCCTGGACAACTATGATTTGAATACATAAGAATAGAACATATAAGTACTATCTGTATTCTGCAAGCCCAGGAAAAAGGTGCTGTTATGGTACCCAAATGGTCATTTGGTTTAATCTAAGTAAAAAGTCCTGATAATGATGGCTGAAAACAACAAAACAGGCTACAGCAAAGAGTAATAGAAGTTTAAGCTCCAGACCAGATGACAATATCTCCGGGATCTTGTAATGCAGAGTCCCATGACTGAATCACACCACCCCCTCCTTAGGGTTGTAACAGCTGTTAAATCTATTTTTATAATAAATAAAGATTCAGCATGTATCTTTATACAACTGTGATTTCTAAGTTTATGAAAACATTTAAAAAGTCAAGTTATAGTGACTACAGGTAATAATACTGTATTGCATTTTGTAAGTTGCTTAAAGAGTAGATCTTAAAAGTTCTCATCACAAGAAAAAAATTTTTTTGTAACTAGGTATGGTGACAGATGTTAACTAGACTTATTGTGGTGATCATTTTACAATGTATACAAATAATGAATTATCATGTAAAACACTTGGAACTAATGTTATATGTCAATTATACCTCAATTTAAAAAAAAGAAAAGAAAAAAAAGAAAAAAAGTCATGCTATATAACATAGAATAAAAGAATACAACATTTATTTTTTATCTCCCTTCCTCTTTTTAAACTTAAGTACCAGTCTTACATGATTGGGAAATAATTATTTTTTATACATTATGGGCATAGGAAAAGTGTATTTTTCTTACAAGCCCATTATGTTAAAAAAAAAACTATTATGCTAAAAATATCAGTATCTAAACTTTACTTCACTATTTTAAACAAGAAATTCACATTGATTTTCTTACATAAACATTTGATTACTTTCATAAAAAGATAACTGAATATTTAGTGAACACAATAATTAAAGATGCAAATATTTAACTGTTAGAAACCTTTACCAAAAGGTAATACATGTTTATTTTAATCTCTAAATTAGGTTTTCTCTTCTTCATTACCTGATATCCGAGAGCTGCAATTGATGGGACAGTTCATCTTTTAAACGATCTAGTTCTTTTCTAAGTGGCAAACTATTCTTCAGCTTTTTAACAGCACTTTTCCCATTGTTATCTAACCAGGATCTAGAAAGAAAAAAACAGAGATATACACTTTGCAATACTAACTATAACGCAAACATTTCTACTATTGAACGACGTGTTCATTGACTTAAAGCAGCCCCAGTGTTAAACCGAGTTTGCCATCAAACGTTTACCAAATTATAAGTACTGCTGCCAAGTCTATTCTTTTAGAGTAAATACTTCTAAAATAGGTTTCTTGGAGAACTGCCAGCATCTGTTAAATCATATTCTACTTATGACAACTTCCTTTGTCTATCAAAAAAATTCAATTTAAATTACACCCAGCCTGTTGCTAGACTTCCAGAGATGGGATGATTTTTAAAGAATTAAAGATACTTCAAACCTCACTTATGTTTACTGCACTTTTAGGCAGGCTGTACTGGACCGCCACGTGCATTGGTCATCTACAGGCGACCCTTTTCCTACTGGGGCACGTGAGCAGATGGTGCCCTAATGCAGCCAGACGGGGAAAAAGTCAATTCAGAAGACGCACCTAATGGTGCTGGTGACATTCAACAGGCGGTGTTTCCTGAGGCAGGGACTTGGGGAGGTAACTCTGTGGATTCTAGCTGGGTAGACCCTGTCTCTTGCTCCGTTTTCGTCTTGGTTGTCAGCACCCTGAGCTCGCCCCGCTCAGCCCCTCAGCTCTCTGTCCAAGTGCTCCCACTGGTCAGGCCTTACCAGTCTCGGTGTCTCCGTCCACACGCTCCTGTCGGGTGGGTCTGTTTGCCCCTTGGTTCCTTCCCACCCGACCAAATGCCCAGCTCTAGTCTCACCTCTCTCCACCTTTATTATTTTCCCCCGTCAACTACATCATAGGCTCAGCAGAAAGATGTTCTTTTAATTCTGCATTTCTTAGAACGTTTACCTCAGTGAAGTCTTAAAAGAGAAAATAAACATCAAAGTCGGCGTAAGGATTAGAAGGGGAGAGCTCTCAGACAAGAGCTGAGGGCAGCCCGGGTGGCCTCGTACCGAGCAGCACGGCCCCTTGGGAGGTTATCACTTCCTCGGTGTTATAATGGTCATGGCACAAGGGATGCTGGCTGTCGCTCAGAGTCTCTAGTCCCCCAGGGGAGTCTGGACAAACGAGAGGCCTGGGTGGTGCCTAGGAGGCTGAATGGCTGCTGCAGGAGTAGGCAGGGCAGAGTGGCAAGGTGACTCGGGGATCAGAGGAACATTTTGGGTCCAAGATGGTAGTGGTGGAGTGGGCCCTGCGTACAGCCGTGCAAGAGAAAGCTCCAGGGGGTTAGGGGGAAAATGGTCTAAAGCACCCCATCCCCAGGCCACCTGACACCCCCTGTGGGACACCTGTCAGTGATTGATGGTCAGGCGTTAGGATAACTCTGCAGAAGGGCTCATATGTCCATCTCAAAAGTGCTTGCCAAATAAACCTTTTTAAGGTTCCGTAATCATTAAGTCACTTTAAAGGTTTGAGATGTTGTGATCTACAACCTTTAAAAAATAATCAAGTTCAGGGAATTCCCTGGTGGTCCATCGGTTAGGACTCCCACTTCCACTGCAGGGGACACTGGGTTCTATCCCTGGTCGGGGAACTACCATCCTGCACGCTGCACAGTGCGGCCGCAAAAATAATAACAGTAATCAAGTTGAAACTCTCAGAACCAATCAACCATTATGCATGCATCAAATATTTATCCTGAAAGCCTAACAGTGTGTTGTGTTGGGAATATAAGGAAGATGCATCTAGTAAGGAATAGAGAGAGAAGCAATTGGAAGAGAATATATGAGCTTCTAGGAGAACAGAGGAAGAATTAAGTAATTCTGCCTGGAAGGTTCTACAGAGCAGGTGATATGTGACCTGAACCTGAGAGATGGATCAGAGTTTTCCAGGCAGGTTAGTGAAAGGGAAGGGCATGCCAACCACACCAGTGCACAGGGAAGTATAAGATGAACCAACGTGCCCAGATCACACGATGCCTAGAGGGAAGAGCGGTGTGAGATGAGACTGGAAAGGAACGTACGTGTGTGTGTGTGTGAGATTATAAAAGGTCTTGCACATTGGCGTAAGGAATTGGGACCTTTTCCTCTACCTAAAGATGTTCCACTTTTTTTTTTGGCCATACGGAGGGGCTTGCAGGGATCTTAGTTCTGGAACAAGGATTGAGCCTGTGCCCCCTGCAGTGGAAGCTCGGATCCCTAACCACTGGACCGCCAGGGAATTCCCTATATTCCACATTTGTTTGATTCACTAAATGTGTGCAGTCATTAATAATTCTTCCTACTCCCCCTTTAAGAATACTGGTAGTGATTTTATTTCTGCTTTCTGTGTGAGAAATAAAATAATATCTTACTTTATATCACGATTATTAGCTCTTACAATTTTTCAACCTTCTCATTTATTAAGTCATATGTGTTAATCAATTTACTTTAAATTATGTAATAGAAAGGATGATTTTTTGACAGATGAATTACCAAATGGCATACCATGTGGGGTTTGGGGACCAAATGTCTTAAACTGTAGACTGAAATATAATCTTATGATTATATATTCATGACCTGATTGTTGGAATTCTTACATTTAGTGTATAAAATTTAACTGATCTAGTTTAACAATTTTTGTGTTTTGTCTCTAAACACTGAGATGAAAATGAAGGTTCTATACATGGCATTTTCTTTCTTTCTTTCTATCATCTATCTATCTATCTATCTATCTAGATATTAGATCTATCTATAGATATAAAGACAAAGATACATGTTTCCTAGCTCTGGCCACTGAGAAGTTCAGTAGCAATTGAGACATGCACCACCCAGATCTTGGTTTCTAAAAATCATTCCCTCCTAAAAAGAACCAGAGCTTCTCGGCAAAAGGGTTCAATCAAACACTGGGCCAGGGAAAGTCCAGATGAGCCTGGAACACCTTGGTGAACCAGGAAGTAAGAGAGTTCTCAAAGAATGATGGGGACATAGGAGCCGGCTTGAAGGGATGATAAGGTTAGAAAATTGCCATTTGGCAACCATCATCATAATATGTGATTCAGGCAAAAATCATCAATGAGCACTAGAGCTAAGGGGTAAAATTTCAGTGTTAAAAGAATATTTACATAGCCCTAAGTATCTCCTCAAAAGAAACTAACTGAAGGGAAAAATAGTTCCTTTACTGGGGAAAAAACTGGGAGACACCACCTTAATCAAATGATCCAAGTTAATATCACTAGTAATGGGATAATCAACATCATATGCCTCATATATAGCACTGAAAACAACACACTTCACTTTCGGGGTATTCCTGCCAAATATGAATAACCTGACTCTAATTATGAGAAATACTAGATAAACTCAAAACACTCAAATTGAGGGACATTCTACAAAATAACAGCAAGGTAATGGAAGACAAGAAAACACTGAGGAACCATTCCCGATTAAAGGAGGTTACAGAGACTAAAGTTATGACTTATAATTTGAAAAACAATGACTTAGCCTATAAATAAGGAGAAGAGTGAATAATTGTATCATATGAGTTAAAGCATGATTATAACATTTCCAAATATCCTACAGAAATAATTCCAATATTGTAATTGTCCAATGTGGCATTTTGTGGACACTAAGAGGATTCAGAGCTTAGACAATGAAAGTGAAATAAAACTTTGTGTGCAAACTTCAAATAGAAAAAATGGAAGTCTGACATTTACTAATATCTCAGTAGCTAACAGAATAGCATTTAAATGGTCTTTCCATAGTTCAATGACATGTTTTTTTCAGTGGGATAGACATTACATATGGGATAATTTGTTTACATACAAATGGATCCTGTTGTCTCCTTGCAAATACAAATTCTATAAATGCAATACATTTTAGTTATAAAATTATTTGATAATCAGAGAATATATGCAAAATATGGAAATACTAAAAGCTACAATACAAAGTAGCATTTTCTAATTTTTTTTAGGCTGGCATATTCTTTTTATTATAGTATAAAATTAGAAAACCTTACAAATTAAACATTTCATTATAGCGTTTTTATCACTATAAAGTGATTTTACAGTAAGATAAAGCACAATTTTCTGAGAAATTCCAAATTACACAGCATGTCCTAGAATGTAGATTGAAATGTAACTGCCAGATATAAGAAGAAAATAGATTAAATGGAGCTTTTATGACCTGATAATTCTTCTATGTTGTGTTTTTAAAAACTCAACTAATTTATTTTCATAATTTCTGTTTTATTTCAGCCTGCATGTCTCTGCAGAAACATAAGGAAAATTATTTGAAAGTTTACACTAAATAAAACTGTTATATTTTCTCTTTTTAACATTATATTCTGAAATATTAGAAATAACATGCTTTCAAGATAAAATTTTGATCAGGTGAATGCAATTTGTAAATCAGGTGAAGATCAGCTGGATGTAAATTTGCAGAATTATTTCTATGCTCCCTCTGAACTGTGTAATTCAGCATGTGCTCCTTAGGAGTCCTCTCCTATAACTACATATATAATAAAGATGAGGTAAACAATACAAGAATGAAAATAAAAACAAACCGTATATGGCCAAAATGACCATGGTGGTGAAGAAGTTTTGTCCGAGTTACAGCTACCCTAAATCTCCTATGGGACAGTCACTCCATTCATATGATTTGAAAGCTCCCAATGGTTCAACAATTTTATAATTATTTGCAAAATAATAACAAATTTAAAAAATTAGGACTTCTCTGGCGGTCCAGTGGTTAAGACTCCGCACTTCCAATGCAGGGGGCTCGGGTTCGATCCCTGGTTGGGGAACTAAGATTCCACGTCCCACGTGGCATGGCCAAAAAAAAATTAATAACTGAAACAAGAAACTGATACCAACACCACTCTGGCTTTGATGACATAAGCTCCTGGAATCCTTACTGGGAAAAACTAACATAAAACAAAACCTTGAACAAACCCTCATCAGGGTCCCCGCAAACTGGGCAACATCCATAGTTGGGAAAAGGTCAAGATTGGCTGAAAGGGGTGCTGGGCCTGTGTGAACACACTGGACCAGGGAGACCAGGTTAGGTTATGGAAATAAGAGATATGAAATCTTCCAAATTCATACAACTGTCATAACCGGGGCATAGGCCCTCTAAGGCATGCTGGTAAAGGCAACAGATTTTTTTTTTGCGGCATTTAGTCTATACTGTAATTTACCCAAAGGGCCCAAAGAGCAGCATGTATTCCTTTTCTTGCCTTTTTTCAGCGTAGAGCTGTCCTCTCCTATCCTACCCAGCCTGGACCCTCTGCTCTAAAATTATACCTGATAAGCTAAACTCAAACTCTATGAGGTGTGATAATCTGGTTCAGGTAAGTCACTAACATATCCATGTTCAAGAAATATAACACAAGGACCTCCGATACAAGCATGAAAAACTAAATGAATCAGAAATCTCTAACCGGTCGATTTTAGAAGAGAAGCTTTGAGTAGGAAGATTTAAGGTGATACCAGTCAACTCTCAATATTCTCTAGCCCAAGAAAAATATATGGAAGTAAAAGATATGAAACAGCATTACACCAAGAACCAGCCACAGCCCTATTCCAGCTCTTTTGTAAGCAACTCTAAATACTGTCTGTTTCATTTAGAATAATTCAATATTAATTTTAAATCAGTTTTAAAGTGAATGCAAGATCTCTCTTATAAACAAGGCTAAAACATGTAATGCTTTATTGTTGTTAATTTCATTTGTCAAAGCTAAGAAAACAAAGGTTCTATCTGGCTATGAATGGGTTTACTTCATTGTTTGACAAGATACATAGCTATTGACAACTGAATTTGGATAATAATGATCAATAAATTAGACAGTTATATTTCCACTGATTTCAATTTCTAAAACAGTGGTCTATTTAATGTATGTTGCTATCTTCTTTAAGAGTAGACAAATCAAAATGACATGTTTTGAGCCTGTCCTGGTAATTGTCAACATGAGAGCTGGAATTTAAAACGAAGTATACCTCTGGAGGAAATGAAGAATTCATAGTAACACAACTCATGTACGCTCAGAAAATTTCCTTAAGACAATGTATCTCTTGCTAAAAACAGCAGATACTTTTCAGTTAACACTAATGAAACTAACAGAGGCACTGTTTTAAAACAAACGGTCCTCTACATTCATTGCTGAGTCACTTCTACTGCTACCATCTGTATGAAGCTATTTTACATTTCCATATTAAACCTTGAGTTCTCCACACCCAGCCTCCAGCACTTCACATTCACACTTTTCCAACAATTCTTTAATTCAGTGAAATAAAAATGCTGGTTGGGTCTTATGAATCTACAAAGCAGATTAGTAGAAAGATGATTAAAACATGTTCCCTACTCTTAAAAATGCATTATCTAGTAACATGTAATATAATATAATGTAAGAGTGTCTACTTTTATTAAAGGCTGAAGAATTTTATTGGATGCTACATACAAATAAGGAAATTATAAATACTCAGCTTGGGCAAGGAACCAATGGAATAGCACATATCTTGGTGAACTGGCTTTTCCCAGTACCAGTCTGTTTTCATTGTTTGCCAGCTGACTACCTCTGAGTTCTGGATCCCTGGGACAATCTTTTCATGATAGCTACACATCTAGCTCCAGACCAAAATTGTACCCTATGAAACACTCAACTGAACCACTGAATTTCTTTTTTCCTGAATTTCTAATTGCTGAATTTCTTTAATATGTTATTCTAAAGCCTCTTGACTTAAGGTCCAACAACTCTCATTCTTGCTTTTATGCCTTGACTTATCCAATCTCACTTTTTTTCTATACCAAAAGGTAGGTCAGACATTCCCAAGTTTTTGTTCATCTGGACACACTGTGAGATAATTAGAACAATGGGTATAAGCAGAAGTTTCATGGGCTGGATCCCAGTGCATGCAAGGCTGAGACCCTCTCTTCTAGCTCATGTTTTTTGTTTTTTTTGTTTTATCTTTGGCTGCGTTGGGTATTTGTTGCTGCATGCAGGCTTTTCTCTAGCTGAGGCGAGTGGGGGCTACTAACCACAAATAAGTTTAGTTAAATAAAAACTCTTACATACGTTAGGGTTGTTTCCATTCTCCAGACTTGCTCGAGGTCTTCATCAGGGTCCTTGAACCCAGTAAAGGAGTAGTAAGACTTGTCCCATTTGATGGGCCTGTCAGATATCCTTTTGGCCTCTTTGAGAGGCTGGGAATGCACATTAGTATTCAAGCTTTGGATATGTTCAATAGATAAACTGCAGGAGTTGAGAATATATAACACTGTGCTTAGCAGATCTCTGGTGTGCAAAGTAAATTTGACTGCTCGAAATCCTAGAGAATATAATTCCCCCAAACAGTTAATACAGGTGATTATTTGCTTTACTTGAAAAACAGTTTTTCATACATTTATAGAATCAAAATCTTTTAAAACACTCCATTACTGATTAAAATTCATCCTATTGGAAAATCATCTGTAAATGGAAAACTACATCCCTTCTCCAAAACTATACCACACTACCTCCATCTTCATGAAGTCCTCTGTCAGCTCCCTTTTCTAGTTTGGCACCAGTGACCAAACCCACCCCAGCCCAAGAAGGGGATTGAGAATATTTTCAATGCTGTTCATAAATTTGGTCTCTACAGTCTAAGGGATGGAAAAGCTCTCCTATGAGCAAGTGTCCAGCAGACAGGGTGTCCAGCACTAAAGAGAAGGGGGAGGGGGGAGGTAGGGGAGGGTGGGGCAGGCTGCCCTGGGACAGTGGTTCAAGGAGGGGGGCCAATCCAGTCTCGGTGGTCACAGAAACCCATCTCAAATTTTCTCTGCGGTTGAAAGAGACTGTCCTCATACTCCCCCATCCAACTAGCTAGGGACACAATATTTTCAGAAGTGACTCAAAATTCCCAAATTTTTTAAAAGTTAGCACTTCACAATCTGACTTTAATGCAAGTAGTCAGTGGGTTCAGGGTAGTAATCTAACTTACGTCAACAGCAGGAAATCTACTGGTTCCCCTGCACCTTTATTGGGTGTTAAACATGGCGCTAGTTGCATTTACATAACTTTTCAATGAACACTGTCACCAGTGCCATTATTATCTCTCTTTTCAAATGTGAAGAAGCAGAGGTTCGAGGAGGTTAAGAAGCGTGAAGTGAGGGCTTAAATCTGAGCTGCCACCAAGCCAAGCATTTTCCCCATTATAACATGCTGACTCTTTTTTCTTTCTTTGGAAAAATTTTTTAAATTGGTTTTGAAAATTATACAAGCGTTATATAAGTACATCCTTCTTGTAAAATTATATATACAAAGTAAAAGTCTCCTGTTGACAGGCACACAACCTCACACTTTCACTAGATGTAACCCTATTGACATTTAGGTACACAAGCATTTAGACCTGCACTGCCTAATATGGTAGCTACTAGCCATATGTGTCTATTTATTGATAAAATTAAATTGACTGAAATTAAATAAAATTTTAAATTCAGTTCCTGGTCATACTAGCCCCACTTCAAGTGCCCAGCAGCCACATGGCGCTAGCACCAGCTGGACCACACAGCGCTCATACAGAACAGTTACATCACCGCAGAAAGCCCTCTTGGACAGCACTGCTCTAGACCTTTGCTATGTGCTCTGTGTGTATGTTATATATGATATATACGCTTATGTGTTTGCACAAACACACACCCACAGTGTGAATTGTTCCTTTTTAACATATAAACTGCACCATTCTGGATCTATGACTTTGAACTTGCTTTTGTTATTTAACCTTGGTGACTCTTCCATTATCTGTATGTATACATCATTCTCTTTCTTTTTAGTAGCGCTATACTAATCCACATAATCAATGCAGCGCAATTTATTTAACACTTCCAAAACTGATGACTATAAAAGTTGTTTCTAATTTTTCACCATTCCACAGAAGGCCGAAATGTGTTTTCTTGTCTTTGCCACCGATGAAAGTCATCGCAATGTAAATCATGCTCAGAGATACCTACTATGCCTGCCACATAGATTTACAAAATGTAGAACATGCAAACTAAGAAAGATTTTTTAGTTGAATCATTGATGGTAAAGTGAGAAATACTGGTAGGAAAATTATTCTAGTCAGTGAAAGAGGAAAGGAAATGCAAATTCCTGCATTTGAGGTTAGGAAAAAATAGTTTATCCTCAGAAGAGGTAAGTCAAGGAGTAAATCCCAGTTTCTCTCTTAATTTATTAATTCCATTAATTGTTTAATCCAAGGTCAGGGCTGCTATATAGTGTGGAATGCCTGTACCAGATTGCATATATCCTTTATTGGAAAATATTACCTAATTAATTTAGTTTGCATTTGATTACTGAGGCTAAACGTTTTTGTATCTTATTGGCTATATATGTGTATTATTTCCTGAACTGCCAAGACATTGTGTTTGCCCATTTTTGCAACCAGGCTGCTCTGTTTTCTTCTTGACTCCTAAGAACTACTTATATACTAACATTATCTTTTTGTCACTTATGCTGTATGTCTTCTCCCATTTTTAATTTATTTTTTATAATCTATTTTAATAAATGGTTCAAAGTTAACCATTAACTGAAAGTAGAGGATTTTTCTCTTTACCCAGCCAGAGCTGATGACCGCTATTTGTTTTAGCATTAGTTCACAGAAAGCTCTTGGTAAATCTTTAAACTGTTTTAAAGTTCATTCTAAAAATAAAGTTATTTCCTCAAGGATCACAAAAAGGATGGACAGACCCACATTCATCCTTAGTTTAAAGTATCACTGGATCATGGCTAAAGCAGTGACAAAGGATAAAACAGAAGGCTGTACATGAAGACTGATCAGATTTTACAAACAGCATGAGGCTGGAGTTAAAGGGTTCAAGACCCCTATTCTGCCTCCATGGTCCTGGGACATTACTAAGTTACAATTGGGCAAATACTACCTTCCTCACAGGGTACTTTGAGGACTAAAGAGAATGTAAGCTATATTTTTTAAAGATACAAATTGTTATATAGACATTTAATACTTAAAACGGCACTGAAATAGGAAGGGGACAAATAGGAACACTTCAGTTTTCTAGTCAGAAAAGTTTAAACATAAAAAATGGCTCATCAAACACATGCAACCAGGAACAGAATCTAACTCCAGGAAAACACTCAATTAAATGATATTATTTCCTATGACAAGGCTTCGATCCAAAGGTCTTCTAGCAACGTTAGACAGATCGGATACATCACACCAAGCCTGCAAGGGACACATGAGAAATAAGAAACGTACCGGAAGTGCTGAAGTGTTCCTGGCCATCAGAGGAGTTCTGGTCTGTTTCTCTGACATAAAACATAAGCTGGGTTGGTTTCAAAGACTTGAAGCCTGGTTTCTGGAGGTTTTCTAAGTAGGCACTTAATCTCTTAAGAGAATTTTCATTGACTTCCTGGAAAAAAATGTTAAGAGGCATTTATACACAAAATAGAACAAGGAAACATCAGAAATTATATCCCGACCTTTTAAACACATTATTGAGTGTATTAAAGAATTTAGTATTAAAAAATGGTGGGATTTCATAGCTCCTCAGTACAGGATAAAATTGGATCCACACCTCACAATTTGGAACTCCACAGGGATGAGATGTAAAAAAAAATGTGGCCACATAAGTACTAGAAGAAAACATGGCTGAGATTCTTTATAACTTAGATGTGGAAAAAGCCTAACTATGACTGAATATCCCAGGTAATGAATGATTGATAAATCCAGTTACATAAAAAAATTTAAAAACTTAATATAGCACAGGGAACTATATTCAATATCCTGTGATAAACCATAATGGAAAAGAATATAAATACATATATATGTATAACAATCACTGTGCTGTACAGCAGAAATTAACACATTGTAAATCAACTATACTTGAATTAAAAAAAAAAACTTAAGAAAAGAACACATTAAAAACCACACACACACACACACACACCAAGCAGTCTACAGACAAAAACCGAGTAGAAGAAAATATTTGCAAGTTCTTTCTTTTCTTTTTTTTTTTTTGGCCGCCCTGTTCAGCTTGCGGGATCTTACTTCCCTGACCAGGGATTGAACCCAGGCCCACCGCAGTGAAAGCACCAAGTCCTAACCACTGGACCACCAAGGAATTCCCCAATTTGCAAGTTATTTCATAGCAAAGAGCTAATTTCTCTCTATATAAAGGGCTCTAAAAATGCCCTTTCAGAGATTGGTTGAATTATGGTATCTTCATTCAATGGAGTGCTACACAGCCAAAAGGAAAAAAAAGGGAAAGAATATGACACAGATGGTATTTAGGAATGTACATAGAGTGATCTCTAGGATGTATTGTTAAGTGAAAAAAGAAATGTCTTTTAGTGAAGGAATAGCTCCAAGAAATGGCATAAATAATAACTCTGCTTCTTATCCCTATAGGTCTCTTCTGAGAAACACAGTGTGATCTGAAATTAGGAACAGTTTGTTTTTGTTTGTTGAATTTATTACAATATACCGCTCTCAGCTATATTGTGTTGGGGGTTTGATGATTCACCAGAAGGATTTACAGAACTCAGAAAAGCTGTTATACTCACAGTTACAGTTTATAACAGCAAAAGGATACAGATTAACATCAGCAAAGGGAAAAGGCATGTAAGGTGGAGTCCCGTAGGGACCAAGTGCAAGGTTCCAGTTGTTCTCTCCCAGGGGAGTTGTACAGACAGCGCTTAAGCCCCCAGCAAGGACGTGTGACAACACATGAAAAGTGCTGCCAACCAAGGAAGCTCATCCAAGCCTTGGGGGCCAGGGCTTTTACTCGGGCACTACATGCCCACATGACTGACCACAGCTATTCAGTCTCCAGCCTCCCCAGAGGGCCTCAGACATGAGAAAACAGGCATTCACCATAAAATACATTGTTGGCATAAACTATCTGGTGTGGCCCAAGGCCCCGGCACACAAAAACATTCTTATCGGGCAAGGATATCCCAGGGGCTCAGAGCTCATCTCCCAGGAGGCACTGAAGGGCCAGTACTGAAGCCAGGCATTTCTTGCAACAAAGCAACCCAAGCCTGCTGAGTTCACCTTTTATAGCACACAGAAGTTTTAGTAAAAAAAAATAGGTACACTGGTAGAGGAGGGAAACCAGTCACCTAGTACTAAGCTTAATTTTTCCTCACACGTTGGATTTAAAAACTTTAAATTATTAAACATTAAATTAAATTGTATTAATTTATGACATCCCCAATAATTTATATTAAATTATGACATCTCCAAGGTAGTATTTTTCTGTTGATTCAATTTACTAATTACTTAAAAAGGATCTGACTTCGAATAGCCAATATATATATATATATATATATATATATATATATATATACACACACACACGCATATATATATATATATATATATATATATATATATATCAACTATCATAAACAAAATATTTTCCTAAAGCAAAGAAGCAAAACTGATTTATTTTCCACAGCAAGTAGAAAAAAAGCAATACAGGGAATTCCCTGGCGGTCCAGTGGTTAGGACTCCTCGCTTAGTTGGGGAACTAAGATCGTGCAAGCCGCAAGGCATGGCCCCCACCCCCAAAAAAGGGGGAAAAGCAACACAATAATGTTCTAATTTTCAAGAGTTTTAAATTCCTTTTCATGTTAAACCAGGTGTCAATGTTAAGGAAGATAAAAGGAACCAATGAAGTTATTCCAAAGCATCTGGCTTTGTAATCTATTATCTAACATTAAAAAATAGTGACCTTCCTAACTAAGTTCATCATGAGTTTGTATTCCTTGAGCAGACATTAACTGATGATATAGGGAAGTGGACCAGAAGCATGCAACATAAGGAAAAACTATTTGGGCACTGAAAAACCCTCCTTGCATCAACCTTAAAAAAAAGGACTGATCATGGTATCAGAGCCCTTAAATTTTCCTTCAAACCCTCAATTTTACTTTCAAACCTGGTACAGAAAATATGATTACTAATACTCTAAAGAGTTTACGTGATATCTTTATTGCCTGCATAAAACATGACAGCTTTCATTAAAAAAAACAATAGTTTTAGTTTCAGTTTTCAGTATCTATAGTTCAAAGCACTGATTATTCCACCATGACAAAACAACCCCAATTTATAGAACTCTCTGTATTATACTGTAGCAAAGGTAAAAAACTAAACAGAAACATAGACTAAATGTTAAATAGTAAAAAAATAATTGTTTACCCTTTCCCTGGGGTGCTGTCCAAAGAAATCTGGATGTACAGCAAAATAGAATGGCCTCAAGGCATTGACTGCTTCAGCTCCCGATAAAGCTCTTGAGTAGAGAAACCAGTATGGAAATATCTTTCCTGGACATAACCTTTTTAAAAGATATGGATTTATTATTCACCAGAGCACTGACATGGACACAAATCCCCCGTGTATAAAGTGACAGTAGCATTAAGATTACTGTGTATGGAAAATACCGTAGAAATAAGACAGAAACCAAAGTGTAAAATTTTGTGGGTTTTTTGAAATCTACAAAAGTTTTGAAAGCAGTGAGTCCCACATGATTTCTTTTCTTTTTCTTTTTTTAAAATTTATTATTTACTTTTTTTTTGGCTGCACTGGGTCTTAGTTGTGGCACGCGGGATCTTTCGTTGTGGTGCGCAGGCTCCAGAGTGCACAGGCTCAGTAGTTGCGGCGTGCAGGCCCTAGCGTGCAAGTGGGCTTCAGTAGTTGTGGCACATGGGCTCAGTAGCTGCGGCATGCGGGCTTAGTTGCTCCGTGGCATGTGGGATCTTCCCGGACCAGGGATCGAACCCGTGTCCCCTGCATTGGCATGTGGATTCTTAACCACTCCGCCACCAGGGAAGTCCCAAGACATTCCTTTTAACAATGACTATTTACTGAGATATTCATGTACATAATAGTTAATTAAAAGTACTAATTATTGCCAAATATGTTTTAGAAATCTAAAACTTCACATGTCATTTTTATGTAACAGATCCAATTTTATTTTGGTTATATACTTTGAGCCAAATAAACACTTTATTTATCTCTTTTGACTTGGCTACCAAGAAGCCAGAACAAAATTTGATGTTTGAATAATTGTCTCATGAGTTCTATTTTTTTTAACAAATGATCTTTCTCTAGAGGGTATCTGGTCTCCATTTTGATTACCCTATATATGCCTATTACTGTGCCAATTAAATTTTACTGAACTCCTTAAATCCTTTCTTGAAGTAGATAGGGTTTAGACAATCTACTATTTACTATATAAATAGCAAATATAATAGTCAAATGACCTTACTATCCAATTTAAATGTAACGTGGTTTTCTATATGACGGCAATAGACTTGAGGGCAACATGGTAATAAGAACTGTGCTAAGGACAAACTTTATCTTTTTTCCTCTTAAACTTTTCACACTGAACTATTTTGAAAGATGGTATTTTTTTCACCTTCTACTCTGAATGGACTCTTGGGAGAATGGACCTGGATGTTCACATGAATTTTCTGTTTCTTTTTTTATTCCTGCCCTCCACCATATTATCCACAAAATAGTCAGAATTTGATAAATTATAATAAATTGAAATTAGCTAAACACCTAACAGATTCCACACCCCTCCACCCCCACAAATACTAATAACAGATGGAACCACAAAGCTTACCTCCTCACAGGTCTCAGGTGGCAAAACATTTCTGAATATATATGTAGGTCAACTTCCAGGCATCCATTAATCACTTAAAAAGTTAAGCAGATACCAGTAATGAACAAGTGGAATTTGAAATTAAAAACACATTACCATTTACATTAGCACCCCCCAAAATGAAATACTTAGTTATAAATCTGACAATATATGTACAAGATCTATATGAGGAAAACTGTAAAACTCTGATGAAAGAAATCAAAGAAGAATTAAATAAATGGAGAGATATTCCATGTTCATGGATAGGAAGACTTGATATTGTCAAGATGTCAGTTCTTTCCACCTTGATCTACAGATTCAATGCAATCCCACTCAAAATCCCATTAAGTTATTTTATGGAAATCAACAAACTCATTCTAAAGTTTATATGTAGAGGCAAAAGACTCAGAATAGCCAACTCAATACTGAAGAAGAATAAAGTTGGAGGACTGACACTACTGGACTTCAAGACTTACTGTAAAGTTACCGTAATCAAGACAGTCTGGTACTGGTGAAAGAACAGACAAATAGATCAATGGGACAGAATAGAGAGCCCAGAAATAGACCTACAAAAATATAGCCAACTGATCTTTGACAAAGGAGCAAAGGCAATACTATGGAGCAACAATAATCTTTTCAACAAATGGTACAGGAACAACTGGACATTTACATGCAAAAATATTAATCTAGTCACAGACCTTACACCCTTCACAAAAGTTAACTCAAAATGGATCAAAGACCTAAATGTAAAACAAAAACACTATAAAATTCCTAGAAGAGTACCTAGGAGAAAACCTAGATGACCTAAGGTATGTCAGTGACTTTTTAGATACAACACCAGACACACAATCCATGAAGGAAAAGAACTGATATGCTGAATTTCATTAAAATTAAAAATTTTGCTCTGCAAAAGACAATGTAGAGAGAACAAGAGGACAAACCACAGACTGGGAGAATATATTTGTAAAAGATACACATATCTGACAAAGGACTGCTATCCAAAATATACAAAAAACATTTAAAACTCAACAATAAGAAAATGGACAACCTGATTAAAAAAATGGGCCAAACACCTGAACAGACACCTCCTGCAAGAAGATATACAGATGGCGAATAAGCATATGAAAATATGCTCCACATCATAGGTCATCAGGGAAATGTAAATTAAAACTATGAGATACTGCAACACACCTATTAGAATGGCCAAATCCAAAACACTGACAACACCAAATGCTGGTGAGGATGTGGAGCAACAGGAACTCTCGTTCATTGCTGGTGGGAATGCAAAATGATACAGCCACTTTGGAAGACAGTTTGGGGCTTTCTTACAAAACTAAACATACTCTTAGCATATGATCCAGCAACCACCCTCCTTAGTATTTACCCAAATGAATTGAAAACTTGTCTACACACAAACCTGCACACGGATGTTTATTGTGGCTTTATTCTTAATTGCCAAAACTTGGAAGCAACCAAGATATCCTTCAGTAGGTGAGTGGATAAACTGTAGTACATCCGGCCAATTGAATATTATTCATTGCCAAAAAGAAATGAGCTATCAAGCCATGAAGAGACATTGAGGAAATTTAAATGCATATTACTCAGCAAAAGAAGCCAATCTGGAAAGATTATATACTGTATGATTCCAGCTCTATGACATTCTGGAAAAGGCAAAACTATGGTGATAGTAAAAAGATCAGTGGTCGCCAGGGGTTGGAGGAGAGGGAGGGATGAATAGGTGGAGCACAGAGGATTTTTAGGACAGTGAAACTACTCTGTATAATAATACTACAATGGTAGGTACATGTCATTATACATTTGTCCAAACCCGTGGAATGTACAACACCAAGAGTGAACCCTAATGTAAACTATGGACTTTGGGCAAGAATGAAGTGTCGATTTAAGTTCATCGATTGTAACAAATGTACAACTCAGGTGTGGGAGGCTGTGTGTGGGGAGGGGGTATGTGGGAACTCTTGTACTTTGGTCAGTTTTGCTGTGAACCTAAAACTGCTCTAAAAAATAAAGCTTTTTTTTTTAAAAGGTTAAGCAGATAAAAGGGGGAACATGATTTGAATCACATGGACTTTTCCAATAATTTAGAGCTTCAGCAAGAATTTCAACTATACTATAGTCTCCATGTCAACTGACCAAGTGATTTTAAAAATTCTATGAGCAACCTGTCTTGAAATGCCACATTATTCACATGATAATCACCAGGTAAAAAATCCTTTCTTCCCCCGGCTTATGAAGCTCTGAGCCTGTGGGGCAGTGTATTTGCTCAAAACAAACCACCATGTGGCTCAAGTCCTATTCTGTCAAATCTTAAGAATTAAAAAGTTTATGCTAACACATATATATGGAATCAAAAAAAAAAAAAAAAAAAGGTCATGAAGAACCTAGTGGCAAGATGGGAATAAAGACACAGACCTACTAGAGAATGGACTTGAGGATATGGGGAGGGGGAAGGGTAAGATGTGACAACGAGAGAGAGTGGCATGGACATATATACACTACCAAACGTAAAATAGATAGCTAGTGGGAAGCAACCGCATAGCACAGGGAGGTCAGCTCTGTGATTTGTGACCACCTAGAGGGGTGGGATAGGGAGGGTGGGAGGGAGGGAGACGCAAGAGGGAAGAGATATGGGAACATATGTATATGTATAACTGATTCACTTTGTTATAAAGCAGAAACTAACACACCATTGTAAAGCAATTATACTCCAATAAAGATGTTAAAAAAAAATAAAAATAAAAAGTTTAAAAATTTTTTTCATAATGCAGTTAATATATCTGAAGCAAGGTAATGAAGCAAAACTGCCATTAACAGGATAATAGAAAGATGTATTTAAAAGACAAATCAAGAATTACCTATTTAAAAAGTGCATTTGCAAACAACAGTGGGTGCTTCCATTTATTTTCTGGTTGACTGGTGTGGCAAGACCCTCTTGGATACAGAATGTGTTTATAGGTATTCATTTAAATGTTTAAAAACTTGATTTTTATTTAACCATTCACCTTGCTATTTTGTTTGAGACAAATACGGATAGCAGAAATACTCCTACCATTTGGAAGATTTCTGAGATTCAATGGAGATACAATGAGGAAGAAAGAACCGTTTTGACTAAAGTTTCAGTGCTGCCCACGACCGACTGAATTCTCACTAAACGTCATTATGAAGTAACTGAACAATCTCGACTTAGTTAAGATAGAACAGGTACAAGCCTCCAAGCTTGCAAAGAAGAGACCAGAAGAATATACATATCCAATCCAGAACTGGCTCTCTTTAGGTGGTAGGATAGGAAGCCCTTTACTTTTTTTTTATTTCCTAGTTTATTTACAATGAGCACGCGAAGTATGCTCTTAAAAAAAAAACAAAAAACAATGCTTCTAGCATACAAAATTAAACAATGAAAAGGAATAGAGCAGGAATACGTGTTGTTCATTCAGTATTTAAGACAGGCCCCTGGCCCTGGGAAATCTGTCCAGTGACAGCTCTAGACTGTGATCCCAGTCTAGCTCAAGAAGAAAACAGCCCCTCACATTCACGCACAATGACGTTTCATTTTTAATATTAGTAAGAAAATTTATGCCACTTAACTGCAAAGATACTAATAAATGAGCTAAAACTTGGGTAAGAAACGAGGAATAATACTCGAGGGGCATATGATCAACCAAGAATATGAATGGGCATAGATGAAAATAATATGCAGCCAAGTTCTAACCATCATCCTTTTCAGCATAAAATGATCCTATAAGAAGCCTTGAAAAGTCAGAAGTACTGAACAATGGAAAGCACTTAGGCCTACCATTGCAACAATGATGTAACCTGTTCTAATGGTCTGTTGCAGCAGTATCTTAGAAGTTCATGAAATCACAATGTCTCCATCTGATGTGCAATGTAGGTGATCCAAGTCATACTCTACTCCCCATTTTCCAAAGCAAGACATCAAAACAAATAAAACAGTGAAAAGGAACTGTCATGATCACTGATTTGAAATAGAAGTTAAAGCACACTAAAAAGACAATAAAATTTTTGGAAGTTGATTTAGAAAAGACTGGCTGTCTCCAATTTGATTCACGAGCAATTTGAGAGGCAGGCAGCCAAGTTACACTGTTTAGAAATGTACATATCTAAACACCTATAAATAAGAATTGTTAGGAGGGATTTCCCTGGCAGTCTAGTGGTTAGGACTCAGTGCTTCCACTGCAGAGGGCACGGGTTCCATCCCTGGTTGGGGAACTAAGATCCTACATGCCTTGTGGCCAAGCCACAAAAAAAAAAAAAGAATTGTTAGGAAAAGCTGATTTAGCTAAGAAAGAAACTTACAGGATTTGTCTTAAGAGTTACTTCAGAATTAGTCTCCAAAGAGTCACTCACAGCAAAGTTGCAAAAATTAGGGATTGTATCCTCAGTGACTTTCAAACATGGAGCATAAAGTATGTCATGCAGAGAATTATGGAGCATGTTTTAGAAGTGATTCTGTCAAAAATAATCAAAGCAAAAAAAAAAAAAAAGTTTCTGTATTTAAAAGTCCGGGTCTTCAGTTGTCCAGAAAAATAATTCATTCATTGTTCACTCTGTAATCATAGGGTATAATTAAACTTAGTATTGAGCAATGACTTAAAAAGGACATTAATACTTGGAAGTGTGACAAGAGATTCTCCCAATGAAAATAAAATGTTTTCAAATACAAGTCTGAACATTAAATCATGGTTTCTAGATTTAGAAAGAACTTTAAAAAAGATTAGGCTACTATAGGTTAAGAGTTAGGTATTTTCTGCCTGCTTTTTTGGTGAGTTGGCTATTTCCTAAAAAGGTTCACACTGCAATAAAGAGAATTCGAATCTAGACTTGTGCTGCCTAATAAGGGAGTCCCTAGCACATGTGGCTACTGTGAACTGAGACGTGTTTTAAATGCAAAGTACCCATTGGATTTAAAAGATTTAGTATGAAGAAAATGCAAAGTATCCCATTAATAATTTTTTATCCTGATTAGATGTTGAAATGATAATTTATTAATTTCACCTGTTTCTTTTTGCTTTTTTAAAAGCAAAACACGACCTGGTCTTTTGTGATTTACTACCAGAAAAATTTAAATTACACCTGTGGCTCATATTGTATTTCTGTTGGATGGCGTTGACCTAGGCCAATTCAAGGCAAATTTAAGTGAACATGACACTGTCAGGGAAGGCTCAGTAATTGTGGCCCACGGGCTTAGTTGCTCCGCAGCACGTGGGATCTTCCCGGACCGGGGCTCAAACCCGTGTCCCCTACATTGGCTGGCGGATTCTTAACCACTGCGCCACCAGGGAAGTCCTGTGCTGTTTAAAGTGAGGCATTAAATCTTCTAGGCAGTTTCAGATCAAATTGGGTAGAAAGATATCTAAATTGGTGGAAAAGCCAAATTATGGGTAGTCTAAGCAGTTTTGTTTAAATTACATTCGATAGAAACCACGTTTGCCACACAGAGGTCCTAGTAACTTATTTGAACACAGTTAATATCCTCAGGCTACTCTCATTTAAACTGTGACTTTCCTTAGTAAGTATCTTGTAAGGTTTTAAAAAGTAGTTTGTTCTATCAAGGAGTGATAAAAGCGGGCAATATTTCACTGCTCTTCGGTTTAACACTTCTTCGGGAAGGGAAAAAGCAGGAAGACCTTTAGATAAATTAATAAATTGCAGCAAAGTATCAAGGGTTTTTAAGCTTCCTTTTGTAAATCTTTTGCTATGAGATCTGAATCAACCATATCCTAGGATAAGTCAAAGACTTCGGGGAAATATGACAGTCGGAAACAAAATCTAAATCGTCTCAGGTTTCTCATTTCAAAACAAGTTGGAACAGATACGAGGCGGGTACTCCGATCCCCGGCACTACCTGGGTTCGAAAGTTAGCACGTCGAGCTAAGGCGACGCTGATCGCTGCCCACGCCGACCCCCCGCCCCTTCTGCCCCGAGCTGCCTGAAAGCACAAATGGAGCCCCTCCCGTCCTGCTCCTTACAGTTCTGGCAAGGGGCCGCCGCGAGGGCTTCCTCCTACCTGCTCCACCTCCCACCAGGTACCAGGAGGAAGGACGGTCGATCCTCTCGCAAGGCTGTGCAGGGGTGCGCGGGGCCAGGCAGGGGCGCATGCGTACCGGGGCGCCAGCCCGGCCAACGAGCGCGCCGCTGGGCCGGCGCTCCCGCCCGCTCTCGCCCCACCTGACGACAGGCTCTGACAGGCTCCTACCCGCAGTGCTCTCTGAGTCCCCACCCGTGAAATCTCAGCTGGGCGCGTACCGCTCCACCCGTCTGTCGGTGCCTGTCGCGGAAGCTTGCTGGAGAGGAGCCCGGGCTCTGGGCCGGGCCGCAGGCGCGCTCTCATTGGCTGAAGCGTGCCTGGCTTTCCTCTCTGGGGCGCCTGCGCACAGCCCAGGACGCGGCTTAAAACCCTAGCGGTTCTCAGCCCCACCGTGACGTCAGCAACTAGGTGACCGCCCACCTTCTCGCAGCGTGGGAGCTCCTGTTCCTCCGTTTTCTTACGGTCCGGCCCGGAGCGGGCTCCGCGCACTCAGCTGAAAGCTTTAGGAGGCGCGAATGAGCGCTCAGGGATAGGAAGGACTAGGCGGGAGGGAGTCAGAAGATGACTGGGCGGCAGGTGGCCGGGCCTGGACCGAGGGTTGCTGAGGAGGGCAAGGAGAGAAGGGCGACCGAGCGTGCGCATGCGCCGGCGCCGCTATGCGCGCCGGCGCCGCTTTCCTCCCCCTCCCGGGTCCCCCAACCCCCGGCGCCTGGGAGGGGAGGAGGCTGGCTTGGCGGATCAGTCCGCAGAGCGTTCGGAGCTGACGCGTTAGGGCGACTCGCTTGAGACCTCCAGATTTTAAAGGTCTTACTGAGTATAGCCTTTGGCTTTCTTTACGTAAATATAGCTAATTAAAACTGTTTTCTCCAGTTTGCATTTTCCTTTTGACTTTGGCCCTTAAGGGTAAGCAATTCACTGTCAGCTTGGGGTTTTTACTGTTAGCTGTATTTCGCTTCTATGACTTTGGTTATTCCCATAAACTGCCACAGATGGAATAAGACACGTACAATAACCGCTCTTTTCCTACCTTTTGGCACCGTTGACCGAGGTGGGGGGAAAAACCCCCCCAAAACCAAAAAATACCCCCAGAATACCAACAAACAAACAAACAAAACAACCAACCTCCCTTTGTTCCAGCCCTAAGGGTTCTTGACTTCTCATTCACTGGAAACCATCTGGTCAATTTGTGGTCCGTTCCATCCAATCCCATTTTTCCTAAAAGCTTAATTTATCATCTTTCATCCTTTCAAATGCATCCTTGCCACCAGCATAAGGTTATAATTGCCCACTTACCGTTCTTCACTTGTCCTCAAAGGCACTTCAAACTGATGGTGGTAATCTCCGAACCCAATTTATTTCCTAGGTGCTGAATTTAAGTAATGGCAGTTAGTCACCCAATTTGTTCATACTAGAGAACTGGGCCTCTTTCTTGATGTCTACTTAGGCCTTACTTCCCATATCCCATTCACGAGAGTATTCATTCCACATTTTATCATAGTAAGGCATTCTGCTAAGTGCTAGGTTTTAACTTTTTTATTCTTGTGAGGTTATAGACTTATTCCAGTGATGCTGCCATTACCATATTTTGGGAACTCCTTTAAGAAATACTTTCAGTCCCCCTAGTCACCACTTACTCTTTTATTACTCCCCTTACTCAGACATTTTCTCTAAATGATTTAAATTATGGTTTAAAGTATCAAATCTAAAGTATCAAATTAAGGATTGAGGATGACCACCTTGGAGAATGACTGCTACGGATTCTGCAGATGGCTTCAGAAAAGGAGTTTAAACTTCCTAAGGTGGCTTGAAAGGTACAATTCTTGTTTGGATAGGTTCTGGTATATTTGTTTAAAATACTGATTTCTTTAGTCATACCTAATGTAATGTACATAAATTACAAATTTTCAATATACATATAGTATTTTAAGATACACTAAAGGAAAACTTTAGAGAATAATTTAAAATTTCTGGTATAACTCAGCTCTGGAATTTTAGTGTTTGAGTCATTTTCCAGTATTATTTTACTATTCTATATTACAAGTGTACAATAGGCTTTAGAGACTGGACTGAGTGCTCACCAAATCTACTTCATAACCCCAAAGCTTGTTCTGAAAGCTCCAGACACCTGCTTGAATATTTTCCCCTTTATGTCTCCCTCTTATTAAATGCTGCACAATACTCAGTTTGTGATTTTTCATTGTTTGGATTTAAGAATAAATTGGGATTCACCATACTTAGGTTTACCTAAATTAAGGAGATGTCAAAAAGTAATTTGAAAAATCATTTGCAGTATGGGTAAAACTGTTATAAATTGCGTACCTCAAACAAAATTTTTAGTGTTTGAAAACTACTGACATACTATAAATCAATAAAGAGCAAAAGCTGAATATAGTGAAAACTGTCTTTATTTTCATTGCCTTTTATTTTCAACAATGATTACTTGAACTTAAAAAAAAAAAAAAGCCTTTCATAACTAATGGTTACTGAAAAGCCAAACCTTTCCAGCCCACTTCATATTCTCTTTCAACCATTTCAGGGCAGAACAATGTTCCAAACTATAAACCTGTTCCGTATTAACATTGACGGTCATGTGCTTAATGAAGAGCTTTGGATCTGATATACGAGCAGCCATAATTAATCTTTCCACTGCAGCTTGATAATCATCCTTGCTCCGAGATTTGTTTTCTTCACATCTACAAAGTGAACACCTCACAAAGTCAGAAACTCTAAAAAGAAGCTATATAGTTTCTTCAAAAGATAGTAATTTACATTTATTGGTTCTAAGCTATGACAGTCTTTTTACTATATTCTAACAGTGGCTTTCAAACTTGTTTGACCATGACACACAGTAATAAAGACATTTTATATTGTGACCCAATATATATACCTGCATACATAAAAACTGAAATAAAAGTTTCACAAAACAAGACTTACCCTTATGACCCTATTTTCTATTGTTTCATTTTTTAAAATAAAATGGTTGCAACCCCCTAAATTGATTTCACTACACAAATGGGCCACAACCCGCAGTTTGGAAACACTGATCTAGAACACAATAACCCCTCTCTTTGTATTTTCAAATTAATAACAGTATAATTATTCATTATAATGCATAAAATATTAAATTTAATCAAGTTTGGAGTTACTAACATTCATGTGTTTTACCTTGATATGGCTATTTTAAATTATAAGCATATACTTAATTTGTAGCTCACATCTGGTAACAGAAATTGTAGCTGTAGGCCTTTATACTAAATTTTTATAGTATAATATTATAGTATATTATATAGTATATATATACTATAATATAGTATATTATACAGTATATTATAGTATACTATTATATTTATAGTATATTCATATATGAATAACTTTATACTAAGTTATTTTCTTTAGTCCTGATTTAAGGTACTTCACTAAAGTGCTGGAATTTTAAAATAACTTTTCTACCAGTCACCAAATTTCATAAAACTCATACCTTATGGCTATTTTTCCTATGGGATAGGGAGTAAGAAGTATATAAGATAGAGATGTAGCTGTTATTAGGCATCACTTTTTCTCTGTGTTCACTGCATCCTGCTCTGGGCACCTGTAAGGCTCAGCAGCAAGGCCCGAGTATGAGCCTACCTGCATTAGCACAACAGTGTGGTCCACAGAGTGGTGGGAGTGAGGACTTCCACTTGGAACAGGAATCAGTGATCACAGAGAGCAAAGATTGGTCAGGCCGCTTCTAGTACATTCTGGCTTAGGATTGGTGCCTGAAATCTGGTAGATTGGGCATACACCAACTATATGCAGTTTTGAAAGTCTTAAGATGAACAAAAACTCTCTCAGAGGTTAATGTAACAAAGCAGGGCTTGGTATGATAACAGTAATGGAGAAAACAATATTGGTTTGGACAAAATAGAAGATCCAGGCATGTCACTAGTTATGTGCTGGCATCACAAATACCCCACAAATTCAATAATGAATGAAGAGACTGCATATGTGGGGAATGAAAAGTTATGAGAAAACCAAACCCTCATTAGGATGATGGAGAGCCCAAATGCCTCATGCAACTGTAGTGCATAGTTGTAAACAGAAGGCCCTCAGGAAAGACTGCTAACAAAAAAGCTAATTTTAGTGAGTTAAAAAAAAAAAACCGTGGACCTAAAATAAATTCTCCTCCCCTTGAGTGTAGGCTGGATTGAATGACTTGTTTATCTCCAATAAATAGAGCAGAAATGATGCACAACTTTGGACACTAGATTGTTAGATATCAATTTTCATGGTCCCTTGCATTTCTGGAAGTTCTGAGAGCAGAGACACTGATTACCCCTTGTTCTGGATTTCAAGGATGTTTAATATAGTGAACAACCTTGAAAGACAAAGATAGTTTCTCCTTCAGGAGCAAAAGACAGGTTTGCTTACAGCCTTACAAGGTGGAGATAGCGTTTCCATCTAAAGAGCAAAGGGGCAGGTATGTTTATTACCCATTATAAAAGATTGGGGTTCCTAAGTTCAGGATTCCTCTCATGTAATGGAACCCACTGCATGTGCAGATATCCATCTGGGCCCAAGTGTGGGACTTGGGAGCAAGAGGAAGAGATACAAATATGCAGATAATCATGCTGCTTGCTGTGCCATGAGTAATAAAGTCCTGTCTCCAACCCAGGAGGTCTTGTGTCTTATGCCAGGATCTGTGAAACTATGGCAGGCTGACTTACAGCCTGCAAATGGGGTGGAATCTCAGAGCCTTCACAGTTCTTGATGTAGGGTCACAAAAGGCACTGTAGCTTCCTCCTTGCGTTCTCTCTCCTGATCACTCACTCTGAGAGAAGTTAGCTGTTGTGTCATAAAGACACTTAAGGAACCTATGGAGGGGCCCATGTGGTGAGGAGCTGAGGCTTCCTGCCCACAGGCACGAGTGAGCCAGCTGGGAAACGGATCCTCCGGCCGCAGTGAAGCCATTAAGTAGGCGACTGCAGGTCCTGACCACATCCTAAGTCCAGTGACATGAGAGACCCCCGAGCCACAACCATCTGGCTAAGCTACTCCAAAATTCCTGACCCACAGAAACTAAGAAAATACTTGCTATTTTAAGCCACTAAGCTGTGGGATAACTTATACACTGTAATAGGTAACTAACAGAATATTCAGTCTGAGGATCCGGTTTCTAACACCAGTGAACTGAAGCAAAATTCTTGTTAAGAAATGCCAAAACAGGAGTCCCATGAGATCCTTATGTTACAAGTTTCCTAGATAAAGCTGACAAAAACTTGGAGTGGTGTAAAACTAAATTTTGGGATTTTGAACAAAATTATCTGAAGGGATGCCACTCTGGTCCAACAGCTACATTATAATATTTATGCATTTATAACAGCATTTTAAAATACTGAAACTAGGCTGATGGCTTTATTTTGAACAGGATTCTTGACTGAACCTAATAAATTATCATATATTTCCCTTTTAGACCTGGTTCTTAGATCTTTTGTGCTGACCAAAAAGATAACTTTTAGGTACCTAACTAAAAACCACCAGTACACGAGAAAGGTCCACACCTAAAGAAGACCCATCTCTTTGAACATCTAAACAAGATCTTTGAAGTTGTTAAAATGTTTATTGAAAGGTACTAACTTGTTTGGATTTAAACCAAAAATAGGTCAAATCCTTTCTCAATATAAATGCTACCAAAGTTTGTCAATACACACATGCACAAGTATATAAATATGCAGTATATAAGTATATAAATGTTTATATATATACAAATAAATAAAACATTTACGTGCTAGGGCAAGTGTAGGGAGCCATGATCTGCTTTCAGGATGCAGTCAGAAGTTATTTCAACCAACCTTTTTAAAACTATCTGCAGCATCTGTGTAGAAGTTCCAGGACTCTGAATACTACTAGCATTAGATACCATGAAGATTTCAATAGCTAAAAGCATTTCAATCTCAGACAAATAGGAAGGAATCAGTAGAAGTTTTCGGTATAAATTTCCCTCCAATGGTGGGTAGCAACCCAATGAAAGAGCACCTGAAAGTCAAGTAACAGATCAAACTTTACTAAAACCCCAGTAGGTGAAAACCTAGGCTTCGAAAATATCCACAAGTGATAATTACTTTTATTTCAGAATAATTCTTCACATTAGAAGCAGATTTATTGCATAAATTATATGGGAGTGAGCTTATCCTAGTACAACTGAGATCATTCTTTGTAAAATGGTTTTGAAACATTAAACATGAAGTGAGAAATTTTAAAAAACCCTGAAAAAGAACTTTTGAGCCTCACTGTAGCAAATGTCTATTTATTTTAAGCCATAGTCAACACAACATAATTTCAGAATAACTAAAAAACCAGAATAGCTACTTGGGTTTTGTTTTAATGGGATCTGGGTCTAACAGCAACTACATATACTTATTATATATATAATATTATATATAATTATATATATAACTATCTACCTTGAATTATGAATCCAAAATGTAGAAAGAAAATAGAAATTATAATTTGAAGATTTTACTTTCTATCACATAGTTTTATAGTATTTTTGAGTGTACTTATTTATAGTGCTGTTACAGTTTGTGCAATAAATATTTGCTGTTCCTACAAATGTCTGGCATTGTGCTAAACACTAGATATAAAAATGAATAAGATACATTTCCATCATGTCGGTGCTCAGTGTGTTGTTCTCCAATTCATGTTCTAAAAATTTTGCTTTTCCAAAGAACAGATTCAACTTTTAAACTGTTTAGGTGCTTATTACAAGTGATATACAGGGAAATCCCCTATACATCAGTCCAGGACATCCAAATTGTATATAGGCAATATTATACTGTTGTCTTTTACTGAAACCAATTTAAATCTGTGTGTAAAATTTGTTTAAAATGTTTTATTAAGTTAAATTTCTTCAATAAATCTTTCTAATATGGATGATGATGAGTAATCTTTGAGGACCTACTATATGCCAGGTACCTGTGCTAAACACATAGGTTTTATCTAATTTTAACCTGACAGTTTACTACCTTTGCAATTAGGTACAACAACTCTCATATTATAGATGGGGGGCTTTGGGTAAGTGCCCTGGCCTTCTGACTCCAGATTTTGGAATCTTAACCACTAGGAAGTCCCACCTTCCTAGATCACTGCCAGGACCAACAAACTATTGACTCGTTAACATTCCTAAATATTGGTAGGTATAATTTACATGCATACCTGTTTTACTTCTGAGCAGAAGAGGAAAACAAAAGCCAACAAACCAAGTAGAAATTTACTAATATTATCTTTTCCCCTAAAATCAAACATGAAAAGAAAAATACTCCTATTTGGTTTTAGCGGGGGAAAGTAAGGAAAAGATATACTAATAACATCTTCCCTTCCTGACTTTTCAGTTCTGACAGAAAAGCCGTATTTTTAGGACTAGGTAGGACATCAGGAGCATCAGGAAGGCAATTTTGCTGTCCCTGGACAATTTCCTTCTGATTAGTTAGGGAACACAAGCAAAGCCATCAAGAAAGTAAAAGATAACTCATGGAATAGAAAAAAAACTGAACTCATATATCTGACATGGGACTTGTATGTAGAGTGCATGTATACATATATGAATAGTATGTGTTTATATGTACCCCCACACATACTTAACACACTCAACAAGAAAAAACAAGAAAAACGCCTCAATTAAAAAAAGTACAAAGAAAAAAATGGGCAAAGGATTGAATAGACATTTCTCCACAAAGATATACAAATGGCAAATAAGCACATGAAAAGATGCTCAACATCATTAGTCATTAGGAAGATGCAAATCAAAACCTCAGTGAAGTATCACTTTATATCCACCAGGAAGGCTAAAATAAAAAACTCAGTGAGGATGTGAAGAAACTAGAAATTCCATACATGGCTGGTGGGAATATAAATGTAAAACAGATAGCTTCTTTGGAAAACAGTTTGGCAGTTCCTCAAAATGCTAGACATAGATTTACCATACGAGCCACCAATTCTGCTCCAAAGAGAAATGAAAACCATACATCCACACAAAAACTTGCATGTGAATGTTCAGAGCAGTGTTACTTATAATAGTCAGAAAGTGCAAACAAAGTAAATGTCCATTAATTGATGGATGGACAAACAAATTCCGTACAATGGAATATTGTTCAGTAATTAGGAAAGAAATAATGATATAGGCTACAACATGGATAAACCTTGAAAACATTATGTTAAGTATAAGAAGCCAGTCACAAAAAACTACATATTGAATGATTCCATTTATGTGAAATGCCCAGAACAGGCAAATCCATAGAGACAGATTAATTGTTGCCTAGGACTGGGTCGGGTGGGAAACATACATGGAACGGGGAGTGAATATAAATGTGTTCAGGGTTTCTTTTTCTAGAGGTGTTGAAGATGTTCTAAAATTAGATTGTGGTGCACAACTCTGTGAATAATATAAAAATAAATGCACTGTAAGGACTTCCCTGGTGGCGCAGTGGTTAAGAATCCACCTGCCAATGCAGGGGACACGGGTTTGAGCCCTGGTCCGGGAAGATCCCACATGCCGCAGAGCAACTAAGCCCATGTGCCACAACTACTGAGCCTGCGCTCTAGAGCCCATGAGCCGCAACTACTGAGCCCATGTGCCACAACTACTGAAGCCTGCGTGTCTAGAGCCTGTGCTCCGCAACAAGGGAAGCCACCACAATGAGAAGCCCACGCACCTCAACCAAGAGTAGCCCCCAGTTGCTGCAACTAGAGAAAGCCCGCGTGCAGCAATGAAGACACAGCACAACCAAAAATAAACAAATAAATAAAAATGCACTGTACACTTCACATGTGTAAATTTTATGGTATATGAAATTATCTCAATAAAGCTGTAAAAAATATTAAAGAAAAAAGCAAAACAAAGGCACTGGCACTACAGCCTTAACAGTACCTTGATGAAAAATTAACTGTAAGCTCAGAATCAAATATGTACTACTAGATGTGATTATAAGGCACTGAAAGGCTTTCCTAGCATGTGATAACCTGTGTGTGAAGACAGATCCAAAGAGAGTTCCACTGATATTTTAAATGTCAACACTGTCAGGAAATGAGATGTTCTGAAGACTGATCAGTGACTATAAATTACTCACTTCATTTTATAACTCAGGTACATTAAAAACAAAACAAAACAAAAATACTCTTTACCGTATAACCTCACTTGCATAAGTCCCAGAAGTTTCACTACATATGAAATTAAGCATAGATGTGTTAAGCTAATAGGAAAGGTACTGAATTATACTCAAGCATTAAATGTTTTAACACATCGCTTAAAAAAAAGTCTTTAAAACTAAATTATTACCAGGGTTGAAAGAATTTGGGGGAATGGGGAGTGACTCAACACATATGGGGTTTCTTTTTGGCCTGATGAAAATGTTCTAAAATTGATGGTGGTGATGGTTGCACAACTCTGTAGATACACTAAAACCACTGAACTGTACATGTTTAAATGGGTGAACTGTGTGGCATTTGAATTATATCTCAATAAAGCTGTCAATTAAAAATTTTTTAAATGATTAAGTTTAGCTGTTTTAATACAAAATTTTATTTTCAACTAAAAAACAGATTCATAGAAATCTCATTTATATGTTTCCAAGTTAACACGTTATTCCTGCGGCATATAAATGCCTTCTGCTGGCATTTTTCCCAAATTGCACAATTATTTGGAAAAAATACCTCATTAACATCAATTCTAAAAACTAAAATCAAGAAGTTATAGCAAATAGTACATATATACTTTGTGGTGTGATTTCTAGCAGTCTGCAGGGAAATAGTATAAGGAGTTGAAACATAACCACAAAATTGAAATGAGGTGTTATGAACAAATAATTCCACCTTGCCTCTAAATTTCTGATCATCCTTTTACAAAAATTCTGCTTTCAAAAGTTTTATTGTAACCTACAATAAGAAATACATTTTACATAATGACCTAGCACACATATAAGAATACATGTAACTGAAATGAAAATTTGATCAAATAATATGTAATCTTACTACCTGTAATGCACACTAATAGTTTCTTTCCCATTTCACTGGGAAAAAAAGTTACCACTTGCTGAACTGATCACAGCTGGGAACATGAAAAACACTTCCAAGTTCAGACAGGTTTTTGTTGGTGTAGGGATGGCTGGGATGTTTGACACATTTGGCACAGTGGTGACACAGAGTAGGTACTGAAATGTTTGTCATATAGTTGATAGTGGTAGAAATGGAAATTTAAGACAAATTACTGCATGAAGGCAGAAAAGAATTCCTTTCTAGATCTAGATTCTACACAGAATTGTTTTCTAATTAAAATACTTGCAAGGAGATTGGGACTAGAGAAAGTATTCGTTTTCTAGGCTTACTTGTTAGACAGGAACAGTTGTAAACATTACTAGGAGCCATGTGAAAAATTGTTATGTATCATGTTGCATTGTAATGACACCCTCTGTACTTCCTATGTGCCTGTTATAACATATTCTAACCAAAAAGATCAGGGATATACCAGGGATAAATATGTATTCCTTAAGCTTCATTCCACCAATTGGTTTACTCCTATATATTTATAAAACATGCCAAACTGGTTCAAATTCTGTCATTTATTTCCTTTTCATATCCTCCCGTGGACATGCCAATATAGAAAGAAATAAAAATATAGCAATTAGAAATGAGAAATAACAGGTTTCAAAAGAGCACAAATCTATGTAGACCACTATTTTTAAATGTGTATCATCTGCTCTTTTTACATATTTAATGCCACGCCATGAATATTATACATAGATTTCAGGTTAGAAAATCAAATTCAAAACCAATATATAAAACTTTAAAATTTTAAAATGTAACTTACTTTTGTAGTGGGCTCTGGCTTTGAGCCATAAACAACTTCTTCCTAAAGAAGTAATTAATCTTCTAAGAAAGGAAAAATCAATAGGGATGCTCTTTGAAATCATGAATTCTGCTACGGAGGATGATATACCAAGACTGTTGCTTTCTATACAGGCATCTAGAAGTTTATTAAAAAGAAGGCTATACTGTGAGACCTCCACAGTTTCTGAAAAGAAAAAAATCATTGATATAGTGAAACTGATCTATCTTCTCTCAAACTTCTCTCTTACTCCTTTCCCCTCTGCTCTCCTCTGCCCCTTCCTACCTGCTATAAAAGTCAGAGTCACCAAAATGCAATCATCTTACATACTAAGTTAACAAACAAACAAAAAATTCGACAAAAGCAAAACAGTTCATTCACTTTGTAATGGAGAATGTGAAAGGAATACGATTTCAGAGGCTACATTAACACCTCTGTCCTTGGTCCTCACGTGTGACTGCATCTGCACGGTTCTGTTTGCATTCTATCTACAGTGCGGACCTCAGACTTGTTTTTCCCACTACTAAAAATAAATCATCCACTCATAAATATTCACTCTCAAATTAAAAAAACACACAAAACCTCCTTTCTTGGGTATGTCTACTCCTTTCTGCTTTTCACTTAGAAGAAAGTGAAGTCACCTTGGATACTTCCAACTCTTTTATCCCCTATATTCAGTCAGGTGGGTCTATGACCTAGACTCTAGGTCTCTATCACTTTAGGATTTTTTAGTGGTCTAGGCCTTATCAGGAAATTTATCTCCTTACCTTTAGTCTCTTTCTAAACATTACCACCAGAGGAACTTTCCTAAAACACCAACTCCATTATGTCATGCCCTGGCGCCAAAACTCTAGTGACCCCTTACTACACATAGAGAAGAAAATTCCTTTAGCCTGCCATTCAGGATCTTCCAAAATCTGGCACAACTATCTGTTTAATCTCACTATTATATTTTGTTTCATTATCATGATAATTGTATATCAAAAGCTAGTTCTACAGCAGCCATTGTACCAGGGATACCACGATAAAGAAAACAATTGTCTTTAAGGAGCTTACTATCTAGAGGGAGAATCAGATAAGAATGTTAATGACAATACAGTATCTCAGTGGAATACATGGGAAAATGGAGAGTGATAAAGCACTGAGGGAAGGCCTTCAAGTTAACGTTTTCATTAAACATTAACCCACCACTCTGAACCCATTGCTCAGCTCATTCCTGACCCAAAGCTTTTGCTGTTACCCTTCACACGGACTCTCTCTTGCTACCGACATATGACTTGCAAGCATTCAAGAGCACTGCCTGCCATTGCCCACACTGGCATTCTCTTTCTTTGAACCCATCATCTGCATAATTTCCTCCATTTATTCCATGTTTTCCTATGTTCCAAGGTAATGGGAACTATGTTCTATGTTTGTTAAGTGATAAAAGAAAAGGTATTCTTTATTATGCCAATGAAAAAAATTATTTTAAGGTACAGTATAAAGCTTGCTGGGGGCACTTAACATTGATTGCTGATGACTTGACAGAGGTTAGAAAAGGAATGATGAAATGCTCCTTGTAGGAACTGCTGACAAAAGATAAGCATCTCTGGGTTTTTTTTCTTTTTTTTTTTTTTGAACCATCAGGAAAGCATATTCAATTTGCAGAGAACACATTTTACAAAAAACATCATTAAAAATATATGCTGGAATATAAAATTCAACCAAAACAGGTGGAGAACTGTTTCTTATTAAATACCAGATGGGTCAGAGATAATTAAGCTAGACTTTTTAAAAAACATACCTTGAGAATTTTGAAAACCTGGTAGATTTTGCAAAACTTCAAATGTCTGTCTGTAAAGACTCTTCGCTAAAATTTCATGTGCAATTGTACAGAGCAGATTATGCCGATTGAGCACATCCAGTCTATCACAAGGCCACAGTCGTGTATTGATGACCCACTCTGACTCTTACAAAAAGAAGAAGTACAAGTACTTTACACCATGAAAATTACATTTAACAGTATAATCACAACAAATGTTTTTAAGTATCTTTTGGAGAAAGTGGAAAAACTTAAATATGTGTACTCAGAAAGATAACCATAGCTCAAATTTATTAGAAACAACTTATATAGTGATGATCATCATCCTAAGAAGATGCAACTAATGACCATTTTGTTATTTTTATCTTTTTACTAATTCTTCATTTTTCTAAATGTACCAATCAGTTGTTGATTCTGAAGTTAATGATTATTTTTATATGACAAAATGTTCAGATTATAAAGAGTATACATTATAAGGTAAAATATTGTATGTGTAGACAAATTGAACAATTTTATAGTAAAGAGTACATAATTTAATTAGTTTTGGTATTCTTGGGGAGCAGCTTTCCCCCACAATATCTGCCTATTTAAAAATTTTTAAATAAAATACTTGCTATGTACAGAGGAATATCTAACATATGGAAGTTACAAAAGCATAATAATAAAAAGAATCCTTGGGTACCCATCACACAGCTTAAAGAAAACAGAATATTACCTATAATGCTGAAGTTCCTTAATTTCTGCCCTGATTTTCACATTGAGAAAAACAATGGGAGACTGTAGTATAGAACACGGAGGTGTTAACATGTTAGAAATGTCAGCATTTTACCATTTACCTAATTCCCTCAATCATTATACACATAGTGAGACACATAATGAAACGCTGTCATGTAACATTCAAATCACATTCCTGTGTTCTTTTTCAACTGGACAAAGAGCAGGAGTCAATCCTTTCCTTTCGTGGCCTTCCCAGCACAGTACATACAGAAAGTATTAAAGAAAGATTTGATAATTCAAGCATACAATGCCAAAATAAAGTCTTAAGTATCGAGTAGAAAACTTTAAAGCAGGAGCTTGTTTTTAAATTACTAGAGCTCACTTGACTGGTTGATTTGATTTATACTACCTACGAGGCAGTGTTTTACAAATATTAGTGCTTTACAATTATTAACTCATTTAGACAGATACCTTCATTAATTTACTCCTAAATTGATTAAATCAATAATGAAGAGAAATACTAACATTAAAAAACAGACCAAGAATGTGAACTGGTAATTCACAAAAGAATAAGTACAAATAGAAATAAAAAGAAAGAGTTAAATTTTCTAATAAGCAATTAAATGCAAAACAAACCAGTGAATATCACTTTTATCCTGTCAAACTAACAAAGAGATAGGAAAAATAATAATGAATTTGGCAAGGGTGTTTCATAATATGCATCTTGAAATGCTGGCAAGATGACTATAATTAGTACAACACTTCTAAAGGTGTAGAGTACTTCTGTATTCTATTCACAGAGGTAACACCTGGAATGGAATGTTCGGAATAGCCAGATTAGGGTTTGCATAAACTGAAGTGCGCCAGTCTGTCTGGTAACTAAAAAACATAAAATTGGGCACTAACATCTGGACTATTTATGTGCACCCGTGACCCCTAACAGGACAATGACTGTATAGACAATACCTATGCAATTGTTCTCTAAGGATTTTCTCACAAAGGGAGGCTTTCTAATAACCTCAAAATAACTTGCTGCAAATCTGAATGGCAACAAGGGCAAATTTGCCAACATTTATCAAAAAGCTTTAAACTGCCCTTACCTTTACCCAGTAATTCCATCAGAATTTATCCTAAGGGCGTAATTAAGATTTAGCAGGGATGTTTAGCAGGGATTTTGTTTATCATAGAAATTTAAAAACCAGCTAGTTCAAGAAAAGTGGACTCACGGACATATCTATGTATCTATGTTTATCTATATTTGTTTATAAGATGGAAAACTACGCAGCCCATTAAGTGATGTTGTAGAGGAATATTCCCTTTCACAGAAAGATGTCCACAGAAAGACTGTTGCCTGATGAAAATGAAAGGTACTAAAGAGTCTGTATAGTAACACTATAGTGTTATTTATAACACTGGGTGGGTGGCTGAAAAGGATTTTTTATCATCAGTTTTGCTTATCCACCCCTTCTTATTTCTCTATTTCTCTATAGAAATTTCTCTGTATTTCATTATAGAGAAATAAGAAGGGGTGGATAAGCAGAACATATTATTAAATCATAATAACCATGTATTACTTATATAAAGGCAATAAAAGTTATTTTAAAATTCAAGAGCAGTTTCTCAATAAATAGCATACATAAATTTTTTTTTTTTTTTACAAAATTTGTATTCTAGAATGTTAAGACATTTATTTTTCAGCCTCCAAACCTTAATTATAAAATTATAGTTTTAAGGTTTTTTTTTTTTTTTTTTTTTTTTTTTTTTAATGCTGGTAAGGGTATAAGGCAAGGTAGGAATTTGTTGTTCATTTGCCAGGATACAAGGTACCAATGCTGAAGAAGAGTTTAAAATGTGAACGTGAAAATGTGTAAGGCCCAAACAATAGAGCAGGGGTCCCCAACCCATGGGCTGCGGACCGGTACTGGGCCGCACAGCAGGAGGTGAGCGGCGGGCAAGCGAGCAAAGCTTCATCTGCCACTCCCCAACGTTGGCATTACCATCCCCCCGGCCCCGACCCCGACCCCCCACCGTGGAAAAATTGTCTTCCACGAAACCGGTCCCTGGTGCCAAAGAGGTTGGGGACTGCTGCATAATGGCTGCCACCCATTAAATAAAAATGTATAAAATATTCTACATTTCTCAAATATGAGTAAGTGTATGTAAACCCCTTCTTTAAAAAGTTTAGTAGGTAATAAATGCACGTTTTTAAAAGGAAAAAATATAGAAAAAATATGTAACAAGTTAATCTGCCTCTCATCCCTGTCCTCCAAGCAGTCAATTCTTCTTCCCAGAAGCAACCACTATTCCTAGTTTCTTGTGCATCCTTCTGCAAGTATTTTAAGGGTATAAAGCAAGTATGTAGGTATCCATTTTATTTTTTTAAGGAAGTGGTAGCATACTGTGTACACCGTTCAGCACATTCCTTTTTTCACTTGGTAGTAAATCCTGGAGATCATTCCAATGACTATTTGCAGCTCTACGTCGTTCTATTCCATCATATGGCTGTCACACAGTTTCACTAACTGGTACACCCTTAACAGACACTTAAGTTATCTGGAATTCTTTGTTATCATTGTTGATGGGTTAAAAAAGAGATTCCATATAACTTACAGTGCATACCCCTGTATACAGATATAAATGTGTTTGTAGGACAAATTCCTAGAAATGAAGTTAATAGATTAAAGGAAATATGCATTACTAAATTTTGACAGATATTTTGTCAAAAAGTCCCTAAAGACAATATATGTGAAGGTTCATTTCTCTATACCCTCATGAAAAGCATATCACAAAACTTTAATCTTTGCTGGTCTGACAGGTGTTTAGGATTTTAATGTTTATTTCTCTTAATACAAGTAAGTATTACTCTCACTTATTACAAGTGAGATCAAGCCATTTGTATTTCCTTTCTTGAGAGTGGCCTGTTCACTGCAGAACCCTTTGAAGAACAAAAAAATTCTGGGGACAACTTAACATACTTCTGTGGGCCCTTTTTTTCCGAAGAAATAAAATTTTACTTATGAAAAATGACTTTCAATTGGAATGGTCACTGCAAAAGAAAATCCTGTGTTTATAACTGATAGAATTTAAAAAGATAATCTCAAAATTGAAACAACAAAATTGTAAAAATTTTAAATCTCCATAGACCACTCCACACCCCTCCCACAAACCCTTCCCCAGTCTCTAGTTTGAGAAAGACTGGTTTTGCCAGAAACTTTTAGGCAGAAGATCATCCAGGCCCATTTTTACCAACTATTTTACCCTTTCCATTTCTTGCCACATTTTTTCTTTCTCACAGAGCTTGTGAGCTCTGGCTTGCATTTTGCTACTTCCTATTTTTATAAACATTCTATTTTGTATTTGTATATTTGTATTTTGTGTGGTATCCTTCTATTTTGATTAATCTTCCCGTCCTAGGAAACCTCACTGGCTACATTTGTTAAGTTGAAGAAAACCTTTTCCAACAAGCTTTTGATCACGAAGTCTAATCACAACCTCTATATTCCATAAACCCTCAGCACTGAACAAATATGGTGTTTTATGTATATAGGAATATGTATGCATGCTAGTTTAGTGTGTTAGTGTAAAAGTTTTCTATTTTATTTACCTGTGCGTTTATTCCATCTTCCACCTAAACTGAGATTCTCGAAGTTTCTTCATTCTTATCTATCCCATTTTATCAAATAAAATCTGCTTGATGGTCCAAGTAGCCAAAGCTACATTAGATGCTGTGCTACTACTGTGCTCTCTAAATTTTATTTACCTCATGCCAAACTAACCTTAGTTGCTTCTGCTGGCTTAATTTCATCGTAATTTCTGTTAGATGATTTGACTTACTAGGGGAAATGATCTTTACTGTCTTGGTTTGGAGCCATGGCTGTCGGCACATGCAAAGATAGAGTTACGCAGACTGCAGTCAGGATTTCCCTGTCTCAGCAGCTGAAGCTTGGGCTCTGAAGCTGGACTGTCTGGGATTAAATCCGGCCTCCACTCCTTACTCGTTATGTCATTTTGGGCAAGCTGCTTACTGTCTCTGACAACATTTTCTTATCAATAATATGGGGATTGTAATAATTCCAAACTCATAGGGTTTCTATGAAGATTAATTGAGATAATCAGGTAAAGCATCTATATAGTGCTTAGGTCAAAGTAAGAACTAACTTTTCAGCAAAGGTTCACATAGTTTCTTCTTTAAAGCTAGGTTAACATTCTCCTTTCATTTTATGCAACAACCTTTCCTACCCGCATGATCACTAGGGGTTTAGACCAAATTATCACCCACAATTCAATATCAACTTGAGATAACTACAAAACCAAGAATTTATAACAAGCTTAACAAATTATTTCATGTTGGCATATATCAGAACTTACCCCTTAATACCCAAATGGCACCATCTAGGCTTCCACTTTTTAGAAAAATTTCTGCTGCAATATTCACAATTTGACATCTCGGTGCTAACTTCTCAGGTCCTGTAAGTCCTTTTAAACTTGTAAAATGTATTTTTAATTCATATAGTTTATCTAAGACCTTCCTTCCCTAGAGTTAAAAAAAAAAAAAAAAGACAAAAAAAAACCCACTGAGTATCAATCATTAAGAGTATTATTGAGGTACAAAGTCACTGATAATTATATAGAAGCCAATTATGCAACTTGAATAATTCTAGACTGATGGTTGTCAAACTGCTCCAAGACTCTCTCCTTAAGCCCTTTCCTGCTCAGCCACAAAGATGGAAAGGGAAGGGGAGCAAGCAGGGCTTTGTCTCATTAACCACGCCCACCACTGGGCCCCCTTTCATTGGTTCTCCTTTCATCTGTTTTATTCACTGTGCCTCCTCTAAAGATTTCATTTGGCAAAAGGATTTCATGCCTTAATGTGGAAAGCTACCCATCATATGTTTTTGCTCTTCTTCTGTTGATCACCCTGAGATCCAGGAGGGAAAGTCAATGAAAAGGAGATTATTTCATATGAAATTTAGATAAAGAATGATAGTGAAAAAAAAGGGGGGATAAAATTGTTGTCTGAAAATTGTTCTTTTGAGTCAATAGGCTAATTATTTCACATTGTCTACATAAAGGCTGTCTCTAGGGTGGACATCAGAAATTGGACATGTGTTATTATTTTATACCAGGGTCAGCAAAATTTTTCCATTAAAAGCCAGGCAGTAAATGCTTTAGGCTTTGCAGGTCACATTTGGTCAGCTGCTTATTCTTTTTGGTTGTTTTTAAATTTCTAAATCTTTAAAAATGTAAAAAACATTCTTAGCTCATGAGCTGTATAAAAACAGGCTGTGGACCAGATCTGGCTTTTGGTTTTCAGACTCTTGTTTTATATTATATTACATGCTGTTTTGAGTCAGATGCATATTATGATGTCAAAGTACTTTCAATCTGACTGTATAAATGAGTGCATTTTTCAAGGGATACCTTAAGTTTAATTTCAATGATTCTGCTTTTATGTTCAAAATGGAATGTTTCATTAAAAAATTCATGCTAAGTAAGATAATAAAATACTCATTCTAAATAAGATAGTGAACATTTAAAATTAAAATACAGGCATTGGGACTTCCCTGGCGGTACAGTGGTTAAGAGTCCGTGCTTCCACTGCAGGGGGCACGGGTTCAATCCATGGTCTGGGAACTAAGATCCCACATGCTCAGTGCCCATCATCGGATGAATGGATAAAGAAGATGTGGCACATATATACAATGGAATATTACTCAGCCATAAAAAGAAATGAAATGGAGGTATTTGTAGTGAGGTGGATGGAGTTAGAGTCTGTCATACAGAGTGAAGTAAGTCAGAAAGAGAAAAACAAATACAGTATGCTAACACATATATATGGAATCTAAGGGGAAAAAAAAGGTCATGAAGAACCTAGTGGCAAGACGGGAATAAAGACACAGACCTACTAGAGAATGGACTTGAGGATATGGGGAGGGGGAGGGGTAAGATGTGACAGGGTGAGAGAGTGGCATGGACATATATACACTACCAAATGTAAAATAGATAGCTAGTGGGAAGCAGCCGCATAGCACAGGGAGATCAGCTCGGTGCTTTGTGACCACCTAGAGGGGTGGGATAGGGAGGGTGGGAGGGAGGGAGATGCAAGAGGGAAGAGATATGGGAACATATGTATATGTATAACTGATTCACTTTGTTATAAAGCAGAAACTAACACACCATTGTAAAGCAATTATACTCCAATAAAGATGTTTAAAAAAAAAGATCCCACATGCCGCGCAGCACAGCCAGGAAAAAAAAAAAAGAAAAGAAAAGGGTACAAATTCACCAACCGCTTATACCCTAAATAAAAATAACCAAATAAAGGGGACTTCCCTGGTGGTCCAGTTGTTAGGACTTCACCTTCCAATGCAGGGGGTGCGGGTTTGATTCCTGGTCGGGGAGCTAAGACCCCACATGCCTCACGGCCAAAAAAACAAAATAAAACGGAAGCAATATGGTAACAAATTCAATAAAGACTTTAAAAATGTTCCATATCAAAAACAAATCTTTAAAAAGAAACCAAATAAAATTAAAACATACTCTAAAATTTCAGCAAAATCAGTCTGAGTTTTATAAAAGGGTCTTCTAACTAGGTAGTCCTCAAATTCTCAAGCATTAAATACCCAAGAAATTAATGCTATGATAGACTTTAAGCTAGAATGTGAGAGCGGAGCCAAGGTACATTTTGCCCATCCCAGGCCTACCACACAATAGGTGCTAAACCGCTTAGAAGACGTTGGAGACTGGAGATCTTCTGTACAATGATGATTTAAAAATTATTTTCTTTTTGAAAAAAAAATTCATGAATTTTGTATGCGTACCTGAGTGACCATGTCCTTAAATATTATTTCAATTGTGAAATAACCTCTTTATAAAAAGAAGGAAGGAATAAAAGATACATTTTAATAGTTAATTCAATAGTAACCCCACTCTCAACTATCTTCCTCTCCATCCCTCAGCACTTCGCTCCCTATTTTGGATTTTTCTGTCCTTTACTTTACTTAACTTTATTGAATCTATAACTCCACCACCACCTCAGGGAAATCTAAACAATGATAGTACAATATGGTCTAGAATCACTACACCACTTCTATGGTGAGCTAAGCCTCAAAGGTAGACATGAAGATATATGGTATACAGTATTCCAGGGCATCCTAAGAAGTGATTTTAAAAGAGTTCTGTTAATTGTTAGTATCTCGGGTTCATCTTAAGAGAGAGCTTCCAAAATTATAATACTATCAATACTCAGGAGCTGGCAAAATAAATTCTGAATTGAAAGGTGCTTCAAATAAATACGATATTTAGCACAGCTTCCTAAGCGTTCCTTACACTGAGATTCTTCATAGTAGTCATAGAGATTCTTCTCATGCCACCTCCTTTCCATATTTGCCTAATATACCACCTAATAATTCACTTATTGTGTAAGTCTCAATTTGCCACCCGTAATGATTATTAGCAAATTTTTAGCAAATTAGCAAGTTATTAGCAAATTTTCAGGGTTAACCTATATTCTGCTCAAAAATTTAAAACTAACACTCTATATACCAAGCCAAAATAAAATTTAGTGAAGTACCTTGGACCACTGCAACAGCTTGTGGTAGAAGTACATAGCACTGATTCCGATTCTTCCCAGCAAAGTTTTATCTACTTCACTGTTTTGTGGATCTTTGCTAACTGAAACAAAGTAGGTATATGGAAGAAAGTGAGTCACTTAGAATGATGGAAAAGGCAAATTTAATATGGAATTAGTGATATTACCACAAAGACCAGGTATCGGCAAACTAAAGCCCATGGGCCAAATCTGGCCTGTGGCCTGTTTTTGTACAGCCTGTGAGCTTCTAAGAATGGTTTTTATTTTTAAAGGGTTGTTTGAAAAGAAAACCGTGTGACACAGATTATATGCCGTGCGTGCAAGGCCTAAAATCTGGTCCTTTACAGAGTTTGCCAACCCTGACACAGAATATAGCAGTGAAGAGCTGATGTAAAAAGAAAGGTCTCAAAAATATACGAATTTTGTTGACGTGGCAATAGTGAAGATAGTAACAACTTAATGATTCAAAAATTCAGATGCTCCACTACAATTTCTTAGAAATAGTTTTACCAATCTGAATGAAAAGAAAAATAAGAACATGAAACATCTGATATTCTATTGACCTTTTATCATTATAATCTAACTTAACAATAAACAGATGGAAAAATTTATAAAAAGAAGGAAAAGTATCTAAAAACTGCAGTGTTAACTTATCTCCAACATGGAGACTATTAAGAGCTTTATATGTTATGAACATTGTACCAGTCAATCCATCAATCAATAATAAAGAACACTGTATCACCCTAACACACAGTACTCAGACCAAAACAGTGACATTTACCTGTTTCAGCGAATTCACAAAATGGAACACCTGGTCTCTCTTCTTTACAGTCTTTTGTTAGTGTTTCAGCAATACAAGCACAAAATCTCTGGAAATCTGCAAATTTTTCACAGCCCAGTTTTATGTTAATGTATAAATTTCCCAATTTGGTCCAGTCACCTTTTTCTTTATAATGCTATGAGAATTATTAAAAACAAAAGATGCAAGTTGTCATTTATGCAAACATATTATGGGGTAGGCACATGCAGGCATTAGATATACAGAAATTAATAAGACAATCTCTGCAAACCTTATAAACTTACTGACAAGTGTTACAACAGCAGTAACATGTTACTGTACAGTTTGCTTTTCTGTCCATAGCAATGCCTCTATAAGTTCCAGATGTCAACATACACTTGTTTTAATTATCTAGCTCCTAATGTACTTAATGATGTCACCCCCAAACCTGAACTACACAGTGGAGATAGATTTAAGGAAAACAGATGATTAACAGCATGATTTGAGCTACTTCCACAGCAATACACTATTTTATTACTTTTAGAGATTGCATTTTACAGTTAGTTGGCCATTTATGATTTGCAGCCCACACATAATTTTGGGCATTACATTTCTTCTACAAAAGGTGTTACAAAGTAAATTTCAGTAAACTTACTATCTTCCTATTATTTTCAATTCTAGACTAAGAAAGTTTCCCATGCCAATAAAAAATTGTTTCAAGGATATAAATTCTAATTTAGACTAGATCAACAATTACTAGAATGAGTACAAAAATGATCTTAAATTAAAAAGTACAGTCATCCTGAAAGTCCTCTATTTCTTATTCAGACTTTAAATGCTTGGAGAGTGCACAGTGACCTTGGCTTTACCCTGTCATGTCACATACTGCAGCCACCTATGGATCTCGACAATAAAGCCAAGTCATTTGTGCACTGAGGGAGTCTGCCTAGTGACAAGAATTAAAGGCTAAGCTATAGATTATTATCGCTTAACATAAGTTAATTTTAAACTGAACTATTTCTACAATTATTTTTAGAACAGTTCACAACTCTAGAAATTATGTTTGCATTTCAAAGTATTAACTTGCAAAAAATTAAACTTCTTTTCCTTCATTTCTCTGTGTAACAGCCGCATTGTAAAACTTTTCTAAAACTTGGTTACTATCCAAAGTTTCTTTGTTGTTATTGGTTTTCGGAGATCCCAGAAATTTATTTAAAAGATAAGCAACATACCTCTATTTCATTCAAGGCTGACTCTAAATCACACTTCCAGTTCTTTATAAACTGCCTCATCTGTAACCTTTAACAATAAAAAAGGGTTAATAGGGTTTCCCTGGTGGTGCAGTGGTTGAGAATCTGCCTGCCAATGCAGGGGACGCGGGTTCGAGCCCTGGTCTGGGAAGATCCCACATGCCACGGAGCAACTGGGCCCGTGAGCCACAACTACTGAGCCTGCGCGTCTGGAGCCTGTGCTCCGCAGCGGGAGAGGCCGCGATAGTGAGAGGCCCGTGCGCCGCGATGAAGAGTGGCCCCCGCTTGCCGCAACTAGAGAAAGCCCTCGCACAGAAACGAAGACCCAACACAGCCATAAATAAATAAATAAATAAATAAAAATTAAAAAAAAAAAGGGTTAATTATGTTCATCACCCAAAAAGTCAATATTGCTCCTAATTCATTTGTTCTATAATTTATACCTAAGAGACTGGAGAAAGAGAGAGTAATATACTATAAAAATTATTCAGCGCTGAAGAAAATGGCAACTGAGCAGATAGCTAACCACAGGCAACAAGGAGGAAAAAGCAAATTCCACATGAAATCATACTTTCATCCTAACTTGAAGACAGAGAATGTCAAAACTTTAAAATAATTGTGAATAAAAAGAGAAAAAGGGCTTCCCTGGTGGCGCAGTGGTTGAGAGTCTGCCTGCCAATGCAGGGGACACGGGTTCGAGCCCTGGTCTGGGAAGATCCCACATGCCGCGGAGCAACTAGGCCCGCGAGCCACAATTACTGAGCCTGCGCGTCTGGAGCCTGTGCTCCGCAACGAGAGGCCGCGATAGTGAGAGGCCCGCGCACCGCGATGAAGAGTGGCCCCCGCTTGCCGCAACTGGAGAAAGCCCTCGCACAGAAACGAAGACCCAACACAGCCATAAGTAAATAAATAAATAAATAAATATTAAAAAAAAAAAAAAAAGAGAAAAAAAAATTAAATCTCAGCACTTGATCTCTACTGCTCCCACTTCACTCTCACTGGTCCATAAGGATTTGTGGCAAGCAAATACTGACCAAAACAAAACAAAGCAAACAAACAAAAATACTTGTAGGGGAGAACCAAAAAGGGAAACTACCAGAGGGACCTAACATTGATTAAGAACTACCATTACAAAGACGAAGTCCACACTAAATTTGAAAATGCTAAGAAAAAAACTGTCTGGGTATATTAGAACACAAACCACACAGGAGGAACTTAAAAGTTTTGTATGATTTAAAGACAGCAACCTGTGAAATGTATAGATAGCTTCTGGGAAAGAAAAAAAGACAAAAATGAAAGGAGAAGCACACCGGCAATTGGGAAGAGGAGAAGAAGAAAAGGAGAAAAGAGGAGGGTTCCATTAAACTAAGAATACTGTGTGACAGCCAACTATGGGGTCAATTTTGGTAATTAGTCCCGATGCTTTATAAATTATTCCAGAGCATTAAAAAGGAAGGACAAGTTCCTAATTTTTATCCATTCATCTGTCAATGGTCATTTAGGTTGCTTCCATGTCTTGGCTATTGTAAATGGTGCTGCTATGAACACTGGGGTGCATGTATCTTTTTGAATTACAGTTTTCGTCTTTTCTGGATATATGCCCAGGGATGGGACTGCTGGATCATACGGCAACTCTATTTTCAGCTTTTTAAGTAATCTCCATACTGTTCACCATAGTGGCTGTACCAATTTACATTCCTACCAACAGTGTAGGAAGGTTCCCTTTTCTCCACACCCTCTCCAGCATTTATTATTTGTAGACTTTTTGATGATGGCCATTCTGATTGGTGTGAGGTGATATCTCATTGTAATTTTGATTTGCATTTCTCTAATAATTAGCGATGTTGAGCATCTTTTCAGGTTGGCCATCTGTATGTCTCCTTTGGAGAAATGTCTATTTAGGTCTTCTGCCCATTTTTTGATTGGGTTGTTTGGTTTTCTGATATTGAGTTGTATGAACTGTTTATATATTTTGGAAATTAAGCCCTTGTTGGTCGCATCGTTTACAAATATTTTCTCCCAGTCTGTAGGTTGTCTTTTGTTTTGTTTATGGTTTCCTTTGCTGTACAAAAGCTTTTAAGTTTCATTAGGCCCCATTTGTTTATTTTTGCTTTTGTTTCTTTTGCCTGGGGAGACTGATCTAAGAAAATATTGCTACGTTTTATGTCAGAAAATGTTTTGCCTATGTTCTCTTCTAGGATTTTTATGGTGTCATTATTTCTAGGTCTTTAAACCATTTTGAGTTTATTTTTGTATATGGTGTGAGGGAATGTTCTAACTTTAATGATTTAAATATATGAAGCTGTCCAGCTTTCCCAACACCACTTGTTGAAATGACTGTCTTTTCTCCATTGAATATTCTTGCCTCCTTCATTGCAGATTAACTGATTAACTGTGTGTGGGTTTATTTCTGGGCTTTCTATTCTGTTCCATTGATCAACATGTCTGTTTTTGTGCCAGTACCATACAGTTTTGATTACTGTGGCTTTGTAGTATTGTCTGAAGTCTGGGAGGGCTCTGCCTCCAGCTTTGTTCTTTTTCCTCTGGATTGCTTTTGGAATTCTGGGTCTTTTGGGATTCCATATAAATTTTAGGATTATTTGTTCTAGTTCTGTGAAAAATGTCATGGGTAATTTGATAGGGATACCATTAAATCTGTAGATTGCTTTGGGTAGGATGGTCATTTTAACAATATTAATTTTTCCAATCCAAGAGCAGTAGCATTGTTTTAAATTGCAAAATATTGGGGACAACTTAAATACCCATCACTGATTGAATAACCTAAAGTATATCCATACAATGGAGTACTTTGCATTGTTTAAAAAATGACGAATTTCTCTATGGACTGATTTAGATTGATTTCCAGGATATACTGTCTAAGTGAAAAAAAGCAAATTAAAAAAAAGAGTATTTATTATTTCCTACACTATATGTAATAAAGAAGTAGATATAAGAAAATACATACACATCTGCTCATTATAAGAGGATAACCCCAGAAACTGAAAGACTGGTTACCTCCAGTGTGTAGGTGGAAAAGGGGTAGAGAGAAGGATGAAATGGAAACGGTGGAGCAGGAGTAAGCCGGAGCAACATTTCTCATTGCATCTTTTTAGTACTGCATTGACTGTTAGAACAGACAGCAATTTTTCACATACTTCCCTAAATAATTCAAACCAACTAGGATGTGGGATAACTGAAAATATAATACAAACAGTAATAAATAAACCTAAATGGTCTACAAATGAATAACCACACTGAATAGGCATAGGGAAAAAAAAAGAACTAAACAAAATAACTTAGGAAGAAATATTTTGGCTGAATACTATAATAACCTTATACTAAAAAATGTACTAAATTTTTTTCCCACAGAGGTATGGGTTAGCAGTTCTGAAACTACTTTTTGTGGATCGTAAGACTGAATAAATGAGCAAATATATTGTAGATAATGAGAGTCAGGTTTCTCACTGTTGGAGAATTTATAAATATGAAAAAGGGAAGACTAAGATGAACCTGTAGTGCTGGATTAGAATCAAGCTATCAGTATGTACTCATGTTTTTTGTAATATACATAAAAATAGAGAAATAAATATATATATCTTGTGTGTGTATGTATGTTGTGTATACATACATATATTTCCTAGCCCTGTTCACTGAGAAGACCTGGCTGCAATGATACTCTAGCAGCAATGAACACATTCAGGTCTTGGTTTTGAAATACCATTCTCTAATAAAAGGAACCAGAGCTCCTTGGAGAAATGGTTGCTGCCAATGTTGGAGCAGGGAAAAGAGAAGATGAGACTTAACTTTGTGGCTTCAAATAACACGAAAGTGGTAGAAAAACGAAAAAAAAATGATGAAAGGATGTAGGAACAAACCTGAAGGAATTCCCAAAGGTCAAATTTGGAACAATTTGAGCAACAAAATAAATAACTATATTATTAGATTATAAATAACCCATAGAATAAAATAAACAGCCATGAGTTCACACTGACATAAATTTTGAATAAGTAAATAAATGGAGAAGGGACAGCTCTTCTTTACTGAAAAATTCCAATTAATAAATGTAGAAAAGGGAGGGACTTCCCTGGTGGCGCAGTGGTTAAGACTCCGCACTCCCAATGCAGGGGGCCTGGGTTCGACCTCTGGTCAGGGAACTAGATTCCACACGCATGTCGCTACTAAGAGTTCGCATGCCACAACTAAGGAGCTGGTGAGCTGCAACTAAGGAGCCCACCTGCCACAACTAAGACCTGGTGTGATCAAATAAATAAATATTTTTTTAAAACCCCAGCAATAATAGCTATTAAAAAAAAAAGGAAGCATGCTATTTAAAAATAAATAAATAAATGTAGAAAAGGGACTTTCTTGGTGGTCCAGTGGCTAAGACTCAGCGCTCCCAATGCAAGGGGCCTGGGTTAGATCCCTGGTCAGGGAACTAGATCCTGCATGCCGCAACTAAAGATCCTGCGTGCCACAACTAAGGCCCAGTGCAGCCAAATAAATAAATAAATAAATAAATAAATAAATTTTTAATGTAGAAAAAATGGGGAAAATACAAAATCACCATTGGGTAAATACCACAGTAGTAACCTGTAGTAAAGAGCCACTGAAGAATACTAAAATTAATGTATGAAGTTTTGAGGAGAAACAGCATAATACATAATGCTAAAGTCTCTTCCCCAAGATATTTATTCATTACAATAGGACAAAGAGTAACTTTACAGTGTAGAAACTTGGCAGATAATCTTTTTAACTAAGTGATAAAGGTTAACTTAACCAGTAATAAGATATACTGAACCATGTGCATCCTACTCCAGTGCAATATGATCTGTAGTGAGTTAATGGATTTATACCAAAATTAATTTCCTAGTTTTGATAATGGCACTATTATTATGTAGGATGTTAACATGAAGGAAGCTAGATGATGGGAACATGGGAATTCGCCACACTAATTTTTGCAACATTTCTGTAAATCTAAGATTATTTCAAAATACAACTTTTAAAATCATTAAATGTATGTTAACAAATTTCCTAGATTATATACACACCTAAATTTTCACTGATGTCCTGAATATAAATGTCAGAATTCTTTGTAGTAGCCTTATCCACTGAAAGTGAAAGCCTTTCAAATGAACTACAGCTAACTAAAAATTATAATCAAAATCAAAATAAGAATGTCCATTAAAATTCATTTCCCTTGTCTAGAAACGGGTAATTATTTCAAAGAACATCAGGAAATATAAATTCAAATATAAAATAATAAATACTAAATTTTTTTTTCCTTCTGCCCTGGGGCTGGGTCCATATCCCCCACCATGATCTACACCTCTTAACTACCCAGAGTTATTTTTTAATTTTCTCCTTCACTAATAAATAGGTCACCAATGTTAATACCTCCTAAAAAATACAAGATAACTGTTTTGAAGCAAGCACATAGGAAGGGGCAGAGTGCATAAGGATACAATTTTCAAAATTAGGGGTTACCAAATAAATTGTCATAATTTTCATATGCAACATAAATATTATTAACTATCACTAGTTAAAGGAATTAAAAAAAATCATAGAACCTGAAGAACTCAAATGTACCTTAAATGCTGGTGTTTGAAGGGAAGCAGTATAATTAGAGCTGAAATTCCCTAACTGCACCATGGCATCCAGAGCACTAGAGCAAATTCACAGGGGCTCCTCAGGTTATTTTAAATTTTCAAGCGACATCTGTCAGACACTGTCAAACTGCTATTAACTTGTTTGGATTTAACTACTTAATAAACGGTACTGTTAATGTATTTATTTTGGCCTCTGGACACTGTGAACCAAGAAAGTTTGGAAACCTCTCTACTAGAGGATAATGAGAAATGAGATAAAAACAACTGTGGAAGCTCCTCTGAAGGAGCTTTCTGGGCACTCTCAAGGACTTTGGTGGTTGATATCATTTGCACTTTATCAAATCTGATTTTGTTAAAAAGTTGTAGTTCATTTAAATACTTAAAATTTGTATACTTTTCTCTATGTATGTGACAGCGTAATAAAAATTTTTATAGAAGTCATGGCTTTCCTTTTTCTCAATACAGGTATATTATGGTACTACTCTTACAATTAGCACAGGGTTTTGTTTTTTTTTTAAGGCCTTTGGAGGCCCATAAACTGAATAGAGAAAGTGAACAAGTGAGAGAAAGAATGAAGTAGAGGGCTCCCCTGGTGGTGCAGTGGTTAAGAATCCGCCTACCAATGCAGGGGACACGGGTTCGAGCCGTGGTCTGGGAAGATCCCACATGCCGCGGAGCAACTAAGCCCATGCGCCACAACTACTGAGCCTGCGCTCCAGAGCCTGCGAGCCACAACTCCTGAAGCCCGGGCACCTAGAGCCCATGCTCTGCAACAAGAGAAGCCACCGCAATGAGAAGCCTGCGCGCCACCGCAATGAGAAGCCCGCGCACCACAACGAAGAGTAGCCCCAGCTCACCGCAACTAGAGAAAGCCCACACACAGCAACAAAGACCCAATGCAGCCATCAATCAATCAATCAATCAATCAATAAAAAGAATGAAGGAGAGACATTAAAATATTTTATTTAGTTAATGTGGCAAGAAGTGAAAGAGAAAAAAGAATTAAAGTAATTTGTATACACATAAGAGAGTGCATTAAGTAGAATCAAGTAAGTTGTGAAACAGAGCAAGGGAGACTTTACATTTGATCTGCCAGGTACTGAGATGAAATCAGGTACTGAAAAAGATCTGGTGAGGCTGGCCAGGAGGGTTGGCTAGGAGCAGCTGATGACAATGTGACTAGGCCATAGCCAAAATAAGGAGAAGGGCTTACGGTGAGCATGTGAACAATAATAAGTGCCTTGCCTTCATCCTTTTTAAGTCCCCACCAAAATACATATATTTTAGTCATAATTATAATGATTCTTCTTACCTGGATTTCATTTCCAGAACTGCAGTTATTTCTTGCTTGGAAGCCTGTACTTGGTATAAAAGCTTAATAATATAGTTAAAGTGTTCTGGGTCAAGTACCATCCCAGCTTCAACAAGCTGCAGAAGAGGGAAAAAAGTAGTCATTCTCATAAAAATATGAAAGAGTCAAAACCAATGTGTGTGGAAAAAACTAAGAGACTGATGGAAGAAGTGAAACATGGAGACAAACAGAATTAAAATTCATTTTAAAACTTTGAAGCATATTTTTCTTCAAATATTTGAGAACCACGATAAGACTGCTTATATCAAGAATTTAAAGCAAAAATGAAAATAATACTTTAGAATGCAAACTTGAATATTCTTCCTGTTCTCCAAGTTAGCTCAACCACTTCATCAGCTGTACCTCGTTTGGTACTCATTCTGTCTTTTACTAAGTATAGCACTGGTGGTTGTACTGTATCCCTGATGATAAAATTCCTGAGAGGTATTAAACTGAGGTTTTCTACAATGACTACAGGTGATCAGTAATTTCTTTTTATTTTTTTAATTTTAAATTTATCTATCTATCTTCCAGTTTTGTTGAGATATAACTGACATGCAGCACTGTATAAGTTTAAGGTGTACAGCATAATGATTTGATTTACATACATCACGAAAAGATTACAATAATTTGAGTGAACATCCATCATCTCATATACATACAAAATAAAAGAAAAAAATTGTTTTCCTTGTGATGAGAGCTCTCAGGATTTACTCTCTTAACAACTTTCATATAGAACACACAGCCGTGTTCATTCTATTCATCATGTTGTATAATACATCCCTAGTTCCCATTTATCTGATAACTGGAAGTTTGTACATTTTGACCACCTTCATCCAATTCCCAATCCCCCCACGCCTTGCCTCTGGTAACCACAAATCTGATCTCTTTTTCTATGAGTTTGTTTTCTGAAGTATAATTAACCTACAACACTACGTTAGTTACTGGTGCACAACATGGTGATTTGATATTTCTGTACATTACAAAATGATAACCGTAAGTCTAGTTACTATCTGTCACCATACAAAGATACTACATTATTACTGATTATACTCCCCATGCCGTACATTTCATCCCTGTGACTCATTTGTTATGTAACTGGAAGTTTGAGTAATTCTTGATTCAAAAAATTTCCCGGCAAGTAACTTTGTCAAGTTTTGTAATGTGGAACTAGAAGTATTCACTGAAATATTTGTTCATCTGCTAGAGTGGTTCCAATGCTGCTTCCTAAAGAGAATGGGTGAGAATTGGGTGTTTTCCTGCTATTAAGCCTATTCTGAAATGAATGGCTGGGTAGTACCAAACACTAGGAAATATTCAACAACAGTAAAAATTTTAATGTACCTTTTAAAAGCTATAAAAATTTTTGTTTTTCTTTTTGCTTAGTGCCAAATAGAAAATTAACTCCTTGCCACCATATTCTTATCGATCTGCTTTGTTTGGTAACAATGTCCTATTTATACATTGGTTTGTGTATTTATTTTTGTTATATATGACCTCAAATCTTTTTGAAAAAGAAAACTTTCTTTAATCATCCTTAAGAAGTAGAGATGAGGACAGTTCACGAATCTGAAAGAAGTCACCTCGAGTGCTTAGAACTATTTAATTAAGGGGAAGTCCTGTCAGTCACTGGAGTGTGTTTATAAACCTTATTTCGGGAGAAAAAGAACATTTCTGAAAACAGAATTCTTTGGCATTAAGAATGTGAGTAAAAGGCAATTTAAGAGTGTAAGCAGAAATCATTATTTTCTTGGTTATTCAGTATTAGAGTATAAAAGGGATAAAATGAAATCATACCTTGCAAAAGATATCAATTAAAGCAGGTACAGCATTCCTTAATTTCATAGTTGCCACACACTCAAATGTTTTTAGTAATATTTTCAGAGCAGGCTGGATAAAACAAAAAAATTACACTCATTTTCATGTCTTCTTTCAGTACACCTTAAGTTTCTCAAATTCATTTATGCTGAAAAACAAAAGTGTTCTCTACGAAGTATTCAACAAACAGAAATGCAACTGCTCAATTATACAAACAAGAAATATAACAGATAAATTAACTTAAAATATTAGAAAAATATATTTTCAGGTTACTTACCAGCATTTTAACCATTATGCTGAGGCTCATGACCTGAAATACTTCTTTCAGTAAACAATGTGTGAGTAAAGAATTGAGAAGGTCATTTAGTACTTGTAGATCAAAGTGTATACCCGGAGGGAACTTTCTGTAGTACGCCATAAATGTGTTTACTAAAAAGGAAGAAGTATATATTAAAGTTATTTGCTGCTTTTAAGATATTCATCTTTCCTAAATTAGACAATCTTTCCATATTTAAAGATCAAGTAGTATAAATTCATTTTCTTAAAAGGTACACTTCCAGTATCAGAAATACTTGATGAAAATAAATTAAAGCAAAAGTTAATGGCAATAACATGTTAACCAGGATGTTAGGCACTACATTGGGAGCTAACTCATGTGCTATCCACAAAAAATAGGGCCAAACTGCCTCATACATAATGGTCTAAATACAAACTCCTAAGGAGCCACACTCCCATGGAGATTTCAGGTAGTGGCCTGTTTAGGGGTGGATGTAGACTATTTTGACATATATCCCTTCTTGCTGTTTTAACCCCCACCAACATGTTGACCCTGGGGATATTTTTATTACAATTTGTGATATGAACATTCTACCAAAAATTGTAACACTTATTAATTTCCTTTGAGAAAGTAGTTTCTTAACGGACACTTGGGTTGCTTCACATTTTACTGTGAATAATGCTGCTATAAACATGGGTGTACAAATATCTTCTGAGACCCTGTCAATTCTTTTGTGTATATATCAAGAGAAGAATTGCTGGGCCATACAGTACTCTATTTTTAATTTTCTGAGGAACTGTCATACTGTTTTTCCACAGTGTTTGTACTATTTTACATTCCTGCCGATAGGGTACAAGGGTTCCAATTTCTCCACACCCTCACTAACACTTGTTGTTTTCTGTTTTTTTCGATAGCAGTCATCCTAATGGGAGTAAGGTGGTATCTCAGTGTAGTTTTGATTTGCATTTCCCTTAGGATTGGTGATACTGAGCATCTTTTTACATGCTTATTGGCCATTTGTGTATCTTTGGAGAAATGTCTTTTCAAGTACTTTGCCTATTTTTGAATCAGGTTTTGTTGTTGAGTTTTAGGGGTTCTCTGTATATTCTGGATACCAATCCTTTATCAGATATATGATTTACAAATACTTTCTCCCATTCTGTGGGCTGCTGTTTTATCTTACTGATATTGTCTCTTAATGAACGAAATTTTAAATTTTTCATGAAGTTCAATTTGTCTGTTTTTTCTTTGTCGCCATTGTCTTTGGTGTCATATCCAAGAAATCACTGCCAAATCCAATGTGTGATGCTTTTGTCCTTATGCTTTCTTCTCAGAGTTTTATTGTTGTAGGTCTTACATTAAGGTCTTTAATCAATTTTGAACTAATTTTTGTATATAGTGTTAGATAAGGGTCCAATTTTATTCTTTTGCTTGTGGATATTTAGTTTTCCCAGCACTAAAAAACTATCCTTTCACTAGTGAATGATCTTGGCATCCTTCTCAAAAATCATTTGAGTATATAAGTGAGGCTTTATATCCAGGCTCTCTATTTTAGTCCATTGGTTTATATGTCTGTCTTTATGCCAGTACCACACTGTTTTGATTACTATAGCTCTGTAGTAAGTTTTCAAGATAGGAAGTATGAGTCCTCCAGGTTTTTTCTTTTTCAAGATTACTTCGGGATTCCTTGGGGATCACTTGGGAAGTAATGACATTTTAACAATATTAAGTTTTCCAATCTGTGAACATGGGATGTGTTTCCATTAATTTATCTTTAATTTCTTTCAGCAATTTTTTTTTTTTAAATGAGTTTCAACATATTTCTTTAGCACTGACAGTTAGTTGCCTTTCCCAGTCTGCTGCTGCTTAAGAAATTCCTAATTGTTTGGTTTTTTTTGTTTGTTTTAATTTTTATTTATTTATTTATTTATTTATTTATGGCTGTGTTGGGTCTTCATTTCTGTGCGAGGGCTTTCTCCAGTTGTGGCAAGTGGGGGCCACTCTTCATCGCGGTGCGTGGGCCTCTCATCATTGCGGCCTCTCTTGTTGCGGAGCACAGGCTCCAGACGCACAGGCTCAGCAATTGTGGCTCACGGGCCTAGCTGCTCCGCGGCACGCGGGATCTTCCCAGACCAGGGCTCGAACCCGTGTCCCCTGCATTGGCAGGCAGACTCTCAACCACTGTGCCACCAGGGAAGCCCTCAGCAATGTTTTGTAGATTTCATTGTACAAGTCTATCACTTCCTTGGTTAAGTTAATAAGTATTTTATTCTTTTTTATGCTATTGTAAACGGAATTGTTTTTGTAATTTCCTTTTCAGATTGTTCAATGTCAGTGTATAGAAATGCCCAGATATGGCTTTTTAAATGTTGAGGTAGTTTCCTTTTATTCCTAGTCTTTTGAGTGTTTTTATCATGAAAAGGTGTTGAATTTTGTCAAATGCTTTTTCTGAATCAATTGAGATGATCATGTGGTTTTTCCCCTTCATTCTGTTAATGTGGTGTATTACTTTGATTGATTTTTGTATGTTGAACTATCATTGCATTCTAAGAATAAATTCCACTTGGTCATGGTCTATGATCCTTCCAATATGCTGCTGAATTTGGTTTGTTAGTTTTTGTTGAGGATTTCTGTATCAATGTTCATAAGGAGTATCGATCTGTAGTTACCTTTTTGGCAGTTTCTTTATCTGTCTTTGGTATCAGGGCAATGGTAGCCTCAGCCTCATAGAATGAGTTAGCAAGTGTTTCAATTTTTGGGAAAAGTTTGAGGATTGATATTAGTTCTTTAAATGTTTGGTAGAACTCACCAGTGAAACCATTCGGTGCAGGGCTTTTCTTTGTCAGAACATTTTTGATTACTGATTCAATCTCCTTACTAGCTGTAGATCTATTCAGATTTTCTATTTCTTCATCATTTAGTCTTGGAAGATTTTGTTTTTCTAGGAATTTGTCCATTTCATCTAAGTTATCCAATTTGTTTGGCACACAATTATTCACAGTACTCTCTTATAATCATTTTTATTTCTGTAGAATCGTATTATTGTCCCCACTTTTTTTATTTTAGCAATTTCAATCTTCTCTCCTTTTTTCTTAGTCCATCTAGCCAAAGATTTGTTAATTTTGTTGGTCTTTTTGAAACACCAGCTTTCAGTTTTATTGATTTTCTTCTCATTGTTTTTCTATTCTCATTGTTCTCTATTTCATTTATCTCTGCTCTGATGTTTATCATTTCCTTCCTTCTACTAGCTTTAGGTTTAGTTTGTTTTTCTTTCTCTAGTTTCTTAAGTTGTAAAGTTAGGTTGTTGATTTGAGATCTTTCTTGTTTTTTAACATAAACATTTATACAATAGCTATAAATTTCCCTCTTAAGTACCATTTTCACTCCATCTCATAAGTTTTGGAATGTTGTGTTTCATTTTCATTTGTCTCTAAGTATTTTCTGATTTCCCTTGTGATATCTTCTGTGATCCCTTGGTTGCTTAAAAGTATGTTCGATTTCCACAATTTTGTTAATTTTCCAGTTTTCTTTTGTTACTGGTTTCTAATTCCATCCTGTTGTGATCAGAGGAGATACTTTGTATAATATCTATCTTTTAAAATCTGTTGAGACTTAATTTGTGGCCAAACACATGGTCTATCAGGAAGATGCCCCATGTGCTCTTGAGAAGAATATGTATACTATTGTTGTTGGGTAGAATACTCTGTATGTGTCTGTTAGATCTAGTGGGTATCTTGTGTTGAGCCCTCTATTTCTTTACTTACCTTCTGTCTGGTTGTTCCATCCATTATTGTGAGTGGGGTATTGAAGTCTCCAACTATTATTGTAGAACTGTCTATTTCTCTCATTAATTCTGTAAGTTTTTGCTTTATGTATTTTGATCGTCTGTCATTAGGTATAAATGTTTATACTGCTGCTGTACTGAACCTTTCATTACTATATATAATATCCTTCCTTGTCTCTTGTAACCTTTTTTGATTTAAAGTCTATTCTGTCTAATATTAGTATAGCCACTCCTGCTCTCTTCTGGTTACTATTTGTATAGAATATTTTTTCCATCCTTTCACTTTCAATCTATTTGTCTTTGGCTCTAAAGTGAACACTTTGTAGACAGCATATAATTGGATAATGTGTTTTTATTCATTCTGCCAATCTGTGTCTTTTGAATGGAGAATTTAATCCATTTACTTTAAAAGTAATTACTGATAATGAAGGACTTACTTCTGATTTTGCTATTTGTTTTCTGTATGTCTCATAGCTTTTTTGTCCCTCATTTCCTGCAATACTCTCTTCTTTTGTGTTTAGCTGATTTTTTGAGTGAAAGTTTTAACTCCTTTTTCATTTCCTTTTGTGCATATTCTATAGCTATTGAGGTTACTGTGGGATTTATACCATAACTTCAATAATATACAAAAACTCTGCTTCTTTACAGCTCCATCCCCACCCCTTTCAGTTGCTAAGGTCACAAATTACATTTTTATATACTGTGTGCCCCAAAACATTAACTAACAGTTCTTTCAAATGCATCAGTCTCTTAAATAATATGGAAAAGAGGATTTGGAGTTACCAATCAAATTTACAATAATACTAGTTTTTACACTAATAATATACTTTTCTTTAAAGGTATTAGTTTCTTAAATCATGTAAAAAGCAGAAAGTACAGTACAAACCATTGTTACAATAATACTAGCTTTTATAACTACCCATGTATTTACTTTTATTGAGATCCTTATTTCTCCATATGACCTCAAGTTACTGTCTCATGCCCTTTCATTTCACTTTGCAGGCCTCCCTTGAGCATTTCTTGAAGGGCAGGTCTAAAGGAAACAAACTCTCTCAGCTTTTGTTTATCCGGGAATGTCATACCAATAATTTATCCCTCAATTCTGAAGGACAGTTTTGCTAGATATAGGAGTCTCGGTTGACAGATATTTTCTTTTAGCACTTTGAATATATTGGCCTACTGCCTTCTGGCCTCCAAAGTTTCTGATGAGAAATCTGCTTATAATCTTATTGAGGATCCCTTGTATGTGATAATTTGCTTCTCTCTTGCTGCTTTCAAGATCCTCTCTTTGCCTCTGGCTTTTGAAAGTTTGATTAAAATAAGTCTTGGTGTGTGTCTCTTTGAGTTCATCTTAGAGTTTGCTGAGCTTCTTGGATATTTATATTTACAACTTTCATCAAATTTGGGAAGTTTTCAGCCATTATTTGCTCAAATATTCTCTCTACCCCTTTCTCTTTCTCTTCTCCTTCTGAGACTTCCACAGTGTTCTGTTTCATGGTGTTCCTCAGGCTGTATTCACTTTTCTTCAAACTTTTTTCTTTCTGTTCCTCAGACCTGATAATTTCCATTCTCCTATCTTCAAGTTCTCTGATTCTTTTGCCTGCTAAAATCTGCTGTTGAATCCCTCTAGTGAATTTTTCATTTCAGTTATTGTATTTTTCAACTCCAGAATTCTTCTGGTTTCTTTTTAGGTTTCCTATCTCTCTGATATTTCCATTTTGTTCACACATTATTTTCTTGACTTTCCCCACATCTTCCTTAGTTCTTCAAGCACCTTTAAGACAGATGTTTTAAAATCATTGTCTAATTTATCTGCCATCAGGTCTTTTACAAGGATAGTTTCTGTTGATTTATTTTTTCCTTTGAATAGGCCATATTTTGCTCATTTCTTTGTATGTCATATGACTTTTTTTTTAAATTTTTTTAAAATTTATTTTTATTTATGGCTGTGTTGGGTCTTCGTTTCTGTGTGAGGGCTTTCTCTAGTTGCGGCAAGTGGGGACCACCCTTCATTGTGGTGCGCAGGCCTCTCACTATCACGGCCTCTCTTGTTGCGGAGCATGGGCTCCAGACGCGCAGGCTCAGCAATTGTGGCTCACGGGCCCAGTTGCTCCACAGCATGTGGGATCTTCCCAGACCAGGGCTCGAACCTGTGTCCCCTGCATTGGCAGGCAGATTCTCAACCACTGTGCCACCAGGGAAGCCCTGTCACATGAGACTTTTTGATTGAAAAGTGGGCATTTGAATCCAATAATGTGGTAACTCTGGAGCTCAGAATACATATATTTTAAAATATTTGAAGCTAATACCTTTTTTCAGTTTACATTTATATAAACAAATTTTTATCTTTTGTGCTTCCTTTGATTACTTTAAACCACAGAAATTATCAACTTTCAAAAATATCTGATTGAAAATGTTAATTCTTTTTACTGAATTACCAACATACTACAATTATTCATTTTGGTGTATGCTAAGCAGTAGTAGTTTTTCACAATGTTTTTAGTCAAACAACTTCTGGAAAAAGAATTTTATGTGGAAATTCAAATATAAAACAGATAAAAATGAACTTATGCTTAAATACGGTAATGGGGAGTCCCACCCTCTCAGTACATTCCCTTGTGAACTAGGTGGTTCCTGAGGCCTCTCTGTAGAGCCTGAGCAGTTAGATCTATACTTTATACCAGAGATATTCAGAGTTTCTCTTTCTAAGTTGCTATCCAGTTTTCCTAACATCATTCATAAAATGAGTCTTCCTTCCCAAACCCTATGGTCTTTCTAAACACTAAACCTCTTTATACATAATATCAAGTTTATTCTGAGCTATCTATCTGTTCCGCTGATCTAACTTTCTATTTTCACATCAAACGTAATTTATATAGGTTTTTGCCAACTTCCTGCACTTATTCTTCACTATAGGTTTTTATTTTTGTTTTCTGTATTTATTGTTTTATAACTGAATAAACATATATTTTTCCTTTTCCCATACTGGATATTCACACAACCAGAATTATGTTTTGGGGAGTTTTGCATTTTTCCCATGTCATCCTCTTTTCTTCCATATATGTTATGGAATTATTTCTGGAATATAAATGTTCATCCATATCTAACCATATGTAGCTTCTCCTCCTTGGTTATCACAACCTGTCAGATGACAGGTATATTCCCTATATAGGCTCCTATTACTTCTACCTTAACTACTTCCTCCTTGCTACAGCTGGATTAAGTCCAGACTACCAGTTCCCTCATATGCTTCCTCTAATCCTTAGAGGAGATGATATCACCAGCAAAACAAACTTGTCAGAGATCTTGTTTTTAGCTAGATGAGATTTTAAGCAGATGAATATGGTGCTCTGTTACCATCATACTATGTGGTTTTGGTGGCTGTGTCAGGGTGACAAATGTAAAGCTTGGTCCCTTCCTCTTGGGGCTCACAATGTAGTAGGGGGAGATGGGAGCAGGGAATGGGATGAGGCTGTGGAGTCAGATAAGGGCCTAATAGAGGAGATTATCCTATTTCCTATGAGTAAGCTTTGAAAGATGAATAGGTCTTTGCTATGGGGAAGTGGGATAAAAGAAAGGGATCCTGGGTAGAGACAGCAGTGCCCTCTCTATTATAACACAGCATGCCCTATTTAGGGAACTGCACAGAATGATGGATAGTGCACTGGCTACAAGCGATAATGTAAAAAGAAAAGGGCTAATAAGTAAGGAAGATACAGTTTCTGAAAGATCCCTTCAGAAAGATTTTAAGCCAATTAACAATATCCTTTTTCCTGTCTTACAACTGTAAATAAAATTTCTATGTCATGAAAATATTAGTATGTGAGGGAATTACAGTGTTAGGTGGATTATAATTTTTTTATTAACCAAAATGCCACACTTATTATTAATCCTTTCTAAGACCAAGAGAGCTACTCTAAGGCATTCAGTTTTCATACTCAAAAGTACTGAATTTACTTTCAAACTATTAAGACAATAGCACATTGTTTGAAACTCTCATATTAATAAATTCATAGTAATCATTCCATTGTCTCATACCTGCACGTTGTAGCAAACAAAGCTCGTTGATACTTATATATTTCTTAAACATATCCATACAAACCTATAAAAGTCACAAAAAATATAAAATTACCTTTTTATATTTCGTAAGATCTACACAAATTTCAGTCCTATCTTTTTGCTTATTCCAATTTTTTAAGTCAATTGAAAGCAATGGAATAAAGAAGCTGATGTTAGGTTAACTAAGATTTGAAATGTACACTGAATTCATTACAAAAATCTTATTCAGAGAATCTCTGTCAAAGAAATAGTCTAGGAAACAGAGTCAAGATTAGCAATCAACTGGGGAAGGGAGGATATATTTTACTGGTATAAGGAGAAACACATGGACCAATGGATTAGAACAGAGACCCACTCATACACAATCAGCTGATTTATGACATGGTGATACTGCAGTGCAGTGGGGAAAAGGATAGTTTTGGGTCACCTGGAGATCCACATGGGAAAAAATATATATCTAGACCTTCTCACATCCTAAACAAAAATTAATTCTAGATGGCTTAGAGTTCTAAATGTAAATATCAGACAAGAAAACTTTTAAAGGAAAAACATAAAAGAACATCTTCATGATCTTGGCAAAGCTTTCTTGAACAGCATGTAAAAAGTCAACACCATAAAAGGGAAAAAAATGGATAAGATTGGACTATATAAAGATTAATAACTTTGTTTACCAAAGACACTTTTAAAAGGGTGAAAAGTTTGACCCACCTGCTAGAGAAATGGAAATAAAAACAAAAATAAACAAATGGGACCTAATGAAACTTAAAAGCTTTTGCACAGCAAAGGAAACCATAAACAAGACCAAAAGACAACCCTCAGAATGGGAGAAAATATTTGCAAACGAAGCAACTGACAAAGGATTAAGCTCCAAAATATACAAGCAGCTCATGCAGCTCAATATCAAAAAAACAAACAACCCAATCCAAAAATGGGCAGAAGACCTAAATAGACATTTCTCCAAAGAAGATATACAGATTGCCAACAAACACATGAAAGGATGCTCAACATCACTAATCATTAGAGAAAAGCAAATCAAAACTACAATGAGGTATCACCTCACGCTGGTCAGAATGGGCATCATCAAAAAATCTACAATCAATCAACGCTGGAGAGGGTGTGGAGAAAAGGGAACCCTCTTGCACTGTTGGTAGGAATGTAAATTGATACAGCCACTATGGAGAACAGTATGGAGGTTCCTTAAAAAACTAAAAATAGAGCTACCATATGACCCAGCAATCCCACTACTGGGCATATACCCTGAGAAAACCATAATTCAAAAAGAGTCATGTACCACAATGTTCACTGAAGCTCTATTTACAATAGCCAGGACTTGGAAGCAACCTAAGTGTCCATCGACAGATGAATGGATAAAGAAGATGTGGCACATATATAATGGAGTATTACTCAGCCATAAAAAGAAACGAAATTGAGTTATTTGTAGTGAGGTGGATGGACAGAGTCTGTCATACAGAGTGAAGTAAGTCAGAAAGAGAAAAACAAATACCGTATGCCAACACATATATATGGAATCTAAAAAAAATGGTTCTGAAGAACCTAGGGGCAGGACAGGAATAAAGACACAGACATAGAGAATGGACTTGAGGACACAGGGAGGGTGAAGGGTAAGCTGAGACGAAGTGAGAGAGTGGCAGTGACATATATACACTACCAAATGTAAAACAGATAGCTAGTGGGAAGCAGCTGCATAGCACAGGGAGATCAGCTCGTGCTTTGTGACCACCTAGAGGGGTGGGATAGGGAGAGTGGGAGGGAGACGCAAGAGGGAGGGGATATGGGGATATATGTGTACGTATAGGTGATTCACTGTGTTATATAGCAGCAACTAACACAACAATGTAAAGCAATTATACTCCAATAAAGATGTTAAAATAAAATAAGAGATTTAACTAAGCAAAAATAAATAAATAAATAAATACATAAAATAAAAGGGTGAAAAGGCCTGTTGGTGGAATGTAAATTGGTACCATTATGGAGCACAGTATGGAGGTTCCTTAAAAAACTAAATATAGAACTATCATATGATCCAGCAATCCCCCTCTTGGGCATATATCTGGAGAAAATCATAAATTGAAAAAATACATGCACCCCAACATTCATTGCAGCATTATTTACAATAGCCAAGACATGGAAGCAATCTAAATGTCCTATGACAGAGGAGTGGATAAAGAAGATGTGGTACATATATACAATGGAATATTACTCAGCCATAAAAAAGAATGAAATAATGCTGTTTGCAGCAAGATGGATGCAACTAGAGATGATCATACTAAGTGAAGTAAGTCAGAAAGAGAAAGACAAATATATGATATTGCTTATATGTGGAATCTAAATAAATGGTACAAATGAACTTATTTACAAAATAGAAATAGAGTCACAGATGTAGAAAACAAACTTATGGTTTACCAGGGGGAAAAGGGGAGGGGAAGGGATAAATTGGGAGATTGGGATTGACATATACATACTACTATATATAAAATAGATAACTAATAAGGACCTACTGTACAGCACAGGGAACTCTACTCAATACTCTGTAATGACCTATATGTGAAAAGAATCTAAAAAAGAGTGGATATATGTATATAACGGATTTACTTTGCTGTACACATGAAACTAACACAACATTGTAAATCAACTATACTCCAAAAAAATTAAAAAAATAAAAGGGTGAAAAGGCAACTTGTAAAGTAGTAAAAGTTATTTGCAATACGTATATCCAACAAAGAATTTGCATCCAGAATATATAAAGAATTCTTAAGATGGACAAGAAAAAGATAATCCTCTAGAATATAGGCAAAATATTTAGATATTTACAGAAAGGGGATATTCAAACACCCAACAAACATTTTGAAAGATGCTCAGCTTCATCAATCACCAGGGAAGGTATCACTCCCCACCCACTAGAATGGCTTAAATTAAAAGGCTGATAACACCAAGAGCTGGTGAGGATGTAAAGCAACCAGAACTCTCAAACATTGCTGGTTGGAGTGTAACTTGGTAAACCACTTTGGAAATCTGTCTGGCAGTATCTACTAAAGTTGAATATATGTAGACCCTTTGACCCAATAATTCCAGTTTTAAGTATAACCCATCAGAATGTGTTCGTATGTTCACCAAAAGACATGCAGAACACTACTGTATTTACCAAATTTAGAAACCACCCATCAAAAGCAGTATTTATCAACAAAAGACATTTTGATATACTCATACAATGGAATATTTAATATTATACAGCAATGAGAAAGAAACATCTACAATTAAGTAAAAAAGTACAGATGAATCTCAAAAATGTTGAGCAAAAGCAGCCAGAAACAAAAGAATACAAATTGTATGATTCCATTTATGTAAAGCACAAAATCAGGCAAAGCTCATATATTAGGAGTTGATGAAAATCTGAATTAAAACATATGACTGAGATGGTTATTAAAACAATCTCTACTTCAAAGACTTAACATATTTTACCTTTTCATCCCCTTGCTCAGGCACGTGAGCAAACTTGCACTGTGATCGCTCACAGCCACGTAATGTATTAAAATGAAATTTGCAATATCTATGGGGTATCATCAACCCTAGGGGCTTCTGGAACACCTAGAAAATTAGACAAATTCCCTTTCTGTGTTAATTGTAAAACACTGCAATCAAGTGAGAAAGTATTTGAAACAACCAGAAATATTATACATCCAAAAAAGTATCACGATAAATTGTTTGCTGACTTGATAAAAAGTAACTCCAAACAATTTATATTTTTAAAAATTATAAAAAAAATCAATTTAGAGTTATTTGTCTGAATTTCTGCAATTTCCTTTAGTGTAAAACTTTTATATTTCATCAAAGTTATTACCATTTTACTTTACGTGGTTTTAAAAGTTTATACTTTCCCTCCTCCTTCTCATGTGTCTGCCCTTTTAACTTGTATAAAAAGTTAATTCTGTAATAATATGCATATTTCAGATGCATTTATTAGAACCAAAAATTTCCTTAGCTTTTCTGATTAACGGAAAAAGGCAATGAGTGAAAGCTTTTTACAACAGGCTTTTCCTATCAATTGCTTTATATCACTAGCTTTCTCCATCACAGGGAACTATTCATCCTGTATTTTCTGTTTTGGATATCCCATTCCCCACCCTTCTGCCTTAAACCTGTTATACTGTTTGTGAATATCCTCTGAATCGCTACCCATTTTCTGTCCCTTACCACCAACTCCCATTTAAAATCCATAAAATGTCCAGAACTGCTTAAATTATGATAGGGAAATTAATCAGAAAGCCCCAAAGTACAAGCTTATAAGATTATTATTATTTTTTTTAATGGGGCGCTTACCCCTACATTTTTTTCCCTCTTAAATATTTCACAAATTTCGGGATCCTGCAGCTTTAGAAGAGAATGTTTTCCTGGAAATCTGAAATCTAGAAATGATTAAGAATGAGATTACATTCCAATATGTTACAACTTATTCCTTTCATAACGATCAAACAGATGACTACTACTATCTGCTTTAATATTTCACTTTGGACTTGTGCTCAGTTCAAGGACTGCTGCTGTAGTATGTTCCTGTGAAATATACAGTAATTTACATCTTAGGTGTTCCTTAAGGATGTCTAGATCTGAACTTAACATTTTAAATTCATTATAAGCTAAAGATGCTTTCTTAAAAGCCTTACATAGCAGAATTGAGTACTACATTCAAATGATTGTCTAAGTTAAACAGACAAATATTACACACAATAAACCTTTCTTAGGGAAGAAAACTACTGAGAAACCCAGGTGCTATGGATCGACCGTGTCTCCCCCCAATTCATAAATTGAAGCCTTAACCCCCAAAGTGACTGTATTTGGAGTTAGGGCCTTTTGCAGAAGTAATTAAGGTTAAATGGGGTTGTAAAAATGAGGCCCTGATCTGATAGAATCAATGTCTTTATAAGAGACACCAGAGAGCTTTCTCTCTCTCTCTCTCTCTCTCCCCCCATGCACATGCACCAAGGAAAGGCCATGTGAGGACTTAGTGAAAAGGCTGCCGTCTGTAAGCCAGGAAGACAGCCAGAAACTGAACTCTACCAGAAACTTGATCTTGGACTTCTAGCTTCCAGAACTGTGTGAAATGAATATCTGTTGTTTAAGCCACCCAGTCTGTGGCATTTTGTTATGGCAGCCCGAGCTGACTATTATACCAGGGATCATTATCCCTTAATGTTAGTCTTTTAAAATGAGAATTAGGACATTTAAAAATTATGTTTTCTAAAGATAACACAAAAATGTTTTTTATCTTAAGTAATTTCATTTTTCATTTTGGCAGCATCCAGATATAATTTGGGACAATCTGACGTTTTTGCTGCATAGCTTTGCAGTACTTTTCATTATGAAACCTGTAAAGCTTTTTAAGATAAAACATGTGATCATCATGGGCTTGCTGCTATAGTACACAACACCAGGCAGCATGAAGTCAGTAATGGGAGGTCCAGAAGAGTTAGGTGTGAGCTACATACACAAGAGGATTTTACTGTTTCTAAATTAATTCTTCAATCTAGTTTATTTTTTCACAGCATTATGAATTATCAAAAAAAGACACAAATTCTAAACTACATTCTAAATTTCTAAAACACTCACTTAAAATATGAATATTTTAGGTATAGACTATAATTTACCTATACTACCACTATCACATAAATATAGATATCTCAGAAGTTGTTCCATCAAAAGTACTAACTAAAGGTACACAAACCTTCTAATCTTAGCATATCCTATACTTGTTTCAATTTTTTTCTTCTCTTTTTTATTTTGGGCCCTGCCACACAGCTTGTGGGATCTTAGTTCACTGACCAGGGATTTAACTCGTGCCCCCTGCAGTGGATGTGCAGAGTCCTAACCACCGGACTGCCGCCAGGGAATTCACTCAATTGTTTTCTTAACTTTTTTGTTTCGGGTGGAAAAATCTCCTGTATCATTTCTATATTATCAAAAGCCAACAGAATTTTACTAAGAAAATTGTACCATTCATCCAGGGCTTCAGTAACGTGTCTTCCTGATGAGCACTTAGATTCAAACGTGGCACGGGCACTGAAAAGCACAGAGGTTTGGGGCCCAGCGCTGCCAACTGACATTCACCAACCACATTCTCTGTATTTTTAGAATCACTGCTGTGTGAGCAGAAAAACCAAAATCAGAATTTAAATTTATTCTGAAAACATAAAGTAATGAGAATCAAATAAGTAGAAACACATCCTAACGATAGTATTGATGTATTCTACATACTATGCTGTGTACTACCATCACATACTATGATTCTTCAGTATTTTCAATAGGTTGTTCCTGCCTTCTTAACTAGAAAACTGATACTTGTTAAATGGCTAGGGTATGGGTAGAAGTGGGGTGGTGGGGTTAAAACTAGAGCAAAGTATTTCTGATCATGTCAGACAAAAGGTTTGAGCAGGAACTGGACTAGCATCCAAATCCAGAAAAGATCAGGCAATGATTCTATTAATAGTGCAATGAAATAAATGAACTGCAAGTTATTCTTCAGGACATGTATATATAATAAATTTATACAAGTACTTGAGACCTTCCTTTGGGAAGAAGGTATAAGAAATGTATTGTTCTAGGGTACTGATTTAAACAGCTTTGACTGTGTTCTAATACGTGAGATCCTATATAGCCAATTAAGAAAACCCACCTTAATTTGGAGGTCACTTACCTAGAAAAATAAATAACTTAAGCAAGGGGGAGGGTGGAAAGTACCTCGGAGCTATCAGATATAAATGAATTTACTTTTTCGGAGAAAGACTTATACCCTCATTCAGATACTACAGTATTTTACCTTAAACACAGTTCTAATAAAGCTTTTTCACCTGGGGTTCCCTTGGCCAGCGGAGAGTAAAAATAGTAAGAAAAGGGGCCAATGCTTATAACAGTTGAAACCTGGTAGCATTGACGGGAGTTCAATAATTTCACACAAAATAAAAATATTTGCTTCTCTCCCCAACTTGGGATATCATTGGTATGTGCAATTATCATACCCCCCACTCCAAATAAAACAAAATAAAAGCAGTAACATAAAACAAACAAATATGAATTATGGAGTTTTATAGATGGAAAAGATTATCTAGAAAAATTCTTTTATTCTGATTGGGTAATGTGGTGACTTACCCAACGTCACACTCCTGGTCATTATGGCAGAGCCAAGGTGATGACAAAACTCTGCAGGTTGCAACTATTTAGCTTGTAAGCAAAATGTTTTTAATAGGAAAAAAAAAGTTAACCTTGTCACATTTTCTTTTTAAGATCTTCAAGTGGGCATGAACCATACGGGCTTCTATGCCAATCTAATTCTTACCTAGGCTTTTCTTTAACGTAATGGTTCTCAAACTTGAACATGTAGCAGGATTAGTTGGTGACCTTGTTGAAACACAGATTGATGGGCCCCATTTCCTGAGTTTCTGATTCAGTAGGTCAGGGGTGGGAACAAATAATTTACATTTCTTACAAGTTCCCACATGATGCAGCTGCTCCAAGGACCACACTTTGAAAAACACTGTCTTAACATAAAAGAACTTGAACATATTTGTCACCTGACCTGACTGTGCCTTGCCTCAACAGCAAAACAGGTGTGGGGTGTGGATCAAATGACCTCCAAGGTGTCCTCTAAATCTAAATTTGGTATCTGTATATGTTCCAGTGAGTGTACTGTAGCTCTCAGTACTAATCGCTGCAGACATAGAAGATACCTGCAAATTGCAATGTTCATCTGATTACAGCTAGTCTTACCTTCATAGAAGTCACATAAACATCTTTTTTTCTTTTATCACTATTCCTCATTCCTCCCTCAAAAAATATTTTAATGGCTCCAAACACTTAGTGATAGCTTTAAGGTAACTTACAATATCCCTGACATCTGTATACACCTGACACATTAATTAAATAATACCCATGTATTGTTTACGGCATAGTAGCCCAAGTATATACAGGAGAGAATGAAAAATATGCTCAAGATACAAATTACATGAATGACTATTTTAACATTATGTAATTTAAAATTATGTTACAGACCTTTTGCAAACTTCATAAATATCTTCTTTTTCTTCTTGAATAGTCACCTTGTCCAAAAATCTACACTGTGAAGAGATTATGGTTAAATAGTATAAGTGACTATCTCTGCATTCCATATTAGGCTATGAGGCTTACCAGATCAGAATGTACTAGATGTTAATTAAACGACTAGCTCATGGTCAAGCAGGAAAATAATTCTACTCTACATTATTTAAAATATGAACACTGATTTTAAAATTTCTGCTGTTGAGAAAAGCTAATATAAATCAATACATTTTTCCCAGTTTTTGATGTCACCTTTAATTATGCAAGCCACCATTTCAAATTATTTTGGACAATTAAAGTTATATTTCTTTTTATTCAGAAAAAAACAGCTTTGAGTGATTTTTATTTTTAGGTGGTATTTACCAACATAAATGTATTTTTCATTAGAAATATTTATATGTATTTAAAACATTGCTACACTTAAAGCACTTTACAATTAGTAATTAGTGTTTTGGGAATTGTGATTCTCTGTAAGAAAATTATACATACTAGACCTTTGAAAAAACAGGCACCAAGAAAATAAATACCCCAAATCACCCATCATTTGGGCAGCCAGAGATAACCACTTAATATCTTACTTTATATCTTTCTAGTCTTTTTGAAGTACATAATCATATTTTACAATAATGGTACACACTACATATACTATTGTAACTATAAAAATCAACTGAGTAACGTGAAACACTAGCAAATAGAAAGATATACCATGTTCCTGGATGAGAATGTTAAAGGTAAAAAATGTTAATTGCCTGCAAATTAATTTATACGTTTAAAAAATTACTTTACAATGTGTGTTTAAAGTTCTTAGAAGAATATAAGAATAGCCAAAAATATTTTAGATTTATAATACAGGTTAGTATCTTTTAAAGCAAGCCTTCCTGTTTTTATTTTTCAAGTAATTGACTGTATGGAATTGGTACAGGACCTGAGCAATTAATGAAATAAAAGACAAGTAAAAGAATCATTCTATACATGAAAATTGAAACTATTAAAGATGGCATTTGAAATTTGTGAGGAAATGATTCAATAAATAGTAATACAACAACAGGCTAGCTGACTGGATGGAAAAAAGCTTGGTACCAATTCACCATATGTCAAAATACTTTAGGTTCATTAAAGATTTAAATATAAAAAATACTGAAAGTATCAAAAATAAAATAAAGGTGAGTAGTTATATAATTTGGAGGCTGGAGAAAGCCTAAGCTGACACCAAAGGCAGAAACCATGAATTACGGTATCAGTAGGTTTGAATACAAACATTTAAAATATTTTCATATGCTAAGATGACAAAAGTCACCTGTCAAAATAAGAACAGAAAGGTTACATTGTTTCTACATTTTTTCTTCCAAGATAAAATTTAGATTTATATTGATAAAAAATGTAAACATAATAACACCAAAAAAGCACTAGAAAAAGATACAGGTGAACATTTTTAATCCAGAAACAGGGAAGGGTTTCTCTAAATACTACTCATAACTCAAATATCATAAAGTAAAACATACATTTGAGGGGCTTCCCTGGTGGCGCAGTGGTTGAGAATCTGCCTGCCAATGCAGGGGACACGGGTTTGAGCCCTGGTCTGGGAAGATCCCACATGCCGCGGAGCAACTGGGCCCGTGAGCCACAACTACTGAGCCTGCGCGTTCGGAGCCTGTGCTCTGCAACAGGAGAGGCTGAGATAGTGAGAGGCCCGCGCACCGCGATGAAGAGTGGCCCCCACTCGCCGCAACTAGAGAAAGCCCTTGCACAGAAACGAAGACCCAACACAGCCAAAAATAAATTAATTAATTAATTAAAACAACAACAACAACAACAGAAAACACATACATTTGACTAAATAAAAATAAAAAGCTCCTTCAAGGTAAAAAGCTCCTAAACCAAGTCAAACACAAATGAAAAAAACAGGAAAAAGTATGGCAACATATGACAAAGAACAAATATGCTTAATATATGTAAAGTTCCTGCAAATAAAAAAAGATCAAAATCCCAAAAGAAAAATGGGCAAAGGATGTAAAAAAGAAGTTCACAGAAGAAAATGTAAATGGCTTTTACACATACTAAAAGATGCTTAACTAGACTCATAAGAGAAAAGCAAATGAAAAGTCATTTGTAAAAATGTACAGATGGACAAAAATAAAAAAATTTTAATACTGAGTTGGTGAGTGTGTGGGGGAGAAAACTGTCATTCCCATACAATGTTGATGGAAGCATAAATCAAAGCAATCTCTATGTAGGGCAATCTGAAAATTCTACTTCTAAGAATTAATCCAAAAATGCTTGCACATATGCAAAATGCCTTATGCTCAAGGATGCATAATGCAACAATGTTAAAATAGCAAAAAATGGGAACAAACCAAGTGTCCATCAACACTGTAACTTGTTGAATAGAGTATACCCATATAGTGGATAATTATATAATTGTAAAAACAAAGTATCATTACATATATGGAAAGGAAACAATCTCCATTATACATTAAGTTAAAAAAAGACAAAGAATGATAAGCTGTCATTTGTATAAAATTAAAAAGAAGACACAATAGGTCCAGTTTGAGAAATGGCAAATAAGTATCTCTTATTGGGCTAATCCTTCTTCAGGTAACAACTGTAACTCTCAGATGAACTATAAAAAAAAACTCTGCCTGAAAACACTGGAAAGGTATGAAAAGTAGGCAGAATCTGGAGGGAAAGAGGGAATGACACTGGGTAACAGTCCTGTTTTTATGGATTTATTCTTAAAGAGAGGCCTTAATTGGTTGGAACCACTGGGGAAGGCTAAAAATTTGCCACACTGACATAAAGAACCAGAAGACAGAGTACAGGGCAAAGTCAGAAACTGGGAAGTGAGGCTGGGAATCCTGGAAACGGGAGAGCCTAAGAGAGAAAGCCCCCAAATCTGCTTTAAACTTGGTCCAAATTTCTAGCTGACCCTTGAACTACACCTTTGTAAGGTAGACTCCAAACAACCCAGATGACACTAAACGAACTGAATAAACATTTCAACTGCCTACTACCACAGGGGGAGTAACCTGGAGGCCAAGTCCACCCAAGTTAAAACCTACGCATGCAACTACCAGACAGCCCAGCAACTGCAAACCTGGGCATTTATTTCAAAATACCAAAGTTACAGAGATGGAAAACATATTAATGGTTACTAAGGTTATGGAAGTTAGGGGTAGGGAGGGATGTGTGACAAAGGGGTAGCATAAGGAATATCTTTGTAGTGATGGCGTAATTATCTTGATTGCAGTGGTGGCTACAAAAATCTGCACACTTGATAATATACACAGAACTACATACACTCATTATACTAATACCAAATTTCTGCTTCTGATATTGTGCTTTAAGATGTAATCATGGAGGAAAACTACTTTTGCAACTTTCTGTGAATTTACAATTGTTTCAAAATAAAAATTAAAAAGTACACTAGCATTTCAACTATCTGGGGCTCAAAACTAGAATCATTAAGCAACTACTACCATGGTAAATCTAAAAATTGTTATATATGGATTCTGGGTATAACTGATATACAAGAGAAAGAAAAAACAAGGTCTGTGGAAAAGACAGAAATATATATATATGTAAAAGATCAGTAAGGAAGCATTTCTAAAAATTCACAGAAAACCATACATAAAAGCAGAAAAGTGGCACGCTAGACATATGTCCTATAAATCAACCTATTTACCCTCTAAAGTTCCTAAAATATAAGGTGAGAGATGGATAAAGTTTGTTAATTCCCAAATTTGGGGGCCAGATATTTTAAAGACAAATATTACTGACAGGGTCATGTATCAATATTTTCTAAAGAGTTGCTACTTTGAAGCTTACCATGGTATCAGAAAGATAAAAGTATCATTCCCCTTCCCTTAAACAAATCCAAAAAGTAGTACCACACTAGGAAGCAGCTAAATGATTTTGGGGATTATTTTTAAAAGAGCTAATATTGAAAATAGTCTACATCTTTAAATATTTAGTGTTAAGAACTCAGTGAATTCTGGCAAACGTCTCTTAAAATCTATCCTTGCAGAATTGAAAGCAAAAAGTCTTCTCTTCTGCTTTAAGTAGAATAGAGTACAAACTTTATTTTTTAATGCTTTAGAGCAAAGGTTGGCAAGCTATAGCCTGCAGGCTGCCTGTTTTTGTAAATAAAGTTTTATTTGAACACAGCAATTGACATTTGTTTACATACTGCCTATGGCTTCTTTCTCCTTACAATAACAGAGCTGAGTAGCTAGGACAGCAACCATATGGCCCACAAAGCCAGACAAGTATTTACTATCTAGTCTTAAAGAAAAGGTTTGCTGACCCCTGCTATAGAGTCAAGGGATTCTACTGTGTGACCCTGGACAAGATACTAAGTCTCAGTTTTTTAATCTGCAAAGGGAAATAGCAGTACACACTTCATGTGCAGTAAAGGGTTAACTCAGTAAATCTGGGTTGTCCATATGCCTATGTTAAAGGAATGGCCTGTGACCTGCTCCTAGAAGGTAACTTCTAAGCCCTTGGAATATGCTGCTTGATTGTGTGTCTTTGTTTACCTGGGTGTCTGGGATCACAACAGATAGTGTAAGCTAACAGTGTAATTTATGGTAGAGGCCTTGGGCCACTCCAGAAAGTCTTTGTGATTTATGACGGGGTCCTTGAGCCATGTGGTATCAGCTTGACCTCTGGAGGGACTGGAGACTGAGTGACTGAGGTCAGCCACGCAGGTGGTCAACCATGCCTATGTGACTGACCCCAATAAAAACCCTGACCAAGCTTCAGGCAAGTCCCTGGCTGGCAATATTCTGTTTCTGTCATACATCACTCCTGGGAGAAGCAAGCAGTGTTCACGTGCCTCTATTGGGAGAGAAAAACTGGAAGCTTGTACTCAGTTTCTCCTGTGCTCTGCCCTATGTGACTCTTTCTTTTGCTGACTTTAATCTGTATTCTTTCACTGAAATAAACTGTAACCTTGAGTTACAATAACAGCTTTGCTGACCTCTGTGAGTCCTTCTAGCAAATCACTGAACCTGAGGGTGGTTTTGGGAACTCCTGAACAGCACCTCCTTATATCATAGGGATAAGATATAACCAGTGCTAAGTCTCTAGCACTGGCTGGCTGGCATTTAATAAAGGCTCAATACATACTGGCTGTTATCATCAAACCATTAAGCAAGTACTTTGTGATATTTTTATTCATGCTATAGGACACTTCTAACACTTAAAGACTATTTTTTTTTTGATGTGGACCATTTTTTAAAGTCTTTATTGAATTTGTTACAATATTGCTTCTGTTTTATGTTTTGAGTTTTTGGTCCCGAGGCATGTGGGATCTTAGTTCCCCAACCAGGGATCGAACCTGCACCCCTTGCATTGGAAGGCGAAGTCCTAACTACTGGACCTCCAGGGAAGTCCCTAAAGACTATTTTCAAATGAGGTTCACATCCAATATTCATTCAACAACCATTTGGGACTTCCCTGGCAATCCAGTGGTTAAGATTCTGCACTTCCATTGCAGGGCACACAGGTTTGATCCCTGGTCGGGGAACTAATATCCTGCATGCCGTGCGGGGCGGCCAAAAAAACCCAATCATTTGTGTTATTACTCTGCATCAGCCACTGCTCTAGGTGCTAAAGATTCATTTGTGAGCAAAATGGACAAAAATCTTTGCCTTCATGGAGTTGCATTCTAGCAGGAAGAGACAGAGGTAAACATAAATAAGTAAATGTAAAGTATGTTATATCATGATAAGTACAAGAAAGGGGGATATGAAATGTTGACAGAATGGAGAATACTGGAATTTTAGGTTGGATGGCTAGAGGAGGTCTCTCTGAGAACATGAAATTTGAGTAAAGATGTGAAGGAAATAAGAAAGTAAGCTGTATCTTTTTTTTTTTTTTTTAGGAGATAAAATGGCAAGGGCAAAGGCCATGAAGTGGGAGAAAGCCTGGTTTGTTCCAAGAACAGCAAGGAGGCTAATGTGGTCAGAGTAAAATGGATAAGGAGAGTAGTCAAAGAGATCAGAGAGGTAACAACGTAGGGGAGGGGTAGGGGGAACAGATAAAGGGCCATGTAGGTCATAGTAAGGAATATGAATATTAAAAGCCACTGGAGAGTTTGAAGTAGAAGAATAACATGATCTAGTTTATGCTATGTTGAGAATAAACTACAAGAGGACAATATCAGAAGCTGGAGAAATGTCAGGAGACCACTGCAGTAATGCAGGCAGGAGATGATATTAGGCGGGGCCTGGGCCTGGGCCTGTGTGGTATGTGTGGGAGTGATGAAAAGTGAATAATTTCCAGACATCATCTGAAGCTAAGGCCAGCAGGATTTCCTTACAGTCTGGATATGGAGTGAGAGAAAAAGAAAGTAAGGAAATCCAAGGTTTTTGAGCCTAAATAACTTATAAAGGATGGAGTTGCCTTTAATAGAAAAGGGGAAAATTACAGGAACAGCTGGTTTGTGGTAGGGTAGGGGACATCTAACAGGAGGTCAGTTTTGAACACGTTAAGTTTGAGAAGTGTAACTGGACATCCAAGTGGAAAAATCAAGTAGGCAACTAGAGAGAAAGGTCTGCAGCTCAGAGACGAAGTTCAAGCTGGAGATATCAATTTGAGAGTCTTAGCACACAGATGGCATTCAATGCAATGAGGTTGGATGAGACCATCTAAGGAGCAAATCTAGATAGGAAAAAAGAACAGACTCCTGGTCTAGGCACTGGGTCGCTCCAACATGTAGAGGTCAGGGAGATCAGGAGAGACCAGCGAAACCAACTGGGAAGTTGCAGACAGACAGGACACTAGGCATGCATGTTTAACCTGAAAGCCATGTGAAAAAAATGTTTCAAGGAAAGTGTGATCAACTGTTAAATACTGGTGATAGGTTAAGAAAGATTAAGACTGAACTATGTCTATTAGATTCAGCAACGAGCAGGTCACTGGAGAGTTTAAGACAGGTAGTTTTGGTGGAGGTGAAGGTGAGTATCTTTGGAACTGGAGGAGAGAAACTGGGGATAGAGGGTCTAGACAAGTCTTTGGAGAAATATGACAACAGGTGAAAAGGAAAATGGGACCATGAAAGTGTATTTTTGGTTTTGTTTGAAGATGGGAGAAAAGCATGCTTATGTTGAAAAGAATGATCCAGTAATGAAAGCAGAATTACTGGAGTGTATTTTAAGAGAGGGAAGAGATGGATTCTAGCACACAGGTGAAGGGAACAGTCTTGGCCTGTTCACCCAGTGTAACAGAAGTGAAGCTGAAGTTTTGGGAACAGGTGCAGGTATGTGGCCTAATGTATTGGTAGGAACTTAGGAAGTTCTTTTCCAATTATTTCAATTTTCTTGGTAAAGTAGGAAACAAGGTTGTTAGCAATGAGGACAAATGAGGAGGAATAAGGAGAAAGAAGAAAACATGAAATAGTTGTCTAGGAGTCAATTAAATTATTCAAAAGGTTAAAACAATCATACACATCTGGCAGATAACTGATACCCCAAATTTTCTCCATATCATACACCAGTGGTATGTTCCAACATCAAGTTAGGTTTAGCTCCGATTCCTATGCCTTCTACACCTGTGGTCGAATAACTGATGCTTGCATTCATAGCACGCAGGCACTATGATATTCTAAAACTTCAAAGAAGATCAAATGATATTCAGTACTTTGTACTTAGTGAGGCAGGAAGATATGTAACAATTTAGAAAGATTTACATAGGTTTGAGAAGAACTTTAGGATTCTAAAAAGCTAAATATATAATTAAACAGCACACCCCATTTTCCCAGACAAGTGAAACTCTGTTAATACTGTGCTTACGGCAAGCATCAAGCAGTATGTCCCATGGCCAGAATGACGTGACTCTTTACTCAACAAAAAGGCCATTCCCTTGTCACCTGACAGCACTAAGATGGACTTCTGTATTTACCACTATCTGGACCAAGAAATAAGAAAATGCAAAAGATTCCCTAGTACCTTTTCATCCAAGTCTGAACTTTTTGTGTGTTCACTGACGTCTCCCAGTTTTTCATCTGAAGAAGTCTCATTAGCAACTTCACCTAAGGAAATGTTTGCACCTTTGGAATCATGTTTTATCTCACTTGCTGAAAAGAAATAATATTCAACTGTAGAAACTTTAAATGACAAAATAACCAAGTCATTTAAAGATTGTTCTAAAAATGAGTTAGAATTCAGAGACTCTTTTAAAGTCCAATGTGACAAATATGAAGCAGCATTTTCAGCAAATTATACATTTATTCCTCCCTCTCTATCAAAATAACTCCATTACATGGTATAAAAAGAATTGGCAGTAAGACAAAATTGAGACATAAAGAGAAATTTAAGAATCTTTCTTGATCATGTCCAGCTATTTTTCAATATATTTTTAAAACTTGAAAGTTTTTGAAATTAACTTTCAAATTATTTCCTGTAAAGATTCAGTTATTTAAACTTAGGATTCGCTATTATTAAAAAAATATTAAAAAAGACTCAGATTTAAAATGTGGTAAAGCTTAAATATATATTTCAATTTCAAAAATGACACTACAAAAATTTCTAAGGTCAATTATCTTTTGTAGATAAAACCTAACAAAGTTATTTATTAAATAATCAACTGGAAAATTTCTCAAAATCTGATCTGCCAACCAGGCAAAACTGAGGAAAACTGACAAACTGTAAAACACGGTTGACAGACTCTAAAATGAAAAGCTTCCTATTTTAATGAATTCATTCTGACTATGCCTAAATAGAGATATAAAAATACTTCAATATTACACATTCTGAAAATGTCAAATTTTACCTGCTGACAAGGAAGCACAGATCTCTGACTTCATCGATTCAGGATCCAGTACAGGGAGTTGTCTATTATAAAGCAAACAGAGCTTACACATTATAACATATTCTAGCAGAACTATCCACTCCTCTAAACATTACACAATACTAGCTTTAGCAGCTGGCGAACATCAGCTCAAGTCCTCCAAGGCCAGAGTACTATTCTGGGACAGCACACCCAAGCAGATTCTGCATTTGGTTCTTTAATCACATTCGCCACAATTGTTAGGGAGTGCTGCCACTCAAACTTTGTTAGAGAGAACTGATGACATTATATCAAGCATTTAAAACATTTTTAAAGTATTACACCAACGCAAGATAATGTTTACCTCCTACTCTTAAGCATGTGTATGTATGTCTTACCGCCAATGTAAAAGGAAGAGTGTGAGAGCAGTTTGAGTCTCTTTTTGTAGTCTCTGAAGACAACCTAAGGTCTAAAGGTTAACAGCTATGGAGATCAGAGTTAAACCAACCTGGGCTCAAATATTGTTCTGCCACTTACTATGTCAACTGTGGCAAAATTATTTAAATTCTTTGAGTCTAACCATATCTGTAAAATGAGAATACCACCTACCCACAAGGTTATTGTGAGGATTAAATAAGATAAAATGTTCTTAAAGCCAATGGCATAGGCTCAACAAATGAAAACTACAGCTATAGGAGCCACTCAGAAACAAATGGCCAAACACTATTCCATTTTTAAAAACTTGGACAAAAGTATATAAAAGTACACAGAATAAAATATAATAGGACTTCCCTGGTGGCACAGTGGTTAACAATCCGCCTGCCTGGACAAGAATAAACATGCAGACATAGAGAATGGACTTGAGGACACGGGGAGGGGGAAGGGTAAGCTGGGACGAAGTGAGAGAGTGGCACTGACATATATACACTACCAAATGTAAAATAGCTAGCTAGTGGGAAGCAGCTGCATAGCAGAGGGATGTCAGCTCGGTGCTTTGTGACCACCTATAGGGGTGGGGTAGGGAGGGTGGGAGGGGAGGCGCAAGGGGGAGGGGATATGGGGATATATGTATACATATAGCTGATTCACTTTGTTATACCACAGAAACTAACACAACATTGTAAAGCAATTATACTCCAATAAAGATGTTAAAAAAAAAAGTAAATGCATTTATATAACTTTAAGTTTATAGACACTTGTATGAAAACCAATGGCTTTTTAAATGATATGATATTATACTTTGTGAGAGGGATTTTCCTTTCAAGTTTCAATGCTACCTCAATTATTCAGAACCTCAATTCTGCTTTTTTTAAAAATTTTCTCTGAAAATAGTATCGTCTTTGATTTTCTGCTTTGAACTACCCTATCATTAAAAAAAAAATTGTGTATATAACAAAAAAAAAAAAAAAAGGAATCCGCCTGCCAATGCAGGGGACATGGGTTTGAGCCCTGGTCCGGGAAGATCCCACATGCCGCGGAGCAACTGAGCCCGTGCACCACAACTACTGAGCCTGCGCTCTAGAGCCCGCGAGCCACAACTACTGAGCCCACGTGCCACAACTACTGAAGCCTGCGCGCCTAGAGGCTGTGCTCCGCAACAAGAGAAGCCACCACAATGAGAAGCCCGCACACCACAACGAAGAGTAGCCCCCGCTCGCCGCAACTAGAGAAAAGCCCTCGCGCAGCAATGAAGACCCAACGCAGCCAAAAATAAATATAAAATAAATAAATTTTAAAAAAGAATGGGAAAATAAAATTACAAACAAGACACAAATATACACAAATCTCCTCCCCCAATTCATACCTCTGAACTCATGTCTACTAGAGTATCTCCATTTCAGTATTTCAAAGGTCTCTCCAACTCAACATGTCTAAATTATTTATTTATTTATTTATTTATTTATGGCTGTGTTGGGTCCTTGTTTCTGTGCGAGGGCTTTCTCCAGTTGCGGCAAGTGGGGGCCACTCTTCATTGCGGTGCGCGGGCCTCTCACTATCGCGGCCTCTCTTGTTGCGGAGCACAGGCTCCAGACGCGCAGGCTCAGCAATTGTGGTTCACAGGCCCAGTCACTCCGCGGCATGTGGGATCTTCCCAGACCAGGGCTCGAACCCATGTCCCCTGCATTGGCAGGCAGACTCTCAACCATTGTGCCACCAGGGAAGCCCCAACATGTCTAAATTTGACCTCATGACCAGCATCCCTCCCCAATCCTGCCTGTTTTCATCAGAGAATTGTAATGCCCTTCTTTGAAACAAGAGAAACCAGGTATCATCCTTAACTCCTACCTCTGACCTCGCCCCCATTTGATTAATCAATCTCCACTTCCTAAACCTGTCTCAAATCCACTCCCACTTCTGGTTGAAGTCACCATGTCCTTCGGTCTAATTATGACAATAGTTCCTTGCCAATTTATTCTCCACACCAGAGCTATCATGATTTTTAAAATGTAAATCTGATCAAATTCTCTACTTGAAGTAAAGTCCTTCAGTGAATCCCTATATGCTCTTAGGATAAAGTTCAAACTCACCATGAATTCTAGTTCATCTAGGATGATCTGTGTATGCCTCTTACCCTGGCATATTAATTATTAATACCTCCCCCCCCCCATTTCCCTCTCAAAATTTTTGCAATTCAGAAGATCAATTCTATGGTCATCCTATTTACAAAGCCCTGCACGACTGAGCTTTCTGCATATTCTGTAGCTTCATTTCTTGCCACCTGAACACTAAGCCATGGGATGTTATTTCTGTCTCTCAGTTGTAACATGCTCTTCCCTGCAGGCCTACCTATAGACTACTCCTTCCCTCTCAATTTTCTACTCACTTTTTTTCACCTATTGCCTAGTTCCTATTCATTCTTTAGTGTTCAACTTAAATGTTACTAGGGCGAGGAAGCCTTCAACACCTTGCACTTTTCCTACCATATTTTATTGTATTTGCTTAATCATTTGCAGCCCTTGATAGACTAAAAGCTCTGTGAGAACAAGGTCCATGTGCATCTAGTTGCTCACCATATAGTCAGCACCTAACATCCTCCTGGCCAGACACTAGGGAGATGCAAATGAAGATGCCTCTCTCCTGTCTACAAACTCCCAGCATAGGAGGAGGTGCACATGCAAGCAGACATAATATACTGAGATCTGTGCCAAGAGAACTACTGGAACAAATCCCTAGAATAATATCTCAGATGTGATTTAGAGGACAAATGAATGAAAAGAAAGGAACTTCTGGATAAAGAAACACTTGCAAAAGGATTCAGATAATGACATATTGTGGAAACAGTGAGCTGCCTGCTCTGCTTATCTTTTATTAGCCTCTCCCCACACTTTCCTCCCCACCGACCCCATAGCTGCCAAAGAGAGAATGGATGCAGATCCACCAAAGAGCCATAAAAAGCCATGCCAAGCAATTTAGACTCCATCCTCAGGTGGCTGAAAGCCACCGGAGCGCTGTAAGCAGTCACTGGCAGATCAATTTCTACTTCAAAATATTACTGTGGAGGAGGATATACTAAGAGAGTTCAGGAAGATTAACCAGGAGCTAACTGCAATAACTTAGAAGAAATATGAATAAGATAGTAGCAGTGAGAATTGAGAGAAAGGAAAAACCATGAGAGATATTCAAGGTAATAGCATGAATAGGATTAACTGACTCAATAAATAGAGAAGAATTGAGGGCTGTTTCTAATTATAGTGAAAGTTACATTCACAAATAGGTACAGCCCAGACACACAGAAGGTTATTCCTTAAAAAAAAAAAAAAAAAACCCAAACCCAAAAAAGTAAATAAGTATAGCAAGTGTACTGCTTTAATTTCAAAGTATTACAATAGTATTTTTAATACTGCTGGTATAGTTCATAAGAGTGAGAAACTTTTTACTATGAATAAGTAACTTACAAGGAAGGTAAAATTGCACATGCCACTCTTGTTAGAAGTAATTTAGTTTTGTTTTGAATTTGCAAGACACAAAGAGATACGAAAAACTTAAATTCACCTAGATTAGGAAAAATAAAATTGTAACCCCCATAAATACATTACAGCTTTGCATTAGTGGAGTAGAAGGGGGAAAAATGAAGGGTAGAAGGAGGAAAGGAGAGAAACAGACTTGGGTGAGGCTACAGAATACAGGGAAGCAAAAGAGAAGATCTGAGCAAAAAGGAGAGGAGAATAAGAGAGGCTTCTGAAGAACTACATAGATTACATCAGGTTTATCCTCTAACAGAGCATTTTTCAAGGGGGTGATGAAATTTAATGGGTTCCAACCAGGATTTTTAAATAAAACAGAATAAAATACAAAATACGATACTAGACCACATGTAGTAAGGGAACTACTATTTTTATAAATCTATTGTCTTACATATTCAGAGGTAGGTACCAGACTGTAATGTAAAATGTATCTTTAGTACGGGTAACTGACAAACAGGTTTGAAGATGACAGCCCTAGAATAATTATTACCAGAAAAAGCTTGAAAACTAAGAGAATGTTATTGCCCAAGAAAAATTCAGAATGTTATTGCTCAAGAAAAATTCAGAAAAAATTCCCAAGAAAAATTCAGAATGTCCAAGAAAAATTCAGAATGTCCAAGAAAAATTCAGAATGTTATTGCTTCCTTTTGAGGTGCTAACTAGCTGAATGCAGTCAATGTTCACTTATTTACACATTCACATATTGTTTGTGAAAAGGACTACCATAAATTTACTGGGGCAATTATTCTGCACATAACAGTGGCCAAAACCAGAAATATTACAGTATCCAATTCACTGGGCCAGAGGTTCCCAAGCCTGATGCCAGGATGTGAGGTGCTCGGTCTCCTGATACTACAAACAATAACTCCATCAAGTACAGTACCATTTATTTCAGCAAAAACAAACAATGGTTTATGTGGTCCAAAAGAGAAAAAAGTAAAAATCAGAACGATACTTCTTCATACTGCACCACCTGCTACTTTAAAGAGAAGGATGAGGGCTTCCCTGGTGGCGCAGTGGTTGAGAATCCGCCTGCTAACGCATGGGACACAGGTTCAAGCCCTGGTCCAGGAAGATCCCACATGCCATGGAGCAACTAAGCCCGTGCACCACAACTACTGAAGCCCGTGTGCTTAGAGCCCATGCTCCACAACAAGAGAAGCCACCGCAATGAGAAGCCCGCGCACCGCAACGAAGAGTAGCCCCTGCTCGCCGCAACTAGAGAAAGCCCGTGTGCAGCAACGAAGACCCAACGCAGCCATAAATAAATAAATGAATTAATTAATAAAAAAAATAAAGAGGAGGACGAGATGAGAGAGGAAAGGGGTCAAAAAGTAAATAATGTTCTGTGGCAGTCTACAGAATAATGGATTTGAAGCCATGTAAAGAACCAAAGTGCCACTCTTCCAGCATGCTGTTCTGGGGAGGGGAGATCGACTTAGAAGCAGGTTGCCCTGTGTCCAGATCTCAGCTCTGATACTTACTAGCTGTGTGTCCTTTGGAAAGTTAGTGACTTTGACTCACTTTTAAAGATAGGGTCAGTTTCAATCTCAGACTTGTTCTACTTAATGAAATAGCATAAGTAATGTTATCTAGCACAGGGTAGACACTAAATGTCAGTTCTTACAATTAAGTGTACAATTGTGCATAATAGTTAGAGTGCCTCAGATATTCAGTGGAAAGGGAGAATGGAGGAAGATGAGCTTCTTGAAAAACAGGCCAAGGAGTCTAAATATATGAGGGAAAGAAAGAGAATGACCTTTACTTTTGCTGGAAACCATTTTTTGGTTTTGTTTTTGGTTTTTTTTTTGGTCATTTGGTATTGTAAACCTGGTGACAGAGGCCAATCCCTTGGGGAACAAACTGATTCCCCAAGATTCTGAGAAAGTAAGTGGGGTGGATTTCCTGAGACAATATAGTTTACCCAGGATAGATCCATGCTAGGCATGGTCTAATGGGACTCAAATGCCTGAGCAAAAGTAATAGGCTTTTATTTTCTGTACAGTGGTGCTAGGTATTTCCCCCCCCCAGAAGTTTATTATTTACTGGCTCTAGAATGTACAGTGGCTTTTCACGGATTGAAGTCCAAGTTGCAAAGGTGGTATAAATGATCCAAACTGATCACCAGCACCAATTCTATACCAAGTTCAAATTTTGATGCCTAATTTTCCAACCTTCTTAGTCTGGTATCACCCTACTTATCAAGTCTTATTTTTACTATTCTTAAACATCTATCTGCTTTAGAAAAAAAGGATTCACTGTCTCCATTTACATATATTCCAGTGCTTGAGAAACAGCCTACAACATAGTAGGAATTGAAACCTTAATTCTCTCCCCTCCCTCAATGTATGAGTGACTGGGTTTACAAAGGCAAATGAGACATGGACATTTCCCACCCTCAAGAAGTCCAACAGTTTATGTGAGCCATGGAATACAAGGTATGGTACACAAAAGTTAAATATCTGTCTCACACACACACAAAGAGAAAATGATGTTCCCATGGAAAAGTGTCTGAGATATCTACTCTAAACCAAGAACTTATTAAAGAGGATAACACCAGAAACAAAAAGGAAAGAAAGAAAGAAAAATAGAGAATATACACAAGAGTATATATTCTTGTGCAACTGTATTTACATCAGTGGGTACAAAGATGAAAATTAGCCTGTATTCAGTAACAAAAAATATGTTCTCCTCTCAAGACTTCACTGAACTCATTAAATGTTGCATCTACAAAGAAAATAAAACAAGACTAATAACTGTGTTTACAATAAAATGGGCAAATAAAACATATTTTATCAAAATTATTAAGGTCTACTAGATTAGTGTATGTTTTGTTGGCTAAAGTTAAATTTTCTGATTCCTGTTGTGTAATCAGGCCTGTTCAAGGCTCTTAGGTGGCTGACTCAATCTGTTGAGTTCCTAACTATGTGAAGATTAAAAAAAGTAATCATGTTATTTGGTTTTTTGCTATTAAGTTGTATGAATTCCTTATGTATTTTGGATATTAATCCTTCATCAGATATATGATTTGCAAATACTTTCTCCCATTCCATAGGCTGCCTTTTCATTTCGTCTAGACAAATAGTGTATGATCTCACTTATATGTGGAATCTAAAAGAAAGAACTCATAGGAACAGAGATGAATGTGTCAGTTAACCTTATTAAGGTAATCATTTTGCAACATATACATATATCAAATCATCAAATTGTACACCCTAAACTTACATAAGTTATATATCAAATATGTCTCAAATATGTCAAATATGTCTCAATAAATTTGGAAATAAAGAGAAAAAAGAAAAGTAAAAAAAAAAAGAAGTCCAATAGTATTAGCAGGTGAGAGATGTAAATTATATCATCATGAAATCAGTGTCATAAGTGAGGTAGCAAAAGGTGCTGTGGGAAAAGAGAATGGCTCCTACTTCTGTCTGAAGAAGTCATAATCTGCCCTGCACAACCATATTCATAGCTACCTTTACCTTTTGCCCACATTTTCTTCATTATTTTTCTACCTCTCCAAACTTTCTTCCTTCTTCCCCCTTGTTAATCTAAATCAATCCAACCGTTAAGGATCAGTACAAATTTTGGCTTTTCCAAGAGGCCCTTTCAACCCTCTTTTCTAAACTACTAGTGTTCTTGTACCTCAGTTTACATATTTTTGTTTCAAACACATTAGTCTTCACTTCCCCAGCGATATAGTAATTCCCGTGAATATTTGGCAGATTCTTAAAATCTCAATGATCCACTGTATAATATCACTGGACTGATATTTTAGCATATGTGATTGAACATAATCCTGTATTCTAGTACAGATTAACTGTAGAGCACTGACTATTACAGACATTCTCAGATCTCTAACTATACTTACAGGCTAATTCAAAAGTTTTACCTATTTCACCCACTATATATGTCTAAGCTCATCAGTTCAAGTCTTAGGGAATTAGTTCTAATATGCTTCTAATGCTTTGGATTTTAATATGGACTTCCCCCACGGTGGAGATTGACAATGAACAAGTATTCTAACATAACTTAAATACCTTACAAATTAACTCATGTTTGTCTACCTGTTTTACCAATAAGAGGTAGTCCAGAGCTTCTGACAATTTCTGGGCATAGCCCTCCCATCTTCAATTTCTATTTCTGTAAAACAGAAACTCATTCTAACAGGTTTCAACCTCTCAGTGTCGCAGAGTGAGGAAACAGTAATATACTAATTAGCAACTGATTGGTAAAAGGGAGAGAGCTGACATTAGAAATTATATTTTAAGCTTCATCTAGTTCTAGAACCATTAACAATTTTCTGTATAACTATTAGCAGACCCTCTGGTGATCATGCGTCCATTTTTCCCTGTTAAGGTTTATCCTAGCACTGTGGATGACTGTAAAACTGGTATTTCCAGTGCAGAAAAATGAAAATATTAAAATAACTACTGAGGAAATTTTAAAGTTTATTTAAAAACCAAAACTTCAGAAGCAGAGATGAAAGAAAAAGAAGAGCTAAAACAAGTATAATTGGTGCTCCTGCCATAAAAGGAAATGAAGTTACAATAATAGAAAAATTATCTGAAGTAAATTTGATACTTGGTTTGTCTTTTATATCAGGAAAGCAAATGCTGCTGTCTGAAGTTAGAACACAATTTTTAAAAGTCATGATAACAAAACTCAAACTTTTAAATAATCTTTCTTATTAACTTGGAAGAGACTTTTAAGAACTAATTTCTTGTTGTAAAGAAGTTTATTGATTCAGCAGTTCCTTTAGTTTCACTTCAGTCCCTCCTTCCCCAAGTTAAACGTAAGTAAAATTAAATGTTTTTTACTAAAAAGTGACATGATCCAACTTTTCTGAAATTATATCCACATATATGCCTAGATAGGCATACAAATTTTGAGTAATTAATTTGTTATTGTGGGTGGTGAGATTCCCTCCCTCTTACGCTTTTAATATAATGAACACGTATCATTTTTATAAAATCAGCCATTATCCTAAGAAAGAAAAAAAAAAGTATAAAAAACAAACTTTATGCCCAGTTTACAACATTTCTACCTTCAACTGCAGTTCATTGTCAACATCTTGTTAGCTAACAGAGATGTTTGCCTTTGAATGTAGGTTTTGCTCTAATTTCTCTTTGTGATCCTCAAAGGAAGCATGGTATAACAAGAGTTAAAAGCACCTTTAATTAACTACCTTTTATTGAGCTCTTACTGTTCACCCAGTATTACACCAAAACCTTTCCCATCCCTTCATTGATTAATCCTCACGACCTTGAGAGGCAAGTACCTTCCCTTTTTACAGATAAGGTAAAATATCAATAATTTGCCTACAAGGTGACAGAGCTATTAGGGAAAGGAAAAGATTCAAAAACCTAGGTCAGACTATAAAGGTTAAGTTCTTGACCACTCATTTTAAACTAAGATAGTTCAAATCCAGATTCTGTTACTAGCAGTGTGAATTTGGACAACTGACAACTTGTCATCTTCATTTTTTCCACCTCAAAATGGGCAGATTACCATCCTCATTATGGACGATTTTAAAAAATAACAGATAAAGCTCTTGGTCCTTCCTTAGGGATACAGAAAGTACTCTATTTGGTGATAAGTTACAAGTTCTTGTCACACTAGGAACATCAAGAAGAATGTAATATCACAAAAGTAACTAAAATTTACGAATACTAGACAAATTTAAGTCATGTACTATTGAATCTTAGTGGAAAGTGTTCATGTTTCGAGTCTGTTCACAGAACATTCCAATATTCAAGTACTGTAACATACAAATATAAATTAGAGCTTAAAGAATTATAAAAATTTAGTAAAATATGACATAATAGTAAATAAAAGTTAGGCCAATCAGATAGGTCAAGTTCCCGAATAAGAAGGTTATTACTTGGCTCCATTTAAAGTTGATTCAGGCAAACTCACTCTCTTTGGGGGCTAAGTCATCATTTAAAACCACCACCTTAGATGGATCTAGAGACTGTCATACAGAGTGAAGTCAGAAAGAGAAAAACAAATATCGTATATTAACGCATATATGTGGAACCTAGAAAAATGGTACAGATGAACCGGTTTGCAGGGCAGAAACAGAGACACAGATGTAGAGAACAAATGTATGGACACCAAGGGGGGAAAGTGGTGGTGGTGGGGTGGTGGTGGTGTGATGAATTGAGCGATTGGGATTGACATGTATACACTAATATATATAAAATGGATAACTAATAAGAACCTGCTGTATAAATAAATAAATAAAATTCTAAATTCAAAAAAAAAAAATAAAAATTCTACTATTTATGGCAAAAAAAAAAAAGAATCACCTTTACTTGCTTTTAACCAAGATGCCTATTCTATCCTTGCTGATATTAAAGCAACATTTACTCAAAAAAAAAAAAAAATAAATAAATTAAAAAAAATAAAACCATCACCTTAAAAGTAAAACCATGAAAAAAATTTTGTGCTTTTCCCCTCTGAATATTAGTTTCACTTTTGATTCGACTTTCAAGTTCTAATGAATAATTATTCATCTAATTATTCTAATGAATAAACTTTTCCAAGGCTTCTCTGGTCACTGAAAAATGGATTTTTTATCTAACAAGGAAGCCAGTGAAAATGGGTTAAAATACATAGCACTGTTCTTAATACGTAACTTGGCTGAAATAAAAGCATAGCTGTATATTTACAATTATTAAAAAACATATGAAAATAAATTTGACTTTTGAAAGAAGCAATCTCAGTAATTTAAAAAGCCACTTTATAAACCACCATTTAAAATTCTGAACAGCTAATCTGCTCCATTATAATTTCAAATATATATAATTGTTTTATTTTGATTCTAAGTTTCAGCATTAATGACATTTCCAGGTCTCAGCAATTATACACTATATTACATTTAATAAATAACTGGGTTAAAAAAATAATGGAGCATCAATGGTCACTGAATAAATCAGTGACACCTAAGAGCAGAAAGTGCTTTTGAAACCTGCAACAATAATCTGTACCAAAAGGCATACTTGAACATGCATACCTCAAGTCATCACTTGGTTCTTTTTTTTCTGGAAGTTCCATGTGCTTGGAGTCTGTTGACTGGTGCTCTTCGGCAACACTGGGCTCCTGGCTTATCATGGGAACCTCAGAAGTAAAAGACAGCTCCCCTTCATTGGAGACTCCAAAGAGGTCTGGGTCATCTTGAATTACATCAATTAAGAGGACATCATCTTCATATGCTTTAAGAATATCTGGAAACCCCACTTCAACTTCTGAAAAGTTCTTAGTCATTTTTCTACCACTAACTTCAAAGGAAACTGCTTTGAATGTTTCTTGTTCACTAGAGCAGAAGGCAGGACTTTTCTTTATACACCCAGGATCACAAGAAATAGTATTATTTTCAACTGTGAAAGAAACAGCTTCCTTATTAGAAACAATATTGCCTGGTTCAGAGATGTGGTTAGATGGTTTATTACCATTAACTTGCTTTAAAAAGCTTGGAGAAATAATACAGGAATTCTTACTGCAGTATGAGTCAGAACCAGCTTGCACTGGAATTACACTATTTTGTATGCTCAAAGATTGAGGTCCTGAAGTTACTGTGGTGACATTTTCTTTAGTCCTATTCTGCCTTACCTCTGCTCCAGATAAACTGTCAAGAAGTTCTAGGGGACTATATACTTCTCTCTCTGATGACTTGGCATTTATTTCTTTTCTTTTTTCTGTTTTGTTCTTAAGTAAGGGAATTTTAAAATTAGTCAGCCGTCCTGTGTTCAACATCTTAACGAAGTCTGGAACAACCAGTGTTTGCTTAGCAATGCATGCTTTTCGATGAATAGTTTTGCCTGTAGAGCTATTTGCTTCCTGGCCATCCTGGGAAGCCACTGTCAAATTCAGTTTTGTTAAATTCCCTCTATCTTTTTTTTTACTTCTTGTTAAGTTTTGAGTCACATTAGTTAATGGAGTATCTTCAGTAGTATTAGAAACTACCTCTGACGCACTTCTGCTTAGTTTCTCTGACTTCATTTTTTTATTATCATTGATGATAGGTTCCTTTATAATCATTAAAGTAGGTTCCACTGTAGGGACTGAAGATAAACAATTTAAATTAGAATCCAATTTCTCTCTACTTGAAGATTCACTGCTTGTTTCTGTTAGAGAACTTTGTAGCATCAATTTGGAGTCAGTTAAGTGAGTTTGATTTGTTTGGTGTTTAAGAAAATCATCTTGCCTAAAACTTTCCTGAGACCCAGGAAGAAAGTTATTTGACTGTGGCAAGGAAGTCTTTTTCCAACACTGGGCAGATATTCTAGCACATGAATAACAAGGCCAAGTTCTTTTGCCAGTCATTGGTATTGTTCTGTGACAGCTAAATTTAGATTCTTCAGCTTCATTCTTCGAGTCTTCCCTCGAAGCTGTCTTTTCAACAGGATGGCAATCGCTAGGTGACTTCACTATTGAGTTTTTCATCCACTTAAAATACTCCTCTGGATCCATGCTCTTACATCCTAAAGGCTCTGAAGCATTCTTTTTTTCTTCTTTTGAAAGTGGCTCAAGAGTTTTCTGAAACATAGGATTTACATGGTGTTCATGACTTGTTTTTTTCCCTGTTTCTGGAAGACTTAATAAATGATCCACTGGTGACAGCGTGTTATTGTTTACTTTTCTCAAAACTTTTAAAGGACTTTTTTTAGCCACTAAAGTCTCTGTTTCTTTACCTTCAGCACCTGTTTTGTTTTCTTGTAACACCAGCTCAGATTTGTTATACACATTAGAGAATTTCATCTTAATAACCATTTCATCTCCTTTTTCAGACACCTTCATCCTTTTTCTGGGTTTTCTCCCAACACTGCTCTCCTCTAATGAATGTTTATTTTTTTCACTTTGAAGGCAGGAAAGCAAGCCCTTATTTTTACTTTGGTATGAATCATTTTCTTCAAGTAATAACTGATTTACTCCCATTAAGTTTTCTTCAGTTTGTAAAAGTTGAGGAATATTATTCCTGTCACTCTTATCTGCAAGACTCCTAGGGCTTTCTTTCTTTAACTCTGAGGAATTTTCTGGTACATGCATACATCCACCATCAGGTTTATATGCAAGGTTATTTTCATCATTACAACCCTTGGAATGGGGGAAACAACTGCAATCATGTAATTTTAAAATGGAATTATTTTCTACTCCAGGTGACAAGCTGTTACAAGAATATTTTGGAGTATTCTTGTACAGTTCATCTTGGAATTCAACCTTACTATTTTGTGTAGCCTTATTTTCAGTTATTTTGAGAGATGGGCGTTCTAAGCTTTTAAATTTTTTAATTCGAATTCTTCTTTTAATACCTTTTACCAAACCTTCCTTACCCAAAGACTGCAAGAAAGCCATACTTTGAAATTCACTGCATTCCACTGTTTGGAAAGATTCCGAACTGGTTAATGATTCCTTTCTTACCAGGTCAATCCCTGGCTGTGGATCATCGCTTGAGGCTTCAGTAACTTTTCTTTTTTCCTTGGCTGATCAAAACAACAAAACATACCAGAAAAGATTTTATATTGAGGAGGAAAAAGCAATACCACTTAAAATTAAAAAAAATTGTGAAGCCATCCATTTTTATTTCCCTGAATAGCTGTATGGAAATATACGTTTGTTTTTAAATCAAAGACCTAATTTCTATTAAGGTCCTGTATAAACCTGTATAAATTCTAAGGCAGCTGAATAACCTCTAGCATCATCACTTCATACAAGCCAAAGTGAATCACTAGTAGGAATTCCTTTTACAGAACTTCTGAGCAAGGGATCCTAACAGGACAAACACGTTTTAAGCGAATTCCTGTTTTTTTCTCTCCGGGTCAACCGTGTGCATCAGTAAAGCCCATGTAGATTCGAGTGAAACGCTAGTGGTAAAACACGGGTGGAGGAGAAGGGGTGCAAAGGCTGGAAAGGGAGTGACCTCTGCGTGCTTCCTTACTGTGTCTTCCCGATTGCAAGGGGAGCTCCGCCTCCTTCCCTGCTTCTAAGCCCTGCCGGTCCGAAGGGTCTGAAGAGCCCACCTGGCCCCCCGGCCCCTCCACTCGCCGCCTCGCTGAGGCCTTCCCATACCCGAACGTCTCACCCGACTTGTCACTTTCCACCTCTTCTCTCCCAGACGCCCGGGCCACCATCCTCCTCTTTTGCCTGCTCTCCTTGCGCCCCCGGGCCTCAGGGCCACAGCCTCCCGCCTTGCCTGGTCCAGGCCGCCTGCCTCTCTTCCTCGGGCCTCGAGCGTCGCCTTCACGCCCCGGGGCCGTCGCGGGCCCCGAGGTCCGCGACCGCAGCATCCGCCCCGGGCCGCCCGTCTGCCCACCGAGGCCCGCCACGCCCGCTCGCAGGAGCCCACCGGCCTCGCAAAAGCTGCTCCGGCCGCCAGGCACCCGCGGCCCTCAGCCCCGTCCCGCCCCTACCCGCCGCGCCCAGCCGCCAAGACCCCGCGACCGGAAGCGGAAGTGGGGTCCGCGATGCCTGGCTGGGGCAAGCGCGGCAAGGCCCAACGGGCGGGAGGACCTCGAGCCTTTGCAGCCAGCCTCTCCGCGGTTCGTTGCGGGGCGTGGGGGTGGAGCCTTCCAGTAGGCCGGACTCTCCCCTCGGCCACCTCTCGCGACTGGTTGCTCGCAAAAACCGAGTGGCTTCTAACTCCGCCCCAAGTGTCTTGGGGGGTCCCTTTCCATATGCCTTCCTAACATCCTATACGCACCTCAAACTCCAGTTGTGCAAAACTGACCTTATCTTTCCTCACAGGCTTGCTCCTCTTGTGTTGGTGGATGCGTCACCGTCTACCCAGTTGTCTAAGTCGGAAACCTAGAAACCATCAGAGATACCCTACTTTCCACTTCATCCCTCGCATCCACGTTCATTAGGTCCGCTTGATTTGACTTTCTCTGTTTGTCAGCCACTCGCCTTGGCTCTGGCTTACAGACTCTGACCTACTGCATCAACCTCCTAGATTTTATTCGTGCCTCCATTCTTGTGCCTTTTCAGTCAGCTTCCACCTGCCGCCAGGCCATGCCCTTCCAATGAAAGGATATCTTGGCCTTTCCCAGCTTGACCTTTCATGAACCTCCTTTGCTCAAAGACTGAAACTAACAGAAAGTCCAGACTCTTTTAATTTTATTTATTTATTTATTTTTGGACGTGTTGGGTCTTCGTTTGTGTGCGAGGGCTTTCTCTAGTTGTGGCAAGCGGGGGCCGCTCTTCATCGCGGTGCGCGGGCCTCTCACTATCGCGGCCTCTCTTGTTGCGGAGCACAGGCTCCAGACGCGCAGGCTCAGCAGTTGTGGCTCACGGGCCCAGTTGCTCCGTGGCATGTGGGATCTTCCCAGACCAGGGCTCGAACCCGTGTCCCCTGCATTAGAAGGTAGATTCTCAACCACTGCGCCACCAGGGAAGCCCCCAAACTCTTTATTGTGGTATTTGTGGCTCTTTCTGATATGGCCCCTGAATAGTTGATTCTCTTACTGCCACTGTAGGGGAGAAGGTGTGCTTCAGTGGAAATCTATGCACAGGAGTCACCCTTCTGCATTATCTGATTCTGATTCTATGGGAGATATTTTACAACTATATAAGTTGTAAATGAGTGGTAGCATTGCAAAATAATGGTCTATAGATACACAAATTCTCTCCTACAGAAGTTCAGAGGACTTCCCCCTCCTTGTGCAAGAAGCCAGTTTTGCCTCCGCTTGCACATTCATTTCAATATTCCTGGTCTATAAACGTGTCTGTTCTTTGGACTCACCCTTTGAGTGGCGATTATAAAATCCGCCTGATGGGAGAAACAAAATCTTCAACATGTTCATTTTTACATCTATATGACAGTCATGATTTTGAAACTGAGCAGGACCCTGCGGGGCCCTCCTGCTTACAAAAGGCTTTCTGTGTCCCCATTTCTTGTTTATAGGCTTCCCCTGAGTTCCAAAAGGGCAGATTCAGACAGTTACTAATTAGGGAAGTGAGGGAATGTAGAAGCAAAGGGAAAACAGTAGTGCAAGAAACAATAGTGCATCGATAAAGCAGAGTCTTAATTCCTCCTCAAGGGATATACAGAACAATCTGATACATATCTTTGAGTTCTACAGGAACTAAGTAGCCCACCCAGGTGGAGGATGGTAACTTCAGACTGAGCAAAAGCACATAGAACCCAGACTAGTTTGAACCAGAAGACTGATGATTAAGATTCCTGGAACACCACTCTGTTACTTCGCCACCAACTGATCAGAAGAAAGTCATGCATCCTGCAGTCCTCACCCCTAAATGTTGCTTTTAAAAATTCTTCCATGAAGACCATCAGAAAGTTTGGCTCTTTTTTTAGCATAAGCTGCCTGTACTCCTTGCTTGGTGCCCTGCAAATAAATGCTGTACTTTCCTTCACTACAACATGGTGTCAGTAAATTGGCTTTGCTGTGCTGTGAGTGAGCAGACTCAAGTTCAGTAACAATTTTAATTGGGGGGGTGCTATCTTTTAACAGCACACATACCCTTGCCTGCCTGCACTTAAACCACATTGGACTACTACTGAAGTTCCCTAGATTCCATATGATCCATCATGCTGATAGAGATACAGTAGGATAGTTACACAGGTAGCTTTAGAAATCCCACTAGGGGATTATAGATAGAGAAGGAACTTTGGGAGACCATTGTAAGTTAATGACCACTCAAGAAAGTAATCAGAACATTGTGAAACAAGACAGACCTGCTTAACAATGAAACCATGCAATAAAAGTGTTGCAGGAAGGGGGACCCCTGCCAGGCCCCGAGAGTGGGCTCCTGTCTAACACTTGGAAATGAGTTGTCCGAAGAGACACACGTGCTGACAAAGCAAGAGACTTTATTGGGAAGGGGTGCCCAGGTGGAGAGCAGAAAGGTAAGGGAACTCAGGAGAACTGCTCTGCCACGTGGCTCACAGTCTCAGGTTTTATGGTGATGGGATTAGTTTCTGGGTTGTTTCTGGCCAATCATTCTGACTCAGGGTCCTTTCTGGTGGTGGGCACATCGCTCAGCCAAGATGGATTCCAGCGAGGAGGATTCTGGGAGGTTGGTAGGACATGTGGACTGGAGTCTCCTCTCTCCTTTTGACCTTTCCCATATTCTTCCGGTTGGTGGTGGCTTGTTAGTTACGTGTTCCTTACCAGGATCTCCTGTCCTAAAATAACTCATGCAAATTGTTAGTCTTTGCCTGGCCAGGGTGGGCAGTTTCAGTCAGTGTTTCCCCTAGCAAAAGCACGAGATATGCCCCAGGCCATTAAGTGAAAAAATGAGACCTGCATCCTGCTGGTCGAGGTCAGCAAGATAATGATCCTTAGGACATGCACCTCTGCACGTACCAAGGACAGGAATAGAGGGGAAAGGTGACATTCCGAAGTAGAAGACCCTCATTATACTGAAACCTGAGATGATTTAACATATTTTACTGTATGTTACCACTCTTATGCTGATTTGAATAGCCCCATGACATGAAGGAGGAGCTAATGATGTAAGCCTGCTGTCTACTCAAAGAATGAGGAAGAAGGTGGTCTTCTCCCCCTCCCCACTTCTCCTTGGATTATAAAAATGTAGCCCACTTAGTTATCAGGGCAGAGCTCTCTTGCCTGCCCGCTTGTATCCTTCACAAGCATCCTATACTAATCCATCCTATACTAATAAATCCACAAGCATCCTATACTAATAAATCCACTTCTTACCACTTTGTTCCTCACTGAATTCCTTCTGTGCTGAGACATAAAGAACCTGAGCTTCATTAAGTCCTGAGATGAATTGTTCAATGCCTGTGTTTTGCTGAAAGCCTTACTTTTGGTTTCAAGGTTCATAGGATTAGCTGGCAAAATAACCACTCTACACTCAGTTAAACAAGAATTTAGAGAGAGTTTATTGAATTAACAAATTACAGTATACCAATTAAGGAAAGAATAGTATAACTAACTAAGAGAGAATAGTAAAGACAGAGGTTTATACATCTCCAAATTGGGGAAGCACCTACATCCAGATCCAAGCAACGCTGGGAAGCCCCTTGAACAGCAATCTGGAGTCCCAGTTGGGAAGGTCCCGGTGGTGCGTCCACCCCACGGGTAAGACTTCAGTTTGCCACTCGAAGGAGCACAGCTTTTAGCACCAGGCCGCAGGATGATAACAATCAGCCTATGTGCAAATTTGCAGCTCTGGTAAATTTTGGAATGTTCTGGATCCCGGGGGCTGGCCAGACCCTCAAGGTGCAAGAAGTCCCATGACTGACTCTGTCTTATCTAGTGATTTATGATGTGTGCGGGTGCCACCCCTGCTGGCCTGGGTGTAGCTCAGCAGTTTGGCATGCAGCCAGCTTTAGCATCATTGTCCGGTCAGTGAGAGGCCTGGTGCCGCCTCTGAAGCCTGAACAAGGCTACTTTACTAGCTTCCCCAACAGCCTGCCTCTCTACATGCTGGTCCTGGAAATTCTTCCTTTGCTTGTCTGCTTGGTGAAGTACATTTTCCCCTCCAAGATTCAGTGCAAGGATCACCCCTCAAGGAAGCTTCCCGCCTAACTTTCTCCTTACACTTGGAGGGGTCAGGTGCTTCTGCCTGCAAACTCGTCACTTTCAACTGTTTACTTGTATGTCCCCATCAGGGCAGGTACCTTATTTTTTTTCTTCTTTTCTTATGGCTGTGTTGGGTCTTCGTTGTTACGCCCAGGCTTTCTCTAGTTGCAGGGAGCGGGGGCTACTCTTCGTTGCGGTGTGCGGGCTTCTCATTGCGGTAGCTTCTTTTGTTGTGGAGCACGGGCTCTAGGCACACGGGCTTCAGTAGTTGTGGCACGCGGGCTCAGTAGTTGTGGCTCACGGGCTCTAAAGCACAGGCTCAGTAGTTGCAGTGCAGGGGCTTAGTTGTTCCGCAGCATGTGGGATCTTCCTGGACCAGGGATTGAACCCACCACCGAGAGTCCAGCTTCCTTGGTCCCCTGCATTGGCAGGTGGATTCTTAACCACTGCGCTGCAAGGGAAGTTCTGGTACCTTCTTTTAATCTTTGCATTTTGTGTGTTTAAAGAGGAAGTTGGTGATTTTGAACACAATGTGTGTTATGCATTCAAGGATGGTAGGTATGGTGCAGAGAGTGTGAGTACTGTGGAAGTTTGGATGAGTGGAATATCCTTAGGAGCTTCTAGAAAATAGAACTTAGGTAAAAGAGGTGTAAAAGATCTAGAAATTTTGTTTCTTTCTGCTTGTGAATACCTCCAGTAAAAGGGAAGACAGTTTAAGAATAACAGAATTTAGAAAAAGTTATTTTAGGGATTTCAGGCTACATGCTCATTCCAAGTTCACTTTTGCCTCAGTTTCCTCATCTGTAAAATGAAATAAGAGCACCTCCTGAAGAAAACCAGAATATGTCATCCCAAGCTATGCCTCTTCGACATAAACATTTTTTTGAGCTGAAGGCAATTAAGCAGCAGGAAATGCAGGAAAAACTCTCTACCCTCCCTCAATTCTGTGTGGAGGCAAGATATAAATTCTCCTTTACTGGAGATGACTCTAGACTCTTATAAGCTTGGAGATGGCACTAGAGGAATATGCAAATAAAACTTACTCTATTAGTTTCCTCCCATATGTTTACCTTCTTGCAATTTGCCACCCTTAGACACCTAAAACTGCTTTCCTTTGTCCTGTAATTTCTATACAAGTTTATTGTTCCTTGTTGAAGATGCTATAGAAGGTGGAGTTCTAAGGAGTTCTCGTGAGAATTAAATGTGCTAGTATTTGTAAAGCACTTTGAACAATGCCTACCAGATTGTAAACAATAACTAGATTTGTTAAATAAAAACCTCTATATTGAAAGATAACTCCTATATAATTCTGACATTTTCTACCTTCAAAATAAACATTGTTGCTAAGATCTTGGTAAAATAAAAATAAAAATTCGAGAGTCCAGCTTCCTTGGTCTTAATAAAAACAGATGGTCTTAAGGTCGGCTATAGGCCCAGGAATTTAAAGACTTAAGCCCGTAACTGTTGAGCAATGCATAAAAGAGAAATGGGAAGAGATTAGTAGAATAGGAAATTGCAAAATCAAGCTCCCTGAGTGTTCTGAATGAGAAAATTATAATCTTTATTACAGTTTTAAAATTCCTCATACCAAACGGCTTTCACTGAAAACTTGAGGAGATTAGGTGTGTTTATACAAGTTTTCTTCTGTGAAATGATTATCATAATCCTACTATTGTACTTGGCAGTGTCTGGAAAGGGCAGGCACAGTTGTTTATCAGAAAAGACTCAATCTTCCTGGTGGCAGATCTCATACACTTGGGAGTCCAGAATACGGAGCAGAATATTTACCCATATCTATTGGACTGCATCTCAGTCCACTCAGAGTCAGCCCTTTGGGAGTCCCTTCTCTTCTAGTTCCTCTCCCCCTCTTTTAATTTTCTACCCCTTTCCCCTTGTCCCTGGATCCTGATCGACACTACTGCTTAGCCCTTGAAGTCAGCTTCAGGATCACTGCTTCAACCATGTCCCTTGTGCATGGTAGGTCCTAGCTCTATGCTGGAAAGATGACAGCAGAGCCACATTCTCTGCATTCTACAGCTATAAGTTGTAGATGATTCATGCACACGACTGGCTACACAATTTGTGAGGCTTAGTACAAAATGAAAATGTACTTTTTGGAGGCCCTTTGTTAAAACTTAAGGGTTTCAAGACAGAGACAGCAGAGTATTAAACTAAGTGTGGCACCCTGTGCAACTACACAGGTTGTGTGCCCATGAAGCTAGCCCTGTAGATCTATGGTCTACAAACCTCTCTATGGCTAATATTTATCAGTGTTGACATCAAAACTTCTACTCTTTATTGTGCCAGTTCTTGGTCAGTTTGAACTCAGAGAAATTCCACTCTCTGCCTCTGCCCTGCTCTGAATCACAGGGGCTAGCCCCTCAGCCTGTGTTTTCCATGCTTCTGGATCATGGGTGAGATTTGGTCAATGAAGGACACTGGTAGGAGAATGGAGAAGGGAGACGTTTCCCCAGATCTTCCTCTGCTTCAGTCTGTCTATGAGACAGCAGTTGCATCTCCTCTGGGCCTCCAGGTCTTGTTGGGCAGGCTCACTGGGGTGTAGTTTCAGCCAGGTGCCTTGAGGTCCCTTTACCCTCCATCCTCAGAGTAGCAGTGCCCTTCTGTTTTTACTGATCTCTGGGCACCTCATCAAACCCTGTTTGTTTTCTCAATTCTTCTACCCCTGCATTATATTCCTCTGTTTACGATACTTAAAGTAATTTTTTTTTTCTTGGTAAGAGAACCCCTCTGTAACTAAAAGTGAGGATGAAGGAACAAAGGGGATAAAAGGAAAGACTTCTGTTCTGCCACGATAGCAGGAAATGTTCTTTTGCCATCTTGAAATAAATGTCTAAATAATGCAAGAATAACCATGGTCTTCTCCCAAGACATGGTCGCTTTTCTTTCTCCTAAGTATTTCCAATATTTTCACCAGGGGTAGCTTCTTATTCGACTTTAGATTGTGAATCTTCCATCCAGGAATATCACCCAATCTTATATTCAGCAGAGAATAACATATTGGAATGCTTTAAATGTAAGAAAAACAAATCTATAATCCTGTTTTACCTCTAGGGGGAAAAAGAATCAAAGATTTCAAAACTGGCCAATGGGTCCCAAATATTTTACTTCAGATATTAAAAGCCCGGACTTGGAAACTCAATTAACTTTCTGTACACTAGAGGGCGCCAGATCCAGAGCAGCCGAGGATGACGCACGGCTCTTTGGCTCCAGGAACTCCATGCTGTTTAAGAGCCTTTGATTGTGTCACTGAGTTAGATGAAGTCAATTACTCAATGTAATAAGTCCAAAATGGAACACAATGGGAATTTGTCAGCAGAACAGGACCTCAGAAATCATCCAGTCTAACCTCTTCATTTTACTACTGTGAGGCAGGGAAAGCTAAGTAATTTAAAAGTGCTGTGATTCAGTCATTTCCTAAGTGATTCCACTGCTTGCTGCTGAGTTGCCCGCACTTCCAAGTGGCCATTCTTCAGGAGACCGTCACCTCTGGTCTGAGAGAGAGATCGAGGCAAGCACAAATTTATTCTCCTGCTTCTGCATGGGGCTGCACACTTGTCTAAGGATGTCTGTGGTGCATGTGCCCGTGTTCTAGCATCTCTGTAAGGGAGCTTGTATTTATGCCTCTCAAATTTTCCAGTTGAATTAGAGCCAATATTGTAGTCTATTATGTCATTTGTGGGGGAGGGAATTCCCATTTCACTTTCCATTATGGGAAAACCTCAGAGAGGAGGGGGCTCTGCTGGTAGCTACTATGTCAAAATCAAGCTCACCAATGGATAGAGTGGATGGTTGTCTAAATGGTTTGATTTGAAGCGTGACAGGGAAGTGTTCCTCCTATTTAGCCTTTTTCCCACTCAAGAGAATATTATATGTTTACATATACACTGATGACTTCATATCTCCAGCCCAATGTCCTGCTTCGAAGCCCCTTGTCCATGCCTTTGATCAAGTGGCTGGGATAAACAGTTCCTTGCAGGGTTCGACTCATTTAGCAGAGAGCAGTCACCAAGAGTTTTCCCTTCCTGCCCCAGGGATTCCTCCAGTGCCCCCACAACAGACAGCTGGCTTCATTCAGGGCAGGGGCAGCTAGAAAGTGCAGTGATGTTAGCATGCCTGGAGAAACTCTCAGCCAGCAGGGGTGGGGAGCTAGTGGAAAAAATGTTCCTGCCTCCTGCCCTTCAGGCAGACGATCCTGGGGGCATTTGGTATATTTTCTCAGGTATCTCTGAAGATTTGAGCCATCAGCGCACATGGCAGCTACCTTGATAGCACACCTTTTTTAAAAAAAATTAATTTTTATTGAAGTATAGTTGATTTACAATGTTGTGTTAGTTTCTGCTGTACAGCAAGGTGAATCAGTTATACGTATACATATATCCATAGATTTAGATTGAATTTAGATTCTATTCCCATATAGGTCATTACAGAGTATTGAGTAGAGTTCCCTGTGCTATACAGTAGGTCCTTATTAGTTATCTCTTTTATATATAGCAGTGGATAGCACACCTTTTTATTGGCCTCTCTTCCGTCCTGGTCTCACTCTCCCTATTCTTACCACTGGCCCCTGCATCTCCTAAGTAAATGACTTAGACATAGGTCCTCGCCTTGGGCTCTGTCAGGGCTTAGATAATATCTAATTGACATTTTAAGTTCACATGCCCCAAATATAACCCTTGATTCCCCCACTTCTCCCATAGCTTCATCAGCTCAGTAAATGACAACTCTATAATTTTAGTTCCTCGGGTCAAAAACCTTAGACTCATTCTGGGATCCTCTCTCTCACCGGCCCACTTCTCCACCCCCATCCAATCATCAGCAAACTCGGTCTGCTTTCCTTAAAAACATCCGAGATCTCACCATTTCTCATCATCTCCACCACTTCTGTCCCCTAGTTAGGCCACCATCTTTCTTGTCAGACTACTGTAAAAAAACCTAACTTATTCCCCTACTTCTAATTTTGCCCCTCTATTCTTCACATGGTAGTCAAGTTGATTCAGTAAAATGCAAGTTGTCTCTGCCTCCAAATCCTCCACTGGGTACCGTCCCATTTAAAATAAAATCCCAAGTCCTTCTGATGTTCCACAGGCTCTGCATAATCATGTCCCTGGCATCCCTTTGCCCTAATATTTGATCACCTTCTTCTTCCTTGTGATGCTCTAACCCCCTGGTCTTCTCATTGTCACTTGAACATGCTAAGTGTGTTCTCTCCTTGGGGCTTTTGTATTTGCTCTCCCCCTGCCTGGAATGTCTCTTCCCACCAGAATCGATCAGCTCCACGCCCTGACTTCCTCACATCTCTGCTGAAATGTTCCTGCAGAAAGAGACTCTCCCTGACCAAGCCAAATAAGAAACACATCTGGACTTAGCAAGGAAAGACTTCTGTTCAAAAGGATTATTGCAAGGGGAGAAAGAGACTATTACAATGGAGAGAACACTGTGACCATAAGGTCTACAAGTGCCTCCAGAGTTGGGCAAAAAGTTTGTTTTTAAGTTTATTTTTTAATTGAAGTATAGTTGATTTACTGTAATTTAAACATACATAATATTCATTGGGTATTTTCTATGTGTCAGGTACTGTTCTAAGTTGTTTATATTCACTGTATCATTTAACTTTATGAGGTAGTTAATAGTATTGTTATCTCCATTTCACAGATGGGAAAATTATACTAAAAGCAGATGAGCGCTTGGATTCTTGGGAAACATCAAAAACACAGTAAACATCAAAGGGATAGGAAACCACTGTATGTACAATGTGTACACCCAGTACCATGATTTATATACACAGTTCAAAGATGAATGATCTAGGGACTTCCCTGGTGGTCCAGTGGGTAGGACTCCGTGCTCCCAATGCAGGGGGCCTGGGTTCGATCCCTGGCCAGGGAACCAGATCCTGCATGCATGCCGCAACTAAGAAGTCCCAATGCCCCAACTAAGATGCCTGCATGCCGCAACTAAGCCCCGGGGCAGCCAAAATAAATAAATAAATAAATAAATAAATAAATAAATATTAAAGAAAAAAAATGAATGATCTAAATCACCAAAAAAACTTAATATGGGCAGGTGCTTTGCAATATACTTAAATATTTCAATCCAAATGATCTTTAATTCAGTATTTAAATGAATAAACTTCAATATTCTAAAGAATGCTCTTGTCTCTACTGGCCACATGTAACACTTGAGCAGTTGAAAGGTAGGTAGTACAACTGAGAAGATGAACTTTTAATTTTATTTATTTTTATTTTATTTTATTTTACTTTTTACTGAAGTATAGTTGTTTTACAATGTTGTGTTAGTTTCAGGTGTCCAGCAAAGTGATTCAGTTATACATATATCTATATCTACATATGTCTCTATATATCTATTCTTTTTCAGATTCTTTTCCCTTATAGGTTGTTACAAAATATTGAGTAGAGTTCCCTGTGCTACACAGTAGGTCCTTGTTGATTATCTATTTTATATATATTAGTGTGTATTTGTTAATCCCAAGCTCCTAATTTACCCCTCCCCACCTTTCCCCTTTGGTAACCATAAGTTTGTTTCCTATGTCTGTGGGTCTATTTTTGAACTTTTAGTTTTATATCATCTTCATTAATATAATTTAAATTTTAAAAGAAGAATAGAATAAATAAATAAAATAAGAATAAGGTAGTAGTGTAGTTCACACACTGGGAAAGTACATCGTTTCACATATTACACATAAACACGTGGCTGATCTAGCCGGTGTCAATGGATTGATTCCAAGAGATTATTTACAGAGAGGAGTAAATAAAGCTAGAAGCAACCAGGTTTGGGTTAGTGGGATGACGGGGTGGCGTGATCGGATAGATCGGAGAATGTCTGACCCTGAGGCCAGCCTGTTCTCAGGGGGGTCGTATGCTGGCTCAGGGTGAGGGCGGGCCAAAGTTCAGGAACCTAAAGGGAGGAGAGAAGCTTAACCAAAGTTTGGTAGACAAGCATTTTGTTACAATTGATCAGTGAGGACAAACAGTTCAGTTAATTATGGGGCAAAGAAAGGGAATTTTGAGAGTCTGGCCTTGTCATGGGTAAATAAGAGGCCCCTGGGAGTCTTATCTCAGTTATGGGGGAAAAGGTGGTTCTTTGCAGTTGGCAGTTTTCTGGAACACAAAGGGTGGAGTGGGTGGGGTTTCCTTAACCTTCCCTGCTCTGCAGGATCACAGGGCTTAAGTAAACTCCAACATTGGCACCACTCGAAGATGGGATATTCCTCCCAGGCACTTCCCTGGTTTCATTCTCCTCCTGGCACTTCCAACACGTGCCATATGGTATGCTTGTTCACTGTCGGTCTGTTCCAGCCCGCAGCTGGACCAGGGTCTCCCTCCACGCCCTGCTGTATCCCTCCTGCTGAAAATAGTGTCTGGCCCAGAGTACACGTTCGTTGGATGCATGGGGCCTGAAATCTCCTTTCTGAGCAGTTGTGGAATCGTGGGACTGTCAGAGTCGAGGCTCAGGGAGGCTGATCTGGAAGAGCTGAGCATGCAGGAAGAAGCTAACCAAGCAGAGGGCCCTCTCCACAGCCCTTGTGTTAGAGCGAAACACTAGAAAAGCAAGTGGCGGGTTCAAGAGACCCCGAGGAAGAACAATTCCTCTTCGAGAGCCAAGAGAGTGTCTTATTGATCTCTCTTCTCCCGGCACTCAGCGTGATGCCTGGCCACTGGTCGAGCCTTAGAAGTAACAGTCAGTTAACGTTTATGGTGGCTCAAATGGCTATTCAAGGGAGAGAGCTGCCGCTCTGCTGAATCCTTTCCCTTTGTGAGGAGATATTTTCTGACATACGCCCAGCAAGGGTGGCTTCCAGGAAACCACTTGGGGAGTTTGATCTGGACTCCATCCAGTTGGGAGACCCAGAACTGAGGCCTGACCCATGCCTCAGAAAACTAAAGTGAGCCTGACGCCCTGCTACCCCAGAAAATCCAGAGTGGGAAAGAGCTGACTCTCTGCCTTGGTAGTGGAGCCAGTAGGCTGGCCAGGTGGGGATGGGTCTGCACTCCTAGAACTAGTCTGGGCGGGAGACTGGACAGCGTCCACCTTGTACCAGATGGGACCATACAGGGGAGAGCTGACATGAGGGAGTCTTGGTCATGTCTAGTAGGGTCAGCTCATAGGATGGGATGTCCTTAGGTGGAGGAGGCTGGGTGCCCGGTGGCTAAGGAAAGAGTTTCAAGGACTACCTGGAAAACAGATGCACCTGCTCAGGTTCAGGGACAAGAGGAGGCTCTGCACAGCCCATGAGAGATGACTTTGACCACTGCTTCTCTCTGAGACAACCAGCAAGGGAGGAAAAGCAAAGGGGGACAGGAAAAGCAGTGAGCTGGAAAAGAGGGGCAAGGAGAAAGGGGATCCCTCTTCCCATTGGAGGCTTCCATCTGGGAGCAGGAATGAGCTGAGAGGGGAGACAGTGCAGAGCCAACTGACAACCACGGTTGTCGAGACCAAGACCATCGCGAGGGGCTAGACACTTTAATTTCTGTGATCGAGATTATCTATGGCTAAGAGCAACAGAGGACTATCTGTGAGTGACCAGAAAATTCTCATCCTGCCCAAGTCTTCATCCAGGCACCGGAGAATATTACTCCTCACTGTAGGAAGTCTGAAGGGACAGAGGAAGACAAAAGAATAGTTGTGGTCCCACATCTATGTAATGCTTGTTCCATACAGGTTATACATTTGTTAAAGAATCACGATCTGAGTGTGCTCTAGGTGGGACATGGTGTTTAATATCCCCCTACCAGCCCTACAAGGAAGGGCTTGTTGCCACTGCAGGATACTTGATCAGGGCACTGAGGTTCAGAGGGGTGTCCTCTCAGTGGGTTGGAGCAGGGCGGAGATTCACGCCTGCATTGTCCCTCAAGTTCATCACTGAATTACAAGCCTCCCTTGAATGTATTTCTCTAGTGCTTAAACCATCAACACATTTTATCTTTATGGTCATGCCATGAAGTGGGCCAGTGCGTGGTGACAGGCCCAGTTTCGCAAAGGGAAATGATTTGGAGAGAATCAGTCTTGCTCGTGGCCGCCGGCTCTGTGGCCAGGTTTCGGATTCTTGCTCTCTGCTGGGCCTTCTGCATTTCTCTACGGTGCCTTTCAGATACTAACTTTTGCTGCACCTTGAAAGTTATGCTGGGAGACAATTTTCTATTCACTTTAACTTTTTAAAAAATTGTGAAATGCAACACACATACAGAAACGTATTTAGAAACGCAGCACACATACAGAAAAGTATTTGGAACACGTGTTCAGCTTAAGTGAAGGTCTGGGTAACCACCATCAGTTCAAGAAGCAACATCTCAGCACCCTAGATACCCCATGTGCCTTGAACGCAGCCCTGCCTCTTCAAGCAAAGATAGTCACCATCCTGTGTTTTACAGCATTTTCTTGACTTGCTTTTACAGTTTCGTTACCTATGTGTATGTCTCTAAACACTATAGCATTGCCTGCTTTTCAACTTTATATTAACTGAGTTGTAATGATGTATTCTTTTGTGTCTACTTTTTACTCAACATTGTTTTAAAAGTTCATCCATACTGTTCCATGTAACTCCAGGCTTTTTTCATTGCTGTATAATAAACTTCATTGTATGACCATACCAAAGTTATTGAATCCATTTATTATTGGATAGTAGGTTATTTCCAGTTTTGAACAGTTACAGACAAGACTGTGTTTCTGTATGTGCACATATGAACACGTTTTCTAGGGTGTTGTGGAATTTCTGGGTCGTGGGCTGTGGCCATGGCAATATATATGCTGTAGCTCATGCTGGCCCCTGAAGCCAAACATTAAATTTTCAGGAATTTTGTAATTAACACAGCTCTTATTAAACACTAAATTATATACACTTGCAATTAATTATATTTCTAAAAAAGACTCATCACTTCCTAGTTTTTACACCATGGAAATCAGCAAACACTATAAATTAGGGCTTTGCTTCCAGAGAGCTGGCTGTTGAACATTTCGCAGCTCTCACTGGATGTGTGTCCTTAAATTTATCAGATAATTCCAAATTATTTTCAAAGCAGTTGTACCAATTTACATTCCCACCAGCAATTTCAGAGTCCCTGTACATCTCTGCCAACACTTAAAATATATTCTGGTGGGCATGTAGCAGTATCTAATTGTGGTTTTAATTTGTATTTCGCTTCAGCACTTGTCTTGCTTATTGGCTATTTGGATATTCTCTTTCTGTGAAGTGCTTCTTCAAGTCTTCTGCTCATTTTTCTCTTATGTTGGCTGTCTTTTTCTTACTGTTTTCTAGGAGATTTTTTCTCTGACAAACGATGTGAACCCCGTTGATCACGTGTATCTCTTTTTCCCACTACTTTTTTGGTTGTAAAACAGGAACAGAAAATCCACATAAAATATAGCTTAATAAATTATAAAACAAATGCCCTTGCAATCATTACCCAGGTCGAGAAATACACCTTTGCCATCTATTTTGGCAGCACTTTTGTGCCCTGTGCAATCACAGCTCTTTGTTGCTTTTCTTTATAGTTTTAACTCCAAAATGTGCATCCTTATATGCAGTAATTTAGCTTGCTTCTTAAAAATAAATGTCTTTGAAATCTTTTAAACTACAGGTTTCCACCACCTCCCTTTTTCGTTTTGCAATTTGAAGAAATTGAATCATTTGTCCTCTAACGCAGTGGTCCCCAACCTTTCTGGCACCAGGGACCGGTTTCGTGGAAGACAATTTTTCCACGGACCGGGGGCGGGGGATGGTTTGGGGATGATTCAAGCTCATTACATTTATTGTGCACTTTATTTCTATTATTATTACGTTGTAAGATATAATGAAATAATTATACAACTCACCATAATGCTGACCGGAGGTGGAGCGCAGGCGGTAATGCAAGCGATGGGGAGTGCCTGTAAAGACAGATGAAGTTTTGCTCGCCCACCGCTCACCTCCTGCTGTGTGGCCCGGTTCCTAACAGGCCACAGAAGGCTACCGATCCGTGGCCTGCGGGTTGGGGACCCCTGCTCTAAAGTTTCCCATAGATTGGATTTTGCTGATGGTATCCCTATAGTGTAATTTGTCACTGTCTTCTGTTCTCTGAATTTTGAGACGGTCCAATTCAGGTTCTTTTTTTTTGCAAGATAATTTCATAGGCGGCAATGTGTTTTTGCATTGGGAAGCACATAATGTCTGCTCACCTCTCCTTCTGTGGTATTATTAGCCTTTGATGCTGCATGCATTAGTTCATTGGGGAGTGCAGAGTAGTGACATTCTAAATCTACTATTCTTTTATGTATTAGCTGGTAGCTACTTCCATACAGAGAAACTTCCCCTCATCAACTAGTTGGTTACCTAGTGGTTCCATCTATATAGGAAAAACAGGGAAATTATTTGGTTCAATTTACTACTTTTTAAAAAGAGTTTGTTCTCTATCATGCTCCAGAGGTGACTTGTTTCCTTTTAGTAACATTTCATAATGGATTTACTGATGACTTAACATATTTGAATGTTTCTGTCTATTACCATTATATCTTTTTATTACCGTGTAAATTCTCTCATCTATGGCCTGTGCCTCCGTCAAGTCCTTAGAAACACAATCTTGTTAATCTTTGATAGCTTTGATAGCTTCCTTAACTTTCTGACATGGCAAGATGTTCCAGACTCATCTAGTACATTTTCTATCCTGGCCCTGGAATCATCCATTTCTCCAAGAAGCCCTGGTTTCTTTTAACAGAAAATGGTGTTTCAAGGCCATAATCTGGGTGCTAGGTGTGCTCATTGCTAACAGGTTGGTCATGATTTCTCGACCTCTTCAGCAGAGTTAGGAAGCTAAATGAAAATACCCTGAGTTCATGCTAATACTTTTATTTCAAATTCATGAGTGCGGGATTTTTACTTAACTTCTTTCATCTTATCTCTTTCATTTCCTTTCTTCCATATAGAGAATCCTGGTTCTCAAGGATACAGAAGATGATAGATTGGAATATTCGTAATTACACGTTTGCTCTCCTACATCACACATACTGTACTCTCAGAGTTACAAAACCAATGCTGCTACCACCACCGAAGTGAATGCTGAAGACAGCTAACTTTTCCATGTGCTTTCTCCATTCTCTCTGCTTTTAATGGTTTGCTCTATCTATATTGCCAGAGCAAATAGATATTACATCTTGTATTCTCTCCCTTATAATCCTGATTCCCTATAAGCAGGAGCTTACCCCGGAATGTTTAGGCTAAAACTGACACTTGAGCATTTCCTATATACAAGAACTTTACATATTAAAAAGAGCAGATTTCAAAGAAAAGGGAGGCACACTTGACCAAGGTCATATATTATACAGATGTATTTTCAGCTTTGTGAACATGTACACTCTTCCCTCCCTTTAACTGACATCTTGGGTTATGCTAATTGCATAATTAGAATGCTAATTGCACAATTAGAATGCTAATTGCATTCTAACAATCTCACTAGATGGTGTGTTAGCATAAAGAATGTGAAAGTAAGGTAACGGTCATGGCTGTTTCCAGGTTCTTAAGCAGACAAATAACAGACATACAGAAAACTTCTAGAGTTTGGAGGATTACAAAAGGAAGGGCAATTCTTAGAGGAAGTGCACAAAGTTTTGTTTTCAAAGTTTGTATCTCTTTTGAAAAAAAAAAAAACCACATGCCTTTTGTTAAGCATTCTAACAATATAGAAATATATTTTCAGAAAATTATTCAAACTCACATCACCCAGAGGGACTCCTAAAGTTGGAATTCCATATTGTCAATTAAAACTTCAGTTCTGATTATGTTACTTTTCATCATAACTTCCACCAGAACTTCCAACATTCTCAAAGTCACTTCAGATAAAGAAAAGAAACAAACAAGCTATACTTGGAATCATGAAAATGCAACTCAGATGTCTTGATAAATATAGTAATATGTTCCCTAAGTGGAAGCTGTCAGGAAATTACTGGTGTATTGTAAGTTGTACAATGTGGTCATCAAATGCAAGCTCTACCTGTAGAAAAGCAGAGCAGCAATTTCTCTGCCCCAATGTACTTGGTAATGCAGGTGTAAGTGACAGGAAAACAGATAATCAGGTTCAGGAAATGAAATCAATTAATCATGCAAACCCCCCCTATTTATCTAAGTTGTATCGGTGCTGACATTTGTACTTCACTCCTATCATTATCCCATCAGACAAAGCAAACAGCAGCTCAGCCGTTCTCATTTGTATACATTTTCCAGAGCCTTTGGTACCTGCTTTGACTTTCTCAAAAACCATTTACCTAAAAGGTCAGCACTTCCAGTTGGAAGTTAATAGCAAACTTCTGACTTTACGCAGATACGACCCCAACTTTCATCTGGTGTATTCACAACAGGGAGCACACAGTTTGCCTCAGAGAGCTAGGTCTTTGTTGAAACTGAAATCCTTTGTTCTTCATGAAATCAGTGGCTTCAGGCAATGTAACCATCTTTGTAAATACACTAAAATTTAGGAAGACACCTCTATTCGCCTGCGGTTCTACCTAAGTCACTACTGAAACTACTGCCCTTTCCGATGCACAGTATTTCTGGCAATGATAAACATCCCTGACCAAAAACATCAGTGGCACCTGGGGACTTGTTAGAGTGCAAGTCCTTCTGAGTCAGAAACACTGGGCTGAGGCCCTGCAATGTGTATTTTAACAAGCCCTGCAGGGGATTCTCATGCACATTCGCATTTGAGAACTGCCATCTAAGATCCGGGTGAGAAGTCACTTCCTGCATGCCTTGTGAGACTAAATGAGGTAAGATTCTGCAGGATGCTTGGCTTAAATATGCTCCAGAAGCGTTTGTTCCCCTGAGTAGAATCCAGAATTTTAAAAATCTACTGCCCTGTCACTGTGATAAGCCACATTCACACTTTATGGGTCTGTGGTTTTTCCCTGTTACTGGCTTGGCCCCCAGTCACTGCTTACCTGCCCTATGATTCACCTTGAAGTCAGCTGGAGCCACTACAGAAAGTTACAAACCAACCCTAAATCATTTAGCAGTTGCTTCCCTTTACGTGGCTTACCCACACAGGTAGCAGACCCCTTCTAAGCAGCGTGACCTGGCTTCCCCCCCGCCCCAGTCATATCCCACAGTGATTCTCTCTATCTGTTGCAAGTTGCCCCCAAAACCTCCACCTGCCCCAGCATAACATGTCCAAGCCTTTGGTTTCAAGTGAGGCAAGGAGCCTTCTAAGTTTGGGGGGATACTTGGCCCCCTCAATTACTGCCAGAGGGGCCAGTGCAACAGGAAAACAGGGGCACCTGGCCTTAATGCTCTTCAAGCCCCATTCAATGAGCTACATTAGGTACTGTCCATGAGCTCACCAGCTGTGCCTTCTTCCTGACCAATTTTTCTTCTGGGTCCCTTCAAGTGGGAAGCAGAGTCAGCAGGAAAGCAACTCCAAAGGGCTGTCGTAAAAGGTATCCTTCCTGTCTCCTGCAACTTCCAAGCGGTTATCCAGTTACTTTTATTGCCCCCTTGATCTTCCCAATGAGAGAATGGCAGGAATTTTGGGAGAGGCAGAGACAGGCAGCTGGGAAGTTGTGACATGAACACACCAGGCTTTAAGCACATGCTCCTGTAAGTAAACATCAGCTTCTACATCCCAGCCCTCCAGCCTATCCCTGCTCTTTGTTCTTTCCTTGGAGCTCTGCCTTCTCCTAGTCACCTAGTTCTTTATTAGGACCTCCAAAGGAGTGAGAGGTTCAAACTGGAATAACGTTGAGATGCTCAATTTTTTGTTTCTCCCCTTCATCTTAGCCTGAGAGGTGTCTCTCCCTTCTTGACAGATTTTGCTGCCTAGACTGCTCGGCTCAGTTAGGGTTCACAGGGAACAGCTGGCTCAAGGGAGGAGTCTTAGTTAATTGTCTCCACCTGTCAATCTGCCTCCCCTCCCCATCAACCCACCCCAGGTCCCGAACTGCTAGATTTCTTAGTTAACCTCCAATTCAGCATTAGTTCAGACAGTTGGATATTTCAGACAGCCCATTGTTTCTTCCTTCATGGAAATCGCCAAACCAGGATAGACATCACCTAAGAATCACTTTTTCCCTCTCAGAAAAAGGAAATAAAGAGTTCTGGCCTCTGGTTCCTTCTGAGCAGGATTTTGTGAAGGAAAAATTTTGGGAAGAAATCTAGTTTTCAATATTGGATGCTATGATTTTTATAAGTGTGGCAAGTCTTGCCTCCAAAAATTTGATGAGGCTCTAGAATCCCCATATCTCCCTCCTTACCTCATTCTGTATCACTTTTGATAACGGCCACGCCACTATCGAATTGAGAATGTTACACAAAGGCAGTACGCACAGAAGGGGGTAAATGGGACCCTTTAGTTACCCATCTACACCCAGCACTGTCCAGGTGCCCCTTTGAGAGAAATTTGAGACCCTTAAGTCAAAAGGACGAATCAGCATACATAGAACAAGAACACACCATCAGTGGCAGATTAGGGCAGAAGGTAGACTAGAAAAGTAATTCCCTGGAGTGCATAGAATGCTAGAGATGTTTGAAAGGCAAGTCCTGACACCAGTGTTAGCTCTACATTCAAGACAACTTGACATAGAGATAGCAAGTTCTTAAGCACAATACTACTATATTGCCAATACGTAGCTCAAAATTGGGTTTATTTCTGGTCACAAGTTTTTGACCATTTTCTAGGCTTCTTGATAGACATCCTCTTGGTTGCTGACTACATTTTGAGGAATAAGAGGAGTCTCAAAATACCTCACAAAGAGCAAAGTCCATTTAAAAAAAAAAAAAAGGCTATTTATACCACAGTGTCCCAAGCAAGCAGTTGGACGTTGTGAGCCTCGATGGAAATGACTAAGAATAAAGGAGGAAAGGGGCTCTGGAATCAACCCCCTCAAAGAGCCTTGAGCCTTGTCTGTAAGCTAGAATCGCTATAGAGCTGCTAATTTCACCTCATACCCCCCATCCAAAGCCCTTCATAAGGCTGCAGCCCCTTTCCTGTGCAGGCACTAAAAGTCTCTACCTTTCTGGACTCAAGCTTTGTGCTCTCTCCCCAGGCCTGACCTCACTCCTTGAATCTGTTCAAAGAACTTGTCTTCTTGGCATCCCCACCCACTTACGCCTGAGGACCCCAAGACCGGTAGGCTCTGGCTCAGCCTGCCTACCTCTTATAACCACCTTCCTGCTGGTTAGTAGAGTCAGCTCGGCCGAGTGTGTGGCCACGTGGAGCCTGTTCATAATCTGGTGCAGGGTGAATTCTGAGCTTAACTTTCTTCCCCCTTCTCCTTCCTTCAGTGTTGAGACTCATAAAATTGAATTATATTCCATAGTTTAATACTGAAATTCTCATAAAGGTAGAAGGACTGATTTTCACTTGTTACAAACAATTTCATGTAAACATCTAAAAACAAATCTTACCAAATAGTTTAGAATACAAAGGAGAATCAAATCTGTATTTTTTAAAAAAGTGTTAAAATTATGCTTTTAATTGTGAACTATAGCATTCCTAGATAAAATGAATATTTTAATCCATAATTGTAAAGCACACACCCATGTGACCACCACTAGGGGCCAACAAAGGGAACATTTCCCTATTATGAGAAGCTTCCCCCACTCCCATTCTTTCTTGCCTCTTGTGATAACCATTTCTTGTTTCCTTTATAGTTTTACTCCCTATGCAACTGTTCTTAAATGACCTAGTAAAGTTTTGGCTCTTTTTGAACTTTATTTAAATAGGCCATACTGAGCCATTTTCAACTTGCCAGTCTAACCACTGGCCACCCTGCTACCATGTTCACACCAGCCTCAGTGTTTATAGACTTCATATGACCTTCCTTCTGTGATTTCACTTTTCTTTTTCTTATTCTTATTTTTCAATCTACCTGAATATTCTTCCTACTTCTGCCTATGTTATTTCAGCTCAGTATTACAAGTTCTGCTCAAATGCCAGCCCTTCTTGAAGACATCTCCCACTGGGAATTTTCTGATCTTCCAAATCTCTCGTGTACGTACCTACTTCACTCTGTCTTGTATTCCATTGGTTGCTTGGATGTTGGTCTCTTTCTCCCGTGACTACAGTTTACTTGTAGGTGTCTTTTTATTCATTTTAGTAACTACTGCATAGTCTCGCCTGTCATCGGCTTTAGAAGCATCCAATCAATACTGGTTGAATAAATGAAGTTAGTCATAAAGAGATTTTAAGTCTCTATTTTAATGAAGATGGAAATTACAATATAAAATTCTATTCCTGATGGCATGTGGGTCTGCACAGAGCCTGAACTCCTTGCTCGGCTTCTCTTGCCTCCATGGTCGCTGATTGTCCCAAAGCCTGAGAGGAGGGTGGCGCAACCCCCAACCCCGCCCAAAGCCTCACTGCCACTGCTTTCGGGACAGACCCTGGCGGCCAAAACACTGTCTGCCCTCTGGGCCACGTGCCAGGTGTTGTTGTCTCTAAGCTGAACCTGGTCACCTTTTTTGAGCAAAGAGCCCTGGGATGTGAAGAAAAGGAGACAACAGTCATACACCCAGCCATGTGGCTGACAGGATCCTGGTGCTCCAGTCGGGTGTCAGGCCTGAGCCTCTGAGGTGGGAGAGCTGAGTTCAGGACATTGGTCCACCAGAGACCTCCTGGCTCCACGTAATATCAATTGGCAAAATCTCTCCCAGAGATCTCCATCTCAATGCCAAGACCCAGCTCCATTCAACGACCAGCAAGCTACAGTGCTGGACACCCTATGCCAAACAACTAGCAAGACAGGAACACAACCCCACCCATTAGAAAAGAGGCTGTCTAAAATCATATTAAGTTCATAGACACCCCAAAACACACCAATGGATGCAGTCCTGCCCACCAGAAAGACAAGATCCAGCCTCATCCACCAGAACACAGGCACCAGTCCCCTCCACCAGAAAGCCTACACAACCCACTGAACCAAACTTACCCACTGGGAGCAGACACCAAAAACAATGGGAACTATGAACCTGCAGCCTGTGAAAAGGAGACCCCAAACACAGTAAATTAAGCAAAAGGAGAAGACAGAGAAATACACAGCAAATGAAGGAGCAAGGTAAAAACACACCAGACCAAACAAATGAAGAGGAAATAGGCAGTCTACCTGAAAAAGAATTCAGAGTAATGATAGTAAGGATGATCCAAAATCTTGGAAATAGAATGGAGAAAATACAAGAAACGTTTAACAAGGACCTAGAAGAACTAAAGAGCAAACAAACAATGATGAACAACACAATAAATGAAATTAAAAATTCTCTAGAAGGAATCAATAGCAGAATAACTGAGGCAGAAGAACGGATAAGTGACCTGGAAGATAAAATAGTGGAAATAACTACCGCAGAGCAGAATAAAGAAAAAAGAATGAAAAGAATTGAAGACAGTCTCAGAGACTTCTAGGACAACATTAAACACACCAACATTCGAATTATAGGGGTCCCAGAAGAAGAAGAGAAAAAAATAGGGACTGAGAAAATATTTGAAGAGATTATAGTTGAAAACTTCCCTCATATGGGAAAGGAAAGAGTCAGTCAAGTCCAGGAAGCACAGAGAGTCCCATACAGGATAAATCCAAGGAGAAACATGCCAAGACACATATTAATCAAACTATCAAAAATTAAAAACAAAGAAAATATATTAAAAGAAGCAAGGGAATAGCAACAAATAACATACAAGGGAATCCCCATAAGGTGAACAGCTGATCTTTCAGCAGAAACTCTGCAAGCCAGAAGGAAGTGGCAGGACATATATAAAGTGATGAAAGGGAAAAACCTACAACCAAGATTAGTCTACCCAGCAAGGATCTCATTCAGATTCAATGGAGAAATTAAAACCTTTACAGATAAGCAAAAGCTAAGAGAATTCAGCACCGCCAAACCAGCTCTACAACAAATGCTAAAGGAACTTCTCTAGGCAGGAAACACAAGAGAAGGAAAAGACTTACAATAACAAACCCAAAACAATTAAGAAAATGGTAATAGGAACATACATATCTATAACTACCTTAAATGTAAATGGATTAAATGCTCCAACCAAAAGACATACACTGGCTGAATGGATACAAAAACAAGACCCGTATATGTGTTGTCTGCAAGAGACCCACTTCAGACATAGGGACACATACAGACTGAAAGTGAGGGGATGGAAAAAGATATTCTATGCAAATGGAAATCAGAAGAAAGCTGGAGTAGCAATTCTCATAGCAGACAAAATAGACTTTAAAATAAACACTATTACAAGAGACAAAGAAGGACACTACATAATGATCAAGGGAAAAATCCAAGAAGAAGATATAACAATTGTGAATATTTATGCATCCAACATAGGAGCACCTCAATACATAAGGCAAATGCTAACAGACATAAAAGGGGAAATCAACGGTAACACAATCATAGTAGGGGACTTTAACAACCAACTTTCACCAATGGACAGATCATCCAAAATGAAAATAAATAAGGAAACACAAGCTTGAAATTATACATTACACAAGATGGACTTAATTGATATTTGTAGGACATTCCATCCAAAAACAGCAGATTACACTTTCTTCTCAAGTGCTCATGGAACATTCTCCAGGATAGATCATATCTTGGGTCAGAAATCAAGCCTTGGTAAATTTAAGAAAATTGAAGTCATATCAAGTATCTTTTCTGACCACAACGCTATGAGACTAGATATCAATTACAGGAAAAAATCTGTAAAAAATACAAACACATGGAGGCTAAACACTACACTACTAAATAACCAAGAGATCACTGGAGAAATCAAAGAGGAAATCAAAAACTACCTAGAAACAAATGACAATGAAAACACGACAACCCAAAACCTATGGGATGCAGCAAAAGCAGTTCTAAGAGGGAAGTTTATAGCAATACAATCCTACCTCAAGAAACAAGAAACATCTCAAATAAACAACCTAACCTTGCACCTAAAGCAATTAGAGAAAGAAGAACAAAAAAACCCCCAAAGTCAGCAGAAGGAAAGAAATCATAAAGATCAGATCAGAAATAAATGAAAAAGAAATGAAGGAAATGATAGCAAAGATCAATAAAACTAAAAGCTGGTTATTTGAGAAGATAAACAAAATTGATAAACCATTAGCCAGACTCATCAAGAAAAAAAGGGAGAAGACACAAATCAATAGAGTTAGAAATGAAAAAGGAGAAGTAGCAACTGACACTGCAGAAATATGAAGGATCATAAAGAACCTAGGAGCAGGATGGGAATAAAGACGCAGACCTACTAGAGAATGGACTTGAGGACACGGGGAGGGGGTAGGGTAAGCTGGGAGAAAGTGAGAGAATGGCAGGGACATATATACACTACCAAATGTAAAACATATAGCTAGTGGGAAGCAGCTGCATAGCACAGGGAGATCAGCTCGGTATTTTGGGACCACCTAGAGGAGTGGGATAGGGAGGGTGGGAGGGAGGGAGATGCAAGAGGGAAGAGATATGGGGATATATTCTTTTTTTTAAAATATGTATAGCTGATTCACTTTGTTATAAAGCAGAAACTAACACACCATTGTAAAGCAATTATACTCCAATAAAGATGTTAAAAAAAAAAAGAAATATAAAGGATCATGAGTGATTACTACAAGCAACTATATGCCAATAAAATGCACAACCTGGAAGAAATGGACAAATTCTTAGAAAAGCACAACCTTCTGAGACTGAACCAGGAAGAAACAGAAAATATAAACAGACCAATCACGAGCACTGAAATTGAAACTGTGATTAAAAATCTTCCAAAAAACAAAAGCCCAGGACTAGATGGTTTCACAGGCAAATTCTATCAAATATTTAGAGAAGAGCTAACACATATCCTTCTCAAACTCTTCCAGAGTATAGCAGAGGGAGGAACACCCCCAAACTCATTCTACGAGGTCACCATCACCCTGATACCAAAACCAGACAAAGATGCCACAACAAAAGAAAACTACAGGCCAATATCACTGATGAACATAGATGCAAAAATCCTCAACAAAATACTAGCAAACAGAATCCAACAGCACATTAAAAGGATCATACACCATGATCAAGTGGGGTTTATCCCAGGAATGCAAGGATTCTTCAATATATGCAAATCAATCCATGTGATAAACCATATTAACAAACTGAAGGAGAAAAACCATATGATCATCTCAATAGATGCAGAAAAAGCTCTCGACAAAATTCAACACCCATTTATGATAAAAACCCTCCAGAAAGTAGGCATAGAGTGAACTTACCTCAACATAATAAAGGCCATATATGACAAACCCACAGCCAACATCATTCTCAATGGTGAAAACCTGAAACCATTTCCACTAAGATCAGGAACAAGACAAGGTTGCCCACCCTCACCACTATTATTCAACATAGTTTTGGAAGTTTTAGCCACAGCAATCAGAGAAGAAAAAGAAATAAAGGAATCCAAATCAGAAAAGAAGAAGTAAAACTGTCACTGTCTGCATGTGACATGATACTATACATAGAGAATCCTAAAGATGCTACCACAAAACTATTAGGGCTAATCAATGAATTTGGTAAAGTAGCAGGATACAAAATTAATGCACAGAAATCTCTTGTATTCCTATACACTAATGATGAAAAATCTGAAAGAGAAATTAAGGAAACAGTCCCATGTACCATTGCAACAAAAAGAATAAAATACCAAGGAATAAACCTACCTAGGGAGACAAAAGACCTGTATGCAGAAAACTATAAGACACTGATAAAAGAAATTAAAGATGATACAAACAGATGGAGAGATATACCATGTTCTCGCATTGGAAGAATCAACATTGTGAAAATGACTATACTACCCAAAGCAATCTACAGATTCAATGCAATCCCTATCAAACTACCAATGGCATTTTTCACAGAACTAGAACAAAAAATTTCACAATTTGTGTGGAAACACAAAAGACCCCAAATAGCCAAAGCAATCTTGAGAAAGTAAAATGGAGCTGGAGGAATCAGGCTCCCAGACTTCAGGCTATACTAGAAAGCTACAGTAATCAAGACAGTATGGTACTGGCACAAAACCAGAAATATAGATCAATGGAACAGGATAGAAAGCCCAGAGATAAACCCACACACATATGGTCACCTTATCTTTGATAAAGGAGGCAAGAATATACAATGGAGAAAAGACAGCCTCTTCAATAAATGATGCTGGGAAAACTGGACAGCTATATGTAAAAGAATGAAATTAGAACACTCCCTAACACCATACACAAAAGTAAACTCAAAATGGATTAAAGACCTACATGTAAGGCCAGACACTATAAAACTCTTAGAGGAAAACATAGGCAGAATACTCCATGACATAAATCACAGCAAGATCCTTTTTGACTCACCTCCTAGAGAAATGGAAATAAAAACAAAAATAAACAAATAGGACCTAATGAAACTTAAAAGCTTTTGCACAGTAAAGGAAACCATAAACAAGACAACCCTCAGAATGGGAGAAAATATTTGCAAACAAAGCAACTGACAAAGGATTAAGCTCCAAAATATACAAGCAGCTCATGCAGCTCAATATCAAAAAAACAAACAACCCAATCCAAAAATGGGCAGAAGACCTAAATAGACATTTCCCCAAAGAAGATATACAGATTGCCAACAAACACATGAAAGGATGCTCAACATCACTAATCATTAGAGAAAAGCAAATCAAAACTACAATGAGGTATCACCTCACGCCAGTCAGAATGGCCATCATCAAAAAATCTACAGACAATAAATGCTGGAGAGGGTGTGGAGAAAAGGGAACCCTCCTGCACTATTGGTGGGAATGTAAATTGATATAGCCACTATGTAGAACAGTATGGAGGTTCCTTAAAAAACTAAAAATAGAGCTACCACATGACCCATCAATCCCACTACTGGGCGTATACCCTGAGAAAACCATAACTCAAAAAGAGTCCTGTACCACAATGTTCATTGCAGCTCTATTTACAATAGCCAGGACATGGATGCAACCTAAATGTCTATCGACAGACGAATGGATAAAGAAGATGTGGCACATTTATACAATGGAATATTACTCAACCATAAAGAGAAACAAAATTGAGTTATTTGTAGTGAGGTGGATGGACCTAGAGACTGTCATACAGAGTGAAGTAAGTCAGAAAGAGAAAAACAAATACCGTGTGCTAACACATATATATGGAATCTAAAAAAAAAAAAGGTTCTGAAGAATGTAGGGGCAGGACAGGAATAAAGACGCAGACATAGAGAATGGACTTGAGGACACGGGGAGGGGGAAGGGTAAGCTGGGATGAAGTGAGAGACTGGCATGGACATATAGACACTATCAAATGTAAAATAGATAGCTAGTGGGAAGCAGCCGCATAGCACAGGGAGATCAGCTCGGTGCTCTGTGACCACCTAGAGGGGTGGGATAGGGAGGGTGGGAAGGAGATGCAAGAGGGAGGGAATATGGGGATATATGTATATGTATAGCTGATTCACTTTGTTATAAAGCAGAAACTAACACAACATTGTAAAGCAATTATACTCCAATAAAGATGTTAAAAATAAATAAATAAATAAAATTATATTCCAACTGTTATGGTTAATGTTTTAATTTTTTACCTTGTGATCAGCAAAAAAGTGCATATTCTATTTCTAATTTGTACTTCATTGAATATTACTGGGGTTCAACTTATTTCATGTATTTATTACTGTTGTTTCTTCTGTGAATTTGTATTCCTGTCCTTTGACAATTTGGGGGTTTTTATTATTTTTCTCTATGGATTTATAGATTCTCTGTATTATGGATATTACTACCTTCCTGGCTGTGTATGTTACTGGTATTTTCTCCCATCAGTAGCTTGTCTTTTAATTCTGTCTGCAATATCTTTTGTTAAACAAAACATTTGGATTTTTATGCTTCAGTCTGTCAGTGTTTTCCTTTCCACACTTGGTTTTAATAAGAACCTCTGTTCTATGAGAAGAGAAATATGAAGGAGGCCCCCTTACTGAGAGATAGCTATTTTATGGCTAATAAAGATTCTTAAGTAGGGTGGTGATGAATCTTTCCTTATATTTAAATTTGGGGGTCCAAATTTTCATATGCATGCTACAGACACATAATAGTATGTCAAGATTAATGTTTTTTTAATGGTTCCATACATTTTTCTTCATCATTGGCTGACATTAGCATTCATCACTTGGTTTTGTGATTCACTGAATGTTTTAGGTGGTTCAATAATTTCTGTGTGAATCAGTAAGAAATTCTTCAGGGATAACCCCTTGAGGGTGCATATTCTGTCAAATTCCCTCTGATCCTTCAACTGCTAATTTAACCGAAACTAATCAGTATTAACAAGAGAATATTGCCTATTTTTAGGATCTAAAGTCCAGGATTCATGAACATACTCTGGTAGGACTGGAGTCCAACACTGGCTTGGGCTTTACTGTGGACTGTTGTCATTTTTTTTTTTAACAGTCAGAAGTCATTATTCCCAGGACATGTCAGAATAATATAATGAAGATTTTAAGGGATAACCTTGCTTTCAGGTATACTCTTTCAGCTCTCTCCCTAGTGGCACACCAGGTCAGGACCAGCCCAGGAGTACTTGCTAACCATTACCCTTATGGCCTTGCATCTGAGGGTTCATCTTAATCACAGTGTGATCAGGGCCTTGGAAAGTGCAAATGGGAAAAATGACAGTCATTGAGCAATTCTTAAAGTGTGATGAATTGTTTTGTCATCAACTGTAGCCCTCCCTACACATTGCTAACAAACTCATTGCCCTATTGTGGAGGGCACAGATTGTATTTGCTGTCCTTTGAGTGCGTGCGTCATTTGTGTGCTCCTGAAATCTGAATTTGCATGAAGAAATAATCACCTAGAATGGTTCCTATTAGTAGTTTTCCTTTGTGCTTAACCTGATTAAATGTTTAACCTGATGTAAATTCTGGGCTTTAAACTCAGGATGGATACCCTGAGATGATTCTCTGGTAGTGAGGTCTACCTTACCTTAGCATGAGAGGGTGGACCTAGTTTGTACCTGATTATCAATGGAGATCTTCTTTTTTTTTTTTTTTCTTTAGCAGCAACCCAGAAGAGTAAGGAAGACTGATCATAAGACCATCAGTAATATTTTCACATTTTGAACCTAATAATAGCAAACACACAGTGCTTACTATGTATCAGGCTCTGTACTAAGTCTTTACATGTAATAACTCAATCTTCACAACAACCTATAAGGTTGGTACTACTATTATCCCCATTTAGCCGATGGTAAGACTGAGGCTCAGAGAGATTATAGGGAAATGACAACCTGGTTTAAAATCCAGATGATCAGCTCCAGAATCAGGTTCTTAACCACTAAATGCTGCTTAATTTATTTATTTAGAAAAATTGGAGACAGGATAAGAAGAAACCCATAAATTGGTGGTCAATACATTAGAACAGATCTCTCCAAAATTTGTTCAAAGTGAAATCTGGAATGTACAATGAAAGAACAAACACAATAGTAAGAGCAAAGTAGGAACTAGGTGTTTTTCTAAAGTTCTTAGTATATATTAATTCATTTAGTACTCACAACAACTTTATGAAAAGGGTACTACCATTTTGCCCACTTTACTAATGGATAAACTGAGGCCCAGGGAAGTAAAATAGTTAGCCTGATGAGACACAGCTTAAAGTGTTTTACTATCAACTCCCTAATTATTTCTAGCTCTCAAATCATTTGTTCTCTATAAAACTTCTAGGTTTTTTTCACATGCGTCATCTCATTTTATTCTCAAAATAATAGTGTACCAAACCGTTCCATAAGTCAGGGTTCACTTTCCTTTAGCAGTTAAGGTGTGTTTTCTATGTTAAGCCATTAGGGGATAAGGAAGAGTTCTTTAACGCTCAAGGTAAAACTCCCAGTCTTTTTTGTTGAAATGGAATCAGGGCAATCAGTTGTTAGCAAGAATCACAATCCAGGGTTACAGGGCCGGGGAGGAGACAGATTGAGTCCCCAGATGATCAGTACAGACTCAAGAAGTAAATAGAAATATTTCAAACCCAACCAGGAGGAAGGCTGGGGTTTCACATCCATTCTGCTCTTGGCTCTGGCCTTCTTTTGTGTGCCATGCATTTCAAGAGAATTGTTTCGGGGATTTAGGTGAGTTGGGCCATTTGAAATGTGGAAGAATGAGTGGAAATGAAGAAGCACCACTGTTTGATTGTTGACACAAAGAAGGGTCAAAGGCACAGGTCAGCTCTACTCCCCCAGGCTAGAAAGCACACAGTCTGAGATGGAGTTCCCCTCAGGCAGGATTGCTACATACTGCTAAGTACATTGTTGAGTGTACAACCTAACCAACAATACACAGTGGCCCTGTTTTTATGAAATACACTTGGGAGAATTTCTTATTGTGTAGACCTAATTGTAAACAAATCCACCAAAAAAGATTTTCAAAATATAGAAAAACTTGTTCCATTAGACCTTATCAGTTTTATTCCAATGGGTTTTTTAAAAAATGAAATGACAACTTTACTGAGATATAATTCATATACCATAAAATTAACCCATTAAAAATGTACAATTAAATGTTTTTTTAAAATATATTCAGAGTTGTGCAACCAACACCACGATTGATTTTAGAACATTTCATCATGCGCAAAAGAAACTCCATGCTCATTAGCAGTTATTCCTCATTTCCTTCCAACCACCCCAGCCCTTGGCAACCAACCAGAAATCCACTTTCTGTCTCTATGCATATGCCTATTTTGGACATTTCATAACAATGGAATCATACAATATGTGATCTTTTGTGTCTGGCTTCTTTCATTTAGCATGTCTTCAAGATTCATCCATGTCACACAGTATATTAGTACTTTTTTCCTTTTTATTGCTGAATAATATTCCATTGCATGGCTATACCACATTTTGTTTATTCATTTATTTGTCGATGGACAGTTGCGTTGGATCCACTTTTTTGCTACAATGCATAATGCTGCTTTGAAGGTTTGTGCACAAGTTTTTTGTGTAGACATATGTTTTCATTTCTCTGGGGTATATATCTAGGAGTGGGGTTGATGCATTATATGGTAGCCTTATATTTAACCTTTTGAGGAACTGCCAGACTGTTTTACCATTTTGCTTTCCCACCAGCAGTGTATGAGGGCTCCAATTTTTCCACATCCTCACCAACATTTATCTGCCTTTTTGATTCTAATCATACTAGCGGGTGTGAAGTGATAATTCATTGTGGTTTTGATTTCATTTCCCTGGTGACTAATCACGTTGAACATCTTTTCATGTGAATATTGTCCGTTTGCATATCTTCTTTGGAGAAATGTCTATTCAGATACTTTGCCCATGTCTATTCAGATACTTTGATGGCTTCAGTGTAAACGAGAGCCTCTTCAATGTGGTATCTCTGTCTCTGTCTCTCTTTTTTTTTGTAGTTAATCTGTATTTACTGTGTACCAGACTGTATAGAGAACATGGTACTTGGTTCATTCTTTGCCTTATGTTCAGTCTTTCAGAAGAATCAGTACTACACACTCTGGATTCTCCTCTATGCCTACAGCTCCCCTCTTAGTCTCCTTCACCAGCTTGTTTTCCTCCACGCCCTCCCTACATTCTCAGTTCCTTCTTGCTGCACTCCAGTTGGAGACCATATTTCTTCCCACAGCCTGTGTCATCCCATCAGCTACAATGATGAGCTCAGCAATATCAGAGATCATGTACATTATCCTCTCAACTCACAATTCCAACTGACCGTCTGGCAGAACCTTCCATCTTTCGACAGCTAAAGGGATCTTCATTTACTATAATCAGACCCAGCCATCAAGGTCCAGAATTAATCCTCCTCCCACACAAGACTTACCTGACCTCCATGTGGTATCTCTTCGCAGTGCCCACCCTTGTGTGGCAGCTCTGGCTTAGGGGGACCCAGCATTAAATCAGATCTATAAATACTTGGGGTGCGCCTTCTAACGTGCAAGGCACTGCACTTGCCTCTAGGCATCGGGGGATGTGTGAAGGTGCAGTGATTAATTTTAACAACTAGTGACTGAGCACCTACTGCATGGAAGGCTCTTCCGGGGCACTAAGAGGAGTAGCGCAGAGTCCTTGTCTACAACAAGCTTAGAATCCAGTGTGAGATAGACAAATGGACACTTATAACCACTGTATAATTCAGCCATCTTTGTGGGCCACTGCCATTTCGATGATAAAGTCAGCCTCAGCTGCGTCCCAAGTTGCCCCAGATAAGCACATTATCTAAGTCTAAGTGGTGTTGCCTGATCCCTTCGTCCAACAGCCGAATCCCTGCCCCATGGAGAGGTTCTGGAGCCACCACTGTTCACAGCACAGACACAGGCTTGGAGTTAGTTGAGTGTATGCCAGATGAATCATGGGGTGAGCAAGCTGTGTCACGGAGTTACAGGGAGTGCTCCTGGGGGTGTAAGGTCCAGCTGGGCTGTGCAGGACTTCGGCCCTGACCTAGGGGTTGCATGTTGCTGCTTCAGGCATGTGGGCCATGGAACCCTCACACTGTTATTAGCTGGGTGCTTGATACACATATAGAGTCACAGGCTACCGAATCAGAACCTCATGGGCTGGGACCCAGGAACTTGCACCTTAATAAGCTCCCTAGGTGTGGCCCATGAACGATGAGGTCTGAGAACCACCTACTTAACCCCTGCTTGCAAGTGCTGTTTGAGCAGTAGTTTCTCCCAATGGCACATTGGACTCTGGGGAATGACCCTGTAGTTCCTGAAAATTACAGCCACTCCAAGTTTTCTTAAGAACCTACCTAGCATATTCTTTGTAGTCAAAGAAGTGTTGATTGCTGGGTAAAACAGTGCATTGTTGCGCACCTGAAACCTCCCTCGAGTGGTGTGAGACAGCTGAGTGGAATTGTGGGTTTCCCCCTCCCTTTCCGGTTTCCCTGAGCAGCAAATCCAGCCGTAGGTTAAAAGCTCTCTCTGGGAAGCAGCAGCTTCTGCCTTCACGGGTGGTGGGAGAATCCAGCCTCCGGCCTAGAGTCCTTTTTGAAACTTGCCGTTGATGTGAGCTTTATGGCCTCTGGAAGGTAAGTCCAGGATGAACAAATAGGTTTGTAGAAAAAGTTGCGTCTCCAGGAGTGAAGAATAGCCTAGGTCAGCTCTGTGTCTCACTGTCTCTGTAGAGATGAATTCCGCTGTGCATTTAATCTTCTCCCTGGAGAATATGGCCTCCAGCCGCAGCAGTCCCATCCATCCAAACTTGCTCTGAAGGACCATGTGTTTTCATGCAGTTACAAAGGGGAACAGCAGGGTCCTAAGCCAGTTACCAGCGGGGTCCTAAGCCTAAACAACCTTTTTTTGGGGTGTCCAAGGAGCCCCACCTTAGGGAGTGGTAATTTGCAATTGCCCCAGGGGAGTAATTTTTGATTTCAAGCTATTCTTCTCTATTTTAGATTGAAGGCTTTTCTAAAATTACTAAGAGGTTGAATTGTAGCTTTGTTAACTCCTAAGTAGGGGGAAAGCCCGCATCTAACATTAGGATATCCCCTAGAAGGGTGTAGGGCCTGGAGTTATTTAAGCCGTGCAGCCTGCCCAGAATAACGGTGCTTTAAGGGAGGTTGGATTATTGGTATATTTCATGGGTCCTTGAGGTTTTGGTTAGAAACTGAAGTTTGAAATTGAATTGTAATGATCAGAAAAAAGAAGTAAAATGCAGGCCCATGTGGGGCTCCTGGGGACCTAGTTGCTCTACCCAAGGGACAGCCCAGTGTGCAATTGTGACAACTGAATCACTATGGAAACAATACCCAGTTGCTTTAATTTTGGTCGTGGCTATGAAGACGCCAGATGGATGCTATTTTGGTTGATAGTAAATTCCTGGGTTTCTGTTTTCAACTCAGTTCAGGTGTCGGGTCTTGATTCTATTTCCTGGCTGTAAAGTATCTGGAGACAAGCCAGGATTGAGTCCCATCAAGTTTGAGCACTATTAAATAAAAGATAGTACTTCCTTGGGCATCTGCACTGGTTTGTTAGCCTTTCCTTGCTCCAAGTCACCTATTAGTCTGGAATACCTCTGTCCTTGGCCACCCAGCCTGGGTCATCAATGCAGCTGCCCAAGCACCAAGACCAGCACGACCCCGTGCCTTGTCGAAGCCTTGCCTCACAGTTGCATGTGCTCATGAAGACCTCATGGGCTGTTTCTCATTCCCTTCCACGGCAGGCCACTGCTGCTTTGAAGGAAATGTGCAGTGAGACTTTGAACCTGGAGATATTCTTGTTTTTCTTCCCCAGTATTGGGTTGGCTTTGGAGGCTGTACCCAAATTAGGAAAAAGTGGGTGGTAATGAAGCAGCCAGAGAACTTGGCTTTTCCCATGTCTGCTTGGGGTATGGATTAAAAGTCTTTAACTCTGAGTTCGATTTTTGATAAAGGGAATTCTTTATTCCTAGTTTTTAAGCTACAGTTAACTCCTTGTCTTCAGATGGCCAAACGCATTGACAGTAGGGAACAGGTCATACACTCCCATGACTCCCATTGAGTTAACTCAGTGCCTAGTGTGAAATAGCTACTCAAAGTGTTGATTAAAATGAGATGCAGGTTCCCTGGCATTTGAAAGTCTTCAGAAAACTTCAGGTATGCTTGTGAGAGGACCCTAATTGATGATTAAGGTCTACAGCAAACATGTAGACCGTGCATGATCCTGATTGAAAGGAAGCTAAAAATAGGCCTAAGAGACCAGGTGCTTTGATATTGGAGAAATTGAGCTGAAAGGGGCTTAGAGATGATCTAGTCTACCCTACCACTCTTATTCTTTTGCAAAGTGACAGGAATACTGTTTTCCCCTTCCAGACTCTACAATTGAAACCCAGTTGTCAGACTTTTCCATAACTAGTTAATGGTAGGGTAGTATTGGGGATCTGGCCTGATACGGATCATATTGTCCATCCCATCTCATCCACTTTCCTATGGCAGAGAGAGATGCGGTGAGTTCACGAAACTGTTCAGCTTGTCTACTTGACGCCTTCCTTCAGAAGGTTGCTAGCCTGGACAGTAGGAACATTTCTCTTTGGATTTTATTTCCAATTCTTAGTGTGTGTGCGCTCTTAGTCTCTTTAACAAGCAGGTGCTTCATGTACAGATAGAGCTGGTAGGAGCCCAACTGGTTGGTTTATTTCAAGTCATTAGCCTCCCTTTCAGAGGTAGTCATTTCCTTTTGGCCGCCCTCCAACTGTGGCTCCATCTAGCTCTCTTGTCTCCACCTGGCACAGGTTCAGAAAACCCTAGAAGACTCCTTCGTGATCCCAAAGGCTGTGTTGGTAGAGGACCCCAGCTTGGTCTCCCTTCCATGTTGATTAAATTATCATTGCTTTTGGCAGAAAGCATCCGACCACATTCTTGGCATTGGTCCCCAAGAGCCAGTTGGCACACTTAAAGCTAGAGCTTTGAGTGGCACCTCTGGGGGGAGCTTCAATCTACCTCCATCACCTTTTAATTATAACCTTATGAATTATGCATCTGTGAAGATGGCAAACGCTATGGGTGAGATGTACAATTTTTCTCCATCGAATTTTCTGTAACAGAACTGCTAATGACAGGGTCACTGCCCTTCCTTTTACTATTGGTTTGATTCCCTGGTATTTTTTTTCTAGATGTTTGAAGGCCATTCCGAATAGCAGGAGTCAGAAGACTGGGGCAGTTTGTGGAAGGGAGGTCCTTGTTTAGTACCTGTTCTCTGCCAGAACTGTGCTAGACTAGATACATTTTCTTTAATCGTTATAACTCTGCCTGAAATGTCTTCTCCATTAAGGCTCATGGAGGTTTAAATCATCCTGAGTCTTTTCATTGTATCCCTCTGGGAACGGTGTTTTCTAAATGACTATGTATATATAGTCTACATGTAGTTATTGTATTTCTAACACTGGTTATGGGAAAGTTTTGGATTATTATCATAGCGCATAAAATAGAAACCAAATCATTTATCTCCTTTCTCTTTACTCAAGAGGTACATTGGTTGTTAGGGTCACTGGTTTTATAGTTGAGTTTACTAGAGACTAGTCCACTAACAGCTGGACTTGGAACCCTTCGCTGTAGCTTATGTTGGTCTTGAAATGGAGTTTCAGGGTCTCAGTTTCATTAAGGTCAAGATTGTAAGTTGAGTGAACTTTGAGTCTTCTCAACTGGTCAGAACTAGAATCCTCCATCTAGGTGGTTTGCTAGGATTTGTAGCAAACTGTTGAGTTACTGATGCCATTCATTAGGCGCTGGTTGGCTCCTATATTCAAGCACATACTGACATATATTTTGTAACAGAGCTTGGAGCTTGAAATGAAGACCATCTTGGCCATAAGGCTCTCATAGCCTGACAGGAGATGGATCTGTGCATAGCTTGACCAAGCACACCCAGAAGTAGGTTTCATATTCACATTTTCCCTTCCTTTGTTCTTTCTTTCTCCCCTTCTTTTTCCTCTTCTGCCAGTAGCATCTGCACCATTTCTTTGGTACCCTGGTAAACACCCAGGATAAAGCAACTGGCTGTGTGGAAGTACTCACATACTGGAGGAAACTGTCAGTGGGATCTGACAGCTGATGCCAGTGCATAGGAAGTCACATTTCTTCTTCCCATGCAGTGGATAGGCTGAGAGTCATAGCTAGCCAGCCATCTTGCCCCCTTATCGGCGGTTTGCCTATGATTTCCTTAAATCTTATCAGATGTTTTAGAAAATGAAACTACATTTTTGGAGAATCCAAAAGATATTTGGGAGTCTATTGATGACTGAAATTTTACTTCAGTGACATCAGATTGTTCCTATGTTAATGTCCTTAATGTTCTTAAAGCAAAATATGAATCGCTTCTTCAGCAAATAGGATGTGTGCAGATATTTATTTCCTGCATTCGGACCACATAGGGCCTCAATTTCTCCAAAATATGGAGACTAATCTAAGGAGACACAGATTAGAATAGGCCTGTTTGTATCTGATCGCCTTTTTCTCTTCAATTCTACAATCCTAGGAGAAGAACCTTGGGGTCATAGTGGGATGATGAAGATCTCACTTTTCTAGATTAAAAATCATATTATCACTACCTTTAGGAAACAACGGTGCTTATTCTTCTCAATTCTTGCTAAAGCCTTTCATTCAAGATATTGCTTAGTCATCTAGAGCAAAGTCTATAGGAGTTAAACCGGTAGCAAATGTGGGAAGGAGGCTTGCCTTAAGAATAGGTAGGAGAGGGTTTACCTGGTGGCGCAGTGGTTGAGATTTTGCCTGCCAATGCAGGGGACACAGGTTCGAGCCCTGGTCTGGGAAGATCCCACATGCCGTGGAGCAACTGGGCCCGTGAGCCACAATTACTGAGCATGCACATCTGGAGCCTGTGCTCTGCAACGAGAGAGGCCGCGATAGTGAGAGGCCCGCGCACCGCGACGAAGAGTGGCCTCCGCTTGCCGCAACTAGAGAAAGCCCTCGCACAGCAACGAAGACCCAGCACAGCCATAAATAAATAAATAAATAAATAAATAATAAAAATAAAGGAATTCCTTTAAAAAAAAAAAAAAAAGAAGTAGGAGATTCCTGTGAAATCCAAATGAACAAGGGGGGCTGTTGGCCTCTCAAGATAAATCAACCCCAGAGGAGTAAGAAAGAAGAGTCGAAGCTAGGAACTTACAAAACAGACCAGATAATGTCTCTCTCAAACTATTGACCTGTATAAACTATATTAAATGACATCCCTAAAATCACCGTGAACCATGCACAACTTTTGAGCCTGCACAAGGTATAGTGTGATCCAACAAGCAGCTACCATGGTCCAGGAGTGATGGATGATGGGTGGGGAAAGCCCTGTGGGTTTCAGTGGGCTACAGCTCTGGTCACCCTACTTAGGCACTTCTTTAGTAGAAGGTGTGGTTTTCAGGCCGATAAGGGTAGCAGGCCTGCTGGCAAGCCTGGGCAACTGTTCATTTTATTGTTTAAAATTCTAAATTGCCTGACAGATGGCTGGGGTCTTAATGTCAGTGTATTTCATAAGCTTTTCATCCTCCGCTTAGAGCTGTCATACTGCCCAAGGGCAGCTTCCAAGCGCCTTTTCCTGGCTGGGAGGAAGGAGAGAGTAAAGGTTGAGAAAATGTCTAAATGGTTACTGCAGCTTTAAAGGATGTTGGCTTTGTCTCAGTGAGTGAGTGGCCAGCCCACTGACCCAGGGCAGAGATGAGAACACGTGAGCTGGCTCTGTATCCACCAATAACTCTCCCCCCATTGCTGGAAGCAGGGAGCTTATAAAGGGGCTGGAGGGGAAAACGCCCCCTCACCTGTTTCCAGATGACCCTGCAGTCTCTATAAGAGGCAGTGTTAACCTTGGGGTTCATGGGAATAAGCTCTGGGGGTCAGTGAACCACCCACAGTCAAATGTAAGATTTTGTGTGCAATTTTCTGCTGAACCAGAAACACTGGCTTCCCAGAGGTGTTTTCGAAACCGGAAAAGGTTAAAATCATCATTCTGTTTGGGGGTCCTGGAAAGAATGATGGTGCTGAAAATAGGGGAAGAATGGAAGCTTTTTTCATCTACTTTTTGCCCCTGCTCCATGGAAGTGCTGCCGCCTCCACCACTGCTCTCGGCCACTTACATTTGGGGCTGCTTGTGGGAGGGCCACCTGACAAGCCTAGATGGCTTGTTTAGCTCTAATGAGCAGTGAGTTGAGTTTTTCAGTGTAGGAATGTCATTGGCTCCAACACTGGTTGCTGGCGAAGATATTTAGTGCTTGTTCTATACCAGGCATGGGTATGAGCACTGCATGTGTGGGCACTTTTATCCTCACAACAAACTTGGGGATAAATGCTGTTATCTTCACCCGAGATGATGAAAAGTCGGATTCATTCAAATGAGGGCAGTCTGCACTGCAATCATGAAAGTCCAATGGAGGGTCCCCCCTTTGCGGAGGGTCTAGAATGCAAAGAAAAGAGGTTCCCAGGATGCATAAACTCCCCCTCCTCGCCTCCAATGAGTTTAAAGAAAAAATAAATAAAAATAGAGCTTTTTCAGTTCTTCTAGACACCACTAGATGGTGGTGTGCCAAAGGCTATTTCCTACCAGGATGCTAACTGCCAAGGAATGCAGGTAAGTTTTGCTCTGGAGGGTAAAAATCTGCCGAATAGTTTGAAAGAAGAGTTTTAGGAGGGAGCTGGGAATCTCCTAACCTCCTGCTTCCTCCACCCCACCCACCTTGTTCCAGAACAATTCAAAGTGAATGTTACACATTTTGGCTAAACTGTGCTTCCACCCTGCCTCTGCCCCCTGGCCTAATTCTGGGTTTTCATCTGCAGAGCATTTGTAATGAAGGGGTGTGATCTCTGCGTCCTCAGCAAGTCGCAACTGTTTCACAGTGATGGTAAGGCATTTTCTCTTCACATCTTTACAAAGTTCTCATGGTGCACAGATTCTAAGGCACTGAAGTCTTGTGATACACTAGTGCAGAGCTGGCAAGTGTGTGTTGAAATATTTTATTGCTGAAGTCAGTAATAAGACAAAAACATTATGACTCTGTACCTTTTCTTCTGTCATTCACTTTGTCCTCTCTTACATGAAATCCTGCTTGGGTATTCCCTGCTGTTATCTGTAGCTTTCAGGCACCTCCCCAAATGTAGACAAACAATCAAAATGTATTTTATATCACTAGGAGCCGGCCCTTTCTTAGTTTTGTGTGAGTACCACAGTGAGACCAAAGCAATCTCATTCAATTACAAGTTTTTCTTTAAGTAGTCATACAACTTTAATGGCTGTTGCTCTTTCCATGGGGTCATAAGTGTATTTTTATGGCACCCTTTCCAGCAGTTAGACACGGAGATGAGTCTCTAGTCTAAAAGCCTCATCTAAAATCATATATAATTCACATACTAAGTGGCTAAACTGGAACTGCGCCACTTTTCTCTTACATAGGAACTTAAAACAGCAGGATTATTAAGGGGTTGGATCTTCCTCTCATATGTGCCAGATGAAAATGTCCTACAGTCTTGTGCAGCTTGTTTCTAGAAGAGAGTTAAAGGCCAAGTATGAATCAATGCATGTGATGTGTGTTCAGGGTTCTCTGCAATTCCTTTACAGATCCATAGCAGGGTTTTTGGTTAAGTGGAAGATGGTCTCAATTCTAACAGTACTGTTTTGAGGCTCCCCTTAATGGTACCTGAGTTATCATACTACTGTTTCTAACAACCTTTCCTTTGAAAAACACAGACAAGCGCTATTATGACTTAAGATTTTTTTGCATCTACCAGAAAATATACACATTTTGCAAGTGTGACAATATCAAAGTGCTTTCCTTAACTAAGTATATTTTTATTTGTTATTTCTGCAAAGCAAACTGTGCCATTGGACTTTCTTTTAAGGAATCCTTAACATTGTCTTTGTATGCTGATCACACGTAGCCTCTTTAAAATTTTTTTAAAATTTTAATTAATTGATTTTTAATTGAAGTATAGTTGATTTACAATGTTTCAGGTGTACAGCAATGTGATTCAGTTATATATGTGTGTGTGTATATATACATTTTGTCTTTTTCAGATTCTTTTCCAGTATAAGTTATTATAAGATATTGAATATACGTCCCTGTACACATATACTCTTTCTTTTAAAAAATTAATTAATTTGTTTATTTTTGGCTGCATTGGGTCTTCGTTGCTGTGCGCGGGCTTCCTCTAGTTGCGGCGAGCGGGGGCTACTCTGCGTTGCCATGAGAGGGCTTCTCATTGCGGTGGCTTCTCTTGTTGCGGAGCACGGGCTCTAGGCACGCGGGCTCAGTAGTTGTGGCACACGGGCTTAGTTGCTCCGCGGCATGTGGGATCTTCCTGGACCAGGGATCAAACCTGCGTCCCCTACGTTGGCAGGCAGATTCTTAACAACTGTGCCACCAGGGAAGTCCCCACATCTACTCTTAATAGCATCTACTTTCAGACTCCCATCTCCAACCTGTTGTCTTGTTGTGTTGTCTCCTTGCAGTTGTTGAGTTGAGTAACATTTCATGGTCACATGTTCTCACCTTTGTTCCTAAAATTCACTCTAACCTTTCTAATGCATTTAATAATATGTTCGTATATATGCTTGACTCTTTCAATGTACAGTGGAGTGGAATGTATTCCAAATTACATAAGTGGTTCCACATTGTGGATCTGTCATTCTCTCCACTCGTTGTTTGTTTAAGATGTATGCAGGGGAGAGAGGACTGAGGATTATAACTAGAGGATTATCTGGGCCATGCCTAGAGCAGTGCAGATCACCTCTATTAAGTTTGGTCAAAGACCACACCTAATGCCAGGGAAGCTGGAAAGCTATTGTAAATGGTATTGTTTTTTACATTTCGGTTTTTCAATTGGTATATAGATACACAATTGATCTTTTTCAATGTTGACCTTGCATTTTATGACCTAACTAAATTCACTGGTTCTAGTAATTGATTTAAAGATTCTTTAAAGTTTTCTACACAATCAGTCACCTTTGAAAAGAGAAAGTTTGATCTTTCTCTTATGATCATGATGGCTTTTCTTTGTGTCATTGCAGTGGCTTCAATTTTGAGTACAATGTTGAATAGAAACGGTAAGAGTGGATATCCTTGCTTTGTCACTGACTGTAGGGAGAAAACATTTAGCATTTCATCACTGAGTATGATGTTAGCTGTAGGTGTTTTGTTTATGCATTTTCAGACTGAGGAAATTCCCTTCTTCTCTAGTATGCTGAGTGTTTGTTCCTTCATGAATTGGTATAGGATTTTATTAAATGCTTTTTCTGTGTATATTGAAATAATCATGTGATTTTTTCCCCTTTATTATGTTAATATGAGGAATTTTATTGAATGGTTTTCAGTCTTAAACCAACTTTGCATTCTGACCATAAACTCCATTTATTCACAATATATTGATTTATTAATATTTTGCTAAGGATATTTGCATGTAATGCTCATTAGAGATATTGTTCTACAGTACTCTTTTCCTGTATTGTCTTTGTCTAGTGTTGGTATTGGGAAACGTTGGCTTCATAAAATATGTTGAAGTGTTTTCTACTCCATTTTCTGAAAGTTTGTGTAAGACTGGTGTTATTTTTTTCTTAAATGTTTGATAGAATATGCTAATAAAACCCTCTGGGCCTGGAGTCTTGTTTTTGCGAAACTTTAGTAGTTAATTTCTTTTATAGATATTGGCATTCAGATTTCTTATTTCCTCTTGTATCAGCTTTAAGTTTTATTACTTATAGACTTTGTCCATTATATCTAAATTATTTAATTTATCATAAAGTTGTTCATAATATTTACTTATCCTTTTAATGCCTTTCATTCCTGATGTTGGTAATTTGTGTTTTTATTTTCTTGATTAGTATAGCTAGGGGTTTATCAATTTTCTTAATCTTTTACTAGAACAACTTTTCATCTTAATTTTGTTTTTGTATTTTCTCTATTGGTCTTTATTAATTTTCTCAATTTCATAAAATTATTCTCTTATTTATATTCTACTTGCTTTGGGTTTACTTTGCTCTCTGTTTCTAGCTATTTAGCATGGAACTTTACAGAGTATTTATTGAAGAGGTTTCTTCCTTTCTAAAATAAACATTTATAGCTATAATTTGCCTTTTAGCCACTAAGCCCTGTTTTAGGTGCGTCATATATATTTTAATATGCCTTATTGATTGATTGATTGATGGCAGGTTTAATAAGCAAGGGGACATACTTATGAGGCTTGTCTTGGGCAGTTGCAAGATGAGTAGATTGTCATACCTGCCTTCCAGAATCTTAAAAGTTTATATAGAAGCCTTAACTGGGTTCAGTCATGTGTACTCTCCAGATGGTCTAAACAACACATTACTCCCTCAACACATTACTGTGTCTTCCTTGGGCAGCTTCTAGCATGGAGAAGGCAAGCGGAATGCACATCCAAGGACAGGGGAGTGGGTAGGAGCCTCCCATTGCCTGGGACCAGCTCACGGGTCAGTCAGTGTTCACGTCTTCTCATGACCTCCTTCAACACTTCAAGAATCATGTTAGTGTTTCACACACTCAAAAGTAATGAATTTTTAAAAAATCAAGTAGTTTGAGTAGAAACCCAGCCTCAGGTTAGTTTTATTCAGAAAATCTGGGGCCTTGGCACCTAATACACTTTATTTTATTCGCTTCAAAATACTTCATAATTTCCTTGATTTCTTCTTTGACTTGTTTAGATGTATGTTGTTTAACTTCCAGATTTTTTTTCTTTCTAGATATTTTGTTATTAATTTCTAATTCCATTGTGGACAGAGACATAGGATGTATGTTTGATTTTGATCTTTTGAATTTATTGAGACTCAGTTTATGGTCCAGCACATGATCAGTGTTGATCAATGTATCATATGTATTCTGCGATTGTTTGCGAACTGTTCCACAAATGTCACTTAGGTCAAATTGCTCAGTAGAATTTTTCAAATCTCTGTCCTTACTGACTGTTGGTTTTTGTCTAGTTTTTCTATCAATAACTGACAGAGGAGCGTTAAAAAAAAAAATCCAACTCTGATTATGGATTTATTTTTCTCTGTTTTGGTTCTACCTACTCTTGCTTCATGTACAGGCATACCTTGGAGATATTGCAAGTTCAGTTCCAGACCACTGCAGTAAAGCGAGTCACGTGAATATTTTGGTTTCCCAGTGCCTATAAAAGTTATGTTTACACTATACTGTAGTCTATTAAGTATGCAATAGTAGTATGTCTAAAAAATGTACATACTTTAATTAAAAAATAATGCTATTGGAAAAATGGTACCAATAGACTTGCTCAACAAGGGGTTGCCACAATCCTTCAATTTGTGTAAAAACAAACCATAATATCTGCAAAGTGCAATAAAGCAAAGTACAATAAAATGAAGTATGCCTGTACTTGGAAGTTCTGTTATTTAGTTTATAAATATTTACGACTTTTTCTCCCCTGAGTTAACCTGTCTGTAATTTGAAATGTCCTTCTTTATTGATGGCAGTTCTCTTTGTCTTAAAGAGTACCTTATCTGGTGTGTAACCATTCTAGTTTTCTTATGCTTCTTGTTTGCAGGGTATATGCTCTTCTACAGGTTTACTTTAAACCTGTATATATATGTTTATATTTGAAATGTCTCCTATAGATAGCATGTTAGGTATATCTTACTTTTCTTAGCCAGACAATTTCTGCCTTTTAATTGGAGTGTTTAGTCCACTTACATTTTAGTCCACTTACATCTAATGTAATTATTGATACGGTTAGATTTAGGTTTGCCATTTTGCTATTTGTATTCTGTTTGTCTTAGTTGTGTTTTGTTTCTCTGTTCTTCCCTTTCTATCATCTGTGTTAAAATATTTTCTTGAATTCCATTTTTATCTGCTGGTTTTTATTTTAGTGGTTGCCCTAGGGATTACAATATATATTCTTAACTTTTCACAATCTAATTTAATATCACACCATCTCACCTAAACTGTACCTTGTAGTCATGTACTTCCATTTACCTATCTTATCCTTTATATGATAGTTGTGTGTCTGTGTGTGTATATATATATATATATATATATATACACACACACACATATATATGCCTGTATATATGTACATGTATATGTGTGTATATTTATGTGTATATATATATGTACATAATATACATGTACATATATTACATCCACATGTTTTATAAGCCCCATGATTCAGTGTAATAGTTACTGCTTTATACATATTGTCATATGTATTTTTTAAAAGTAAGACAAAATACTATTTCATGTTTGCCCATATATTTTCTATTTCTGGTGTTCTTTATTCCTTCTTGAAGATCCAAGTTTCCATCTGGTATTATTTTTTTCAGTGTGAAGAACATTAACATTTCCTGTGGAACAGGTCTGCTGGTGATGAATTTGAATTTTCTTAGGTTTTATTTATTTAAAAGTGTCTTTATTTTGCCTTTATTCTTGAAAGATTTATTTTGGCTGGATATAGAATTCTGGGTTTGACAGTTTTCTTTCATCACTTTTAAAGATGTCATTACGTTGACTTTTTGCCTGCATTATTTCTGATGAGAAGCAAACCATAATTTTTAATTTTGCTTCCCTATGTGTAAAGTATCCTTTTTGTCAGGCTTATTTCAAGGTTTTCTTATTCTTTGGTTTTCAGCAGTGACTATGATGTGTCTAGTGTGGTTTGTTTGTATTTATCCCACTTAGAACTAACTTCTTCAATCTATAAACTCACATTTCTTATCAAATTAGAAATTTGGACTGCTATTTTTTGAAATATTTTGTGCCCTATCTCTGTCTTCCCTCTTTCTGGACTCTGATTACACCCATTTTAGACCTTTTGATATTTTACCACAAGCCATATTTTTTCCTGTCATCTCAAATATGCTTATTAAGCCCACCCAATGAAATTCTCAACCCTTCTGACAGCCAGATCATCCCCAAACACTACTTTCGCTATGTCAGTCTTTTAAAAACTACAGTATGCATTTTATATGTAAATTACACCTCATGAAAAAATACTACACTGTTTCCCTATTGCCTACTAAATGCAGACAAAGTGTGTTACCTTGGCATTCAAGGCTTTCTAGAATAGTTATGCATATTGCTTATGCAATTTTTTTTTTTTGTAAAAAAATTGCTGTATGATATGAGACTGAAAACATTGTTTTCCTCTAGGAATGGGAACTGAGTAGTTGTGAAACAGGCATGGGAAGGAAACTTTTCAGCATTTACTTTAGAAATTTAAATCAATTTAGAATGTATTTATTCCAGCAATACCATAAAGTATACCATCCTGTATACAATTTCTGACCAATCGTTTCTTCCGTTCCTGCAGAGCACACCTGCTTCTTTAGTCTGATCATTGCACCTCTCCCTGTCCTCTCACGCTCCTTTTTCTTAACATGCATCCAGGGCCTTAACCTGCCTTCAAGACCCAACTTGTATATCCATGTATGAAGCATTCTGCAGTAGGAATCTGTCAGTTGCAAGTTCCAGCCTTTTCCCAAGAAGGGGTGCAGTTGGTGCTGATCTAAGGGTAACTAGACTGAGAGACTTGGATGTCATTGGTATTCCCCAGCTTTTGCATCTACCTCTCTTTGCATGCTGATTTTGTTCTCCCAGGTTCCCTATACTGAGGAAACTGGAACCAAAGCTTTAGGCAGCTCCAGACTTGGATTTTTCATAGTCATATGATCAGAGAGGAAAAAGAGCATTTCCTTGACAACTTCACTAAGTAGAATCCCAGGGAAGGACTCAGATTGGCCTGAATTAGGACAGGGCAAGGATGTGACAAATCACTGATCAGCTCAGCCTGTGATTGGCGGGCTGACCAGAACTATATGTCTGGAGGCGGGCGGGGGGGCAGTCTTCCAAAAGGAGAGGGGAGAGGTGCTCCTCTCTGTGAAAAAATATCGATACACGATCACTGTTCCTTCCCTGGCAACTGCTATGCCCACTGACCTGTCTGTTTCCCATAGCACTGTTTTTTTTTTTTCCTTTTTTTGGCTGTATTCGACATGCGAGATCTTAGTTCCCCAACCAGGGATCGAACCCGCGCCCCCTGCAGTGGAAGCGCAGATTCTTAACCACTGGACCGCCAGGGAAATCCCTAACACCCTTTTACATCATATGTTGGGCTGTTATACAGAGCATGCCTATGTCCTTTGAAGTCTGACATGGGGTAATCTTATTTCTCCCAATCAAATTTTACTCTCTGAGAAAACAAGGTTATAAGTGTTTAAACATCGACACATCCTGGCACAGGTGTGAACCTGGAGGTTTGTGAACACATCAAAGCTGAAGTCAGATGCAAGATGCTTTGATGTGTTGTACTGTGACTGCTCAGAGAGCTGTCTCTGGGCAAAAGAACAATTGGAAGGGCAGGGGGTGCTGGGGCTGAGTTCAGGGTAACCACAATGGGCAGTTTCTGATCCAGCAGCACTGGATTAGGCTGCTTCTTCCCTGAGTCACCACCACTACTTATTAGTGACAGTTCAGCCTGTATTGAGACCACCTTATAACTTCTGTATGTGTAATAGATATATGACATAGATGTTACACTCTACTAGCTACCATCTTTAATGTCTTCAGATCTGTTAATGCTATTTGAATCACTATCCTTATAGGAAAAAATTGTGACAGGTCACCTTCGCTTAATGGATTTGAGAAAGAAAGTGGTTAACTGAGGGAGGCTTGTTTTAGACTTAGAGATTCTTTGTTGACAAAGGTGTTTAGTGACTGTGTGTTATAATACCACTAGGAATGAAGAATGAAATTAACATTTGTTTATAAGGAAAGAAATGAACAAACCTCAAGCTCTTTATTTCATTCATAGTTTGCTTCTTTACTTTGCCAATGGTAATACATTCAGAGATGTTATTACGTTAAGTAGTCCAAGGTCAGAATTCCCCACCCCCATCAGGCTTGGTTTTTTTGTTTTTTTGTTTTTGTTTTTGTTTTGCTTACCTGCTGGCAATTTTGATAAAGGGCTTTCCCCAAGAGAAGGTGAGGAGATGGCTTTCAAATCTAGTTGGAAATAACTTCAGGTAAACAGTTTTGATAACTGGAAAAAGTTGAAACATAAGGAAGGTCTTCAGGTTATCAGTAGAATAAATCCAACATTCACACCTTTGCCCAGGTGAATGTCATGGGCAAAGAAAGGCACTTTGCTGCCATCAAAGTGACGAGGAACCCTGGGTCGTGTCTTGACTCAGCCTTTCCTAGGAGATCCTTGAGGGAGCTCCACACACAGGAACAAGAGGGCGTGGGAGAGCAGCTGCTTCTTCCGCGGAGTCTGACATATACTCCCCAGGCCCCAAGACAGAGTCTGAAAAGGTGCACTGGGACCTGAGACTCATGTTTGAGACCTAAATAGGCTCTCTTCTCTTAGGCCCCAAACCCAAATCTTGGGACCCTGTTCCCTCTGCCCAGCCTCATGGTAACAAATCCAAAAATGCGTAGGCTAGGGTGTGCACGAGGAAGGGAGAGAGATCTGTGTTTTGCTTCCTTTAGTGATGTGGGGCTTGTTCCAGAAATAACATTGTAAGTGACCAAACTTGGGCAGCTATCATTTTTGACATGCAACATGGTACTAATCTTCTGAAATGCATGAACTGCCTTGAGACAGTATCGGTGGGAGGGATATGGGATGCCTTACCCGCCTCACATCCCATTGGCCTGGCCTCCAATTCCAGGCACTGCTAGAGCGTGCAGTTCCCAGGAGTCAGCACCTTCTGCTGGCAGGGCCACGCCTGCCCTGGGGCTGCTCTTACATCCTGGGTTGGGGGGGGGCCTGTGGGCCCCTGCCTCACATGGCTGTGTGTGCAATCCAATGTGCGGGGCCCATGGGGCACCCCCAGCCCCGGTGACCCACAGTGTGACCAGTCAGTGATGAGGGCGCATCTGGGGATGGCCTCCTTTCTGTCTCACGCTCCCCTTCCCCTTACTGCCGATTCCTAAAAGCCTTGTCAAGTGCACAACCTGTAAGCAAGTTCTTTCTCAGCTCTGCTTTCAGGGAGCAGGGAATCAGCCAAGGCACCTGATGTAGAAGGCTGTTTGTGTGGTGGGAAAGTGGCCATTTGGGACCATTCTTTAAGTTTTGTTAATTAGCAGTAAGGGCTCACCCTCCACCTTTCAGCTGGCCCCTCAAGACCATGGCTCTTATGTCTCTGCCAGAGCATCTCCTCCAGGCATGTGCCCACCCTTGAGACAGTGGTCACGGCTCAAACTGAGAGAACAACGCACCAAGCAAGGACCCCAAGCCACCAGAAATGGAGGGTTCCCTACAGGGGGAAAGGGTGCCTCAAGCAGATGCAGAATTCTGTTTAGGGAGACACTGGAGTCTTTTCCTGCTGCAATAACTTCTCTTCCTTTCTCTGTCTCTTGGAGGCTGTTGAAAGTCAGGTTTTGGGTTGCAAGTACTGATTCTGGCTAACAAGCAGAAAGGAAAGTAATTTGCAGGAAAGAAGAAAAGCCAGATTAGGAAGCTTCACAGCCAGGAGCAATACCCCCAAATAACATCACAGAACTGGTCCCCTGAAGGACACACAAGTGGCAAAGTATACAATACTGCACCAGGCTCTGAATTTTCCAGTCACTTAAACCACTGCCATGTTGCCATCACTGGCACCAGAACAGATTCGGCTGGGTCCCCCTGGGCGTCTCCCCACGGTGCTTTAGCTGGACCTGGAGGCTTTGCTTGTCTTCGACCTATAGTGCCCCCTGTAATTGGCTATCATTCCACAAAAACAAAACAGACATCAGTGTGGGCAACGAAATGAAGGGGACCCATTTGGCCACGTTTAAAGATACCATCTAATGTTACTGCATAGTTTCTAACTAGGTTTGGTGGGACTCTGGATGCCATGTCCCCTCATTTAATCAAAATTTCCACTTTTCACCTATTCTATACATTGGGGTTCTTGTAATTTTGTCTTTAGAGTCAGTTTAGAAAGCACCGCCCTGTGGAAATAAGCATTTTCAGTGTCAAGAGACCTTGGGATGATTACCTGCCAGAGGCTCCTAAAACCATCTTTCCAGGTGTGATCTGACCATGGAGGGAAGAGGCACCTCTGGAAAAGCCCCTGATGTGTTATTACTGAAAGTGAGGTTCTGGCAGCATGGCTAAGCCTCATGATAACCAAGTTCCAGCTCCCATTCTCTGAAGCGCTCAAAACTTTAAATGGGCTGCCGACACCACACCAGGGGACTGAAGGAAATAGACTAGCTGTTGTAGAGAACCAAACTTCCAAAGTCTCATGACCCTAGGCTTATCCTAGTGACACGAAATCTGTTTGTCTTCAAGCACAAGACAGAAATTAATTTTTTTTCCACATTTTTGGAAATGATTCTAATTCTGTGTGGAACAAGGTCCTGACAAGGCCAGTGTGTACGTCACAGATTGGATTCTATGGGAAGCTGATGGCCTTTATGCCCTTACCCATAGGTGTTCAAATCCATCCAAGGGGCCAGGAGGAGAGCTGTCTCTACACCTCCCCCAGCTCCTGCCTTGGTTGGCTTTCTCTCTACTCCTCCTTGCCCACCCAAACGTCTTCTTCTTCCTACAGTTAGGAAGCAAAAGCCCCTATATGCCAGTGGATGCAAAGAGAGACTGATGGCTAAAAAAGAGGCTTTGCCCTGGCCCTTAGCCCAGCTCAGCTCATGCAAACACCCAATGATAAAGGCCACTGGTCATTCACTTTGACCTTTCTTAACACTTGACCAAGGCCACTCATCTTGAGTTGCCCTTGCCCTGATTCCACAAGCTCACATTCAGTATTTCTCAGCTTTCCAGCTTCCAGATAAGAGTTTAAAATCAAACTCAGTCCTTTGAGAGTGGATGCCTTGTCACAGGGTTGCAATGAAGAATCATCAGAGTGAAGGTGATGTGAATGTACCTTCTTGAGAGGAAACCCTGTGCTCGTTTAGATGAGTTCTTTTAATTCTCAGAATCCAAAGTGAGTTTGTTTAGGACTGTAAAATTTTCTAATGGAAGCAGTTAGCAGTGGTGGAGCTGCCTACAGCCCATGGTTTAGGGAGGTCACTGGCACCGTTCTGGAAGTATCCTCCTGTGGGATGTCTCAAGACAACAGTACCCCTGGGCAAAGACTTAGGTGCTGGAAGAGAGACCATGGGAAATCTCTCTGGAGAGGGTTGGGTTCCAGGCTTTCCCACGCCAACTTCTCTCTTAGGTTCTAGGGTCTCCATTTTGTGTCCCCTAGCTTCATAGACCATGGAGAACAAACGTCAGGCACTTCAGGAGATGAAGTATTGGGTCAACTCTTCAATGCTCCAGTTTATAATCATTTCTGGCTTGTCATCAGAGTGAGTATAGAGCTAAATGATGAATGGTCACTTTAAAAATCAGCAAGCGCCATAATATTCAATTCCCAATGATAAGGGGGCATGATGTTAAAGCTCTAGGCAAGTAAAAAAAAAAAAAAAAAAAAAAAAAAAAACCAGCAAATGTTCCCCTTCTGTGTAAAAAAAAAAAAAAGAGTGGGAGGAAAGAAGCGACTACCAAAGATCTGCTGCTCTTGAAAATCAGTCTTTACCTTAAATCACCCAGTGTGAGTTCCTGTGCTGCCCAGCCTGTGGGGCTTTGGCTTAAAGCTTGCCTGGGAACTCTTTGTTCCTCAACTGGTATAAGCCAGGAAGGCACACTTCCCTCTGCTGACACACAGACCAAATCCTGTACAGAAATTGTATCACCCAGGAGTGCCCAGTACAGAGCATGGCTCAGCATCCCTCCCCAACTGTCTGCCTCATTCACTTCTCTCTCCTGAATCAGCTTCTCTGCCAGAGGGTCAGTGGCACCATCTGGGCAGAAAAAGGACAATAATTCTCTACTCTGTTGCTGGCCGATCATCTAATTCCCAATTTACTAGGATCAGCATCCACTTTATCTATTGAGGTGGGGCTATATCAGTTATCAATTGCTGTGTAACAAATGACCCCCAAACCTAACAGGTTAAAACAATAAACATTTATTATCTCACAGTTTTTAAAAGTCAGTAATCTGGGAGCAGCTTAGGGAATTCTGGTTCAGAGTCTCTCATGAGGTTGCAGTCATCCTGAGGACTGACTGAGGCTGGAGAATCTGCCTCCAAGTTCACTCATGTGGTCATAGGCAGCCGCAGTTACTTGCAGTCTGTTGGATTGAGGGCCTCAGTTCCTCACAGGCTGTTGTCCAGAGGCTTTTATTCTTTACAATTTGGACCTCTCCTAGAACGGTTCACAATGTGGCAGCTTCCTTCTCCCAGAGAGTGATCTCCCGGGATGGGGGTGGGGTGAGGGGGAGAAAGAAAGAGAGTGCCCAGAACAGAGCTGCAGTCTTTTTATAACCTAATCCGAGAAGTGATACGTCATCACTTCTGCCATATGCTCTTGGTCCCACACAGACCAATCCTGGTAGAGCGTGGGAGGGGACCACCCAGGGTGTAATATCATGGGGTGGGGATCATTAGGAGCTGTCCTAGAGACAGACTGCCTACCCATGACCATCAGCAGAGGAGCTTGGACTCAAGTTCAGACACTGCTTCTGACCTCTCCACCTTCAATTTTAGCCCCCGCTGTAAAGGAGCCCGTTTGAACCTCCATCTACAAACCCAGGTATATGAAAAATAACTGATTTTGAGCCTGCATTTTACTGAGTCTTAGGAAACTTCCTCACCCTCAGAGGAGTCAAGGTGTTGGGAGGAATCGCCCTGGTTTTGAAGCATCTTCCTGGAGGCTCTCTGTTGCTTCCAGACAGTAGCTGGGAATCCACCTGGGCAGCCAGGTAGAATGTCATCTGTCTCGATGTATAGCATCACTTTCCCTTCTGGGATCCGGCTGCTTCCCAGGTAGTTCTTCCTGCCATGTTATGAACAGCCTCTGCCATGGGACCCCCAGACACCTCTGCTTGTTTTCACCCCCACAGCCCAGGGAAAGCTCTTTCTAGGCTATTCTCTTCATTTCATGACCAAAATACCTTTCTTGAGAATTCTACCCTAGACCCAAGAGGTTCAGGCTTTGGAAACAAGCCCTGTGGAGTCCCAGGTTGCTTGTGACTTCTGCCCTATATTTTTGAAAGGTGAAAACACAGGAAGGAAAAGGGAAGATGGAATATCCTGCCACACCAGCACCCTCCCTGTGCTTCAGTTGGCCAGACTGCGTTGTCCATCCCACCTCTGGGCCTTTGCTGGCTATGCTGAAATTTGGCAGACTTATTATGCACACCTGCCTGCCACTCTGCCTGAGTCATGTTCTCCAGTCTAAGGCTTGTCTCCTTTCTGACACCTTTCCTGACCTCAGGCTGGGGGTCATCACTCTTCACTCTGCATTTATAAAGCTGCCTTTCTCTCATCCCTTACTCGCTGTAACCTTCTCCGTGTCAATTCAGAGATAACAAATGGGCAGTGTGTTTGCTGAATCTGTCCCAAAGGTGTAATTTGACCCATGCCACTGTTTGTTTTTAATTTGAATGAGTTGCCAACATTTAAAAAATGGAGGGATTTCACATAAATTTGGCTTCTGGCTTGCACTGAAAAATCATATCTGGTAGCCCCAGACTTGCTTTCCCGTGGAGTAAAAATGAGGCAGTGCTGAGCAGCAGCTGCCCCTTGAGATGGGTCCTGCTTCCTCCAGTTGGCTTCTGCCCACTTCTCTCTTGCTCATCACCTGCTAGACCTCTGTTTGTGACCTCTGCTCTGGTTTCTCACCTCTCACAGGCTGACTGTTCTGGATGCTCCTTCTTTCCATTTACCGATTGCCCAACACGCTGGGCTGAGCTGGATACAAGCGTGAGAAAGTTCAAACCATGTCATCTACGTATTAAAGATTAGGAAGGGCCTTACTATGCAATAGGCGCTGTCAGCTAATTTCACCCAGAATCCAAGGGCTGCTGAGTAAGCAAAGTCTTCTGTGTGGTAGACAATTCCCAATTTATAGTTGGTTTATAGCTAATGATCCCAGGCAGCAATTTCCCTTGTTAGTCTGTCTTTTTTTTTTTTTTTTAAAGATTGATTGATTGATTGATTGCTCGCTTGCTATGTTGGGTCTTCGTTTCTGTGCTAGGGCTTTCTCTAGTTGCGGCAAGCGGGGGCCACTCTTCATCGCGGTGCGCGGGCCTCTCACTATCGCGGCCTCTCTTGTTGCGGAGCACAGGCTCCAGACGCGCAGGCTCAGTAGGTGTGGCTCACGGGCCCAGTTGCTCCGCGGCATGTGGGATCTTCCCAGACCAGGGCTCGAACCCGTGTCCCCTTCATTGGCAGGCAGATTCTCAACCACTGCGCCACCAGGGAAGTCCCAGTCTGTCTTGATATATACATTTTGTAATTCGTTTGCAGTAGGGGCAGAGGAGATCTGTATTAGATGGAAATGCTTGTTCTCTCTACTGGAAGTTCAGCTTACTCTCCAGGATGGATCTGATCTAGGGAAGTAAGTGCAAAAGTCCTGAGGCAAGGTGCAGGGAGGCAAAGTAAGTGTGTTGGGGTGAGTAGTGGGAGATGAGGCCCAGAGTCTCACAGGAGGATGGCGTGAGGCTGCAGGTGGTCAGGTTCTGTGTTTGCCAAAGGACTGGCATTTGCATTGGCTTAATCTCAGTGAGGTCCCCAATCCATCCTGCATGATGGGACTGAACAGGGCTCAAAGCTCATATTTGAGAACACTCCCAGGAGAAGATGAAAACACATCTTTGATTTCCTGTCACCCTCGTGCAGAGCCTGTGATCTGAGGCCTCGGGAAGCTCAGCACCTCGCTCAAGGTCATAATCAACCATGCCCTGCTCTGGCCCTTAGCGTCTAAAATGCAGAACTTCTGGACTCTCTTGGGATGATCTTTGCCCCAGAGCATTGTTAGAGAAACACGGCACCTCTGGGAGTGAAAGGGGTCATTCTCTGTCCCTTGCTGGCTTTTCAAAGTGAGCTGGCAATTATACAATAACACATTTTCTTGATTCCTTCTGCCCGATTCTTTCTGAGCCTTCTGGCTTCTGCTTGTGACAACTCCTGTCTAGAATGGCTCCAGTGCAGAGCCGGTTTGACTTTGGAGGCTGTTTTGCAAAATTAAGAGGCTGCTTTGACATGGCTTCAAGGAACATGCCGCGAGCTTCAGCAGCAGCGGTCGCCTCATTCAACCCTGGGAGACAACAAATGCTCCAAATAGGGCCATGCACGCCTACCGTCACGCAGCCGCCCAGCAAGTGGCCATTTAATCTCAATTGCTCCCCACGGCGCGGGCCAATTAAAGAGGAAGCCAGCAGGGCAAGGAGCACTGGCAAATCTTTTGAGGGAAGGAAACCCCAGGGCTGCATTGCCAAAGGCTCTCCCACTCCATTCACACACTGTGCAAGAATGCAAACCATGGGGCTGCAAGTGGGCTGGAGGGTTGCCTCAGAAATGGGAGCCGAGATGCAGTACAGATGGCAGCAAGAGTGGCGGTGACACAGAATAGTATCCCCAGGGCTCGAAACTTCCAAAATGAGATTTACAGTTCTGGCCCACCCTCTTTCGGGAGGAAACACCTGCTCCAGCAGCTTTGGAAACGGCCTCTTATTATCAACTTCTGTGCAGGGATCAGATTTTTGCAGCTAACTAGCTCCTGGTGTGAAATAAAAGCTATTTTGAGGTGGGAGGAGCTCTCAACCTTTTCCTCAATGCATTTTGCGTCCTGATTAATTTCTCTCTAATCCTTTATTTCCGAGTCTACATTCTTTCACAACTCCTCCTCCTCTACCATTCTTTCTACCATACTTTCCTCTCTGACTATTCGCAGCCTCTGCTTGGGAGACCAAGCCAGGTCTTACCAGTAGTTCCCAGCCCTACCTGCCCATCAGGATCACCTGGGGCCCCTAAATAGTTGTATTTGGGTCACTTTCCAAACCACTTAGGTTAGAATCTCTTGGGGTAGGGCCCTGGCATAGACATCTAAGTTCCTCAGCTGATTCTAATATACAGCCAAGGTTCCAAAACGCTGGCTACGGAAATGATGCTAAGAAATAAGATAGATTTGACTGTCCTAATCCACTGGAGCTACCTTAATCCTCACACTCGAGTTTCTAGAAGCAGGATTGAGTCCTAAAGATGAGGTATGAGTAATCAGGTTATTTTTTCATAGCTGTTCTCTTACTATACACATGATCCATGTTTATTGAAGAGGATTTAGAAAATAGAGACAAAAAATCTATAATCTAGCCCCTCAGTACCATTTGGTAGATATTTCTTTACTCTTATTTTTATGCATAGGTACAGAGAATTTCTTCAATAAAAGCAGGATTACACGAGCTATAGCCTCATAACTATTGTCTCTTAATATCATGAACTGATCTCGGAGAGACAGCAGTGGGCAGTGGCTTGAAGTGAGATCTTAGTTCTCTGCCCAGAAATCAGACCTGGGTAGCCTGGATGAAAACCGAACTCTTTCCATGTGAGCAAATACATTATAGAACACAATTCAGTTGATGGCATGGTACTCTTTAATCGGTCTCCTATCAGTGGATTTTGGGCTACTGTTCTGTTCTCTTATGATAAACACCATGATGTCCACTCTTGTAGGTACATCTTTGCCCTCGTCCATGGTATTGGTCTGATTTTTTCCTCTGTACTCATTCACTGGGTCATTACTAGTCTCATGCCTTTAATTGTACCCCAAATACTAACACTCCAAAACTTATGTGGATTTCAAGTCACTTTTGTTCAAAAGGAGCTCTAATGATACCCCTCTGGTTGCCCAAACCTCGTTTCCTATCTACCTACCTCTGGTATGTTTATTTTTCCTTCAAGCCAAAGACCTAGACATCACCCTCAATTCTTCCTTTACCCCCAGCACAGAGCCTCTCCCCACCAATCCACATGCAAGTGGTGCTGGTTCGAGTTCCATATTGTTTTGGTTTTTTAAAAAATATTTGTCTCACAAATGACTTTTATTTATTTATTTTTTGGCTGTGTTGGGTCTTCGTTTCTGTGCAAGGGCTTTCTCCAGTTGCGGTGAGCGGGGGCCACTCTTCATCGCAGTGCACGGGCCTCTCATCATCGCGGCCTCTCTTGTTGCGGAGCACAGGCTCCAGACGCGCAGGCTCAGTAGTTGTGGCTCACGGGCCTAGTTGCTCCGCTGCATGTGGGATCTTCCCAGACCAGGTCTCGAACCCGTGTCCCCTGCATTGGCAGGCAGATTCTCAACCACTGCGCCACCAGGGAAGCCCCATATTGTTTTGAATCAATCTACACCTTTCCAACTTCCTCTCACCTCCTAATCAAGCATCTTCATCTCTCATCTGGACTAAACTTTTCACTCTTGATCTCCTCCTATCTTTTCTCCACATGGCAGCCAAAATGATCTCCCTCAGGCATAAATCAGATGATGGCATTTCCTACCTTGAAGAGTTACATGGCTTCCTATCTTCCAGAATGAAATTCAGGCCTTCTTACCATGATCCACAAGACCTGCAAATCTGGCTCCTGTTTACCTTGCTAATCTTTTCATTCTACTTCTCCCCTTGATGACCAGGTTCCAGGCACACCTGTATTATTTCTCTTCTTAAATGTGCTCATGCCTTTCCCACCTTGGGACTTTGATACCTGCAGTGCAGCATCTACCTGGTGCAAGAGGAACTATGTAAACATGCGGCTTATGCTTTTGTGCCATGAGAAATAAAGTCCTGTGATCTAAGAGTCTCCTATCTTCCACCATGAAACTGTAGCAGGCTAATTTGTTAGCTTGCAAGTAGGGTAAAATCTCAGACCCTTCACCTATTAACGCTCACCATTCCAGTGTGCTTGGGAAGATAACCTACCTCAGGAGAGATCAAATGTGCTTGGTTGTAATATATCCAATTCACTTCCCATATACTATAGTTTCCCCTCCCCTTTCCCATTATACACACTTTAAACTGAATATTGAATAGTACTGCCTTATGGGACAGCATTAAGAAATTTCAGTTGTAATAAGTGGAAGGAGGAGTGATCATCTCTCCATCTTAATAATAGTCTTATTTGGCCTAGGAGTAAAGCAGGTGGCTCTGGGAGACTAAATGTTGGCTATCATGGCTTTTCACCAAACTAGACGCAGTGAAAACTGTTAGAAAGCCCAACAGGCTAAAATTAGACAGATTTGACTAATGCTTGCTTTTCTATATAAACTTTGGGAGGAAGCCAGGCACAACTCATTTTTTAACGAAAGGAATGCAGGATCCATTCACTGTCTTCCTGCAAGGGTGCCTGAAGTCTCCAGTATATGGTCACCACCCAGTGAGAAGAGATTTAGATTTGATTGCCATCAAAAGTAAGTTGTTTTTCACACTGGTGATGTTGTGATGGTCTCCATCTCAGAAGCAGCAGTGAGGGAAAATTGGAGAACTTCAACAGTACCTACAACCGGCTAAAGATGGTTAATTCACCTGGCTAAAATTCAGGGCCCCATCATTTGAATTCTTGGGAATAACTTGGGCCAAGACCAAGGAGATGAAAGACAGTGCTGCTTAGGATACTAAGTTTCAGTTTCTTGGAATTTGTGGGGTTTTTTTTCCCCCCATAGCTGACCAAAAGACTCTTGGTCTTTTCTCTTTGGAACATTAACTTAAAGAATTGTTGAGATGATAGGCTACTGATTAAATAGAATCTGGTTGAGGATTATAGTCTGTACATGCACATTGTCAAAACTGGTTATTGAGTAACGAGTAATTGGCATTGATGAGATGCAGCTGCCTTGAAGAATGGGTGGGGGGCAGTCACATGCCTGAGGGGCTACATGACCAGCTGGCATAAAGCTGAAGGGGGCTCAAAGATGATGGCTTCCCTGAACTGAGGTCACTTGCACTCAGTCTTGTCTCTTGTGAGAACACATGTCCCAAGTTCAGAATGACTGTGCCTAGGATTTTGGCTGTGCCATTGTGGTGCATGTCAGGGTATACCATGTCCTGTATCCCTTAGTAAAGCTAAGTAAACTTGGTGCTGGGTGGGGCCTATTGTGTCTTGTGAATTTGTCTATCTGAACCCAAGTCCATTGTGGCTGGTAGAGCAGAGTGGACATTGCAATTACCTAAACCATTCTATGTTTTAAATTGTTTTATTCTTAGTCATAGTCTTAAATTCACAGCCATGATAAACACTTGATGGAAGGCAGGAAACATGAGGAACATTGATGTTGAAATACGTATTTAAGAAGATAAATGATAATTCCTCAGATATGCCTCAAGATGTTCTTCCCAGATCTGTAAGTTGCATATTTATCTGATCGAGATCTTTACATAGCAGAGCAACATTATTATCTATCACTTAAGCAACCAGTGCTAAAGAGAAAATATGGTGGAAATTACTCCAATTTAGCTTTCTATTTATTGGGAATAAATACTATCCACATCTGTAATGTGTTATTTGTAGAGCAACGCTTGCAAATAGCAGCCTCAAACTTTCTCTCCAAATGAGTCATTTAAAAAAATCATGACGATTATAAAAAGAAGCTAGTTGATTTTTATCTCAAAATAAAAGAATTCTATACATCTAATATATTGACTTCTATTTGTCCCTAATCAAGACTATCAAAAACACTTGAAGGATTGAACATAAGGTATGAAACATTTTGAGATAGCAAAAGCAATTTCATTCAAGTCCCAGCTCACTTGTCACCTCTTCAGGAGCCTGTCTGAACCATTCCACCTAATGTCTTCCCCTGGCTCCATCCATTTGGGTACTTGTCATGCTACAAATCAGGGTTCTCCATCTTATTACCCTCTTTTATTTTGTACCCTACCACTTCCCCCCCTAGAATGTAAGCTCATGTGGGCAGAATCTGTCTTGTTTTATCACCATGTTCCCCCAGTGCCTAAGAACATTTCCTGGAACATGATAGATGTTCAATTTGAACATATAAAATATATTTTGATGATATATTTTGTTATATTTCAGGGATAAAAGGTAGATATTTTGTACCAATTGGCATAAATGGAGTATGGTGTGCATTTTTCCTGTGACACAGTATCTAGACAAATGCACGATGCCAAGTACTTACCTGGTCAGAGAATATATACCATGCTTTGCAGTTAGATAACACTGGTGATTCTGTTCCAGTGATTTAAATATAGATTGAGTTTTAAAACCAAAAGTGGCAACTGTAGAAATGATGCTGCTCAGATCTCCTGCCGAGGAGAAACTGGTTGACTGGCAGCTCCAGCTGTTGCTCCTCTGGATTCACCACCATGTTTGCACTGAAATCATGCTTCCCCTGGGCTGCTCCCAGCCACTGACCAACATGGTGGGCATCCTAGTGGCATGTGGGACTCCTCTAACTGAGGAGTCCTCTAAGCTTTTGCTTGAGGGCTCCCCATTGCCTGGGTTGAAACATCCTTGGAGCTACAATGTAGTCCTAGACTCTTCCTCCCCAGTCCTCCTTCCTTCCTTCTTTTCTTCTGGGAGTTCCAGCCAATGGGAGGCATTGGCAGAAATTTGGAGACTTGGAGGAAAGGAAGGGCAATGGTCTTTTTCTGTGGTACTTCTGCCTCCTGTGATACCTCCAGCAACATCTCTTTGTGTCTTCTTCACGTCTCCATCTCCCTGCATATAATACATCCCTTCCCTCTGTGGTCCAGTCCCCTCCAGCCTCCTCCCACTGAACCTCTAGCCCCATCCAATGACCACTGCAATCAAACAATTTCTATTGGCTTAGGGATTGACAAATACACAAGTTCCAGGAGAAAATTCAGACAGAGATTCTAATTTCTAAAAATTTAATATTTCAAAGAATTAAGGGATTTATAATAGATAATATAATAAATCGTGCTCATATTGAAAAATAAAGTATGTGGACTTACTTTACTCCACATAAAAAAATTAAATCCAATAGATTGAAGACTTAAAATGTATTTTTTAAAGTTAAAACCATGCAAGAAAGTGTAGGAGAGTACAAGTATAATTTGGGATAATAGGAATGATTTGTCACTGTATTACTTATCTATCGCTGTGTAACAAATGGCCCCAACACTTTGCAGCTCAAAACACCAAACATTTATTATCTCACAGACTTTCTAAGGATCAGGAATCTCACAGTGACTTGGCTGGTAGGCAGTGCTGAAAGTGGGTGACAGTCCTGAGACTTTGATTCTCTCATTCCTTAGGGCAGCCTGGGTGGCACCTGGGGTGCCCAGAGCCTCCCAGGCTAGTCGTCTGGCCAGTTTCCTGGGAGGTTGCAGTCAAGTAGTGAGCAAGGGCTGCAGTCATCTAAAGGTTAAACTGGGGCTGGAGAATCTGCTTCTAAGTGCACACATGTGGTTCTTGGTAGGTTTCAGTTCCTCACTGGTCATTGGCAGGAGGCCTCCGTTTCTCCCCATGTGAACCTCTCCATAGGGCTGCTCACATCATGGCAGCTTGCCTCCCCTGGTGTAAGAGATTCAAGACAGAGAGAATGAGAATGAGAATGAATGCACCCAAGGTGGAAGCCTCAGTCTTTTTCTAACCTAATTTTAGAAGTGACATCTCACCACTTCTGCCATATTCTGTTCCTTAGAAATAGATTATTAAGTTCAGCCCACACTCAACAGGAAGGGAATGAATCTCTTCCTCTTAATGGGAGGAGTATCAAGGAATTTGTGGGCACATCTCTAACACTCCCACTGTAACTAACAGGAGAAAAAACTACAAAAAATCTGATTACATGAAAATATGGAATATTTGCATGGCAAAATATTGTAAAGGTTAATAGACAGGAGACAGCTTGAGAAAATGTTTGTAGTGCAGATAAGAGAAAATCTCTCCAATACATAAAGAACTTGTAAAATTTGGCAAGAAATAGACAAACTGCTAGACAAATATTCAAAGGATATGGAATCAGTAAGGACTTTTGTTCGACGGCTGGTGACAGAGACCCGCCTGTAGTGGCTTAAAGACTTGAGGGTTTGTTTCCTTTTGTAATAGGTCCAGAGGGAGGAGATGGCTGGCACTGGTTTAGGGCTGAAGTGTCTTCATTTGCTTGGCCTTTTTCTTGTAGTTACAAATGGCTTCTAGAACTTTAGACAAGACATGCACATTCCCAGTCTCAGGGAAAAGATGGCAGGAAAAGAACAAAAAGTGTTTTGTCATTGGTTTTAGCTAATGACTTCTCTTTACATCCTATCCAAAAAGCTACTAGAAACAAACAAGTTTACCTACTGTATCAGATAGGATGCTTTTTGGTGCAAACAACAAAAAACCCAATTGAAAGAAAAATTTTTTTAAATGAGGAAAATTCTTTACATACAAGTTCTGAGGCAGGAAAGTTCCAGTATTAATTCAGTGGCTCAATGTTACCAGATATCCAGATTATTTCCATTTTTTGGCTTTGCCTCCCCTAGAGTATTTGCTTTTTGCTCCTAGGCTATTACCCCATGGTTACAAGATGGTACAGCTACTTGCATCACTTATCCACACAACAATGACCAAAGGTTAGAAAAGGCAACTCTGTCTTCCATACAAAAAGCAATCATGGCAAGGGGAATGGCATTAGCATGATTGAATGATTGGCTTGGACCAGAGAGTCTTAGCTGGTAGGCAGCGCTGAAAGTGGGTGACAGTCCTGAGACTTTGATTCTCTCATTCCTTAGGGCAGCCTGGGTGGCACCTGGGGTGCCCAGAGCCTCCCAGGCTAGTCGTCTCCCAGGATAAATGGAAGCACTTAAAAGGTGTCCTATAAAAATCATATCCTATGTGGGCCTTGATGCAAAAAAGGATGGGAAGCAATGGCTAAGAGTAATTGACCTTCACCCCCAGGGCTAGATAGAAGACCATGCACACTGGCCAGTAGAAACCTGAACAACACTCTGGTTCTATCAGAAGGAAAAGGGGGAGGCCACAGATTACTTGCCACAACTCTAAAAGAGCTAGAATCAAATCGAATTAAAATTCGAATCAGTATCTCTAAAAGTAAGACAATAGGGTTACTGCTTTAAAGTAGTGAAGGGAAAGAACTTTGACCTAGAGCTTTAGACCCAGTAAAACTGCTCCAGGTTGGGCTCACAAGGAAGCAGATGCTGAGATGGAGATTAGCATAGGGGAGTTGCATCAGGAATCAACATTTGTGGAGGAAGGAAAGGAAGCGGATTAGGCAAAAAGAAAAGTTAGGCTGCAGTGGAGCCCTGGCAAAGGCTACAGCAGACCCCAAGGGGAGCTCTGAGGTGGGATGGCCTTCAGAGTTGTCCTGCATTGCATGGGGTCTTTCTGCTCCCATATGGACCAGTCACTGGGTGCAGGATGCCCCCAGGAAAGGGGTGCACTGTTGGATGAGACAGCTCTTGCTAGCTGAGAGACATTTCTGGAGAAGGCTAAAAGCTAAAATATGTCTGCCAGCAACACTGCTAGCTGCTGGGGGAGTAAGTTCTTCTGTCTTGAGGGAGGGATCTGGGGGTCACATCCCAGCATCAAGCACAGAGATGAACATTTATTCAACAAATATGTATTCAGCACCTACTATGTGGCAGGCACCATGCTAGGCACTTGCTGCATATCAGTAAACAAAAGAAACAATGATCCCCATCCTCTTGGAGCTTATGGGCACACAAATTATAAAGGTAATAAGTAAGGAAGTTAAACAGTTTTGTGTCAATCAGTGGCTAGCCAAGAAAATCAAACCACTCCAGGATTTTCATATGGAAGGAGTTTTATATAGGGGATTAATACAAGTATTGAAAGAGTGGGGGAGCCAAACAGGATCTAATGTACCTCTAGGGCCAGAGGGACAAAAGGAAGGGGCAGTTTTACCAGAACCTAGAAGTTGAGGCTATGGGTGCGGGCTAGAGGATCAGGGGGCAGCCTGGAAGGTCCTGGATCACAGAGGAAGGGGATAGATAGAGGGAGATGGAGTCACGGAGAGGACAGAAATGCTGTTGGAGGTGCCCCGAAAGCAGAGAGAGGAGAAGGACCTCAGTTTTTTTCTTCTTTCCATCCTTCAACCTCCTGCCAGTACCTCCCATTGGCTGAATCTCTCAGAAGCCCGAGGGCAACTGAACCTGGGAAACTTAGTTCTCTGTGATACAGAACAGGGTAGGAGAATGGCGGGGACTGGTATGAGAGCAAATGGCCGTTGAACAACATAGTGTGTTTAGAAGGCGGTAAGTTTAAGATTTTTTAATTTTGGGAAAAAAAATTGTAGAGTAAAATAAAGGGAACCAGGTATTTTAGAGTGGAAGGAGGCAGTGAGGATAGGGAAGACCACACTGAGAAAGTGACTTTGAAGCAAAGAATTGAGGTGAGGGAGTTGGCTGAATGATTGTCTGGGGGAAGAAGACAGTATGCCAGAGAGGAAAGAGCTAGAAACAAGGCACAAGATGAGACGTCACCTGTCTATTCCTGTTAGAGAAACAATGAAAAAGGTGGCTAGAGCACGACTAATGTGGTGTCCGTGGCCAGTGATGTGGCCAAGAGGAATGGGAGCCACGTAATGTGGGCACTTAAGAAGTGTGACTTCTACTCTGAGTAAAATCAGGAGCCATTGCATGGTTTTAATCAGAGGAGGGACATTCGAATATGTGGTTTAAATGTAGGCTGTACCGAAGCTGTGGACTTAAAGCACCTCGCCCACCCCGCCCCCATGACTGTTTCTGACACTACTAGAGGCTGTAATTCAGCAAGAAGAAAAATTAGTTCGGGAGGAAGCGGAGAGATGCAATGGTGAGTACAATCTAGAGCTCTCTAAATAAGTGCTAATTGAGGAAATGTTTTAGAAGAGTGATCTGGAATTAGAATTCTAGATGATTTCAGCATGGAAGTAGGGCAGCAGGTGGTGGGGGAGAGTAGGGAGGTATAAAAACACAGCATGCTTCTTTTTTTTAAAATTGAAGTGTCATTGATCTACAATGTTGCGTTAGTTTCTAGTGTACAGCAAAGTGATTCAGATATATAAATTCTTCTTCATATTTTTTTCCATTATTACAGGATATTGAATATAGTTCCCTGTGCTATACAGTAGGACCTTGTTTATCCAATGTTATGCTTCTTGCCTTGTCTTGGGGGGGAGTTATAAAGAGGAACCTCATTAGAAAGATACATGAATTAAACATTTAAAGCTTAAAATTAAAGGTTTAAAGTTTAAGGGTAAATCACTAAAAGAATAAATATAGAATATATAACTTTCTAACCAGTGGAAAAAAAACTGGAACTAAAGAGACTTCAACAAAAGGCAAGAAAAAATGTGTGTGGATGGTAGGTAGTACTGATATAAGAAAGAAAGAGCTTGGAAAAAAAGGAAAAAATTAGGTAGCAGGAATCTGTTAAGCATAGTGTTACCATTTGACCCAGCAATTCAACTCCTGGATATCCATCCCAGAGAACTGAAAACATAAGTCTACACAAAGCTGTACACAAAAGGCTATAGCAGCATTATTTGTAACAGCCAAATGGTGGAAACAACCCAAATGTCCATCAGCAGATGAATGGATAAACAATATGTATATCCATATACTGAAATATTATTCAGCCACAGAAATGAACAGTGCTTATACATGCTATAGTATGGCTGAACCTTGAAAACATTATGCTAAGTGAAAGAAGGCAGTCACAAAAGACCACATATTATGTGATTCCATTTATATGAAATGTTCAGGGGCTTCCCTGGTGGCGCAGTGGTTGAGAATCTGCCTGCCAATGCAGGGGACACGGGTTCGAGCCCTGGTCTGGGAAGATCCCACATGCCACGGAGCAACTGGGCCCGTGAGCCACAATTACTGAGCCTGTGCATCTGGAACTTGTGCTCCGCAACAAGAGAGGCCGCGATGGTGAGAGGCCCACGCACCGCGATGAAGAGTGGTCCCCACTTGCCGCAACTAGAGAAAGCCCTCGCACAGAAACGAAGACTCAACACAGTCATAAATAAATAAATAAAAGAACGTGAATTTCTTAAAAAAAAAAAAAAAAAAGAAATGTTCAGAAGAGACAAATATATAGATACAGAAAGTAGATTAGAGGTTGCTTGGTGGGGGGCGATGAGGATGAAATGGGGATCAAAGCTAAAGAGCAGAAGTACAGAGAGAAACTGACAGACAGAATGGTTAATTTCTCCATGAGCTCTCTTGCTGTTGGGTGTGTTATGTTCCCCTGCATCTTTCATAGAGTTTGCATAGTATTGGGCATTTTGCTAATTATCTGTCAAATGTTCATGGGCACTGGTGATGCCACAGTGACTGCCATGGACCCAGGCCTAGCCTCAGAAAACACAGAACGGCCACTTGGAAAGTGTTCACCTACAGAAAACTCTGGGGAAACATGTTAAATCAGAATGGACTTCCCATGAGCAGAGTGTGGGGAATGACCTTGAACAGAGGGAAAACCAGGCTTCCATTTTAATTATGCATTCAGTGTTGGTGAAATGGAATTAATTATCTTTATCATCTTTGGAAATGCTGCAGTGCACTTCCTATCTTTTGTTTCATGCTCCTTGAGATACAGGCATCCTCACAATTACTTGCAAAATGTTTAAAAACAAAGGCTGCAATGTAGTCAGTAGAGAGACAAAGCAGATGATTTTCTGAGTTTGATTAGAGCTGTACTTGGCCAACCTATGGTATATATATATGTACACATTTTTTTTTTCTTTACTGCATTGCTTTTAATTTTTCCAGCTTTGAGAGATTATTGACATGTAACATATATAAGTTTAAGGTATAAAATGTGATGATTTGATATATGTATACATTGTGAAATGATTATAGGTTTGGTATATTTTGATTTCTGCTTTTAAGTATGAGTTCAGCTGTCTGTAGGCCCAGTCCTGACTCTGTCTCTGATTTAATTTCTGTGACTTTGCAAAGGTGACTTAATCACTCCTGGGTGCTGATGGCTGTATGAGTTTTCGATACCTTTCATATCAAGTTGGCATCCCTTCAAAAAGGGAAAATGTGAAAAAGCATTTGAGATGAAAACAAATGAATAGACTATTTTTCATTACCCCTAGCCCAGAGTTTATAACCTGACCATGAAAATGAATCCTAGCCAATCTACTCTTTCTTTAGGGAGTCCACCAAGTATTATACAGAGATTTGTGTCCACGTTGGGTTTTGAGTATTCCTGCCCCTCCTTCTGTTGATGGGAAGACTCCGACCATAACCCACCGAGGGGCAACTGGGCATTTGCCACGTCTGTTCCATCTGGACCCACCTCTCTGGCCATGGCTGTCTGGACGTTGAGTAAAGTGTCTGACCCAAGGGAAGTCCAACAGTACACTAGTCAGTGACCCAAGTGACCTGATTTGAAAACATCAGTAGAGCCAATCCGATTCCCCTTTGGGGAACGTGGAGTTAGCCAACAGAGACTGAGGTGGACAGTATGAGGAGGAAAGAGGTGAGAAAATGTTATCAGGGGACTTCCCTGGCGGTCCAGTGGTTAAGATTCCGCGCTTCCACTGCAGGGGGTGGCGCAGGTTCGATCCCGGGTCTGGGAACTAAGATCCTGCCTGCCGTGCAGCAAATCAATCAATCGATCAATCCAGAAAATGCTGCCAAGCTGAACAGGGGCTGTGACGAGCCCATGGCAAGGCAGTTAGGAGTGGAGAGTAGAGGAAGAGTTAAAAGGAGTAAGCTGGTGTCATTCACCAACCTACCAAACTGAACCAGTCTGGTTAGTTGGTGAATGTCAGGGGTGTGGTTGGTGTGTGTGTGTGTGTGTGTGTGTGTGTGTGTGACAACGTCACAACTGGCAGCCTCACTGCTTCCTAAGTCTCAGACCAAATTTGACCAAGCGTACGAGCTGTGCTAACAGAGGTTTCCCAGCCTGTCTGGAGTGGGAAAAAATCCCTCTCTTTCATTCTCCTCTGGCAGTTCTCCCAGGACTTGCTTGGAAGGAACCCTCCCAAGCAGATGGGGCGTCTTAAGGTTGGGAGGTGGCAGGATCCTTCTTAAAACAGACCAACCCCAGAGGAAAGGCTTCTATACACTGAGAGGGTGCTGGTGGCACCGGCTGCTGTGCTTTCTGATTCTTCATGCTGTTTTCATGGAAGGTGGAAGCTTCTCTTGGATGCCTCCTTATCCGTCCTGTTTTAAGCATCACTAATGCCCCTGATCAAAACCGCTTCTAATGCTAATAAACTAGTCCTAGCGTCGATACAGATGAGGACGAACTTGGTTAAACACACATCACAATCATCGTGCTGAGGCATTGCAGAGTCGATCTCAGTAACCCTGGTCCGCAGGGCAGCTCCATGCTGTGTATGTGTGTGGTCGGGCAGAGCCTAGAAAGCTGCTTCTTGATTATTGGTTGCCTCTCTTGGTATCCGAGTTAGGTGGTGGTGGTGTTGTTTTACTATACATGTATTTGTTTTTTGTTTTTTTTTTTTTAATTTTATCGGAGTATAGTTATAGTTTTTTTTTTGAGAGTCGAAAGAATTTTATGGTAAACACTCATATGTTCATCACTTAGATTCTACAATTAACCTAGATTCTATAATTTTACTTTATCACATGTCGCTCCATCCCTCCATCCATTCATTTATCCATCTTATTTTTGTTAATGTATTTCATAGTCAGTTGCAGACATCATTACACTTCACTCCTAAACACTTCAACATAAGACTGAGCTTTATGCAAGAAACTAGCTCTCCCTTAAACTTCAGATGTTATTGATAAGTAAAATTTATGAACTATAATGACCTCCTGCATGTTTTATAACTTATAATTATCTGATCAAGATTCTCGAACCAACATTTACAGTTTGATGGGCAATAAAACAATTTGAAAGCAGCATTTTTGTATTTTTATAATGATTGGCAGGAAAAACATGACACCAGCCACTTATGATCAAACAGTTTTAGTCTTGAACGTTTCAATCTGATGGTTAGCAGCCAAGTTTACTATTTAGCTCCATCTTCTTAAGCTTTCTCCATCCCAAGCACCTTCCTTTGCCGGCGGCAGCTGTGGATTTGAGTGTAAACGTGTACCTGGTCTCTACCTCAGCTGCCCCCAGGGTTTGGCCAGGTGTGTGCATCTTCCCACAGGGGCCAGAGACTGGCTTCCAGATCCCTCTGTTGGGAGGCGCAGAGGGAGACCTTTGAGTTCTAGGTCCCGAGCTCCACAAAAAATTATCGGAGTGTAGTTGATTTACAATGTTGTGTTACTTTCAGGTGTACAGCAAAGTGATTCAGTTATATGTATACGTATATTCTTTTTCAGATTCTTGAGTTGGTGTTAGGGGGAGGGTGTGTCCGTTTCCATAGGGACAAAGATCTCTTGGGAGCAAGGAGAACAAGACCCTGCTTTTCCTCCTTTGAGACTCCATTTCTCGTGTGCACATGCTCACTCTCACACTCACAATTGGATCGTTCAGTTTAATGCACGTGACATCCATCTGTGTTTGATGGCCATCTATCGTGTTGCATTCAACTTAGGCTTGTTGAGGACCTACTTGGGACCAGACACTGTGCCATGGAGATAAATCTAAGGCGTTCACAGGCTGGAGGAGAAGCAGTCAGTTCATTGCTTTATTCCTGGTGGTGCGTGTCTTCTCATCTCTAGAACAAGGAGTGCAGAAGTGCCTGCATTTCCCCCATTAAAAATTGTGGTGTGAGTAGATCATGTTTCCTCAGCATCCAAAATGACAAAATATCATCCAGCCTATTCCTTTTGCCTTGGGCTGGGCTGGAGTTCTCCTCAGTGGGATTAGTCATTGCCAACGCCTCTAGGCAACCAGACGTCTAACCGCAGGACGTCAGAGCCTGGCGTTAGGCTGCTTTGCCCCTCTCCACCCAGCCTCATCGTAGCAGAGAAGTGGTTTAGAGGGACATGTTCAGAAAAGGGTGGGAGACAAGTTCCTCCATGGACTGTCCTCATGGGAGCCAGGGGTTACCACTCTAGGGATCCAGCATCCCTTTATCCATCACATATGAGTATGTCCTAGGTACCAGGTACAGATCTAGGGCTCCGTGTACAGCAGTGACCAAGGTGGACAAGGCATGCTCCCTCACAAAGCTTTCCAGAGGGAAGATGGCAAACAAGTAACCAAACTGAGTGTGACAAGGGGGCACATCTGCTGAGAACAGAGAGCATTGGCATCCCCAGCTCTTGGCTCGGAGGGGCTGATACCCACTGAGGGGGCTCTTAAGAGGCCATGCCTCTGGCTAGAGATGTCTTCTGGAGAAAGCAGGGCTGGATTTTGGATTTGGGCTCCTGTATCAGATAGGCTTTGTCTGGGTTATTTCCTAGAGGAGATATGTCCCCGGTCTCTGAGCCTGGACCAAGGCAGGCAGACCTCAGCTAAGCCCTCTGCAGGGAGCGGCTGCTTATACCCAGGGTGTGGTCTGAGTCAGGGGCCCCTTCTCTCCCAGACGGCACAGCTCTCCTAAGGTATACCGAGGGGTACACGTTGTGACCCCTCCAGCCTGGGTGTGAAGCATCGAAACATACAAATTTGGGACTTCTCTGGCGGTCCAGTGGTTAGGACTCCGTGCTTTCACTGCAGGGGGCGCGGGTTCGATCCCTGGTCAGGGAACTAAGATCCTGCATGCCGCGTGGCACGGCCATTAAAAAAAAAAAGAAACATACAAATTTGTATTTGTGCCATGACTGTGGGAATCACAGGCTTTCGCACAAGCACTTCTCCACTGCGGCCTGTGAGGACTTGCTTCCTGTGCCTTTCCCACCTCAGGCCGGGTCCTCACCTTTCTCCCCTAGACTAGAATAAAAGCTTCCCATTCAGTCTCCTGTTCCCAACCTTATTTGTTCCTTTTCAACCATCCTGTGCAAAGCCACGAGAGTTGCCCACTCTTAGGAGTTTCTGAAACACATCAGATTCTTTCCTGCTTCAGGGTCCCTGCCTGGGTCATTTTCTTTGGTTGGGTGCTAGCCCCACCTTTCACACACCTGTTCCGCCCTCTATACCGGGGAATGCCTTCATCCTTCAAAATGCACCTCCATCGCCCCTCCTCTGTGCAGCTTTCCAGATCCACCAGCAAACCTGTTCACTGTCTCATCGGGGCTGGTTCTTTTTTTTTTTTAAATCTTTAAATTTTTTTTGAATTTTATTTTATTTATTTTTTAAACAGTATGTTCTTATTAGTTACCTATTTTATACATATTAGTATATATATGTCAATCCCAATCTCCCAATTCATCCCACCACCATCCCAACCACCCCCCGCCCTGCACTGCTTTCCCCCCTTGGTGTCCATAAGTTTGTTCTCTACATCTGTGTCCCTATTTCTGCCTTACAAACCAGTTCATCTGTACCATTTTTCTAGATTCCACGTATATGTGTTAATATACGATATTTGTTTTTCTCTTTCTGCCTTACTTCACTCTGTATGACAGTCTCCTCTAGGTCCATCCACATCTTTACAAATGACCCAATTTCGTTCCGTTTTATGGCTGAGTAATATTCCATTGTATATATGTACCACAACTTCTTTATCCATTCGTCTGTCGATGGGCATTTAGGTTGCTTCCATGATCTGGCTATTGAAAATAGTGCTGCAATGAACATTGGGGTGCATGTGTCTTTTTGAATTGTGATTTTCTCTGGGTATATACCCAGTAGTGGGATGGCTGGGTCGTATGGTAATTCTATTTTTCGGTTTTTAAGGAACCTCCATACTGTTCTCCATAGTGGCTGTATCAATCTACATTCTCACCAACAGTGCAAGAGGGTTCCCATTTCTCCACACCCTCTCCAGCATTTGTTGTTTGTAGATTTTCTGATGATGCCCATTCTAACTGGTGTGAGGTGATACCTCATTGTAGTTTTGATTTGCATTTCTCTAATAATTAGTGATGTTGAGCAGATTTTCATGTACTTCTTGGCCATCTGTATGTCTTCTTTGGAGAAATGTCTATTTAGGTCTTCTGCCCATTTTTGGATTGGGTTGTTTGTTTTTTAATATTGAGCTGCATGAGCTGTTTATCCTTTGTCCATTGATTCATTTGCAAATATTTTCTCCCATTCTGAGGGTTGTCTTTTTGTCTTGTTTATAGTTTCCTTTGCTGTGCAAAACTTTTAAGTTTCATTAGGTCCCATTTGTTTATTTTTTTTTTATTTCCATTACTCTAGGAGGTGGATCAAAAAAGATCTTGTGATTTATGTCAAAGAATGTTCTTCCTATGTTTTCCTCTAAGAGTTTTATAGTGTCCGGTCTTACATTTAGGTCTCGAATCCGTTTTGAGTTTATTTTTGTGTATGGTGTTAGGGAGTGTTCTAATTTCATTCTTTTACATGTAGTTGTCCAGTTTTCCCAGCACCACTTACTGAAGAGACTGTCTTTTCTCCATTGTATATCCTTGCCTCCTTTGTCATAGATTAGTTGACCATAGGTGTGTGGGTTTATCTCTGGGCTTTCTATCCTGTTCCATTGAACTATATTTCTGTTTTTGTGCCACTACCATACTGTCTTGATTACTGTAGCTTTGTAGTATAGTCTGAAGTCAGGGAGTCTGATTCCTTCAGCTCCATTTTTTTCCCTTAAGACTGCTTTGGCTATTCGGGGTCCTTTGTGTTTCCATATAAATTTTAAGATTTTTTGTTCTAGTTCTGTAAAACAGTGCCACTGGTAATTTGACAGGGATTGCATTGAATCTGTAGATTGCTTTGGGTAGTATAGTCATTTTCACAATATTGATTCTTCCAATCCAAGGACATGGTATATCTCTCCATCTGTTTATGTCATTGATTTCTTTCATCAGTGTCTTATAGCTTTCTGAGTACAGGTCTTTTACCTCCTTAGGTAGGTTTATTCCTAGGTATTTTATTCTTTTTGTTGCAATGGTGAATGGAATTGTTTCCTTAATTTCTCTTTCTGACCTTTCGTTGTTAGCATATAGGAATGTAGGAGACTTCTGTGCGTTAATTTTGTATCCTGCAACTCTACCAAATTCATTGAGTAGCTCTAGTAGTTTTCTGGTGGCATTTTTAGGATTCTCTAGGTATAGCATCATGCTATCTGCAACCAGTGACAGTTTTACTTCTTCTTTTCCAATTTGTATTCCTTTTATTTCCTTTTCTTCTCTGATTGCCATGGCTAGGACTTCCAAAACTATGTTGAATAATAGTGGTGAGAGTGGACATCCTTGTCTCATTCCTGATCTTAGAGGAAATGCCTTGAGTTTTTCACCATTGAGAATGATGTTTGCTGTGGGTTTGTCTTATATGGCCTTTATTATGTTGAAGTAGGTTCCCTCTATGCCCACTTTCTGGAGAGTTTTTAATCATAAATTGGTGTTGAATTTTGTCAAAAGCCTTTTCTGCATCTGTTGAGATGATCATATGGTTTGTATTCTTCAATTTGTTAATATGGCGTATCACATTGATTGATTTGCATATATTGAAGAATCCTTGCATCCCTGGGATAAATCCCACTTGATCATGGTGTATGGTCCCTTTAATGTGTTGTTGGATTCTGTTTGTTAATGTTTTGTTGAGGATTTTTTCATCTATATTCATTTCTCAAAGAACCAGCTTTTAGTTTTATTGATCTTTGCTATTGTTTCCTTCATTTCTTTTTCATTTATTTCTGATCTGATTTTCATGATTTCCTTCCTTCTGCTAACTTTGGGGGGGTTTTTTTGTTCTTCTTTCTCTAATTACTTTAGGTGTTTTTTTGAGATTTTTCTTGTTTCTTGAGGTAGGACTGTATTGCTATAAACTTCCTCCTTAGAACTGCTTTTGCTGCATCCCATAGGTTTTGGATCGTCATGTTTTCATTGTCATTTGTCTCTAGGTATTTTCTCATTTCCTCTTTGATTTCTTCAGTGACCTCTTGGTTATTTAGTCATGTATTATTTAGCCTCCATGTGTTTGTGTTTTTTACATTTTTTTCCCCTGTAATTGATTTCTAATCTCACAGTGTTGTGGTTGGAAAAGATGCTTGGTATGATTTCAATTTTCTTAAATTTACTGAGGCTTGATTTGTGACCCAAGATGTGATCTATCCTGGAGAATGTTCCATGTGCACTTGAGAAGAAAGTGTAATCTGCTGTTTTTGGATGGAATGTCCTATAAATATCAATTAAATCTATCTGGTCTACTGTGTCATTTAAAGCTTGTGTTTCCTTATTAATTTTCTGTCTGGATGATCTGTCCATTGGTGTAAGTGAGGTGTTAAAGTCCCTCACTATTATTGTGTTACTGTCGATTTCCTCTTTTATAGCTGGTAGAAGTTGCCTTATGTATTGAGGTACTCCTATGCTGGATGCATATATATTTATAATTGTTTTATCTTCTTCTTGGATTGATCCCTTGATCATTATGTAGTGTCCTTCCTTGTCTCTTGTAACATTCTTTATTTGAAAGTCTATTTTATCTGATGTGAGAATTGCTACTCCAGCTTTCCTTTGATTTCCATTTGCATGGAATATCTTTTTCCATCCCCTCACTTTCAGTCTGTATGTGTCCCTAGGTCTGAAGTGGGTCTCTTGTAGACAGCATATATATGGGTCTTGTTTTTGTACCCATTCAGCAAGCCTGTGTCTTTTGGTTGGAACATTTAATTCATTCACGTTTAAGGTAATTATCAATATGTATGTTCCTATTACCATTTTCTTAATTGTTATGGGTTTGTCTTTGTAGGTCCTTTTCTTCTCTTGTGTTTCCTGCCTAGAGAAGTTCCTTTAGCATTTGTTGTAGAGCTGGTTTGGTGGTGCTGAATTCTCTTAACTTTTGCTTGCCTGTAAATCTTTTGATTTCTCCATCTAATCTGAACGAGATCCTTGTTGGGTAGAGTAATCTTGGTTGTAGTTTCTTCCTTTTCATCACTTTAAATATATTGTGCCACTCCCCTCTGGCTTGTAGAGTTTCTGCTGAGAAATCAGCTGTTAACCTTATGGGAGTTCCCTTGTATGTTATTTGTCGTTTTTCCCTTGCTGCTTTCAATAATTTTTCTTTGTCTTTAATTTTTGTCAGTTTGAGTACTATGTGTCTTGGCATGTTTCTCCTTGGGTTTATCCTGCCTGGGACTCTCTGCACTTCCTGAACTTGGGTGGCTATTTCCTTTCCCATGTTAGGGAAGTTTTCGACTATAATCTCTTCAAATATTTTCTCTGGTCCTTTCTCTCTCTCTTCTCCTTCTGGGACCCCTATAATGCAAATGATGGTGCATTTAATGTTGTCCCAGAGGTCTCTTAGGCTGTCTTCATTTCTTTTCATTCTTTTTTCTTTAGTCTGTTCCACATCAGTGAATTCCACCATTCTGTCTTCCAGGTCACTTATCCGTTCTTCTGCCTCAGTTATTCTGCTATTGATTCCTTCTAGTGTATTTTTCATTTCAGTTATTGTATTGTTCATTTCTGTTTGTTTGTTCTTTAATTCTTCTAGGTCTCTGTTAAACATTTCTTGCATCTTCTCGATCTTTGCCTCCATTCTTTTTCCGAGGTTCTGGATCATCTTCACTATCATTATTCTGAATACTTTTTCTGGAAGGTTGCCTATCTCCATTTCAGTTACTTGTTTTTCTGGGGTTTTATCTTGTTCCTTCATCTGGTACATATTCCTCTGCCTTTTCTTTTTGTCTATCTTTCTGTGAATGTGGTTTTCATTCCACAGGCTGTAGAATTGTAGTTCTTCTTGCTTCTGCTGTCTCAGGGCTGGTTCTTAATCATTAGCACATTGCCACCCAGGTTGTGGAGGTTTGGTCGCCACTGGCTCCTTGATGCTGTTCAGTTCCTTGCAGCAGGATTCACTACTGGCCCAGCCTCGTCTTCCAGGAGCAATATGGGCCAAGCACAAAGCATATCATTTCAGTTTAGGTTCCCCCAGAACAGCTCCTGAGACAAGGAATTGAATTTAAGTAGTTTATCTGGGAAGTGAGCCCAGGAGGCATTGGGGCAGGGACCTGGGGAAGTGAGAAATGAGGTGAAGGAGTCAGTACAGGGAGTGTCATCAAGCTAGTGATCACTGTGGGTACCTGGGAACTTGGGGGACAGTGCAGAACACTGTGATGGCTGATTTTATGTGTCAGCTTGGCTAGGCCACAGTACCTAGATATTTAATCAAATATTATTCAAGATGTTTCTGTCAAGGTATGTTTTACCTTGAGATTAATGTTTAAATCAACAGACTGCATCAGGCAGATTCCTCTGCATAATGGTGAGGGCCTGAATAGAAAGATGGACCTACCCCAAGCAAGAAGGAATTCTGCCAGCAGTCTGCCTTTGGACTTGGGCCGTAACATCAACTTTTCTCTGGGTCTCCAGCCTGCCAGCCTTCCTTACAGATTTTGGACTTTCCAGCCTCTACTTCCTTAAAATGTCTCTCTCTCTCTCTCTCTCTCTCTCTCTCTCTGTCTCTCTCTCTCTCTATATATATATGTACACACACACAGACACACACATCCCATGAGTTCTGTTTCTCTGGGAGACTCTGACTATTACAAACACACACGTCAGAGTTGCCCTGGTCAGTCATTGGGCATTAATTTCCCAGCACTTCCAGCCTGCTGCACACATGGACAGAGGGGTCTGGTGGACAAAGACAGTCATTCGGCAAAGATTTTCAAGTGCTGGCAGTGAAAAATCTGGCCCACGAGCTTGGAAAGCTGCCTACAGATCTGGGTGAGGCACTGACAGTTCCTGCTACAAGCCTGTTCATTGAGTGGAAAGCTTCTCATAAGACACTCCTTCATCACCTCATAGGGTGCCATGATAGATTTCTATGGCCTGACTTTTGAACATTGAGCAAGACACCCCATAGCTTTCCCACTTCTAAAATAGAACAATAGCTCACAGGATTGTTGGAGAAATAGTTCACAATGATATAATACATACCAAATGTATGCACAGTATTTCATAGATAGAGCACACTCCATAAATGATAGCTACTATTACCAGCCCTTGGAGCTTCTAAACTCTTTTTTCAGAGTGTGGTCTCCAGAGCAGATGTTGGAACACTGGGTATGCACTGCTCTCCATTCCTCATCATTGCTCCCTGTGACGTGGAGACAGACACATGGCAAGTTGGACGTAGCACTAACATGACCACTGAGAAACCCTGCCCTTGAATTTGGGCAGCTCTTCTGTCAGTTAAAGCGCTTCCCATCAAATTCAGTCCTTTTCAACTGCCTTCCACCTTGCCATTTCTATGACCAATAAATATAAATGGAAGGTCATACAGCCTTTGATGAAAAATGTCATGTGATCAGTGAAAAGAAACAGACTCGGAAAATGAAAATACACTGGGGAGAGTGATGTGACCAGCATTTGCATCAGGTTTACGTGAGCTAGACACTTCCATGCCTGCATCTGTGTGAGGCTGACAGGCAGGAGAGTACTGGGTCACCTTCCTCAGGCAGGTAGAAGGGATATCCATGTTTACCTGCTGGAGAGTGTGAAAATCTCTGCACCACAACGTATTAAATGATTGGGGTATGTTGTCAACATTTCAATAGGTGAACTGCAGGACTTAAAGATGTTTTGAAACTGCCTTTTGAAGAGGAGAAAACGGCATTTTATTTCATTATAGGGCAATTTTTTAAATTTAATTTTTATTTTATATTAGAGTATAGTTGATTTACAATGTTGTGTTAGTTTCAGGTGTACAGCAAACTGATTCAGTTATACATATATCCATTTTTTTTCAGATTCTTTTCCCATATAGGTTATTACAGAATATTGAGTAGAGTTCCCTGTGCTATATAGTAGGTCCTTGTTGATTATCTGTTTTATATATAGTGGTGTGTATATGTTAATCCCAAACTCCTAATTTTTCCCTCCCCCCATTTTTCCCCTTTGGTAACTATAAGTTTGTTTTCTAAGTCTGTGAGTCTGTTTCTAAAACAGCATTTATTATTCCAAGAAATTGGGAGCTATCATTTCATTCCTCCCCATATTCTTCAGTGGTGGTTATTTCATAGCTGTACTATGTGTCCCCTCCTATGGAAGTGACCTCGTTCATCAGTGCAGTAGTGACTTGCTTGGCTCTGGATGGATATTTGCTAACAGGTGCGGTGAAGGAGGCTAACTTGAGGGAATTCCACTTTCTTTCCTGGAGATAAGTAGGGTTTGTGCAAAATGAAGGTCAGAAAAAACCCTCAGTACCACTCATAATGCAAATCATTAGATTCCACAGGCACTTTGGCATAGCTGATAACAAGAGAATTGTAAAAAAAAAAAAAAAAAAAAAAAAAAATCAAGTATATTATGGACTTTCAGAAATTCCCAATTGGGACTTCAATGTAGATAAAGACACACTGGCTGGAAATGAATGCTCTTGAATATTGATGGAGACATTTATTCCCATCCTACATATTTTAGATAACTTAGGTTGCATCATACCCCATGTTTAGAATGCAATCATTTAAGTAGCAATAACACAAATTATCCATGTCATTGACCATGTTCAGTCTTGATAGTGCTTAGTGTAGCTGCTCACACCATTTTGCATTTCATAAATGCCTCCAGATATATTGGAAAACGTCATAACTTCTCATCTACAGGAAAATCAAAATGCCAGGCAAGCATTTCATTGCTTCTCTGAATTACAGATTGTCTTCTGACTCCAGTCTCGTGTGCAGTGACGCCCCACTCTCTACAGTATAATAATTCCTAAGAGCCAATCAACTTATTTTGTGTTATTCTGGTTCCGTTCAAAGGGAATTTAAGCCAAGTGTTGAAAATTACAAAGGAAAATATCAGCATGTGTATTGGTTGCCACTTATGTGGTCTGAATACTCCGTGTGCAGACTTCTCTAGGAAAGTGGAGAGAGAAAAGATCAGTAGTCATTTGATCAGACCAACAGAGCTCTGTGTGGGTAGCAGTATTTTCATTTTAGGATGAGAAAGTAGTTTCTGAGAGGTTAAATATCTTGCCTAAAATCACTCAGCAATTAACTAACAAAGTCAGGAGTCAAACCTGGATCTTTCTGACAAAAACCCATGATTTTTTTTTCACTCCATCCCTGTGCTGTCTCACTGTAGTCCAAACCCAACTGTATGAGCACTTCTGCTCTTCAAAGCAAGGATTTAGGTTTTGATTTCCTGGAAGATGTTGCTGTGGTTTAAAACTCTGAGCTAATGACAAACTTGGCAATCCATAGCTTAGCTCAGTGATCTAAAAAATACTGTCTGAAGCAGGAAATGCGGGTTAACTAGACACTAAGAAACAGAGGTGAACGTCTTCCATATTGTAAATCTTGTTTCCAAATGTGTTTTGAAGAAATTCTTGTGGATCTTGAAGCCAAATCTGGCCTCTGGACCCCAACACCAAATTAATTCTCTGAGACAGAGTTTTGGGTGAAGTAGAAAAGAATAGTTTTATTGCTTTGTCAGGCAAAGGGGGCCCCAGCAAGCTAAAGCCCTCAAAACTGTGTGTCTGACCTGGAGGGGGTGTGGGGAGTTTAATAGTAATGGTTCAAAAGGGCATGATCAGCTCATGGACGTTCTTCTGATTGGTTGGTGGTGAGGTAAGTGGGAGTGAGCATCACCAACCTTCAGATTCCAACCGGTCGGGGGTCCATGCACTGTGGACAGCATACTATTTACTTCTCCCACCTGGTGGGGGTTTCAATATCTGCAAAACAACTCAAAGATATTGTTATGTGTATCCCTTGAGGGGAAACCAGGACCCTGCCCCAAGGCTGCACTACTGTTTCTTTTGACTGTTCCTCCTTGGTCTCTGCATCCCCTCCCTTCCATAATTAGCAACTGTTTGAACCTGCTCATTGGAACTCAGGGAAGGTCGTGGAGGCTGAATGAAGCCTATTTCTGTAATCAAGAAATGGGGGACACAGAAAGGCTTTTGTGCCCAGGAGCCCCACAGCGTCCTGCTTGGTATCAATCTTTGGGAAGGCCTCATGTTTTGAGGTAAGGCTGGTCCAGAGAGAGCTGCATATTGCTTCCTCTAGTTGGGAATAAGAAAGCCCATTGGCTGGTAGGGAGAATCCGGTAGCTATAGCGCCAGCCTGAAATCCACACGCATCACCTCCCACACACTCTTCTGGTGTTCCCAAATATGTACCTCCTAATGTTCATACATCCCGGGTTTCAGAGGAGGCTAACCCACTCTGTCTCCAGGGGTGGGTTTGATTGGTGTAATCAGAAAACTCCTATTCCCTTGAAGGAAATTGGATTAGGCAAGGGTACAGTGACAAAATGAATGTGAGAATTGGGGGCTGGGGTCTTTCTTGAAAGGCTGTTTCTTTCTTTCTTTCTTTCTTTCTTTCTTTCTTTCTTTCTTTCTTTCTTTCTTTCTTTCTTTCTTTCTTTCTTCCTTCCTTCCTTCCTTCCTTCCTTCCTTCCTTCCTTCCTTCCTTCCTTCCTTCCTTCCTTCCTTTCTTTCTTTCTTTCTTTCTTCTCTTCTCTTCTCTTCTTTCTTTCTTCTTTCTTTCTTTCTTTCTTTTTTAATTGAAGTATAGTTGATTTACAATGTTGTGTTAATCTCTGCTGTACAGCAAAGTGATTCAGTTTTACAATATACACAATTATATATATATATATATATACATATATATACACATTCTTTTTTATATTCTTTTCCATTATAATTTATCATAGGATATTGAATATAGTTCTATGTGCTGTACAATAGGACCTTGTTTATCTGTTCTATATATAAAAGCTTACATCTGCTAACCCGAACCTCCCATTTCATCCCTTCCCCAACCCTCTTCCACTTGGCAAACCACCAGTCTGTTCTGTCCTTGATTCTGTTTCTGTTTCATAGATAGGTTCATTTGTGTCATATTTTAGATTCCACATAGAAGTGATATCATATGGTATTTGCCTTTCTCTTTCTGACTTACTTCACTTAGTATAATAATCTCTAGTTGCATCCATGTAACTGTAAATGGCATTATTTCATTTTTATGGCTCAGTAATATTCCATTGCATATATGTACCACATCTTCTTTATCCATTCCTATGTTGATGGACATTTAGGTTGTTTCCACGTCTTGGCTATTGTGAATAGTGAAAGGCTCATTCTTTAGTTGCAAGAAAGAGGCAGAGCCTCTTCTGCCTTTGGCTATTTGCTTGCTTGTGATGCCTGGGATGGTGATAGCAACTGCAGGATGAGAATTAGAGTTAGATTGAATGAGCTGGAGTGATTAAAAGGGTAGACTACGATATCATTTTTGAGCCTATCCAGGAGCTGCCCTGCTCATTTTTGATTCTTTTATGTGAAATAATTTCCTTGTAGTTGCAGCCAGTTGAGTTGGTTTTCTGTTACCTACAGCTTTAGGTGTTCTACTTGGGAGTGTGGGTGAAGGTGAATCCCTGGTCTTTTGGAAGGGCCTTGGGGTAACCTCAAAGTTTTAAAATGCCTAGTCCAGTTGAAAAACACTTCTGGACAAAACTGGTACATTCACAAGGCTGCTGGCTCCTCCTTTATTCCACAACTGAATTCCAAGAGGCCTTAGGACCTCTCAGGTCAGTTCAATAGTGCTGTCTTGGATGGTCCTAAAAGTGCTTTCAGTTCTGAGAGAACATTGTCTTCCAAGCACTCTCCATTTATTGGTGGTTGGTGTTTTCTGATTGCACAAGTTTTAGGTGTTAATCATAGAAAATAACAAAAAGGATGCCAAAAAAAAAAAAAGAAAAATAAGAATTACTTGTAATCCTAGCATTCAACTACTCTGGCCTATGTCCTGGGTTTGTATGTGTGTTTCTGATTCATTTCTTCCCCCTTTCAAAAATGCGTTCATTATATTGTATATGTAGTTTTACATTCCATTACTTGAACTCAAAACTGTAACATGAGGTTATTTTCTGTACATCATTAAATATATTTTAAAACTTAATGATTGTACATTCATTTATTGCATGAATACGTAATAAATTATAAATTGGTTATACTTTACGTGAAGGATGCATTCACGACAGTCTTGCATAATTCAAGCTCTGCATAATTCAGGACTCTTCTTCATAAATAGGAACACTCAAGCAGTTTCTCCCTGTATTAATAACAAACACCTCTGACATTCAGCTTTGGACCGTGATTCCTGAAGAACTTAAAATTTGGAGGTGATTTACATTATTTCAAAATTTGTCAACAAATGTTGGAACGCTTATTATGGACTGGCCACCTGTCTAGGCTTTGGGGACTCTCTGAATAGTGATCTTGGAGAGACAGCAGTGGGCGGTGGCTTGAAGTGAGGTCTTATTCCCTGCCCAGGAATTGGACATCAGTAGCCTGGATGAAAACCAGGAATCCTAGCCATTAATCCACCAGGGTATAGAGGCTAGAAATAAGGTTCCCCTGGCTCTTGCCCCCATTGAAAAATGCATTTCTCAAGGAGGTAAAAACAGGTACAAAGTTTATTATTAGAGACACAACACAACAAGTGGGAGAGCACACAGAGAAACAGTTTGTTAAGACAGAAGCAAGGCAGAGATGCACACCTGGAGAGAAAGGGTGTGGGCGTCCCACCTAATGTGAAGGAGCACAGTAAAGAGGTGGTTAATTCATTTATATAGGGCAGTTCTTCTGAGTCTTTGTTTATCTGTGGCCAATTATCTGGTTTCTTTTTCCACATCTGACCTGCCCTAGGACCTTCCCCAATATGTGTGCGCAACTTTTTTCCAAGATGGATTCCAGCCCAAAAGCCTATGGGGGGTCTTGGCATCACCTATTATGGGTGGCGCCCCCTCCTTTTTGACCCCCAAGGAGGCTTTCTGTGCATGTGCAGTGTCTCCCTTGTCCCAAGGATGGGAAACATGTGACCTCTTGATCCTTTACTCAGACAGGGTTTAGCCCCTCTCTGTCCCCGCCATGACTGTTATCTTAAAGTGTCCTCAGGAGACAAAGTCCCGCTATTTACCCTGTTTCTGTTGTTATTTCTATTTTGAAGTGCAAACAGGCGACTGGTTGTAAATGCCCAGCCTGGATCCCATCTATCTCCTGCGTCAAAAGGAGTTAAGATTATACTTGGAGACACACAAGAAATATTATCAGATTTACCTCTTTATCATGTTTATTACATTAAAAGGTGTGGTAAGAGGTATGTGCAAAAAAACCAAAATGGGGCAGGGCAGGACAGATCAGAAGTGCCAGTGTCTAAGAAGTGGTGTGGGGAGCTTCCCTGGTGGCGCAGTGGTTGAGAATCTGCCTGCCAGTGCAGGGGACACGGGTTCGAGCCCTGGTCTGGGAAGATCCCACATGCCGCGGAGCAACTGGGCCCGTGAGCCATAATTACTGAGCCTGCGCGTCTGGAGCCTGTGCTCCGCAACAAGAGAGGCCGCGATAATGAGAGGCCCGCGCACCGCGATGAAGAGCGGCCCCCGCTTGCCGTAACTAGAGAAAGTCCTCGCACAGAAACGAAGACCCAACACAGCCAAAAATAAATAAATAAATAAATAAAATGCAAACCTTTAAAAAAAAAAAAAAAAAGAAGTGGTGTGGTCATGAGTGGCTGGATTTACAGAGCATTGAGAAACTGATTAGCCTATCCTATCAGCAAAATGCTTTGTTTTATGACTGATGAAGGCGTTGACTTGTGAGCATTAATTTATCATAATGGTTGGTCAAAGAGCCTGGCAAGAGAGATGCTTAATTGATGTATCCTTAATTGGGATAAAAGCTGTCTATCCAAGGAAATCATATCCTTATCACTCCCAACGTGCCAAGTCTCACCAAATGAGTAAATGAGAAAATGGCTTCATTGTCAGACCTTCTCCCATCTAGCACTTTGCTGATGGGAGCCCCCCAAACTGAAGAACTTTATTGCCGAAGGGCTCTAAGAGGTATACTAGTGCTCTCACCAAAACTCCCATTTTGTTTCCAATGAGGAAACTGAAGTGTAAAGAAATGGAGTGATTTGTCTGAAGACATTGGATGCCCTTCCTGGTCCTCTTTGCAGGCTCTTCCTCCTGTACCCAACCTCTAACTATCTGCAGTCTTAAGGGCTCAGCCCTGAGTCCTCTTCTGGCTCTCTTCTGGCTCTCTTCCCTGGATTTCAATACTATCTAATTGCTGACTATTCCCAATATCTCAACCTTTGACTTCTCCTCTGAGGCTTTGTCCTCAAATCTCTAATCACCCACTCAACAGCAGGTGGAACCCCTCCTGCCTTAGTCCCTTCCTGTAGTCTTTCCAATCTCTACAAATGGCTCCACGCTCCACCCACTTCCTACAACCAAAAATCAGCTGTCCTTCTACAATCCATTTGTTAAGAAGCAGAGAAGTCTTTTAAAGATTTAAAAGGCATACAGTTTGGAAATGAAGAAATAAAACTGTCCCTGTGTGCAGATGACATAGTTTTCTGTGTTAAAAATCCCAAGGTATTTATAAAACTCCTAGTGATTTCAGCAGGGCTCCGTGGTACAAGAGAAACATACAAAAATCAATTACATTTCTATTTACTGACAACAAATATGTGGAAACTAAAATTTAAAACAATACCCTTTACAATCACTCCAAAGAAAATGAAATACTTAGGTATTAACCTGACAAAACACATACAGGATCTGTATGCTAAAAATTATAAAATGCTGTTACAAGAAATCAGAAAATCTAAATAAATGGAAAGACATACTGTGTTCATGGATTAGAAGACTCAACATAGTGAAGATATCAGTTCTGCCCAAATTGATGTATAGGTTTAATGCAATTCCTATCAAAATCCCAGCAAGATTTTGTTTTTATTTTTTTTGTAGTCATACATACACAAGCTTATTCTAAAACTTTACATGGAAAGATGAAGGAACTAGAATAGCTAAAACAACTACGACAAACAAGAGTAAAGGGGGGAGGAGTCGGTCTACCTGACTTCAAGATGTATTATACAGCTACAGTAATTATATAATACAGTAATTATATAATACAGTGTATTGCAGAGTCAGGGACACATAGATCAGTGGCACAGAATATTGAACACAGAAAAAGACCCACAAAATTCTGCCCAACTGATTTATTTTTAAATAATTTGCTATTTTTCCATTCTGCTTTTTTTAAAAAATTTTATCTATTTATTTATTTTTTGGCTGCATTGGGTCTTTGTTGCTGTGCGTGGGCTTTCTCTAGTTGCGGCGAGTGGGGCTATTCTTAGTTGCGGTGCGTGGGCTTCTCATTGCGGTGGCTTCTCTTGTTGTGGAGCATGGGCTATAGGCATGCAGGCTTCAGTAGTTGTGGCTTGTGGGCTCTAGAGCGCAGGCACAGTAGTTGCGGCACACGGGTTTAGTTGCTCTGCGACATGTGGGATCTTCCTGGACCAGGGATCAAACCCGCATCCCCTGCATTGGCAGGCGGATTCTTAACCACTGCGCCACCAGGGAAGCCCTGCCCAACTGATTTTTGACAAAGGTGCAAAAGCAATTTAGTGCAGGGGTGAAGGGAGCAGCAACAGATGGTGCTGGAACAAATGGACCTCTGAAAGTGAAAAAAACAAAACCCAAAACAACCCCAAACCAACCTTGATCTGTTGGTTTGTTTATCCATTCTATAGATTGTTGTTTATCCATTCTATATATAATAGTTTACATCTGCTAATCCCAAGCTCCCAATCCATCCCTCCCCTACCCCCCTCCCCCTTGGCAACCACCAGTCTGTTCTCTATGTCTGTGAGTCTGTTTCTGTTTCATCGATAAGTTCATTTGTGTCATATTTTAGATTCCACAAGTGATATCATACGGTATTTGTCCTTTCTGACTTACTTAGTATGATAATCTCTAGGTCCATCCATGTTGTTGCAAATGACATTATTTTATTCTTCTTATGGCTGAGTAGTATTTCATTGTCTATATGTACCACATCTTCTTTATCCATTCATCTGTCATTGGACATTTAGGTTGTTTCCATGTCTTGGCTATTGTAAATAGTGCTGCAAAGAACATTCGGGTGGATGTATCTCTTTTCTTTTTTGTTTTTTTTTAAGGCTATGGACAGTACTTATAATGTATCATAGTCACAGTAACAGAACAATTCTCTTTTTTGGTAGAGTTAGGGAATGAGGCCCATCCTTTTGGGTGGCTGAAGATTTCTGAAGTGGAGTAAAATGAAAGTAGAGTGTTTTGCATTGTTATTTAAATTTTAGATAACATTTCTAGCTCCCAGTTAGCTTGAAATCGTAGGCCTGATAGCCTTCACCATTTTCTTCTAGGACATTCCCACTTCCATATATATTTATTTATTTATTTATTTTTTAATTTTAAATTTTATTTTATTTTATTTATTTTTTTGGCTGCACCATGCCACTTGTGGAATCTTAGTTCCCTGACTAGGGATTGAACCCAGTCCCATGGAAGTGAAAGCGCCTAGTCCTAACCACTGGACCGCCAGGGAATTCCCCATTCTTGAAGGAGCGGGAGGACCAGCAAACAGCCCCACAGAGCTGGAAGCAGATGTGTTTTCCAGCCCACCGTCTGGGACGCATTTTGGGGTGCATGTATCTTTTCGAATTATAGTTTTGTCTGGATATTTGCCCAGGAGTGGGGTTGCTGGGTCATATGCTAATTCTATTCTTAGTTTTTTAAGGAACCTCCATACTGTTCTCCATAGTGGCTGTATCAATTTACATTCCCACCAACAGTGTAGGAGGGTTCCCTTTTCTCCATACCCTCTCCAACATTCATTATTTGTAGATTTTTAAATGATGGCCATTCTGGCTGGTGTGAGGTGGTACCTCATTGTATATATAACATTCTTGAAATAATAACGTTATAGAGATAGAAAAGAGATTATGGGTTGCCAGAGGTTAGGTGAGAAAGGGGGATGGAGTAGTATAAGGGAGCCCTGTGGCAAAGGAGCAGTTTTGTCTGTTGATGTGGTAGTGCTTACATGAATTTACACACGTGGCAAAAAAGCATAAAATGATACAGACACAAATAAGTACATGTAAAACTGGTGAAATCTGAATAAATTCTGTAGCTTGTACTAATGTCCATATCCTGGTTTTGAAATTGTGTTATGGTTATGCTGTATTTTTCCATTGGAAGAAACTGGGTGAAGGGTGCATGGGACTTCTTGCATGCTTTTGCAACTTTCTGGGAATCTGTAATCATTTCAAAATAAAAAGTTAACAAACAGTGATATGAAATGTTATAGATGGTCATAACACTCATCTGTTTATAGCCCCTTCAATGTTTTTTTTAAATTTATTTTTATTCAAGTATAGTTGAATTACAATGTTGTGTTAATTACTGCTGTACAGGAAAGTGACTCAGTTATACGTATATATACATTCTTTTTCATATTCTTTTCCATTATGGTTTATCACAAGATGAATCTAGTTCCCTGTGCTATACAGGAGGACCTTGCTGTTTATCCATCCTATATTATACAAGTTTGCATCTGCTAATCCCAAACTCCCACTCCTACCCTCTCCCACTCCTCTCCCTTCCGCCCCTTCAGTGTTTTTACATTGCTCTCAAGAATAATTTCTCACCATGACTTACGAGGCCTGTATGATCTAGCCCATGCCTCCCCCTCCCCCTTGCTTACTGTTCTCCTGTCCCCTAAGCCATTTGTCAGATCCTAGACCATGCCAGTCACTCTTAGCAGGCACACGACCTTGTTTTTCCTGTCCTGTTTGCATACATCCTTCACATGGTTTTCTCTCTCTTTTGTAGATTTCAACTTAAATATCACCTCAGAGAGGCCTTCCCTGACCATCATGTTTCTCATGGCACCATGTTAATTTCATTCCAAATAATTTGGATAATTTATCTTTATTGACTTTTTATCTGCTTTCTAACTAGACTGAAAGTTCCCCAAGAGCCGGAAAATTCCACATCGTATTCTCTGTTACGCTCTGGCATCTAACACTCTGCCCCGCACATAGTTCCAGCTGAACAAATGAGTAAATCCATGAATTAATGGCAGAGTTGGAATGAACACACTGGTCTGCTGTCTCTTACTGCAACACACCTTCTTCGGTCTCCTCTGCCTTACTCCTCCTAAAAACACCAGCAGCAACGTTCAGTTCCCATAAACTTAGTGACTGAAAACAACACAGATTTATTATTTTACAGTTACTGAGGTCAGCAGTCCCAAGTGGATGTCACTGGGCTAAGACCAAGGTGTCAGCTGGGCTGTGTTCCTTCCTCAAGGCTCTAGGGGAGAATCCATGTTGTCATCTTTCCAGCTTCTAGAGGCTGCCTATGTTACTGGCTCATGGCCTCTGTTATCTTCAAAGTCAGCAATGGCTGGTCCAAGTCTTTCTCACATCGATCACGTGGTCACTCATTCTTCTGCCTCCTCCTTCCACATTTAGGGACCCTTGTGATTACACTGGTCTAGGATAATCTCCCTATTTTAAGGTCATCCTTCTACTCCCTTAATTCCTCTTTGCCACGTAACATATTCACAGGTTCTGTGGATTAGGTTGCGGACACATGGGGAGGTCATTATTCTGTCTGTCAAACCACTAGTCTCCAACTTCCATAAAGAAAGCGACTCCTCTGTTCATATGTGGATCTCCAGGGTCTTGTATCTGGTCTTACTCAACAAATTGTTGAACACACACTTAACTAAAATAACTCGTGGGCAGCGTCAATGTCTAGCACATGGCAGACACTCCTATTGGGTTGGCCAAAAAGTTCGTTCGGGTTTAACATAAGACGTTACGGAAAATACGTTTACCTACTAAAGGCCCTTCTTTTCAGCCTAGCTCCACCCAACCAAGTCAGTATGTTCTTCAAGGCTTTGCACAAAGCCACTTCTTAACGTGAAGCCTCCACTAAGTGTGAAGCAAAGTCTTCCTCCTCATTTCTAAGGCACAAAGATGGGTCCCTCCAACACATGCTTTATCAGCCCATTTCCTTTACTAGGTTCTGGATTGCTTGGATAGTGATGGTCTCATTCCTTTCTGAGCTCTTCACAGTTCCTAGCATGGGGGGGAGCCCTTAAGTAGTAAAGAGAAAGGGGAGAAACACAAAGGAAAGATCAGAGCAAGACAGCAGTTGGGGAGTGGGAGAGCCAAGGGGAAACCTCTCTCAGGGTCTTCCATTTCCTCTCACTAAAGAAGAATCTCCATCGCAAGGTGGCTAGAGTGCTGGCATGGGTGAACACACTTGTAGTAAGATGTTAGAATCGGATTCTTCCTCCATCATTCCCTTGTGGGAACGTATAGTTCCTGTGAATGTCATCCATTCCAGAAACTGCAGCCCATTTGACATCTATTTCTTTGCTGACTGTGAAAGCAGACCTTTTCAGGTTTGATCCCATGATGATGGCTCTGCCTTCTGATCTGGTCATTTACTTTGAGATCTCTCCAGTGTTTGGGTTATCTATGATTCTCTCTTGCTGCCCCCGTTGCCTCTACCCGTTGCCTCTACCTCTACCATATGGAGTGCTACCCCCTTGCCTGTTTTGAAGGTCGTGCCTGTCAGCCTACACCTTGGTTGAATAGCTTTTCCTTTCCAGAAAGTGCAGAAGGTGACTTCCATGCAGTTTTAAAAAGTGGGTGTGCTTTTATTTTTCTTTTTTCTTCAAAGACACTTTAAACTCTTTGGTCAACATTTCTCATCCTTTTCCTTTCAGATACCCAAGGTCAAGTACTATTTTTAGCCATTGTTCTCCCCAATGGGGTTCTCCTCAGAGCATCCTGGCTACTGGGGCTATACTTTTATAAGCTTCTTCAAGGGATAACACATAGGTATCCACATCTCATTTCTTCCCCTTTTAAGTAGGTTAAATCTTCCACAGATCATTTGCTTGTTGCATGTCTAGTTATTCTTAAATAAGAATACTAACTGGAAAAAGAATAACAGATTGGAAGGATAAGAAGAAAAACACATAACTATGATTGCTTTGAAAGAGCCCATGATTTGCCAAATGTTCTTCTGGGGAGAGCACTGGATGTGTTTGAAAGAATTGCTTTTTAAAGTCGTTGGGAAGCAGGTGAGACCCTGAGGGGCCTGGGTGATGACAGAATAGTCTGTGAAAGAAAAGGAAAGGATTTGTGAGTTGATTTGGGCTTGGGAGAAGTGGAGATGAATGGGAGAGAGAGAGAAAGGGGGAAAAGCCAGCAGGGTGGCTGAAGGCCATATGTTCCAAGATGTGACCCTGTCACACGGCCTCTCAAATCCTTGGTGAAGTGCAGCTAAATCACAAAATATTTGATATGAGTACGTTTGTTGTGTGAACTGGTGAAGCCAGGTTGACGTGCTGCAAACTGGGAACAATTTATGCTGCCAGGTGGAAAGCTTTCAGAAATACAAGGATGTAAACCACAGAAACTTAGAGAAATTGTGGAGAGGGTAAACAAAAATCAGAAGCAGAACTTCCCCACTTGGCTTCAAGTCCATGAGAGAGAAATATTATTCAAGGATTGTTTGTTATGTCAGTTGTGCCGCAATAGCTGACTTACACAATCCTCTTCCTGAGATCAGACCTTAAGATCCAACTCTGCCCCCACCCTCTCTAAAAAGCCTTCTCTCCTACAACTCATGTTCTCAGGGGCGTCCCTCTCCTCTAAAATTCTACTGCCTTTATCACCTTTGGTACATAGTTTAGTGCCAAACTATCCTGTATTAGTAAAGAGAAACTCAAAACCACAAAGCCTTCAGTGACCTTGTAGGAGTTTTATGGAGAAGGGATGCTACGAATGGGTCAGAGGGCTGCAAACAAGTAGGAAGTGCAGAGAATTGTCCTTGGTGATTGTGGCAGAGGCAGAAAGATCAGTTTTCTGTGGGTAGCAGTGGCAACAATAAGATTAGTGGTGATCAAGGCCAGTGTACAGTGGTGCTAGGAGGCACTCATCACTGGCTCGAATTTGGACGTTGTTCCTGGCTCCGAACCCTCTTAGGCTAGTTTCTCAGCCTCCTTGGCATTCTTTACAGCACTCAATATCCCTTTAAAAATGTATTTCCTGCTTAAATCAGCCAAGTTAAAACGACCAGATTCTGTTGCTTGCAAAGATTAACAAAGAGTATATAACTATTGTAAGCACTGCTGTGATGAAAATCCTTGAGCCTACATTCTCAGCACATATCTTTGATTATTTCCCTAGGATAAATTCCTAAACCTGGTTATCAGGTTCTGAGTAAGATGGACTAAGCAGCTGCCCATCACTCCCAGTGAATACGACTATAAAACTGGAGCAGGGTGTATGGAGCAGGCTATCTGGGGGTTTGAAAAATAAATTGTAGCGGGCAGATTGGGGAAGAACACTAGAAACCAAAGTATCATCAACCTGGCAGGGAATGTAACTTTTTTTCCCCTGCAGTATCTCCAAGTTGAATTCAGTGTATCCAGAAACTCAGAAGTGAGCACTGTAGATGGAAGAGCTCTATGGGAATTCCCCAGTCCTTCTGGCTTGAGATATTGGGAAGTGAACAGGAGAGAGAGGGAGAGGGAAAGAGGGAGAGAGAGAGGGAAACAGAGAGGGAAAGAGAAAGGGAAACAGAGAGGGAAAGAGAGAGAGAAAGAGAGAGGGAGAGAGGACATACTCCCAAGAACACTTGAGCAGAAATCCTCCTGGATTTAATTTTTTCTTTTCTCTTGCACCCCAGCCCCCAAGCAATCCTGTAGAGTGGGGGCAGTGGTTGAACTTTGATTCCAAGAGGGTAGGGCCAACACCTGTTGACGTTTTAACCTCTTGTCTTCCTACTACTTGGTCTAAATGCAGACACAATCATGGAAGTACGTGACATAGTGAGATAACTACAGTCCCAAGTTTCTGGCCAGAAGACTGAAAAGTGGAGATCTAAGAAATCAGAAACTACCAAGGAGACTGCAAGAAGGAGGACCTCAGGGAAACAACTGTTTATGAACTGCAGAGCTCACTCCTGAGCTGTGAGTTGTGCATGTTATAATTAGCATAACCAAAGATTTTGAGAGCTAAAGTAATGGATAGTTTATCCCCACAACTCTGATTGTGATACACATCCATGACAGACATGAAGAGCATCGCAAAGGTTTTGACAACTGAACTGACATTAGAAACATAGCCTCCAGGTTGAAACTTTTTCAGCCTGAACCCCACCAGGTCCATTGCCTGCTAAAACAAAAATATCAACATTCTCTACAGCAGAGGTCCCCAAACTTTTGGGCACCAGGGACCGGTTTTGTGGAAGACAATTTTTCCATGGACTGGGGCAGCGGTGGAGTGGGAGGAGGAGATGGTTCAGGCAGTAATGCAAGAGATGGTTCAGTTGGTAATGAGAGAGATGGGGAGCGGCAGATGAAGCTTCACTCGCTTGCTCGTTGTTCACCTCCTACTGTGCAGCCCGGTTCCTAACAGGCTGTGGGCCAGTACCAGTCTGCGGCAGGGGGGTTGGGGACCCCTTCTCTATAGGATTTAAACAAGATCCAGAATCTTGTAACATGATACTTAAAATGTCATGATACAATCCAATATTATTCAGCATATGAAGAACCACAAAAATTTCAACTTGCACAGGAAAGGATGATCAATAGATGCCAACATGGAGATAATACAGATGACAGAATTATCTGACAAAGATTTTAAGTCAGCCATTATAAAAATACTCAAACAATCAGGAACACTCATGAAACAAATGCTAAATAGAAAGTCCCTGCAAAGAAAGAGAGAACATAAAGAAGAAATAATGCAAATTTTAGAACTGAAAATCGCAACCAGAATAACTCACTGGCTGGACTCAATAGCAGACAGAGGAGTCAGTGAACTTTGACTTAGATCAACAGAATTTATCCAGTCAGAAAAACGATTGGAAAAAAAAGTGAACAGAATCCCAGGAACCTGTGAAATAATAACAAAAAGGCCAATAGAAAAATCAGAAATTAATAAGATGGAAACAGAAAAACAGTGGATAAAATCAATGAAACCAATGCCTGGTATTTTGAAGAGATCAATAAAATTAAACCTTGAGGAGGACTGAGATAGCAAAGAGAAGACACAAATTACCAATATTAGGAATGAACAAAAAAGAGGATAGATATCACTACAGACTCTAGAGGCCTTTGTAAAGCCTATGATAAATGGAATATTTATAAATGGAATGGAATATTTATAAATGGAATATTTCTTGCTATATCAATAAACAAAGGAAGTCACAGTCACCAACGTTTGCAGCCCTCCAACGTGAACCAGTGAGCCCCGAGGAAACTCAGGGCTGAAAAGAATACCTGTCATCTAGCAGCCCTCAGACTGCAGCCACTCCCTGTGGTGAGCCCTGAGGAAACTCAGGATGTGAAAACACAGGATACTGGTCCCAGATAGCTGAGGTGCATATCAAAGGAATGATTTCAGTGAGCCCAGACTCTTGCATCTTCCCATACATAGAAAAGCGCTAAATTCCTTAACTTGAGATATCAGGTTTTCTTTAATTAATAATAATCTTTTGAGGTTCCCGACTACCTGCCCTTTGTTGCAAAACTCCTATATATCCTGGCCCCTCCCCTCGCCTCCTCGGAGCAGTTTCTCAGAGTTATCTGAAATGCTGTCTCCCAGGCTGCAGTCCTCATTTTGCCCCAAATAAAACTTAACTCGCAACTCTCATGTTGTGCATTTTTTTAAGTCAACACCTACATTACAAACTACACATAAACTGGAGAACAGATGAAATGGACTAATGCCTCAAAATCCACAACTATCAAACCTCACCTAAAATAAACTAGAGAACCTGTATTGTCCTATAACTATGAAAGAAATTATATTTTTAGTTAAAATCCTTCCAAAAAAGAAGTCTTCAGGCCCAGATGGTTTCATGGGCAAATTCTACCAAATATCAATTCTGAGCAATCTCTTCCAGAAAATAAAGAGAAGGAAATATTTTCCAACTCATTTTATGAGTCCAACATTACCCTGATAGCAAAATCAAAGATAGCACAAAAGAATAAAAGTACATATGACTATTGTTCAAGAATGTAAATACAAAAATGCTCAAAAAATATTAGCAAATTTAAAAAGGATAACATGCTGTGACCAAATGGGGTTTATTCAGCTTGGGAATACAAGTGTTACCGAGTCCAAGCTCCCTCTGCTTGCCGCATGACAGGCCAATAAATCGGGAGACAAGGTGTTGAGGCAAGGAATATGACTTTATTCGGAAAGCGGACAGACCGAGAAGATGGTGGACTAGGGTCCCCCAAAAAACCATCTTATTGGGGTCTGGATGCCAGTTTCTTTTATGGAATCAGAGAGGGAAGTAAAGTAAAAGGGCAGAATAGAGAGGGAGAGGTGGGGAGGAAGTAAAGTAAAAAGGGCTATCAGTCTTGCAAAACATCTCTTGGAATGGCCAGCCTCAGGAAGGGGATGTGTTAATTTCTTCTTTCTTGCAGCCACTCACAGGAAGGTAGGGTTCCCTGAGGCAGGCCATTATGTATGATTATAACAACAAAAGTAACGGAAAGTAAAGGCTAAAGTCAAAGAAACAGATCCAACATGGAGTCAAAAATTGGCTCTTCCCTGTTAACACAAGCTGATTCAATATTCAGAAATCAATCCATGTAACTCACTATATTAACAGTCTAAAAAAAACTCCACATGATTATATCAATAGATGCAGAAAAGCATTTGACAAACTCCAACATCCTTTCCTGATAAAAATTCTCAAGAAACTAAGAATAGAAGGTGAGAAATTGTGATTTATAGTAAGAAATATATATATATATGTATTTGGTCTTCATTCCCTTTCCTGGCACAAAGCTCCTAAAACACTTGGAATTTCCTGGATGAGAGCTATGAAGGTTTCTTTTGTTATGTTAACGAGATGACTTGCGGAAATCACCTAGGGAAGGGGGGCTGGTTGCCAGGAGAACCAACCACATGATTAGAGGGTTGGAACTTTTAATCCCACCCCCAGACTTCTGGAGAGGGGAGAGGGGCTGGAGATTGAGTTCAATTGTCAATAGCTAATGACTTAATCAATCATGCCTATGCAATGACATCTCCATATAAACCCAAAAGGATGGGGTTCAGAGAGCTTCTGGGTTGGTGAACACATGGATATTTGGGGAGAGTGGTGCGACTCATTCTACATACTTTGCATTTCTTTCATTTCATACTTTTCATTTCTTTCCTATGCATTTCTTTCATTTGGCTGTTCCTGAGTTACAGCCTTTTATAAATCAGTAATGTAAAATGTTTCTTTGAATTCTATGAGCCTCTCTAACAAATTAATCAACCCAGGGAGGGGGTGTCGGAACCTCCAATCTATAGCTGGTCAGTCAGAAGCACGGTGACGACCTGGACTTGGAATTGACATCTGAAGTGGCTAGAGGGGGCAGTCTTTAAGGCTGAGCTCTCAACCTGTGGGATTTGATACTATCTTCAGGTAGATCAGAATTGAGTTGACACATAGGACACCCAGCTGGGGTCAGAGAATTTCTTGGTGGTATAGAAAAAATACACACGTTGGAATTGGGTGCAGAATTGTAGAAGGAAATCTCCTCAACCTGATATAGGGCACCTACAAAAAAACCTAGAGCTAGCATCATACTTACTGGTAAAAGAATGAATGATTTCCCTCTAACAACAGGAACAAGGCAAGGATGTCTACTCTCACCACCACTATTCAACATCACACTGGAAGTCTAAGCTAGTGTAATCAGGAAAAAAGAAACAAAAAATAAAAATAAGAAACTGTAGAGATTACAAAGAAAGAAAGGATCTCCTTTCACAAACAACATGATTTTCTATGTAGAAAATCCCAAGGTGTCACTAAAAAAATCTCTAGAACTAATAAAGATAAGCAAGTTTGCAGGATGCAAGGTCAACACACAAAAGTCAGTCATATTTCTATATACTAACAATGTACAATTGAAAAGAATTTTAAAAATATAATTTTAGGGAATTCCCTGGTGGTCCAGTGGTTAGGACTCCATGCTTTCACTGTTGAGGGCACAGGTTCAATCCCTGGTGGGGGAACTAAGAACCCATAAGTTGCATGGTGTGGCCAAAAAAAAATTTTTTTTTAAATAGCACCCCTTCAAAAAATACTTATGTATAAATCTGAAAAAAATATGTGCAGGCCTATTTACAATAGTCGGGACATGGAAGTGTCCATCGACAGATGAATGGATAAAGAAGATGTGGCACATATATACAATGGAATATTACTCAGCCATAAAAAGAAATGAAAGTGAGTTATTTGTACTGAGGTGGATGGATCTAGATTCTGTCATAGAGAGTGAAGTAAGTCAGAAAGAGAAAAACAAATACCATATGCTAACACACATATATATAGAATCTAAAAAAAAAAAAGTTCTGAAGAACCTGGGTCAGGACAGGAGTAAAGACGCAGATGTAGAGAATGGACTTAAGGACACAGGGAGAGGGAAGGGTAAGCTGGGAGGAAGTGAGAGAGTGGCATGGACATATATACACTACCAAATGTAAAATAGATAGCTAGTGGGAAGCAGCTGCATAGTACAGGGAGATTAGCTTAGTGCTCTGTGACCACCTAGAGGGGTGGGATAGGGACGGTGGGAGGGAGGTACAAGAGGGAGGGGATATGGGGATATAAGTATAATTATAGCTGATTTACTTTGTTATACAGCAGAAACTAACACAACAATGTAAAGCAATTATACCCCAATAAAGATGTTAAAAAAAAATATGTGCAGGGTCTGTGTGATGAAAACTATAAAAAGCTGATGAAAGAAAGAAGACCCAATGAATAGAGAGATATACTGTCTTCATGGGTTGGAAGACTCAAAAAAGTAAGTATGTCAATTTTGTGCAAATTGACCTGGAGGTTTAATATAATATCATCAAAATCCCAGCAAGGTTTTTAGTAGATGTAGACCAAGCTATTCTAAATTTTATGGAAAACAAATAAATTGGAATAGCTAAAATAATTTTTAAAAAGAAAATAGTTGGGAGAATTACGCTACTTGATTTTAAGACTTTCAGTAATTAAGAGTATGAGATTGATGAAGAGATAGACACATGAATCAATGAAGCAATGATTAGAGAGTACAGGAATAGATCCACATAAGTATGCCCAATTGATTTTTTTATTTTTATTTTATACTGGAGTATAGTTGATTTACAATGCTGTGTTAGTTTCAGGTGTACAGCAAAGTGATTCAGCTATATATATACATATATCCATTCTTTTCCAGATTCTTTTCCCATATAGGTTATTACAGATTACTGAGTAGAGTTCCCTGTGCTACATAGTAGGTCTTTGTTGATTATCTATTTTATATATAGTAGTGTGTATATGTTAATCCCAACCTCCTAATTTACCTCTCCCCCACCTTTCCCCTTTGGTAACCGTAAGTTTGTTTTCTAAGTCTGTGAGTCTGTTTCTGTTTTGTAAATTCGTTCCTTTGTATCAATTTATAGGTTGCACCTATAAATGATATGATATTTGTCTTTCTCTGTCTGACTTACTTCACTTAGTATGATCATCTCTAGGTCCATCCAAGTTGTTGCAAATGGCAAAATTTTGTTCCTTTTTATGGCTGAGTAATATTCCATTGTATATATGTACCACATCTTTATCCATTCATCTGTTGATGGACATTTCGGTTGCTTTCATGTCTTGGCTATTGTAAATAGCGCTTCAGTGAACATTGGGGGTGCATGTGTTTCTTCAGATTCTGGTTTTCTCCAGATATACACCCAGGAGTGGGGTTGCCAGATCATATGGTAATTCTATTTTTAGTTTTCTGAGGAACCTCCATACTGTCCTCCATAGTGGCTGTTACCAATTTACATTGCCACCAACAGTGCAGGAGGGTTTCCTTTTCTCCACACCCTCTCCAGCATTTATTGTTTGTAGACTTTTTGATGATGGCAATTCTGAGTGGTGTGAGGTGATACCTCAATGTAGTTTTGACTTGCATTTCTCTAATAATTAGTGATGTTGAGCATCTCTTCATGTCCTTTTTGGCCATCTGTATGACTTCTTTGGAGACATGTCTATTTAGATCTTCTGCCCATTTTTTGATTGGGTTGTTTGTTTTTTTGATATTGAGCTGCATGAGCTGTTTGTATATTTTAGAGATTAATCCCTCATTGGTCACTTCGTTTGCAAATATTTTCTGTCATTATGTGGGTTGTCTTTTTGTTTCGTTTATGGTTTCCTTTGCTGTGCAGAAGCTTTTAAGTTTAATTAGGTCCCATTTTTAAACTTTTGTTACTCTAGGAGGTGGATCCAGCAAGATATTGCTGCGATTTATGTCAAAGAGTGTTCTGCTTATGTTTTCCTCTAAGAGTTTTATAGTATCAGGTATTATATTTAGGTCTTTAATCCATTTTGAGTTTATTTTTGTGTATGGTGTTAGAGAATGTTCTAGTTTCATTCTTTTACATGTAGCTGTCCAGTTTTCCCAGCATCACTTATTGAAGAGACAGTCTTTTCTCCATTGCATATTCTTGCTTCCTTTGTTGTAGATTAATTGACCACAGGTGCATGGGTTTATTTCTGGGCTTTCTATCCTGTATTGATCTATGTTTGAGCTATATTTTTGTTTTTGTGCCAGTACCATACTGTTTTGATGACTGTAGCTTTGTAGTATAGTCTGAAGTCAGGGAGCCTGATCTCTCCAGCTCTGTTTTTCTTTCTCAGGATTGTTTTGGCTATTCAGGGGTCTTTTGTGTTCCCATACACATTTAAAAATTTTCTGTTCTAGTTCTGTGAAAAATGCCATTGGTAATTTGATAGGGATTGCATTGAATCTCCCTTGGGTAGTATAGTCATTTTCACAATATTGATTCTTCCAATCCAAGAACATGGTATATCTTTCCATCTGTTTGTGTCATCTTTGATTTCTTTCATCAGCTTACAGTTTTCAGAGTACAGGTCTTTTGCCTCCATATGTAGGTTTATTCCTAGGCATTTTATTCTTTTTGATGCAATGGTAAATGAGATTGTTTCCTTAACTTCTCTTTCTGATCTTTTGTTGTTAGTGTATAGAAATGCAAGCAATTTCTGTGTATTAATTTTGTATCCTGCACCCTTACCAAATTCATTGATGAGGTCTAGTAGTTTTCTGGTAGCATCTTTAGGATTTTCTATGTATAGTATCATGCCATCTGCAAACAGTGACTGTTTTACTTCTTTTTTTCCGATCTGAACTCCTTTTATTTCTTTTTCTTCTATGACTGCTGTGGCTAGGACTTCAAAAGCTATGTTGAATACGAGTAGTGAGAGTGGACATCCTGTCTTGTTCCTGATCTTAGAGGAAATGCTTTCAGTTTTTCACCATTGAGAATGATGTTTGCTGTGGGTTTGTCGTATATGGCCTTTATTATGTTGAGGTAGGGTCCCTCTGTGTCCACTTTCTGGACACTTTTTATCATAAATGGATATGGGATTTTGTCAAAAGCCTTTTCTGCATCTTTTGAGATGATCATATGGTTTTTATTCTTCAATTTGTTAATGTGGTGTATCACACTGATTGATTTGTGGATATTGAAAAATCCTTGCGTCCTTGGGATAAATGCCACTTGATCATAGTGTATGATCCTTTTAAAGTATTGTTGGATTCGGTTTGCTAGTATTTTGTTGAGGATTTTTGCGTCTATGTTCATCAGTGATATTGGCCTGAAATTTTCTTTTTTTGTGGTATCTTTGTCTAGTGTTGGTATCAGGATGATGGTGGCCTCATAGAATGAGTTTGGAAGTGTTCCTTTCTCTGCAATTTTTTGTAATAGTTTCAGAAGGATAGGTGTTAACTCTTCTTTAAATGTTTGATAGAATTCACCTGTGAACCATCTGGTCCTGGACTTTTGTTTGTTGGAAGTTTTAAAATCACAGTTTCAATTTCATTACTTATGATTGTTCAGTTCATATTTTTTATTTCTTCCTGGTTCAGTCTTGGGGGATTGTTACCTTTCTAAAAATTTGTTTATTTCTTGTAGATTGTCCATTTTATTGGCAGAGAGTTGCTTGTAGTAGTATCTTATGATCCTTTGTATTTCTGTGTTGTCCATTGTAACTTCTTTTTCATTTCTAATTTTATTGATTTGAGCCTTCTCCCTTTTTTTTCTTGATGAGTCTGGCTAAAAGTTTATCAATTTTGTTTATCTTTTCAAAGATCCAGTTTTTAGTTTCATTGATCTTTTCCATTGTTTTCTTCATCTCTTTTTCATTTATTTCTGCTCTGATCTTTATGATTTCTTTCCTTCTACTAACTCTGGGTTTTGTTTGTTCATCTTTCTCTAGTTGCTTTAGGTGTAAGGTTAGGTTGTTTCTTTGAGATTTTTCTTGTTTCCTGAGGTAAGATTGTATTGCTATAAACTTCCCACTTAGAACTGCTTTTGCTGTGTCCCATAGGTTTTGGATCATCATGTTTTCATTTTCATTTGTCTCTAGGCATTTTTGATTTCCTCTTTGATTTCTTCAGTGATCCATTGGTTGTTTAATAGCATATTGTTTCACCTCCACGTGTTTGTGTTTTTTACATTTTTTTCTTGTAGTTGATTTCTAATCTCATAGCACTCAAGCACTGCTGGCCTTTAAAGCCAAATGCTCTGGGGGCCCCTCTTCCTGATGCCAGACCCCCAGGCTGGGTAGCCTGATGTGGGGTTCAGAACTCTCAGTCCTGTGGGAGAAACTCTGCAATATAATTATTTTCCAGTTTGTGGGTAACCCACCTGGTGGGTATGGGATTTGATTATATCGTGAAAGCACCCCTCCTACCATCTCATTGTGGCCTCTTCTTTTTCTTTGGGTGTAGAATAACTTTTCTGGTAGGTTCGATTCTTTTTTGTCGATGGTCGCTCAGCAGTTAGTTGTGATTTTTATGTTTTCATGAGAGGAGGTAAACTCAAGTCCTTCTGCTCTGCATCTTGTCTCTCCCCTTCTACCACAACTTGGAGGTCCTAGAGAGAGAGTCACTGCATGCCAGGCAAGGTCACAGGACAAAACACCAGGTGGTCAGGAGGTAGAAGACAGAAGTCCCAACTGATTTTTGACAAGATCCCAGAGTAATCCAATGGGGGAAATAATAATTTTTTTCAACAAATGATGTTGGAACTATTGGGCATCCTTAGGCAAAAAAAAAAAAATAAACTTGAACTTAAACCTCATACCTTACACAAAAATTAACTGAAAAAAATTCTAAATAGAAAACATTAAACTATAACGTTTTTAGAATAAAACATAGAGGAAAATCTTCATGACTTTAGCTTAGGTTAAGAGCTCTTAGACATGACACCAAAAGAACAATCCATAAAAGAACATATGATGAATTGGACTCCACTAAAATTTAAAGCTCTTGGTCTGTATAAAACACTGTTGAAAAAAATAAAACACAGGCTACAAATTGGTAGAAAATATTTACAAATCACATATCTTACAAAGGAATTGTATTCAAAATATATAAAGAACTCTCAAACTCAAAAATTTAAAAAAAATTATAAATTAGCAATAGACATGGATATTCTATTGACTATGATATACAAATAGCAAATAAGCACATGAAAAGATGTCTTGTTCAAATCATTAACCATTAGGTAAGTGCAAATTAAAACGATGATGAGATATCACTAACCTATCAGAAGGCAAAAATTAATAATACAATCCTGAGTGTTGATGAAGACACGGAGCAACTGGAGCTCTTTGCATTGCTGGTGGGAATGCAAATCTTGAAAATAGTTTGTCTGTTTGTAATAATACAGTTTCTTATAATGTTAAACATGTACATACTGTATGAACCAGCAATCACACTCCTGGTTATTTACCGTAGAGAAATGAAGACTTAGGTTCACACAAAACCTGTACATGAATGTTTGTAGCAGCTCTGTTCATAATTACCAAAAACCGTAAATAACCCACATGTCATTCAATTAGTAAATGGATAAATAAACTGTGGTTCATTTGTATAATGCAATAGTACTCAGCAATAAGAAGAAACAAGTTATTGATAACCACAACAACCTAGATGAGTCTTAAACACTGTGCTGAGTGAAAGAAGTTTACATACTGTGCGATTCCATTTAAATGGCATTCTCTTTTTTTATTTTATAGCATATAGTTGAGTTTTTTCCTTTTTTTTTTTTAATTTATTTATTTTCGGCTGTGTTGGGTCTTCGTTTCTGTGTGAAGGCCTTCTCTAGTTGTGGCAAGTGGGGGCCACTCTTCATCGCGGTGCGCGGGCCTCTCACTGTCGCGGCCTCTCCCGTTGCAGAGCACAGGCTCCAGACACGCAGGCTCCAGACGCGCAGGCTCAGTAGTTGTGGCTCACGGGCCTAGTTGCTCCGCGGCATGTGGGATCTTCCCAGACCAGGGCTCGAACCCGTGTCCCCTGCATTGGCAGGCAGATTCTTAACCACTGCGCCACCAGGGAAGCCCCCTAAATGGCATTCTTGAAAAGATGAACTATGGGGATTGAAGAACAAATCAATGGTGGTTAGGGACTGTAAGGGGAAGAGGGTGACTATGAAAGAATAACACAAAGGAGTTTTTTGATGTACCCTTACTGTGTTGGTGGTTATACGAATCCATATATGTATTATACTTCATTGAACTCTACGCTCCCAAAATTTCCTAAACGTGGGTTTTTTTGGAGCATCAAAGAATATGCATCTATTTAAGTCTTCTGAAACATAGTTCCATATTGACCTTCAGAAGGGTTTGTAATAACTTACATGCCAGTCAGCAGCACCTAAGCATGTCTATGTTCACCATCACTGGGACGTACTGTTCTTTATCACCTTTTCCAATTTGATAGGTATAAATGTTAGATGAGATTTTAAAAAGTGTGTGTGTACCTAGCAAGCAGTCTTCAGCTCTAGTTTTGACTTGCATGTCCATCTCAGGCCATCTGAATAAAAGCTATTTTTAAGTGCCTTTTAATATTACAAAATGCCTGTGCTCGTTCCTAAGGAGGTATGGAATAAATCTGCTAACAGTGTCACTCCAGGAATAAGTTAGATGATTTCTGTTGCTGGATTTTTTGGGCTGTGAGTGGGGAATAAAGGGCCTTATCAGAGACTCCTGTAAAAATTTTTTTTTTATTCAAACAGAAAGTCACAAAAATTATAATCATCCTCATCAGTTCACTCAGTCCCATGTAATTAATTTTTTTTCATCTTGATCTTTTGTTAGCACTTTTATGAATTCATCAGTTTTCCATTAGAGTTCTGAAAATGCTTATTCATTCAGTTCAGCAGTATAGTCAGTTACCAGAAACCTGTACTTGTCAGAGTCTTTTCCATGAATTCCTTGAAGATGAAACCCTTTTATAGGAACATTTTTGCAAAAGCATCAGAGTACACCCAGAACTGTCTGTAAATGACAAAAGACTTAAAAATGACCATGGTTAAAGATTTGATGAAAGTTCATAATAATGCAATTGACAAGGAAATTTAGTTATTTCTGAGATATATGTTTTAAAGTAATAACTAGAATTATGACTTATAACATTATACCAGAACAAATAAGATTTTTAGAAATTTCATGTAATGTCTGAAACATTTATATTAACATATTTCCATACAAATAACCCAAAGAAAGTTTAGTATTAGTTGTTTTTTGTTTGTTTTTTTGTTTATACTGCAGGTTCTTATTAGTCATCAATTTTATACACATCAGTGTATACATGTCAATCCCAATCGCCCAGTTCAGCACACCACCATCCCCACCCTACCGTGGTTTTCCCCCCTTGGTGTCCATACGTTTGTTCTCTACATCTGTGTCTCAACTTCTGCCCTGCAAACTGGTTCATCTGTACCATTTTTCTAGGTTCTACATACATGCGTTAATATATGATATTTGTTTTTCTCTTTCTGACTTACTTCACTCTGTATGACAGTCTCTAGATCCATCCACGTCTCAACAAATGACTCAATTTCGTTCCTTTTATGGCTGAGTAATATTCCATTGTATATATGTACCACAACTTCTTTATCCATTCGTCTGTTGATGGCATTTAGGTTGTTTCCATGACCTGGCTATTGTAAATAGTGCTGCAGTGAACATTTGGGTGCATGTGTCTTTTTGAATTATGGTTTTCTCTGGGTATATGCCCAGTAGTGGGATTGCTGGATCATATGGTAATTCTATTTTTAGTTTTTTAAGGAACCTCCATATTGTTCTCCATAGTGGCTGTATCAATTTACTTTCCCACCAGCAGTGCAGGAGGGTTCCCTTTTCTCCACACCCTCTCCAGCATTTGTTGTTTGTAGATTTTCTGATGATGCCCATTCTAACTGGTGTGAGGTGATACCTCATTGTAGTTTTGATTTGCATTTCTCTAATAATTAGTGATGTTGAGCAGCTTTTCATGTGCTTCTTGGCCATCTGTATGTCTTCTTTGGAGAAATGTCTATTTAGGTCTTCTGCCCATTTTTGGATTGGGTTGTTTGTTTCTTTAATATTAAGCTACATGAGCTGTTTACATATTTTGGAGATTAATCCTTTGTCCGTTGATTCGTTTGCAAATATTTTCTCCCATTCTGAGGGTTGTCTTTTCGTCTTGGTTGTAGTTTCCTTTGCTGTGCAAAAGCTTTTAAGTTTCATTAGGTCCCATTTGTTTATTTTTGTTTCTATTTCCATTACTCTAGGAAGTGGATCAAAAAAGATCTTGCTGTGATTTATATCAAAGAGTGTTCTTCCTATGTTTTCCTCTAAGAGTTTTATAGTGTCCAGTCTTACATTTAGGTCTTGAATCCATTTTGAGTTTATTTTTGTGTATGGTGTTAGGGAGTGTTCTAATTTCATTCTTTTACATGTAGCCGTCCAGTTTTCCCAGCACCACTTATTGAAGAGACTGTTTTTTCTTCATTGTATATCCTTGCCTCCTTTGTCATAGATTAGTTGACCATAGGTGCGTGGGTTTATCTCTGGGCTTTCTATCTTGTTCCATTGATCTGTGTTCCTGTTTTTGTGCCAGTACCATATTGTTTTGATTACTGTAGTTTTGTAGTATAGTCTGAAGTCAGGGAGTCTGATTCCTCCAGCTCCGTTTTTTCCCCTCAAGACTGCTTTGGCTATTCAGGGTCTTTTGTGTCTCCATACAAATTTTAAGATGATTTGATCTAGCTCCGTAAAAAATGCCATTGGTAATTTGATAGGGATTGCATTGAATCTGTAGATTGCTTTGGGTAGTATAGTCATTTTCACAATATTGATTCTTCCAATCCAAGAACATGGTATCTCTCTCCATCTGTTGGTATCATCTTTAATTTCTTTCATCAGTGTCTTATAGTTTTCTGCATACAGGTCTTTTGTCTCCCTAGGTAGGTTTATTCCTAGGTATTTTATTCTTTTTGTTGCAGTGGTTAATGGGAGTGTTTCCTTAATTTCTCTTTCAGATTTTTCATCATTAGTGTATAGGAATGCAAGAGATTTCTGTGCATTAATTTTGTATCCTACAACTTTACCAAATTCATTGATTAGCTCTAGTAGTTTTCTGGTGGCATTTTTAGGATTCTCTATGTATAGTATCATGTCATCTGCAAACAGTGACAGTTTTACTTCTTCTTTTCCAATTTGTATTCCTTTTATTTCTTTTTCTTCTCTGATTGCCATGGCTAGGACTTCCAAAACTATGTTGAATAATAGTGGTGAGAGTGGACATCCTTGTGTCATTCCTGATCTTAGAGGAAATGCTTTCAGTTTTTCACCATTGAGAGTGATGTTTGCTGTGGGTTTGTCATATATGGGATTTATTATGTTGAGGTAGGTTCCCTCTATGCCCACTTTCTGGAGGGTTTTTATCATAAACGGGTGTTGAATTTTGTCAAAAGCTTTTTCTGCATCTTTTGAGATGATCATATGGTCTTTATTCTTCAATTTGTTAATATAGTGTATCACATTGATTGATTTGCATATATTGAAGAATCCTTGCATCCCTGGGATACATCCCACTTGATCATGGTGTATGATCCTTTTAATGTGTTGTTGGATTCTGTTTGCTAGTATTTTGTTGAGGATTTTTGCATCTATATTCATCAGTGATATTGGTCTGTAATTTTCTTTTTTTGTAGTGTCTTTGTCTGGTTTTGGTATCAGGGTGATGGTGGCCTGATAGAATGAGTTTGGGAGTGTTCCCTCCTCTGCAGTTTTTTGGAGGAGTTTGAGAAGGATGGGTGTTAGCTCTTCTCTAAATGTTTGATAGAATTCACCTGTGAAGCCATCTGGTCCTGGACTTTTGTTTGTTGGAAGATTTTAAATCACAGTTTCAATTTCATTACTTGTGATTGGTCTGTTCATATTTTCTGTTTCTTCCTGGTTCAGTCTTGGAAGGTTATACCTTTCTAAGAATTTGTCCATTTCTTCCAGGTTGTCCATTTTATTGGCATAGAGTTGCTTGTATAGTCTCTTAGGATGCTTTGTATTTCTGTGATGTCTGTTGTAACTTCTCCCTTTTCATTTCTAATTTTATTGATTTGAGTCCTCTCCCTCTTTTTCTTGATGAGTCTGGCTAATGGTTTATCAATTTTGTTTATCTTCTCAAAGAACCAGCTTTTAGTTTTATTGATCTTTGCTATTGTTTTCTTTGTTTCTATTTCATTTATTTCTGCTCTGATCTTTATGATTTCTTTTTTTCTGCTAACTTTGGGTTTTGTTTGTTCTTCTTTCTCTAGTTCCTTTAGGTGTAACGTTAGATTGTTTACTTGAGATTTTTCTTGTTTCTTGAGGTAGGCTTCTATAGCTATAAACTTCCCTCTTAGAACTGCTTTTGCTGCATCCCATAGGTTTTGGATCGTCGTGTTTTCATTGTCATTTGTCTCTAGGTATTTTTTGATTTCCTCTTTGATTTCTTCAGTGATCTCTTGGTTATTTAGTAACGTATTGTTTAGCCTCCATGTGTTTGTGTTTTTACATTTTTTTCCCTGTAATTCATTTCTAATCTCATAGCATTGTGGTCAGAAAAGATGCTTGATATGATTTCAATTTTCTTAAATTTACTGAGGCTTGATTTGTGACCCAAGATGTGATCTATCCTGGAGAATGTTCCATGCGCACTTGAGAAGAACATGTAATCTGCTGTTTTTGGATGGAATGTCCTATAAATATCAATTAAATCTATCTGGTCTATTGTGTCATTTAAAGCTTCTGTTTCCTTATTTATTTTCATTTTGGATGATCTGTCCATTGGTGTAAGTGAGGTATTAAAGTCCCCCACTATTATTGTGTTACTGTTGATTTCCTCTTTTATAGCTGGTAGCAGTTGCCTTATGTATTGAGGTGCTCCTATGTTGGGTGAATATATATTTATAATTGTTTTATCTTCTTCTTGGATTGATCCCTTGATCATTATGTAGTGTCCTTCCTTGTCTCTTGTAACATTCTTTATTTTAAAGTCTATTTTATCTGATAGGAGTATAGCTACTCCAGCTTTCTTTTGATTTCCATTTGCATGGAATATCTTTTTCCATCCCCTCACTTTCAGTCTGTATGTGTCCCTATGTCTGAAGTGGGTCTCTTGTAGACAGCATATATATGGGTCTTGTTTTTGTATCCATTCAGCCAGTCTGTGTCTTTTGGTTGGAGCATTTAATCCATTCACGTTTAAGGTAATTATCGATATATATGTTCCTATTACCATTTTCTTAATTGTTTTGGGTTTGTTTTTGTAGATCCTTTTCTTCTCTTGTGTTTCCCACTTAGAGAAGTTCCTTTAGCATTTGTTGTAGAGCTGGTTTGGTTGTGCTGAATTCTCTTAACTTTTGCTTGTCTGTAAAGCTTTTGATTTCTCCATTGAATCTGAATGAGATGCTTGCTGGGTAGAGTAATCTTGGTGGTAGGTTCTTCCCTTTCATCACTTTAAGTATATCATGCCACTCCCTTCTGGCTTGTAGAGTTTCTGCTGATAAATCAGCTGTTAACCTTATGGGAGTTCCCTTGTATGTTATTTGTCATTTTTCCCTTGCTGCTTTCAGTAATTTTTCTTTGTCTTTAATTTTTGCCAATTTGATTACTATGTGTCTCAGCGTGTTTCTCCTTGGGTTTATCCTGTATGGGACTCGCTGCACCTCCTGGACTTGGGTGGCTATTTCCTTTCCCATGTTAGGGAAGTTTTCGACTATAATCTCTTCAAATATTTTCTCTGGTCCTTTCTCTCTCTCTTCTCCTTCTGGGACCCCTATAATGCGAATGTTGTTGCACTTAATGTTGTCCCAGAGGTCTCAGACTGTCTTCATTTCTTTTCATTCTTTTTTCTTTATTCTGTTCCACAGCAGTGAATTCCACCATTCTGTCTTCCAGGTCACTTATCTGTTCTTCTGCCTCAGTTATTCTGCTATTGATTCCTTCTAGTGTATTTTTCATTTCAGTTATTGTATTGTTCATTTCTGTTTGTTTGTTCTTTAATTCTTCTAGGTCTCTGTTAAACATTTCTTGCATCTTCTCGATCTTTGCCTCCATTCTTTTTCCGAGGTCCTGGATCATCTTCACTATCATTGTTCTGAATTCTTTTTCTGGAAGGTTGCCTATCTCTATTTCATTTAGTTGTTTTTCTGGGGTTTTATCTTGTTCCTTCATCTGGTACATAGCCCTCTGCCTTTTCATCTTGTCTATCTTTCTGTGAATGTGGTTTTTGTTCCACCGGCTGTAGGATTATAGTTCTTCCTGCTTCTGCTGTCTGCCCTCTGGTGGATGAGGCTGTCTGAGAGGCTTGATGGGAGGGACTGGTGGTGGGTAGAGCTGACTGTTTCTCTGGTGGGCAGAGCTCAGTAAAACTTTAATATGCTTGGCTGCTGATGGGTGATGCTGGGTTCCCTCCTTGTTGGTGGTTTGGCCTGAGGCAACCCAACACTGGAGCCTACCTGGGCTCTTTGGTGGGGCTAATGACAGATTCTGGGAGGGCTCACGCCAAGGAGTACTTCCCGGAACTTCTGCTGCCAGTGTTGTTGTCCCCACTGTGAGCCACAGATCCTCCCCCAACCCCCACCTCTACGGGACACCCTCCAACACTAGCAGGCAGGTTTGGTTCAGTCTCCCCCGGGGTCACTGCTCCTTCCCCTGGGTCCCAATGCGCACACTACATTGTGTGTGCCCTCCAAGAGTGGAGTCTCTGTTTCCCCCAATCCTGTCGAAGTCCTGCAGTCAATCCCCACTAGGCTTCAAAGTCTGATTCTCTAGGAATTCCTCCTCCCGTTGCTGGACCCTCAGGTTGGGAAGCCTGATGTGGGGCTCAGAACCTTCACTCCAGTGGGTGGACTTCTGTGGTATAAGTGTTCTCCTGTCTGTGAGTCACCCACCCACCAGTTATGGGATTTGATTTTACTGTGATTGCACCCCTCGTACCATCTCACTGTGGCTTCTCCTTTGTCTTTGGATGTGGGGTGTCTTTTTTGGTGAGTTCCAGTGTCTTCCTGTCGATGATTGTCCAGCAGCTAGTTGTGATTCTGGTGTTCTCGCAAGAGGGAGTGAGAGCACGTCCTTCTACTCTGCCATCTTGGTTCCTCCCTTCCTATAAATTTATTACTCTTTCTCTTAGGACTTAAAGAGACCTCTGAAATATAACCTTGTCTATCATTGTGGCTGCCACAGAATGCCATTTTAGACCCCTGAAACATAAGATATAACCAATAGAAATGTCCAGGTGAGGGTGAGAGTTTTTTCCTATGCAAAGGAGCACATGAGTAAGTGTCACAAGTAATCACCTGGGAGCTCCTGGAAAAATTTTTCAAGAAGCCCTCTGTAAGCCAATCTTGTCTGCACTCCACCCATGTCACCCATGTACCATTTTTATGCATTTGGCTTCCCAGTATGTGTTTACTCCCAAAGGCCAGCACCTATGCCTGTATGTTAGAGGGCTGCCTGCAGGTTGCTGGACCTGCTCTGTTTACGTACTTGGACAGCTAGAAGTGCCAGGGGATTTACAGTCTTCTGGGGGCATCCCTCAACTGGCAAGTGCAGGGTGTGTAAATTCTCCAGCTCTCTTGCCTATAACTGTGACCTATAATGTCCCCAGAATTCCCCTGGAGGACTGAGCTACAGTTACCCTCACGGGGCTTTATCTGATATCAAACACTTGCTTGGCTGTCTTCTCTTCTTACTCCATTACCAGTTTTTCCTGGGAATATTTTCTAATAAATCATAAGCCACTTTGACATGGATCCTCATCCCAGGGTCTTTTGTGGGAAATCCAATCTAAGAGAGACATTTTTCGGGACTTCCCTGGTGGTCCAGTGGTTAAGAATCCGTCTTGCGATGCAGGGGAGACTGGTTCCACCCCTGGCTGGGGAACTAAGATCCCACATGTTGTGGGGCAACCAAGCCCGCACGCCACAACTAGAGAGCCTGTGTGCCACAACTACAGAGCCCACGCGCTCTGGAGCCCGCACGCCACAACTAGAGAGAAGCCCATGTACCACAATGAAAAGCCTGCGCACCACAATGAAAGATCCCACATGCCGCAACTAAGACCTGAAGCAGCCAATAAATAAATAAATTAAATATATTTTTTAAGAAGAGAGACATTTTTCTCTTTATCTGTGACACAGTTTGAAATTTATAATCCTATTGCACTCTAAGGAATTGCATTCTTTAGAATATTGGTTTGATTGCTCTAACAGGAACCCAAAATGACTTGGCTTGCACGGATAGAGGTTTCTTTCTGTTCATGAAACAGAGTGGGCAACTCCATGATATTGACGATCGGGATCCTATATCGTTTTTCCTCCATTCCTCAGGTGTGGCCTTCATCTACATGGCTTCCCGCCACATCCACGCAGGGTGATAGGGAAAGGGAGACATGTCTAAGAAGTTGTGCACATCACTTATGTTGACACCCCATTGGCTGGAACCTAACGGCAAGGCCATATTTAACTGGAATGGTGGCTGTCTGGGTAGACGTGTGTTCAGTTTATAACTGAACATATTGTGCTCCATGGTTGTGAGGGAGAAGTGAGACCATATCTTGGGATAGCTAGCAGCCTCTGCCATGGGCATGCTTATGTGTTATCCATAGCTCTGGAGAGAGGAAACAGGGGCACCTGACTAGGTCATGTTCTCTGTTCTGTTTTAGCTTATTCTCCTTTGCCCTCATCCCCATGCAGGCTGAGGTGGCAAATGACGAGTTCACCTGTGGAATAGTTGAACTTCAAGTAAGTAGGTCCTTACCAGAAGTCTAGAGGATTCACTTGAGGTTCGTTATTCACTTTAAAGTATAACATGTACTATCTATACTGAGCTCTCAGAGCCTTGGGTACAATGGTCTTAGGTGGGATAGCCCAGAAGCAGTGACTTTTTAAAAGAGCAAGCCCCCAGGAGAAATCAGTAAGGGAGTGAGGGAAACACTTGGCAAAAAAAGAGATGCAGCTCAGAAAGGGGCAAGTTTGGGCAAATTCTCAGCCTTGACCTGATCTCACAGAGGACCTCTGGAGCCTCAGTTATGCTGGAGGCAAGGGAGCTGAGCCTCCATATTCTTGCATTAGTTCTGCACTGACTGATGGTTTCCTCAGGGGACAAACTCCCAGTGCCTGCAGACAAAACTGCACCAGTAGCCCCAGCACAATCTTTCCAAGAGAGTTAAGGGTACAGACCTTGAGAAGCTCCAGGAGGGGTACACAGAACCAGTTAAAGGGATCTAAGGGGATCTGGGAAAAGCTGCGGCAGTCTGCTACAGGTGAGATTGATCGATGAGCCGAGAAACTGCTTTTATAGGACTGCCTTCATGGAAGAGATGGCCTTCCAGCTCCATAAGGAAGGGGGTTACGCTTGGTGACAGCTCCTAGACAGTCATTTAAGCCCCAGATCAGGGTCTTCCCTCCAGACTCCTCTTGCTCATTTGTGAGGCAGGAGTAAATTGGCATGGGTTCATGAAAACCAGAGCCCTGAAGATTATAGGGAATGGCTGACTTCATTCTCTACCCATAGGGACGAGGCAAATGTCATGACACTGGGGCTCCCAACCCAGGCATATCCCGTCAAACGAAGCTGGTAGCTGATGCAGCTTAAGTGATTCTCCCATGTGGCTGTTTCTAGGTACATCTTTTAAAATTAGTTGTGCTTAAATTAGCAACGCTTTACTTTTAATATTCCTCTCTTGAAGCAGCTAGCACAGTTTCAATCAGGAGCCTGATTGATATGCAAAAAATGATTTGTTTTGATTTTGGTCTAGCGGGTTTTTTTTTTTTCTTTTTCTTTCCCAGACAACTTCTTTATCAAATTTCTCTGCTTTTAAAGGATGAGAAGAAATGTATCTCCTTAAAGTCAGAGGGCATAGTTTCCTTGAAATTGGAAATGGAAGGCTCTCTGGGAGCTGGTCTGAAATCTTAACAGCATAACTTTGCCAACGGCAAAACATCTCTTCATAATTTTCAGTCTACCTTCAGGTGTCATCAGCTCCCTGATGATGCCATGCAAAACCTTGTCCATTGGAAGCTGCAATCGACATAGTCGTTCTATCAAAGTGTATAATATTTTGCTGCTTATTGTATGACCTTGGGCAAGTTACTTAACATCTCTAAATCTGTTTATTATCCTTAAAGTGAAGATAACACCTACCTGTTGGGATTTTGTGCAATGTAAGTTCATAATCCCTTATCCAAAAACTTGATGAAGTTCTGAATTCAGAATTTTTTGGATTTTTAGGAAGGTAATTCAGCATATATATCATATTACTTAACACTCCCAGTGGAGCCTTCGGAAGCACCCTGTAATCAAACACATTAATATTTCTGCAGCCAAATCCATGAATATTCATATAGATCAGCATAAAGACTAAAAATAGCCTCTCATTAGTCCAGGGCAAGGTTTGTAACCAAATGAGTTACAAATAGATCTTTCTTTTTTCAGAGCTCTTTAGATTTGGGGATTGGGAATCAGAGGCTGTGGTCCTGTGATAAAACAATCTCTGTGTCCATCCACCCATTTCCCAACTGGTTACAGTAAGGACTGAGGGCAGTGCGGTGATGCATGTGGAAAGTCAGGCTCCCAGGATGTTTCGGTTTGCCTCCCTGCTTGTGATGTGGGTGGGCTCTTGTGAATTTTCCTTTCTTCTTTGACATTTTTAATCCTGATTCGCTTCTCCCAGGGGTCTGATTTCAGGCACAACTCTACTCTTGTGACACTAATAGAAGAGGGCATGCTTGACAAAAAAAGTTCTAGAGAGGGAAAAACAATACTATAAACACTTAATTGGTAGGCTGATTAAGAAACAGAATTGCCTAAAAGTTGGTAGGAAGTTCTAAGAAATTCCCCAGGTGGCAAATTTCAGGAAGTTCAACAGTAAATATTCAGCAAGAGTTTGTCAATATACACAAAGGTCTGAAAGCCCATGGCAAACCCTCAAACCTACCATGGTACCATCTCTGCTCGCCCACCCTCAGCAAGCCCTGCTTAACTGTGCCATGACTATGTTTAATTTTTACTAACTATGTCAAAACATGTAATATATAATACTTAGGATAATAAACCTAACAAGATAAATCTTCTACAAAATTTATTTTCACCATATATGCTCCTGGAATTTTCTTGTGAAAATTTAAATTGGGGTAAAATTTTGCCAAAGGGATATTAAATCAGTAGCCTTGACCACTTTTGCAGGTGTTTTCTGCCTTCACTACATTTGTATTGGTCTTAGTAGAAAATATTAATAGTTTGCATTTATTGAGCAATTACTATATGCTAGGGACTGTTACTAGTACCTACATTTACAGCCCACGATATCTTGTCCAAGTCCCTAAGGGCCAGATGCATTTTTTTAAAAAATTATTTATTTATTTATTTATTATTTAATTTATTTATGGCTGTGTTGGGTCTTCGTTTCTGTGCGAGGGCTTTCTCTAGTTGCGGCAAGCGGGGGCCACTCTTCATCGCGGTGCGCGGGCCTCTCACTATCGCAGCCTCTTTTGTTGCGGAGCACAGGCTCCAGACGCGCAGGCTCAGCAGTTGTGGCTCACGGGCCTAGTCGCTCTGCAGCATGTGGGATCTTCCCAGACCAGGGATCGAACCCGTGTCCCCTGCATTGGCAGGCAGATTCTCAACCACTGCGCCACCAGGGAAGCCCCAGATGCATTTTTGAGTTTTAGAAAGGCAATGTGTGGTAGGTGCTGACTGTACCGTTACACCCCCAGGGGGGGTTTGTGGCACCATCGCCCAAATCACACACAGTGATATTTCAGTAGGAAAATGTAGGAAAATTCCCACTAACTGTAATGTAAGTTTTACCTCTAAATGATTTCTGATAAAATTCCAGTCTTCAAAGCATTGGGGATTTTGGAATTGCATACGTGGGAAGATAGACTTGTGTTATCTCACTTAATCCTCACAATGACCCCCTGAAATAGGAACTGTTATTCCTTGTATAGAGAAGAATTAACCTTACCCAGCAAGTGGTCTGGCCTTTGCCTTGGCTCATGGAAGCTGATCTCTAGGCCCCTGGAATGTCCTGTCTGCAGGAGTGTCTTTGTTTGCCTGGGGGCTTTGGTCATCAGACAGTGTCACGATGTGATTTATGATGGCGGCTTTGGGCCACGTGTTATGAGTTCTGATTTCTAGAGGAACTGGAGACTAAAGGTATTAGCCTGACTTTTGGGAGGGGCTGTGGACTACAGGTCAACCACCTGGGCAGTAGTGATCAAGCTCCAGTAGATACTCTGGACACCAAAGTCTCGGATGACCTTCCCTGGCTGGCAATACTCTGTTTGTATTGTCACACATTGTGGCTAAGAAAGGGTAATGCCATCCAGGACTCCAAGGGGAGAGGACACACAGAAGCTCCACAACTGGACTCCCTCCCAGATTCTGCCCTATGAGTCTCTTCCTTGGGCTAATTTTAACCTGTATCTTTTCCCTATAATAAACTGATAGTATAATAGCTTCCAGTGAGTTCTATAAGTCCTCTCAATGAATTATCAAACCTGTGGGTGGTTTTATGAACTCCCCCAACTTGCAGCTGATATCAGAAGTGAGGGAGGTCTTGAGGGAGAATTCTTCCCTCAAGACGTACCGTTAGGTAAACTCATTTCACCCCCATTTTCTAGATGAGCAAACCAAGGCAAAGAAAGTAAATAACTTACTCCAGACCACAAGGCTTGTAAGTGGAGGAGCCAATTCAAACCCACTTTTGACAGAATTTATAATCCTTGCCCATTGTTTGTTCTGGACTCAGTTCATACACTACTCCTGACCCAGTGGGCCCTCCCTCCCCCTTCCACCACAGGCCATGGCAGCTTTCCGTGTACAAGTGTCACACAGTGGTTAAGGACAGGTTTGGCTCTGGAGCTAGACAGCCTTCACTATGGAAGGGAGTTAGGTTCACTAGTGCTAAAGTAATTCTGATTCTAAACCTGAACTGCAATTCTTTATGGTTACATCATGATTTGTATTTTTGTGAGACATTTTTACATTTAGAGTTTCCTTTCTTCCTCATACCACTCTAAAACAGGCAGGCAACAGAGCAGAGAGAACAAAAATTGGAGCCTAATAGATATCCAGTCATTTGCTGGATGAGTAATAGGGTGTGTTGCTCAGCCTCTCTGAGCCTCAGCTTCCTAGGCTGTAAAATGGGGATATTGATGGTATGTCTGTTAGAGAGATGGATGTGAAATTAGGGATGTGTGCAAATCACCTGACACATCACAGGTATTCATTAAGTGATGAATTATTTTACAGATGAGAAGAGTGAGTCAGAGACGTTAGGTAGCTCCCCTCACTTATATGAGGCAGGACCTAGACTTTGATTCAAGTTCCATAGACTTATGAAACACAGGGGTAGAAAAGGGCCTTGAAGATAAGCTGGGTGTAAGATTTTCAAACTTTTATTTTAAGCTTCAGAGAAAATCCTGGAAAACCCTCCAATGGGAATCAGATAAAGGTAGGGCTACACTAACTCAGGTGGACCTGGTCTCCTCTCCCCTCCCAAACTGCTCAGTAACTCATAATGGGGTTGAGGTACCTGAGGGGTTCCTTGGAACACTGCTTGGAAATCTCTGGTCTAGTGCCACCTCTGCTTTACAAATGAGGTTGCTGAGGCTCAGAGAGGTCATGTTACTTGCCCAAGGTCACACAGTTGGTCTCTGGCAGGGGTGGGACTTAAGCCTTGTTGACAGAATCCACGCTTGGTGTTCTCCCTCTCTACCTCATCACCTCTGTGAGGCAAAGACACCTGACCCCGGTGAGACAGTGTCATCTGATGATACTAAGAGGTATCTTGTTTTCCAGCCCAGGAGCTGTCTGTGGGTCCTCAGCCTCATTGACATTCTCCAGTGTTCTCCTTTACAGTCTGTACTGTGAAGGATGAAAGTGTGGAGCTGCATTTCTAGTTCATCTTGCCAATTGGGTTCCTGTCGGTCTTTGCCAATGTAAGACATTTGCAGGAGGCTAGAAAGAAGGAGGGGTATAAGCCACTCTGCTCCTGGTTCTGGAGCTGTGAATGGCTGAGGGTGACTTGGCAGATTTCAGCAACATTCATGTTTCTAGGAGCAGCACCCATGGAAACTACTTTTTTTGTGGTCTCATGGCAATCTCCTCGTTTTCCCACTATGACATTTTTGAAAGTACCAGCTACTTCCCCTGGCTAGGAAGGACCAAGGGAATATGCTGTACTCTTCAATGGTTACCCAGTCAGGGAGGGAGAACACAGATATATTTTGTTTCCGCATTGCGTCTCCCTGGCCTACTTCTGATTTCAGCACCACAGTGATGGACAGTTCCAAACCAACTGATGGTGTCCGGCAAGCTTTCTGTCACTTCAGCTAGTCCTACAGGCAGATGCTAAAGTGGGGTTAGATGACAAAGAGGTTTACTAGGGGCAATGTCTGTGAAGGCTAAAGGGGCTGGAGGTGGTGATGGTAGAGTCTCTGAGCAGGGTGTCCTTTAGAGGAGTCCTTCACTGGGCAGGAATGGCCCGGTTCTAGTGCCTCTGTTGTGCCCCTGTCGGCTGGGGGCAACCAGGGAAAGTGTGGCCTTGGGGTGAGTGCTGAGGCAGATCCGAGAGTGCAGCAGCAGGAGATGCCTTGTAGCAGGTTCTGCTTAAGGTGATCTGAGTGGCAAACCTCCATGACTGCCATGAGTGGTCCCCAAAGCTTCTCTTTCATTCTCTGCTTCAGAGCATTCTCCAAAGCTGATAAAGATCCCTGGGCTTTTACATACACTTAACCCAGAAGTGCAAGGGGGACGGGGGGACTATGGAGAATCTGTCTGGGGCAGATTCTATACGGTTCCTTAGAAGGTTCCCAGCAGGATTGAGACTCATTGCCCACAGCACTAATCTGCTCATTAATGCACACTTTACTGTCATTTCTTCTATTTTCCACCACCTCCCTCCTGCTTCACGAGACCACTCTACAAATACACCACCCTCATACAAGCCCTTATCTCAGGATCTGCTTTCGGGGAGCTCAGAATAACACATTTGAGAAGCTGAACACGTCTAAGGATCAGTGGCAGTGCTCAAGTAAGAGTACCCTAAGAGGGGGTGACATTCCAGGGTGCAGGGCTGAAGTTCCCTCCAGGGTGAAACTCAGGTGGTGCCAGACTTGTTTTTGTAAGGGAGGCTGGGTTACCCAACACACTCTATTTTAAAGTGTCTCATCTTTTTCAATCACGAGGTGGCTCCCTCCACTTCCACAGGTCCCTGGTCACATAGCGTTTAGCCTCTTGGCCTCGTTCATGCTGACAGTGTTTCCCAAGTTTTAAAAACCCATGTTTCTCCTTTGTAGTCACCAAACTTCTTAGGATCTGCCACCTCTCCCAAGAGAATATTACATAAGGCTCACCAGCTTGGGGATCACTCCTCTGTTTTCTGTGTACGGCAGACAGTGAGATTTCCCTGAATTTTTCTTTCTATACTTGTATTCGAAAAAAGCAGTACACTCCAGCCCCATGTGAAATTGTATTACAATGGTTTTATACCAGTTGTCTTCCCCTGGAGATCCCTCTTCCCCTTCCTTCATCTTGAGAACCGTTATATGAGAAATATGGTGATGAGAGTGGATTTTCTCCCTTCCCCTCCCTTCTTTCCTTCCCTTAGTCTCACTACAGATAGGAAGCAGTCTTTGATAAAAGAGTAAAGAGGCAGAGAATGCTATTAACCTAAGAATCTGAAGCTCCCTTTGCTGGTGCCCACGTCCTCTTGCCCTTAACATCCTGCCATCAGACTTCTGGCTGCCTGCCCCTGCATTTTTTTTATCTAAGGACTTGTTTTGGCAGCAGAGGACATTTTCCCCAACCATGGGCAGGCCTGAAGCCCCAGGGAATTAACAACCCCTGGGAGTGGGCTGCAACTAATGAATACCCTAGTTGTTTGAGGTGTTCGTTCTCTGCTAGGTCCCAGTGTGTCCCTGTGGGTGGCATAAAACTCTAGTGGTCCTCAGGGGTAACTAGCTTGTAAGGAACCCTCCCCTGTCCCATTTTACCATTCCCCGAACAATGTTTTCTAGGATCACTTCCCAAGTAAAATTTCTTGCCCTCACATCCTTATCTCAGGATCTGCTTCTGATAGAACCGAAAATAAGACAGAACTCACTTCAAGCTCTGCTCTGAAGGGAGCTGAGTGACCCAAGGGGAAAGTTTCTTCAATACACAGAGCCAGAACTCCAGCAATGCCATGCTGCCTCTCCAGGTAGAGCAAGGACCCAGGAAAGGAAGGAAGAGAAAAAACTATGGGGTTTGGGAAATCGGGGGAGGGAGGAAGGGAGCTGGTGGAGACAACGATGTGGTGCTTCTGGACAGCCATCTGACGGGACCTGATGGAGGCGTGGTGGAAAAGTAAAGCGAGGTGCTCAAATGACCCCTTCCCGGAAATGGGCTTGACTTACCCCTTCTTTGGGACCAAGCGGGCTTAATGAGACGTTATCTGCCATGTCTGTGTGTGGATTTATGGCTCCTTCCACACCTGTGACAGAATTGGAGGATGAAGATGGGAACATATTGGATACCTGTCTCTAACTGGAATTTCAGGGCTTCCTGACCTCAGGCCATTCCCTTCCTATTGGTTTAATCTGCAGTGTAGTCTCAAATACGTGTCCAGCATAGGAGGCTTCTGTTCCCTAAAGTCTCTCTCACAATCCCAGAGTGAAGGAGCAAGGTTTTGCGTAGGTGCCCATAGCGACAGAGCAGCCTCTGGGCGGTGGTGCTGGGCAGAGTCATGGTGAAAGGTGATCACTGCATCACTATGTGTCTGTCTATCTGTCTCGTGAATCTTTTTGAAAAATTTCTTTTATCATTAGCTATTTTGAATCTGATATTTTTAATTTTTCTGAATCTTGACCCAAATAGAGATGATTGTGTGTCAAACTAGAAGCCTGGGGCGTGTGAGGTGGAATATGTCTGAGCAGAATTAACCAAGAATATGGGATGGAGGTGGAGATGTTCCCCTTCTGATGCCACGAAACTCCCAAGGACTTCTATCTGCAGAACATATACCTGTCATGTCCATGCCAAACACCTCCAAGGGGCAGCCTGTGTGTTTCTTCCGTTACTCTTTGATGTAATAAATTTTCTCTTTAGGGAGCGTGCATTATAGCTAGCTCATAGATCTGGAATATCTGTAAATAATCATGAATAATAATTCATGCAATAGCATAGAAATGAACAAACTGGTTTATTTGCGGGCTTTTAATCCTTGCGGTACACGAGTGTCTGTGAAGCATCAGATTTTGCCTTTGACAGGCAAAGCGGCAGCATTCTCTGATCTGCTCACATGTCTCTGGGAGCTTAGGGCAGAGGTGGGCATAGGGCTGTCCTTGGGGCACCTCTCTTTAAGAAACACTAATTTAAAGGAACAAAGTGAGAATCCAAAAGATGACCTTTATTGGAATGACCAGCATCGCAGCTTTACAAAGAATCTCAAAGCCTAAAATCAGCCTCCTGGAGTGGGGCTGAAGAGCTGCCTTTTAAAAAGCCCCTCCCTTCCCCACCACTCTCATCTATACTAAAGTTGGAGGCTCTCTGCTCTGCGTAGGAGAGGGTACTGTGGGTGAGGCAAACCTCTCTTTAATTTTCTGATTCAAATATTCTATCACACGTGTCCCGATTTCTTTTGCTCTTTTCTGAACACACACAAAGCAGCCTGTGGACTAGGAAGACACAAAAGCCAACAGCTTAAATAAAATCAAGGTGTTTCATGTTAGAGGTCGGGGAATGGGACTCAGATTCAACATGTCGGCAGGTGTGTGGCCCCATTTCTATTTTTCTGAGCTATGGATGCATTACGGGGTGGAATAGGAAAGTTTCATCTGAAACAGGATAGTTGAAAGAAATGTTAAGCCTGGTGGAGGTGTGAGGGGAAGGAACGCCCTGCTCCCAGCTACCCCTTAGGCAGCCAAGGTGCACGTTCGCTGCGCTCCTCAAATCGAAATGGAATGGAAAATATCAGTCATGCCTTAGTGAATCTGATCACAGTGTAGTTTTATTTTCGGTAGCTGAGGTGAGTTCTCAGGGGCTCTCCAGTGCAGAGGTGAGTCTCTCTTTGGGCAGCAGGAAGGACCAGGAGCCTGAAGGGTGAGGGAAAGACGACACTGACTGCATAATTTTGTCTGACACCTTACCTGCTCCATGCAGCCTCTCCTGGGGGCCAGAGGGGAATTTTATTAGAGAAGCTGTTCTAGAAGGTAGAGTCTTTCTCAGGGATCCATGTGAAGATCAAGAACTTGGTGGATGATCATCCACAGCTAAATTTAAGCCCAGATTAAGAGGCCTTCTGGCTCAGGGAATGGAGAGCCCCCAAATGTACAAAGTAAACCCACAGCCAGACCCCACTCTACCCCCAAATGTGCATCAGGTATAACGAGTGTATTGGAGGTTATGAAAGTGTTCACTGTGTTGAGAGCTTGACACGCATCCTCATTCCATCTTCCCCAAACCATGAGATGTTGTAGGTTGGGTTCTCTTCAAAGCAGACCCTGAGACAAAGTCCCAGGTGGTTTATGTGGGAGGTGATCCCAGGAAGCATGGCGATGGTGTGGGAACGTGAGGCAGAGAAGGGAGGAAAATGATACACGTGCGTGAAAGTGCAGTGGGCACCCAGGGCTCCACCCCGATGGGGACCCACAAGAAAGAACTTGTGGAACACACCTCACCAGGGGCAGGGAAGCTGCCACCAAGCCCTGTCCTCGTTGGTTGAGGCTACTTTTGGAGCGTGAACTCTTGGGCACGTGTGGGCTGCCCTGCACATTCAGTTGAGCTCACTGCTGTGGGCGGAGAACAGTCTTGGGTAGGAAGCCATGGCCTTTCTGAAACTGTCCTTAGGCGACCTCCTGAGGAAGCCAAGTGGCTACGAGCAGGACCCCAACAGCATCTGCTACAGGTGCGCCTCACTTTCACGTGAGAGATGACAAAACAGAGACTTTAAGGAACTCCCAAAGTCAGACAGCTTGGATCTGCTCAGATCTGCTGGACTAAGACACTGCTCGACGTCCTTTCTCTTCGATGATGAAGTGCTTTCCAAGATGAAGTGCTAGTGGGACCCAGGGCCCACTGAAACTTCATCTCCACCTTCAAGGTGATGCCAATGGCTGCCAGGGCAAGGAAGTGCTGACTGCAGCTGTGATGCCGCCCTGCTGTAGTCCTGGAACCTCTGTCACCTCTGTGGCACCCCTGGCGGCAGCACCCCCAGGCAGGAGCTGTCCCACAAGAGCCTCTGTCTGTCCCACAGAGCCTGGAGCCTGGAAGGGCACACGCTTCAGGGGAACCCACACTTCTGACCCAGAACAGAGGCCAGCCTCAGAGGGCCTCTTCCAGATCTTGCAACGGAATATGGGAGATGTTGATAGTCCTGGGGGCTTCTAATGGCTGCCAGACCGGGCTGGGGGCCGAAGAGCAGACAAAGGTCTGAGACTAATAGACAAGCAGCCAGACCTATCATCACCCGCCAAGTCAGAGCTCGCCGCCTCCCTGCTCCGTACGTACCTCATCTGCGCTTTGGCCACTCCCTTCTTGGACGAGGTGGTCCCAGGTGATCACTTGCATAGCATGACGCCTAAAAGTACACATTCAGGAGTCACACAGATCTGGGTTCAAGTCCCAGCTCCACGGCATATCAGCTGCTTGTGCAGGTTACCTGACTTTGGTGATGGGGAAACTGGAGTCTCTCGTCTGTCGACCGTACATGACAATGGCCCCCTGCAGAGTCATTGTCAGGATCAAATGAGTCAGGCACTCGAATATATTAAGTGTTCAATCAGTGTGAGCTGTCAGCATTGTAACAAGTATAATTGAATCACCTGGGGGAGGGGAGAGGCACGATGTGATTTGTCCAGTTGGCTTTCCTCAAGGATGGTCCGTAACCTCCCCTCCGATATAATATTAACCGCAACTGATTACTAATTACACTGAACCACCAGAGCCACATGACCTCTGTCTGAACCCTTGCAAGTCTCTTGGGGACGCTCAGGGACCTCAGCTGTTACCTCTGGGCTCTATGCTAATGAAGGAGTAAAGAAGCCACTGAAGGGGTGTGGAAGGCTCAGGGTCAGTGAGGCTGCAAGGCAAGGCTGCAGCGAAATGAGTTCTCCCTCTGGCCCCGAAAAGTCAACTCCTTTCCGTGTGTTGCTTTGCTCCTTGGGGGTGCTTTCCAGGTGGCTTGGTCCTCTGCGGCAGGGCTGTGTGGATGGGGGGGGGGTGCCTCACGGGCCCCCATAGACTCCCTCTGTCCCGAGTGCGTTGTGGAAAGCAGGGCGGGGCTGGAAGCGGGTCCTACTTCGGCATCAGCACCCTGTGCCAGGGCCCAGATGTTAGCACAGCACCCTGTCTTGACCCGTGGAGTAGATCACACCAAGGGAAACTTCTGGCCTCCCGGGAGGAGCTACAGCTCACAAGTCCACCTGGGCAGATCACAGCCCTCCCACAGTGCCCTGTAAACTATTTCAGTGACTGCAAATCGAAACCCCTGGAAGACTCAGGTGGGCGATGGAGGAGAGCCCAGACCCCTGGGCCGGTGTGGCTTTCTCTTTTCAAGGAACTGCCTCTTGCTGTCTGATTCCCAGGGCTGCACGGGCCTTCTCATCTCTCTCTCCCTTCCCCAAGGGTATTTTCTGTGTGACTTAGAATAAGTATTCGGTCATGTGGATGTTACTATGGCAACCAATGTTTTAAATAAAAATAGTCCTACACCCCCGGTAGCCTGTCAGTGTGAAATGAGCCGATAGGCAGTGAGAGGCTGTTGGGATCTGCATCCCTTCAATCCCCAGCAGCAGCCTCCTGGCAACCCCCGGGGCCTAGAGGGCAGAACCTGCAGCTGTGTATACAGGGTGGGGCTCCTGGGTCATCTGGGGAGGAGGCAGGTAACTTGCGCAGTTTCCCCACCTGGCCAAGGGCTCTGCCTGGCGCTTCCTTCCTGGACCTCTGCCAGCAGCGGACGGATGTTGCTGTTCTCAAAGTGTTTCTGGTGAAAAACTTTAATTCAAAATGGGCTTCGTCTTGAGGTCTCCTTCTGAGGGAACAAAAACTGAGACAAGGATTTATGTGCAAGTAATTTAATTGGGAGGGGATCCAAGGGAACTCCAGCAGAGCAGGGAAGAGAGGCAGGGAGGGAAAGGCAGCTGGTAAAGGTGCATTTTCAAAAGAGATTGCTGTGCACAAGGGGAGCTCAGCCCCGGAGGAAATGTGGGAGCCACGTTATCCCCCCAAGGGGCAAGGAAGCTGGTGGGTGTATCTAGCACATCTCCCTCTGTCCTTGAATGAGGTCTCCTCCCAGAGGCATTAACTCTCTACATTCCCAGCTTGACCTGTGAGAAATCAGGATAAAAACAAACAAAACGCCACCAAAAGTCCTTAGGCAGAGCCGCAGGTGTTGGCAGGCGGCAGCCTTCAGCATTTGAAGGTGAACACCTTTCTAGAGGGTACGGGAAGGGTACCACATCACCTGCGCTGGGCCTCCTGCGTATCAGTGAATTTCCTCAACTATCCAAAGTGCTTTAGGGTTGGGCTAAGGAGCTTCATCTGAAAAGTTAAAGGAATGTAAAATAAAGATACTAATATAAAACAGACCTTTGACAGGTTGCCAGAAGTTCCAGAGAGCCTGGTGATGAAATTGGTACAATCAAGGCCTCTGTCACCGTGGAGAGTGGGGGAGGGTTTGTCCTCCTGCTGGGAAGGCAGCTTACTATATCCCAAACAAGTGTTTTTGAAAAAGTTTGAGTACGTCCTTCTTGACTCCATATCTGATCCTTTGGGGGGTTGAAAAGTGTTAAGATTATGCACAGTGACATCGAACCCAAGAAACTCAAACCCTTGGGGAGGAATGGATGGTGGTTTAGGCAAAGAGTGAGCAGGTAGAAATACATTGGAGATACATCGCTTTGAACTCTTGGCAAGAACTGGGGCAGGATGTATTTTTCCCTCTCTTGTTAGGTTCTATTGAAACTAACAGCCATCTGACAGATCCATTCACCTTTGAATGACAGGCACCTTGATCTTGCTTTGGATGCAGAGTCAGCGGGTCTGTCCATCAGTGGCAGGAAAGTTGCTTCCCAAAGTGCCCCACCACCTCTTGGGCCAATTAGACACCTTCTTCCTGGACTCTGAATCCTGAGTGGGATGTTACAAGGACTAAAATCAGACTGGAGCTTATTGATGTCAACAGCAGTGTCCTGAAGAAACAAAGTTGACTAATTCTGGGAGACTGTGAGCTCTTGGGGCCCTATCCTTTTGGAGCCAAGTTCTGTAGCCTTTCCTGAAATTCTCTGGGTATCCCATAGCATTCCAATAAATTCTTGTTCCTTTTCCTATGAAATTCACGAGGATCTGTTTCTATGCTTGCCATGGGAAGAGCCCTGACTGATTCTGATTCCTTTGGAGGAATCCCACTGGGATTAATACCGTAGAGGCTCTCAGACGAAGCCCTGTGAAAACCTCTCTGTTGCTGTTACTTCGTGCGGGAGGTCTCTCCAGAAATAAGAGAGGAAGGGAAAGATGTCTTAGCCTCATCTTCCCAGAGGACTGAACTGAGAGGGAAACAGGAGTGAAAGAGGATGGTTTTGGGGGCAGGGGGTGGGGGAGTGGATTGGGCAGGAAGAACCTCAGGCTGCCAAGTAGGTCTGATGATGTCTCAGCCAGGTCCGTGGGGCACTCCCGAGCAAAGATTTCCCCTCAGAGAAGTTCCACGGTGGCAAGAAGTGGCCGAGCCTCAGCACTGGCTGGGGGCCGCCGGGAAGAGCATAGCCTCTGCTCAAAGGCTGGGGCGCATCTGAAGGCGCCGTGTCTGGAGTCTGTCACCTCACTGCACTCCTGGCAGCTGAACGGCAAGTTCTTTCTTGAAGGGAGATCACAGCATCACAGCTCCACGGCTGCCTCGGAAAGAAAGGGCGGGCGCTTTCTGCTGAGCACACACCAAGTCAGGCGCTTTCTCCATTTTATCTTCCTTAGGCCTCCCACCAGTCCTGGGAGGTCAGTGTTATTTCCACACCCACAGCTGATGAAGTGGAGACCTAGCAAGTTATTTACCCTCAGGTTGCCCTGCCGGTGGCTGGCAGAACTGAGATTTGAACCCGCCTCTGTCTGGCTTGAATGCTCCCACTTCAATGTTGTATATGGCAGCGGCCACTGGCTTCAGCTGCCGTCATGCACCGTGAAGGACTTGGGCTCTGCAGCTGCAGTGGCTGCTCGTTGCCCTCAAAGCACATTTTGTGTCTGGGCTGGTGTGTTTGTACAGTTGGCCCTCTGTATCTGCGGGTTCTGCATCCTGTTGAAAGTATTCAGGGGCAAAGCTTCCAGAAAGTTCCAAAAAAGCAAAATTTGAATTTGCCGTGCACCCCGGCAACTCTTTACATAGCATTTACATTGTATTTACAACTATTTACATAGCATTTACATTGATTAGGTATTATAAGTAATCCGATTTAGGGTATATGGGAGGATATGCGTTAAGTTATATGCCAACATGATTTTACATGAGGGACTTGAGCATCCTTGGATTTGGGTATCTGTGGGTGTGTGTGGGAGGGGTGCGTCCTGGAACCAATCCCCCGTGGATGCTGGATCCTGAGGGAGGACTGTATGTGCACTTGGGTCTGTCTTGGGTTTGAAACACAGCTCTCTTCTCCATGTGCCTTAGTTTGGGTTCTCGCAAAGGCAGATGCTGAGAAAAATAGTTTAATAGAGAGGAGATCCCAGGAAGCAGGCTTTGAGGAGTGGAGTTAGAAAGGGGAGGAGTCTGAGCCAATGAAGGGGCATCAGTGAATCGATCATCAAGGGCAAGTGGGGCTCGCACCTGCTGGGGACTGTGTGAGAAGCCGTGCAGAATGTCGGGACAGTTTTGACTTCCGTTCCTCATTGGTGGCACTGGTTTCCCGGCACTTCCTGGAGGATGTGGCCAGCACGGGGGTCCAGGGACTCCAGTGGTACCAAGAAGAGCCTCAGGTGCGCAGCTTGAGAGGGGATGCAGTCAACGGGCAGGGAACTGTTCATCACGGCCACAGGGAACCAGAGGTGGCCCAGATAATGGGTGGGTGTCCACACTGAGTACTCAAGGCTTGTGGAAAGAATCTGCCTCCAGTTTCAGGGTATCTGAGTCCTGAAGCTCAGGATGCAGGAGAAAAAGCAATGATCCCCACACTTATGGGGGCATCTTTTTAGGTCAGTTCAGGCTGCCAAAATGAAATACGACAGACTGGGTGCTTTAAACAACAGAAATTGTTCTTCTTATGGTTCTGGAGGCTGGAAGTCTAGGATCAAGGTGATGGATGACAGGCTTAGTTTCTTCCGAGGCCTCATTCCTTGGCTTGCAGGAAGCTGCCTTCTTGCTGTGTCCTTACATGGTCTTTCCTCTGTGTGCGTGCCTTCCTGGTGTCTCTTCCTCTTCTTATAAGGACACCAGTCCCAGCTGATTAGGGCCCCACCCTTATGACCTCATCTAAAGTTCATTACCTCCCTAAAGGTCCTATCTCCAAATATGGTCACATTCTAAGGCACTGGGGGTTAGGGCTTTAACCTACAAATTTTAGGGGGACACAGTTCAGTTCATGACAGGCATGAATGGCTGGCAGGACCTGGGTCTGAGCTGTATTGCCTCGCTGTACTGGTCCCAGAGACAGGGAAGTGAGAAGCTTAGGGTCCCACAGCTTGAGTGGCAATGCAGTGCTGAGTCAGAAGCAAATCTGTCTGCCTGGGGTGACTCCCAGACCAAGGACTGCTCATACCCACGGCCTTCATGCTCCCGAGGTCTCCTGGCCTTGGTCCTCTCTCCTTGGGAACCCCTGGCACCTGTTCATGCCTCCCACACTCTCCTGCACCCTGGTGCTTCTCCTTCCCTGATGGGTGCTCCAGGAGGGGTCAGGATGCAGTGCCAAGGGGCCTGGCTCGAAGTGTTGAGGCCCAGCTCCCAGGCTGGCTGGGCTGTGTGGCCTTGTGCAAGAACTTCTTCCCTCTGTCCCCTCACCTGGGAACGCAGTGGGCTGGGTTAGGCTGCCATTCCTGTTCCCCTAGTCTTTTCTTTTTTTAAGTGTGGGTGAAAATTTCATGGGGGAGATGGGCACTTGTATCTGCTGGAGGGATTATACATTGCAATAATCCATCTGGGAAGGCGATTTGGTAGGATACTTCAGAAGCTCTAAAGAATGTGCACATCCCTTATGAAACATTCTTAGAAGGGGGACTGCTGGGCCACATTTTAGCTACAAGGGGCGAGTCATTAGTGTTGATTTTTCACTCTACTGTTATAAATATCAAAATGCCCAACACCAAGGGACCAAAGAAACAAATCATGGTACACTATTCAGTGGAGTACACGGACATAAAACATGATTCTGCAAAGAACATTTAATGATTTGGAAAGATTTTTCATCATATCAAATGGAAAGGGTAATTACAGAACAACCCATAGTATGATTTCATCCATGTTAAAAAAATACGAAGATCTAGGATAATAAACCAGGAATTAACAGTGGTTACTTCTGTATGATGGGATTGTAGAGATTTAAAAATCTTTATTTTCTAAAGTAACAGTGTATACTCATTGCTTTTATAATAAGAAAACCCACAAAAACAGTTATATTAAAAAATAATTTACATAGTTTTGGCAGATATTGCAGGCTGGCTAACTCTATAGCTATTACTGACTCACTCCTCCCTTGCTGCTTCAGCTTTTCCAATCTTTATCATTGAATTCTCATCTTTCTAGTGTCCCTGACTGCTAGGGTGGCCAAGTGATGGGGTTCTGGCCAGTGATATTTAAGTAGAAGTCTGCTGGGTGGAGGTGGAGGTTTCTAGGAAGGCTATGTCTCCTGATGAAAGGAGGGGGATAGTACTGGCTCCTCCACGTCCCCTTTCCTCTTCCTGGAAGGTAGAAGTGATGCCTTGAACAGCAGCAGCCCTCTTGTGACTGTGAGGTGATAACTGTGGTGGAGCAGAAGGGTAAAGCCTGGGCTTTTGATGGTATCCTTGAATCATTTCATCCTTCTGGACTCCTCACCTCCAAGCTTCTTGTTATGGGTGATAATTCTGATATAACAGTTCTGGTTAGACTGGCTGTGAATGCTGTTGGCTACAGGTAACAAAGTTTAGGTCTCTCCTCCAGGTCCTAGATTACTCCTGCCACTCCACACTGACTCCATGGGAACAGGGGTGTCTTCACCAAGACACTTTCTTCCTAAGCTGGTGGTGCCATCTATTTGGCATTAGTCTCTAGATTTGTCTGGTGGCTCTGGGAGCAGAGGGGCACTGAATGTCTTCTGTAGGATGGGAAATGCAGTAAGCATCCCCATCTGCCAGAACAGAGCAGGGTACCGTGCGAACAAGTGGGTCTGCTATCCCTCAAAACACCTATGTGCCAGGCACTGTGCCAGGTTTTGGGGAGGCCGAAAGAGCAAAACAGACCTTGGCGCTGTGTTCCTGAAGCTTACTGCCTGATGGAGAAATAGGATATTGCCAAGTCCTAGTTAGTTCTTTGCTTGTTTTTGAAGTACAGGGTGCCATGTGAGTAACGGGGGAGCCTCACCTGGTCTGGAGCTCAGGGAAGGCAGCCTAGAAGCCGTTTCTTCTGTCCTTAAGCTCAGCAAGATGCCCCCAAACCTCCTGGGCTTGTCTCTGACGGCCTCTCATCACAGTGCCCCAGGGAAGGCCTTCTTCCCTTGGCGAGAGCTCTCACCTGTGCACTCTGTTGTCCATATTTGATGAACCTTCAGCTTCCCAGAGCTTGAGTGACACATGAACACAGCTTGGAGGAAGCCACTCCCCAGGAACCGTGCAGATGCAGGCAGGGGTGGCGAAGCTGGGCTTAGGAGAAGTGCTGTTTACTTCCTGGACTCAGCAAGGACAGGGACCACGGTCTCTCTTTCAGCAAACAGGTATTGAACACCTACTGTTTGCTGAGCCCTGTGGATACATCAGTGATCACAGCAGGCAATAATGCCTGCCCTCGGGAGGCTCATGGTCTAGAGGTGGAGGAGACCAGATCACAAGTAGATTATGTAGGAGCCTGAAGGTGATGCGTGCTGTGGAGACAAGGCAGGGCAGGGTCCAGGGATGGGAGGGAGGGGGGTCGTGCTGTGGATGGTGGCATGCAGTCAACTGGAAGGTCAGGGTGGCTCTCAGTGGGGGGAGGAGGGGTCAAGCTGACTTAGGGGAAGAGAAGCCTCTGCAGGGAACAGTGTGTGTGACGCCTTGGGGGAAGACAGTGCAGGAAACAGCAGAAGTGGGAGTTGGCGGCGGATCCCACACGGCAATGGGCAGTGGAGGTCAGAGCCCTGTGGTCTGACTTGTGTTTCCAAAGGATTGCAGGTCAGTCCTTGCCTGTTCTATTTATTCTGAATCAAAAATTAAGAGGGTCAGTGGCGGGGAGCCCTGGTAACCCAGGTGGTGAGCCGCATCAGCGGCTGTGGCCTCAGACCCTGTGCCTGCCAAGGAAGCCTGAGCAGTGAAGCATTTATTTACTTTCGTTTTGCTGTATCTTTAAATGCGTCTGGCTTTTGTAATCATAAAAAAATATTCAAGTTGTTTTTTTTTTCTTTTTAAAAAGTGGTTATCTCTGGGGATAGAATGATAAGGGACTCTCACAGTCTATCCTGTACTTCTGTAATCCTTTTGATTTTTGAGCGGTCTGGTCCTGGAATGGTGTCTTCTTTTTTCCCCCGTTATTTGTTTTGTGGCTCTAAACATGGAGGGATGCTCCTCTAGGCAACGTACAAAAAGAAATGGTGCAAAGATAGAAGAGAATGGACTGTATTTCACAGTTGTAAAGTCAATTACACACACACACACACACACACACACCCCTTCCACTTGTCAGGGCCCGACGGACAGCCTTGGAGGTTCACTTCAGGAGGGTGTGGCTTTTCTCCCCTGACGTCCAGGGCTTTCTCTCCCCAAGCTCCAGTGTTTCAAGCAGAAGACGGCTAGAAAATCTTGAAGGCAGTCGGTCATACAGGTGTAGGCTGCCGGCAGGTGAGGAAGGAGGGCATGAAGCCCCTCAGCAGGGTTGGAAGCAGACCTTTGGGGTCCCGATAGCCCACTCACCAGCTGGGAGGCTTTGAGCAAGAAAGCCTTTCTTGACCTTTCTGAGCCGGTTCCTCACCTGAGCAATGGGAGTGATGCCACTGCTTCCCTTCCCAGGGCTGCTCCGAGCCTCAGTGAGATGACACTGGCCAAGTGCCAGGACGCGGTAAATACCAGCAGGGGAGGTGGGGGGGTCACTGTCTTGGTTCTGAAGCACAGAGACCTGCGGCTCTGGAAACTGAGGGCCAGGCTGTGTGGCCTAAGGCAGGTTACTTGACCTTTCTGGGCCTCCGCTTCCTCAATTGCAAAATGGAGTTGCAATGGGACAAGACCAGGGGAAGGCCTTTCCAGTCACAGGTACCCCTTGAAGCCATGACAGCAGCCCCTCTGCTTGGCTAAGATGGCGAAGCTTCCCAGATCTGAGGCCGCTCCCAACTTTCACCTTCTACTGGGCCTCAGCCTTAGGTCTCCTTGCTTCTGGCCCCTGTGCCACCCCCTGGAAATGACGAACAGTGGCCCAAGTCCCCCGAACTGCCCCAGTACGCAGGAAGCCGGAGGGAATGTCAGAATTAGGTTTTACTGCTCATTTATTTTCATCCATTTTTCTACCAAAACTCTCTTTTATGCTTGGAGTATAGTTGCTTTACAATGTTGCGTTAGCTTCAGGTGTACAGCAAAGTGAAGCAGTTATACATATAGCCACTCTTTTTTAGATTCTTTTCTCATATAGGCCATTACAGAGTACTGAGTAGAGTTCCCTGTGCTATACAGTAGGTGCCCATTAGTTATCTATTTTATATACAGTAGTGTGTATATGTCAATCCCAATCTCCCAATTTATCCCTCCTCCCTCCCCCTTTGGTAACCATAAGTTTGTTTTCTACATTTGTGACTATTATTTCTGTTTTGTAAATAAGTTCATTTGTACCATTTTTTTTAGATTCCACATTTAAGCAATATCATGTGATATTTATCTTTCTCTTTCGGACTTGGTATGGTCACCTCTGGGTCCATCCATGTGGCTGCAGATGGCGTTATTTCATTCTTTTTTATGGCTGAGTAATATTCCACTGTGAATATGTACCACATCTTCTCTATCCATTCCTTTGGCGATGGACATTTTGGTTGCTTCCATGTCTTGGCTACTGTGAACAGTGCTGCAGTGAACCTTGGGGTGGTCTGCTATGCCTTTTAAAATAGCAATTTCAAACTCTCTCTTTGGTCTGTGTGAGGTTCTTTATGAGTTTGGGGGACAGAGGGAATGATGGAATGGATTTTTATTGCCCCTCCTCTTTCCCAAAACACATCAACAATCAACACTATGGTGAAAACCTTCCACTTCAACTCTGTCTGTGAGGCCCATGGACTCTTGCTGAAATTTCAGCAGCACGTGTGTGCACAGCTTTCCCTGCAGCCTTACTGCCATAGGTAAGATGTGATACGTGGGAACTCTTGCTTTGTAGCAGCACAATGAATAGGAACCCTCAAATTATCTATTTGGGAGAAGCCACGTCCCTGGAGTGAGTCTGTATCAAGAGACAGGTGCACGGGGCTGAAAATGTCCTTGGCTGTGGCTTGCACAAGGAATGCATAAACGACCACCCGTGGGGCTAAAGGTAAATGTCTAGTGATGACTACAAGCAAAGTAAAACAAGAAAGTCTACCCTCCCCTCACCATCAAGAAAGATACCTACCTCAAGGTAAATAACAAAAATTTTCAAGTTTAAATGAAACGACTGTCCAGTGTTTCATCTTTATGGCGTTACGTTTTAGAGTCAGGGTTTCCCCAAGTTGGCTGCCAAATCCTAAACGGCTTCTAATTGTTTAGACAGACACAGGATGCTCTGAGCTGCCACAGCTGACTATCCGGGTCCCCAGCTGTTCCTTACAGAGGTAGCCAATCAAAGGCAGGTCCGAGTGTGGGTCTGGGGGCACCACGGGGCTCCAATCTCTGCTCCTGCAAGTAGATGCCTGTCATTCCTAGGGGCAGTTTCCTTAATCTCTCTGTGCCTGTGGTTCCTCTTCTTAAAATGGGGTTGTTGGGAGCTCTGATTAAAGGCATATAAAGCCCTGAAAATGTGCCTTGTACTGTATTAATAATTCAATCAATAAGGAATACAGAATCTAAGCCTTTAAATTGGTGGAAAGTAATTTTATCTTCCAGTGTCCCTGCTGTGAGGGATAAAAAGACGCTCTGGGGATGGTTTTTTTTTTCAGGTGAAGAAGGGAAGGGTCAGGTTTCCACAGCCCAGAACACCGGGGGATTCAATTTAAAAATTCAGAAAAGTAGGTTTAAGAAAAATTACTATTCAACATACAGTAAATGCCCTAAACTTTCCACACTGCTTCGAATGGCCTGCATGGGCACTTCACGACCTTGCCCTTTCCACATTTGGTAATGAAGACGGTTCTTTTCCCTTTTTAACCCTATTTTATAGTGGTTCTCAAACTTGAGGCACTTCAGAATCCCCTGGAGGGCTTATTAACACACAGATTGCTGGCCCTCCTCCCGCAGGGTTTCTGATTCAGCAGGGCTGTGCAGACCTGGAAGATGTGTGTCTAACAAGGTCCCAGGTGTTGATGCTGCTGGTCGGGGGACCCCCACTTTGAGAACCGTGGCTCTATTTGATATCAAATATTTACTCAGAAAACCTCCTTTCCAAACCCAGATCTTCCCAGAAGCGCTGACCTCTGAAGGTAACTGAGGAAAACCTCGGATGAATTCACCAGCTTAACAACAAAATTAAGTAGAGTTTCCTCTGGTTCTTAAACAGTTTTTTCTCTCTCTGGACTTGACCCTATTTTATATTTCATTAGGTTTATAATCAGGTTCCATTATGAAGTGCTTTAAACAAGATTAGAATCTAACCTTTTAGAAAGGTTTCAAACAGGAAGAATACTGCCCGATCTACCAGGTTTCAGAGGCCAGAGGGAAGCCTCTGAGAATGGAGAGGGTTTTTCTGGGTCCCTGGGAGCAAGCCCTGGGGACCTCCATGTCCAGCTTTGTCCCCCTTTTTTAAAAAAGTATAGTTGATTTACAATGTTGTGTTAATTTCTGCTGTACAGCCTGACTCAGTTATATATATGTGCGTATATATATGTATCTACATTCTTTTTAATATTCTTTTCCATTATGGTTTATCACAGGATATTGATTATATAGTTCCCTGTGCTATACGGTAGGACCTTGTTGTTTACCTGTTCTATAGATAATAGTTTGCATCTGCTAACCGCAAATTTCCAGTCGATCCCTCTCCCAGCTCCCCCTTGGCAACCACAAGTCTGTTCTCCATGTCTGTGAGGCTGTTTTGTAGATTGGTTTGTTTGTGTCGTATTTTAGATTCTGCATATAAGTGATATCATATGGTATTTCTTTCTCTTTCTGACTTACTTCACTTTGTATGATAATCTCTAAGTCCGTCCATGTTGCTGCAAATGGCTGTTTCATTCTTTTTTGTGGCTGAGTAGTATTTCATTGTATACATGGACCACATCTTCTTCATCCATTCATCTGTCGGTGGGCATTGAGATTGCTTCCATGTCTTGGCTATTGTGAATAGTGCTGCAATGAACACTGGGGTGCATGTATCTTTTTGAATTATAGTTTTGTCTGGATAGATGCCCAGGAGTGGGATTGCTGGATCATATGGCAACTCTATTTTTAGCTTTCTGAGGCACCTACCTACTGTTTTCCATAGTGGCTGCACCAATGGCCATTCCCACCGACAGTGAAGGAGGGTTCCAGCGTTGTCCCCTTTGGCTCCTCTCAGCAGCATGGAGCCAGACTGCCTGGGATGGGGTTACGCCAATTACCAACAGTAAGGATGGTGTGGTCCCACTACTTACGTGACGGGTGGTTGCACGACCTGCCACTAGGAGGAAACTGCCTGGGTAAATGGCTATGCAAAGGGCTCAGAGCGGTGCATGCCCCCGTTTCTACGCCGTAAGTGCCTGCTGCTGTTATGATGATGCCACTGGAAGGAAACAAAGACGCAGGGCTCCAATGGGCCAGAGAGAGCGTTTGACCTTGAAGGACACTCAGAGCTCAGGCTGTGAACAAATATATTATAGAGCCACTACTCAATGCCAGACACTGAGCTCAGCTAGGGGTGCAACAGTGAATGGAGCTGAAGGTCCCTGCCCTCGGGAAGCATCCAGCCAGTGGGGAAGACACACATTCAGCAAAGATTCCCACCAGTGAAGGCATAATGACACAATGGGACGTGTGCTCTGAAGGGGCAGAATTCAGCTTGTTCTGAACGTCAGCTACCTTACCTGGCCTGGCCTTCCGGGTTGGGGAGTCGGTGCTGGCTGAAATCTGGAGGATAGGTAGGCACCAGTCACGGGAGGATACTCGGGGCTGGGAGCATTCCGGACAGGGCTGAGCTGCACAAAGGCCCTGGGGCAGGAGGGAGCTTGGAAGGTGTGAGGGTCTGGAAAGGGGTCTTGGGGCAGGTGTGCCAGAGGGAGGAAGGGCGTGCACTGAGAGGTGGTTGCGGCGGGGGGGGGGGTGCATGCTACTCGGGGTGTCAGTGTTAGGGTGAGGCCAACTCTTCCAGCAGTTTTAAGGCAGAGGGTGGAGGGATTCACGCGATAGAGGTGTGTGTTTGGAAAAGACCATTCTGGCTGGAACATGCAGAAGAGATGGGGTTGGAATGGAACCTGGAGAGGATGGGGGGGAGACCAAAAAGGGAGTGGTCACGATTCTGAAGAATCCCCTCGAGGGCCTGTTAACACCCAGTCCCCGAACCCAGGCTGTGCCCCTGAGACTGTGATGCAGCAGGTGTGCGGTGGGGCCTGGGATGTTGCCTTTCCAGAGTGCTGATGCCACCACCATGGACCACACTGTGAACGGTACCCACTTGGACCCTGGTGGTGGTAGGGGAACCGGTTAGTGGATGGATGCTCAGAGATATGCCGTTTACATGCTTTAAGGAGAAGGTGGGAAGACTGTTCTGAAAAACTGGGACTCTTTTAACTTTAAAGATACTTGTCCCCAAGCATAACTTACGTAACACTTCAGAGATGCCTTAGTAGTTTGGGGTGAGGGGCAGAACTTCCCAGAAGCAGTAGACTCACCTCCCAGAACTTCAAGGGGACAGAGACCCAGGGCCGCTCTGATTAACCCAAGCTTTACGTAACCTCATTCTGTGTAGTGTTTGCCCTGGGCTTGTTTTTGTCCATCCCTCTGGCTTCCTCGCGGACGGCAGCACGGCACCGAGGTTACACAGACAGAGCCTGGGTTCATCGCAGTGGCCCTGGCTCTCTTTCTCTGTGCCACAGAAAGCCAGAGAGATGGGCATCCTCCTTTTTCTTAGTGCTTCGAGAAAGAAAGGATTCTAGCCAACCCAGCCGCCCTGTCTTTAAACTCCTCCCCTTGGCTTTAAAACACAGCAGTTACACATGTAAGATTTACCTTAGGTGCTTAAACATGAAAACACTCCAACTCTGGAGACCCCCGTCAGTTTTTCAACCCTGCCAGGTCCCTGGCTGTGGGGTCCCAGGGAAAGGAAGCCCGCCTGTCAGCACAGGTGACAGATCACATTACCTAGGACGTGAGTGTGTGACACACTGATGCCCTAGGAAGGGTCCTCCTGTGTGTGGCTCTCATCCAGTGTGGGGACACGTGCTGATGGCGGGCAGGGCAGTGGAACTCTCACCCTCATAGGCACCCAGGACCACCTAGGAAATAGATGTGTCCCCTGTCTATGTGGCCATGGTCCGTTTAGTGGCGCTTAACCCTTCTGAGGGCCCAGAACTCCGTTCTCACCCCAGAAAGCCAGTAGCTCCGTTTTCTCTGCAGGAAGCTAATGCTGCCAGGAGTAGCTTTTTCCTTTAAAAGGGGAGCTGTGTTGGGGCAGAAACAGCCTCAGGGCTGCTGTGTTTGCAGTGGTGTCCGCACAGCATATGCACAGTGAACCAGAAAGCCGCCTGCTGTGGTTCTGGGGCGCTTGGTGCTGCCCCAGCGATGACCGATGGCCGAGGTGCGGGTGTGTTGGGGGCCGGTGCCCGGAGCGCTGCCTGTGGTGGGGTGTGACCCTGGTGTTGTGAAGTAGCCGTTCTCTGATTGGCGACGGCCTGATTCACAACACCAGCTGCCCCACCGCACCGTGCCGGGGAGGCCGATCAATGGTCGTGGGGTCCCCTCCTCCGTGCTGCCTCTGGAGTCTGGAGCGGGGACAGACAGCAGCCATGGGTTAGAAGCAGAGTGCAAGCAGCTTCGACATTTCATCTCCCCATGTATCTGCACTCCACTGGCTTTACTTTATCTGCTTTTCTAACTTCTCAAATATGCCATATTTCTTTCCACCACAGGGCCTTTGCACAAGCTGCTTCCTCTGCCTGGAATGCCTCACTCCCCATTTCGCATAGTTTAATACCAACTCCTCCTTCAGATTTCAACTCCAAAATGACTTCCTGGACACCCCTCCCCCAGACCAGACCTGAGTCCTCTGTAACGTGCTCTCCAGGCATCTGGTCCCCTTCCTTAAGGCACTTACCATACAGTGTGCATAGAGTTGTCTCCACTAAACTCTAACCTCCCCAGCATTGGCCACGTGGCGGGGGGGGTGCTTGAAAAATACTGGTCGAATGAATGCATGATTTAAACTAAGACTTGTGTGGTCCAACTACTCTTATCGACGCGTTTGGAAAAGGAAAAATAAAAATGGCACCAAGTAGCTTAAGGACATACACGTGCTGTTTTGTAATGAATAATTTTACATCAATAGCTGACTGCCAGATCTCCTAACTCGTCTCCCTGCCTCTAGGCTAGCGGTACCCTGATGCACAGGGAAATCGGATGGATTCTTCCAGAGGGTCAGTCTAATCTGGCTTAACCTCTCCAAGGTTCCTCGTCATGCCCACGAGGTTCCAGATCCTATGGCTCCTCACTTCCCTGCCTGCTCTCCTCCCCCCTTAGGGAGCAGGCCTCCCCCCAGGACCCCACGTCTGCCTGCTTCTGTGGATCTGAATGCCCCGGCCCCTTTCTACCCAACACACTCCTGCTCATGCAGGAGGCCTCCAGAGTCAGCCATCAGGAAGGCCCCCCGGCCCCCTGCTCAGCCTGAGCTCCGGGCCTGGTATCTAGGACTCTTCTACCTTTTGTGTCCTTCCATTACTGTTCCACTTGTCAGTCTGTCAGAGGAGACAGTGATTGCAAGGACAGAGGCCGTCGTGGAGTCCCCTGGCAGCCCAGTACTGCACAGTAGCTGTAACAGCAGGACCTGCAGCTTGGCTGTGCTCTCAATCAGTGAAGGAAGTCCTGCAAAGTTGGGGGAGGTGCAGACACAAAACAAATTTGTCCTTAGTGTCCCCTATGAGTCATCAGAATGGTCAATATTTTGCCACTGAAGTACATTTCTCCATCTCCATGGCCACCCTACACCGCCAGCCCAGCGCTCCCGCCCCTGCCCCGCCCCGTCTCTCACCTGGACGATGCTCTACGTGTCTAACTTGTCCCTCTGATTCATTCTTCACGCTGCAGCCTGAGTGATCCTTCTAAAATATGACTCAAAGCATGTCATTCTCCTGCTTCAACCCCGGTTCCCATCCCACCCAGAATAAGATCCAAAGTCCCCGCAAAAGCACACAGGTCCCGGCGGTCCAGCCCTGCCTACCTGTCTACCAACACCTCCCACTTTCCATGCACTTAGCCACGCTGTTTTTCTTTCAGATCTTGAAACACAGAGCTAGGCCATATGGCACCTTTTACAATGTAAAAAATCAGGCCTTTCCTGTGGATGGAGCCTTTTGTGAGCTCAAGAAGGTCCCCCTTTTCCTGGGCAGATGCAGCCCTAGAACAGGGCATGTGACCTGGTGGGTGGCCTTGGGCTGGACCCCAGCCCCCAGACGGGGGGCTCTCGCATCACTGAGCCACACAGAGTGGCCCCGCTGGAACAACCTGGTTTCCTCCCACCTCAGGGCCCTTTTACCTGCTGTTGCCTCATGAAGCACCTCAGCTACCCCAGGGGCATTTGAAGAGAATGTTAAGATTTCTGGTGTTCCAAAATTCTGCACCCATTTTCTCCAAAACCTTTTATCTCTTTATTTCGCACTTTGGCCTGTTTACGTTAGTCCTTCTTCTTCACTATTTGCCTGGTAAGGTCAAGCCAGCTAATTCTATTAATTAATTCATTTTTTTAAACGTCACATAATGATCACTTGGTGAAGGCGATCGGAAGGGCGTGACAATTATCTAAGCTTTGTAACATCAGTGGTCTCAAATCAACAAACCATTCTCCTGCCTGTTACTTCTGGGAAAAGTTGACAGCAATAGAAACAGGGCGGGTTTCCCCATCAACCGTCTCCCACGCTGACCACGGGTCGCTGCAGATTCCCTGAAGCGGCTGACATCCCCCCAACCTGGCTAGCTGGCTCAGGATGAGAAGGTGGGATTCAGAGCTCCATCCCCACCACTCTAAGATTCTGCTTAGAGTTTTGGGGTTTGAAAGCAAACTGCGATGTCTGAAAGTTCACTGCAATGAACCCAGGTTTGAAAGCAAAGCCCAGGAATCCACACCCTCCCCCGACCCCAGGGATTCTGATAAACCAGATCTGGGGACTGCTGCTCTAAATCTAGGGCCCTGTTAAAAACGGACGCTTCTAATGAGCCTTAACACCGTGGGAGTCTGATGGGGCTTCAGCATCTTCAGAGGAATATGAAATCTCACTCACGTGGCAGGTGCTGGTGGTATCCAGCACCATTGTTTCTGTTCACACGGTACCCTCGGCCGGCGGGGCTTCCTTGGGTCAGGAATAGGAGCAGGCGTGTGGTCAACCTGCTGGGTTAAAAAGGAGTTAACATCCCTCATCAGTGATGCATGGGGGCTGGTGGAAAAATACCTGCTCTCCTGCCCCACACAGGCTGGCAGAGGTCCCCACCTGCCCACAGCAGTAACCCGGAGGATAACTCCATCTTTATTGGTTCCCTTCCCTCTCACCTGCCCAGCCTCTTCCTGGCCCTGCCCTCCCCCCAACATTCAGCTGTGCATTAGTGACCGTGTGAGTGTATTTAAGCACACGTGCATTTTGAATGGGTGTATTTTACATTGTTCCCACGGTCACTTTCAGCAGGACCAGGGTGAGGGGCGTGAGGCACTCACTCTCAGAGGCTGAATCTACTCTTACAGGAGCGGGACCCATGAGCGCCTCCTGAAAATTTATGTCCTGAGCTGTCTTGCTTGCTCACCCTCGTCTCGCCCTGACTTTCAGGCAATCAGAATACACAAATCAGGCAAAACCACCCACTCCAAGTAGGTATTTTGTAGAGTGTGTTGTACTTAACGTTTCTTCACTGTTTTTCAGAGACAGTCGCCCTCTAAATGGAGGATCCTTTGGCACCAAAACCCCGAGGCATTAGGATCGTTCTGCATGGTCAGAATGCTGCTACGGTTATGTAAGACGGCACAACTATTCTAGGACTATTCTAGGACGATGGCAAACATGAGCCTAAAGGCAACCTGGGAAGCCCGCTTGCGTTAGCCCATCTTGGCTGGAAGACTCCAGGTGGGCTTTAAAATAAAAAAAAAATCCTGGTTCAGAGAGGACTGCCGGGCCTGCCGAGCCTAGCCCAGAGTTTATTAGCACAGTTAATATTGCATGCAAATAGATTTCCCCGCTTTGGTCATGCCGGTCCATTAATTCTGCCCCTTGTCTGCTATATCTTTATCCCTGGCAGGTTAATCCTGCCAAATGCCTTTGCTGTAGCACATGTCACGCCGTGCCTATGGCCAACAATGCAATTTTGCTAATCCTGTTGTATCAGCTTTGTGGTCCTGTCTGCTCAATCCGATGGTGGAAACAGCGCACACAAGGTTTTTTGCCAAGATCTTTCTCCTGCGCTGGCACCCACCCCTTCCCTTTTTTAAAAAAAATATGGTTTCAATTAAATGGTCTGAAAGTCAGCCACAGTGCTTGGACAGCTGCCAATGCCAGTGTCTTCCAGACAAGGATGTCAGGGCTCGCAGCAGGCCTCCAAACTCTTTACAGCAGCCTCACCCAGCCGTCAGCTGACTGTGCTAAATGGGAAGGGTTAAAACAGGAAAATCCGCTCAAGACTGCTTTTTCCTGGGCCTTGAAGATGACTGAATGGAGGGCATCCGTATCACCTGGTGTTTCTGGTGCCACCACTTTTAGAGTCCAGTGGAATCATTCACATGAATTGTTAGAAGAGGTGCATCCTTACCTGCAAACACCTTTGCCAGGTATCCACCTGCCACAGGGAAGAGAAGCATCTCAGGCCCCACGGTGTATTGCTCTTCTCAGTCTGTGGCCTTGTAGCCAGATTCGCCCAGGTTCAAACCCCGGCTGGACCGCTTCTACCTCTGCAACCTCAGGCAAAGTCCTTTCCTCATCTGTAGAATGGGCAGAACCTGCTGCATACGATCGCTTTGAGGGTTCAGGGACTTAGCACACGCTAATCACTCAGAAAGGTGCTGGCACACGCAGAGCAGGCACTGGGTAAATGGAAGCTAATATGAGCATAGACTGCAATTCATCAAAACTCTGTCATTTGCAGCTTACTGTAGCACATATGTGAAGTGCATGGTCAAATTCCACATGGGCCTGTCTTTTAGGGTCTTCAGATGTAAACTCCACTCTTTTGCCGGCTAGTACAGAAAACTGGCTATGAGGAGCCCTTTCCTGTCCCCCTACCCCTGGTCTCTGTGTTACCCCTGGCAGCTCTGGTGGGCAGGAAGAGGGGTTCTAAGTGGACAAGCAAAGGATCTGTGATTAGATTCCCAGGGACCGAGTCCTAGCCTGTTACTATGTGACTCTGGGCAAGGTAGGCAACCTTTGAGACGCTTACAATCCTGACACTAGAAATGGGGGGACTTAGTTCTACATGGCAGGTGAGGGCTAAGTGAATAAGCACGTGGGAGGTGCTTGGCACACTGCTAAGAACACAGTAATGGCCCCGTAAGTAACGGCTATTATGGTTATGGAGTCTTCCACAAGGTGCCAGGTTTCCCTCTCCATCCTCCATCCATCTGCCTCCTTGTCGCCCCTCAGCTTGCATGGAGATGTCGTGACAATTACGTGGGATCATGCGTGGAAAGTAGCATAGGGTCTGGCTTCCAACACAAGCTCAGGAGATGAAGCCACGCTCACTATTGTTAAACCATAGTTCTCCCTGGTTCATTTCTTACCCCAAACATCCTCAGCTCCACATAGCCCCTTTTGCATTAGTCTGTGCATTAGCCTTTAGTCTGAGCCCTGCTGAGGCGTGTGAGTGGTTTGTAAAGGACGGTGTGCACGTGTAGGTTTAAAACTGCCCTGGTATTTGGACAGAGCTGAATGCGCATTCTGACATGAGCACTCAGACATTTTCGTGATGACCTCGAGGGTGGAGAATTAAACCTATTTGATACTGGATGTGTCAGGACAGGATTTTTGCCCTGGATGTGAAGAGAATTTTCCTACTGGGAAGAGCTGTATTCTATGCTTTCCTTGGCAACCCAGCCACTGAACACACTCTGTTTCTCCTGGATCCTGCTAGATCTTCTAAAAAAGTCCAATAATAAAGTAAGTTGAGAACTTACTTTGTCCTTGTTATCAGGCTTGATACTCCACATTCGTTATCTCGTTGAATTCCAGTTGAGGTGAGACGGGACTGTTTTACTGATTTCCCACTTTAAGGAAATGGAGAAATGTAAGTACTAAACTACTTAAAAAAGGAAAATGAAAATAGAGGCTCGGAAATGACAATGAACTTACCCAAAGTTGCAGCTAGAAAGTGGCTGCAGAGCTGTGGTCTGAGCCCAGGACTGCTGGCTCTCCAGGCCACTAGGCTACATCATACATCTTTGGTGTGATGCCATTGCTTCTGCCGAGCGTCTGAGACCAGGGTGGACCTCCTGAATTACCAACTCCCTTTAGCATTTATTTGCTCCAATTTACAGCTATGCCAAATGCAGTATTTTCCCTTTCCTTTTATTTTAATTCTTGATAAGTCCTGTAATTAGGTTTTTTTTTGGGGGGGGGGGATATGGCCAAAAAAAACCCCTCGACTCCTTTTCTGCAAAAATTAGGAAATTCCAGCCTCTAGCATTTCTCTAGTGATTAGGAAAACCCTACATATCCTAAGCTTACTGCATAGATCTTAATCTGGTTTTCACTTGCCAACGTCTTGAACAGAATGGGTTTGCAATGCTTCACGCTAATTCAAACATGACGGAATCAGGCTATTTGCAAAAATGAGCAGTTCTGACCCCCTTGGCCTCTGTGACTCAGGTGAGTCCTCCCAGGCACACCTGTGCGCTGCCTTGGCGAGAATTCCTGCCGAGAACGCAGCCCATCCAGCTCAGGTCTTGAGAGAGCCCTGCTTACCCAGCAGAATGCAAACAGCTCTGAACTTTGCTTACTGGATAAAAGGCAGCCTCAGCTTCCCATTGCTTTTCGGGCGGCAGGATCAATTACACATCCCCGCTCGTGATTAATCTCTCAGAGGCGAAGCTCCTCCTTGGGATGGATTGCTGTATCTGAGTGCGGTCTTCTGCGGGGAGGGGTGGGAGGAAAATAAGGGCTGGGAACTGAATAATAAGCGCCCGACGTCTGAGAAGCCTGCTCTGTGCCATGTGCTGCAGGAAGCTTTTTTCAGTGGTTGATTCACTGTCAGAAAATTAGCTTTTGCCGTGAACGTTATTTAGCATCATGGAGGGAGTTTATGATTTCTTCTTTTCTACCGCGTGAATTTGGTGCCTTAGTTAGGGGCGTGTGAGTGTGTGTGTTTCCTGTTCTTTTTTAGCCAAATCAAAGTTGGCTATTGTAAAGCAACTATACTCTAACATCAATTAATAAAAAAAAAAAAAAAGACCGAAAAAAGTTGGCTAATTCCTGCCTCTTTGGTGGTTCTAGGGTTGCACTCAGCACTCACATCCTGTCAGAGGAATAGGAAGTACTTGGGTTTCTTTACTCCAAAGGATTTCACCGTGACAATTTCATACAACTGACAGAGACCTGCTTTTGACTTTGCTCTCTGGACTCTGCTTTTCTAATTCTTCGCTGAATCTGAAAATGCTTGAGGGTCGCTGAAGGTTTAAAAACACTGCGGTCATCTCAGTTCCTAGGTTTCTTGTGAGGGTGTGTGTGTGGGTGAGGTATGATGATAGTCAGGTGACAGTCCCACAGGCATTCATCAGAGGCTAAGGCTTGCGGCACTAAAAGCTTCCAAAAGGGGTGTCAGCTTCTTGACCTTCCCTGAATAATGCTGTTTGTTACTATTTTAGGAACCAAGCAAAATGCAGAAAAAAAAAAACCCTTGTTTTAAAGAAACCCAGCAGGCGGAAGCCTCTATTTATACAGAAACCACCTAAGGAGTGACTTCTTCAAGAGATCGAGGACTCCGCTACAAAGCACGTTTCCTTGATGCCTTGAATATCACGTGGGAGACACACATGCTTCCTTGCATGCACAGGCCCACTGGATCAAGAGAGGCACATCTGCATTTATCTCTGAAAAGGATTTCTTTTGAGAAAGCACCTCCCTTCCCTGCAAGGCCCCGGAAGACATATTGACAAGAGCAGAATTAAGCCACGTTGACAATGGGAGGATTATTTCCTAACCTGGCATGTGACAGACGCCTATTAATAAATGAACAAGACAGACCTGTCTCCATTTTCTCCCAAAGCCCCATCACCCACTGACCAGAGCCGAGGCGTCCATGCAGTCACTGACGTTTCCTCTCCTGCCGCCTGCCCAGGCCCCAGGGAGAGTCCTTCTGGGCGCATCTGAGACCCCCGGGCCCAGACAGAGGCGGCCGCGGAGGGGGCCCGGGCCTCCAGCGCCTGGGTCAGGGGAGTTGCTCGACTGCCTCCTGGCAACGCCCCTCTTGCTTTGTTCTTGGCATTTCCATTGACAGAGGACAAAATGCTTTCTTGTCAGACAAAAATGCACACTGGGGAAGCTTGCCCAAGCAGTTTTTCTCGGGGAAGAAAAGAAGTTGTTGTTTGAAAACCTTAAACTGGCATTGAGACCTCAGAGGCCTGACTGGGCAGCTCTGGCTCTCAGCAGACCTACTTTTTCTGTTTTGAAAGTCCTGTGTCCTCCTGCACTTCCTGGCCGTGGAGCTCTGGGGACGTTCCCCTGCAAGGTTCTAAGGCCTCTGTCACCACAGGTCTGCGTTCTCCTCTCTCCATAAAAAAGAACAAAACAATGCCATTTGCAGCCACATGGATGGACCTAGAGATGATCATACTTAAGTGAACTAAGTCAGAAAGCGAAAAACAAATACCATATGATATCACCTATAGGTGGAATCTAATTTTTAAAAAATGATACAAATGAACTTTTTTACAAAACAGAAGCAGACTCACAGATCTTCAAATCAAACGTGTGGTTACCGAAGGGGAAACGTGGGGGGAAGTGATAAATTAGGAGATTGGGATTAACATATACACACTACTATATATAAAATAGATAATCAACAAGAACCTACTCTATAGCACAGGGAACTCTACTCAATATTCTGTAATAACCTATATGGAAAAAGAATCTGACAAAGAATGGAGATATATATATATATATATATATATATATATATATGTATAACTGATTCACTTTGCCGTACACCTGAAACTAACACAACGTTGTAAATCAACTATACTCCAATAAAAATTAAAAAACAATGCAGCAACTAATGTCCTAAGGAGTCCTTTGAATGTGGTTTAACACAGTAGCAAAGGGAGGTTCTGCTTCTGAACAGAACGAGTTACCTCTACAACACCAGAAAATACTCAGGAAAAGATAATGAGGAACGGTAGGGGGTAGGGGGTTATTCAGAGGAGCAAGAAGGTGGTGTGGACCAAGGCAGAGGGTAGAATTCAAGGGTGGGGTGGGGTCCATGCAGCTTCCTTGGAAATACTATTTAAAAAACTTCTTTGTGTAATTATTAATTGGTGAAATTAAACGAGGACTACTTAGACAAATATTCCTGAGACCTTGCTCAAAGTAAAGGTATTGAAACCATAGGCATTTTAAGCATTTAAAGACAGTATGGTGAGAAGGGGTCCACGACATAGAAAAGATCAAGGACCCCTTCCGCCTAAGGATGTGGATGCCTTGGGAAGGTGGAGATCACCATGGACGTAAAGACGCAGCCTCACCCTCAGAGCTGCTGCCGCCACCTGACCTTGCTGCATTCAAACAGTCTGGTAATACTGTCCACATGCTCTGGCTTTACTCTGTGCCTCAGTTTCCTTCTTGCTAAAGCGGGAATAACAACACCCTTGAACCTCAAGGTCAGACATCATGTGCCTTGCCCGCGGCCACGGCTACAGCCAACTCAGAATCCCAATCATGAGGCCCAGAAAAAACCCAACTGACCTGTAGGCACTGTTGAGCCTCTCCGTCCTTATTCTGGATACAAAACAGGATGTCCAGCCTCCTTCACTCTGCAAGAAATTTCCAGAAAATGGTCACCCTCATAGATACTCTAACTTCAGACTCAGCAAAGGCAACCTTAGGGCTCAGCTGAATTTCATAGGGACTATTGTGGCCCAAAGAAGATCCACCTTTATCACTGACCTGCTGTCTTAACTCTGGGCTGAACAACTGCGGGTGGACGTGGGTGTGCATGAAGGTGGGGAATCCTGCCAGCCTGGGAACTCACTGCCGGATTCTCTTCTGCACTTGCGTATTTTTAAAGACAAAGTGACAGGGCACAGCTAACATTATCACAGCACCCTTAAGTGCCTCTTAGCTCTTGTTTGACGCAATGCTTCTAGTGACGTGCTTACGTGGGTCTTCTAAGCATGGGGAGCAAACGGACGAGGAGTTTCCCGTTTTAGGGCCCAGGTGCTCTCATCCACCCCACCTCCCCTCACCCCTATTCCACATTATTAAGGAAAAAAGTCAGGCAGGACGATGATGCAATACTCCTTAGACAAAGACCAAGCCTGCAACCTAGCTGACGCCATTCCTTTGTCCTCTTACTCCCAGAGGCAATAGCTGTAGACCTGGAGGCTCTGGAGAAGGCGAGGTGGGGGGGTAGGGGGGTGGCTTTCAAGGGAAGCGGAAGAGAATGGGGGAAACGAGAAGACCCTTTGCAAAGCTTGTCTTTTCAGCTGAAGATACACCTGATTTCCGTTCCCCTTGTCTTCAACAGGTACTAAAATGGGAGAAGGGGAATGGACCACGGTTTATGCCCATTTTGCAGACGGGGAAAGCTGAGGCAATGGGGCCTAAAGCAAACTTTTCTGGGGGGAGGGCAGCCTATCAACCTTTATGAAAATCACAGGTTGGTGGGGACCATACATATTTTGTAAATGTCTTTAACTTTTCTTTGAAGCAACTTTCATTTCATAGTTAATGTTTCTTATTTTCTTTATTCCTATGATGAGTTCAGACTAGCAAAGTGAAGAGGAGATAAAAAAAAAAGAGGCGGCTCGTCTGGGCCACAGCATTTATTCAGACTGAGTCAGCGGGAAGTTCGGGGCAGAGGGCTGCCCTCCAGAAGGACTTGGAGGGAAGGCTCGTCACAGTGATACCCAGAGTGCCGACAGACGTTTCCCAATATCACTTCTACTGCCTTTTCCAGTTTGAATCCCGTTAATAGGATGATGGTGAGCTTATGGGAGGATATGAGATCATGACTTGCTTCTTCAGGGGGAGCCCTGGAGCCAGAAGGCAAGAATTGCCGTCACTTACCCTCACGTGACCCTGGCCACTTACTCATTTACCCCAAGCTTCAGCTGCATCACGTAGAACAGGAAACTGGGTTATCATAACTGAGCAAGGCGATATGTCCAAGTAAGGCTTTGCCATTTGCAAAATGCTCCCCCACATCCTCTCCCTCTCCTCTCTCTTCATTTAGCTATGAAACACTGCCCACCTTTTGTGGCTGGTTCTGAGTGTCTGACCACCTTGTACTCATCAAATAGAGGGCAGTGTGGCTGGAGGCCCGGAGGAACTCGCCCAGAGACCCCCTGGGTACCTGGCGTGGAAGGATAGAGGTCAGTGAGACAGACTTCCAATGATTAGCCGACAGTTTCCTCATCTGTAAAATGGTGACAACGGCAATTATCCTCCTTGGCCACTAGAGGGAATAAAAGAGAGAATCCTTGGGCTTAACAAAGACACACAGCCATCATCATGAAGAGCGTTGGCAGCTCACCGGTTGGTGCCCCTAACCCTACAGAAATAGGCCCAAATACCGCAGTGGGCAGTTCCCATAGCCAGCTCTGCTCAGGGAACCGTGGGGGAGTGCTGTACACTCGGCACACTCCTTCTAAATAACGCCTCCGCGCTCAGAGTTCATTATGCCAAAGATGACGTGTGGGTAGAACCCATTATGGTTCTGGAAGTGTTTTTCTCCAATATCAAAGATTAGGAAGAGGCAGAAGAAAGGATCAAAGTAGAGGCATCCAGTTGATTTATAGCCAAGACAGGCTACACAGCGTTTAGCTATTTATAGTAAAAGCAAAGAAAAATAATGGAGTAAGGAAACATTATACAAATGATGTTGGTAGGAGAGCTGGTCAGCAATATTGAGAAAACGTTTTTATGGCCATTAGGTCACGGTGCCACCTTGCCCCTATAAGCGAGCAGGACCCTGTGGGGCCTTCTTGGGACAGATCCCGCCCCCATATCCTCTGCTGTAGCTCCTTTTTGAAGTACCTAGGTAACAGTATCTGCTACATGTTTCCTGAATTGTTTTGCAGATGCCAAAACCCTCATCAAACGGAAGAAATTAACACATCCCCTCTGGAGTCTGGCAGAAACCAGGAAATATGTGCAACAACTTAGTGCTTTTTTTTTACTTCACCTCACCATCAACCAATCAGAGACTTGTGCATGAGCTGATCCCATATCCTGGGACTCCCCTCCCTTGCCTGGCCTTTAAAAAGGCTTTGCTGAAACCCATCGGGGAGTTCGGGCTTCTTGAGCATTAACTGTCCCAGGCTCCTTGTCTGGAGCCTTACAAGAAACGCTGCCCTTTCTTTCAGCAAACCGCGTGTCAGTAGATAGGATTTACTGTGCGCACGTGAGTGGACCCAAGCTTTGGTTAAGTAACGTCCCTGTCCGTGTCTTCTGCCACGCAGTGACCCCATCATCCCTACTGAAACGAGACAGCCCATCTCAGTGGCTGCATCCCCCTGGCATGCCCAGCCTACAGAGTTCAGCCTCCCCAGAGCTCCTCGGAGTAGGAGTGGCTGGTGCCCCCTCAGTAACGTGTTTCACAGGGCCTGAGCAGGGAGTGTCCTCTGAGCCTGTTTTGGGGACAAGGTGAGGAAGTGGGTGTCCAGGGCACATGTGATAAATGCGCTCCAACCTGCCAACCTCGCTAAGCCTTTGATGCCTTCCTTCTATGCTATGCCAGGGACATTCTAGAGCCTCACTGAATGTAGAACCATTGAGTTCAACTTTCAGCCAACCAACAAAGCAATCTCTTAGAGCCACTTCCAGCTGCTTGAGCAAACACATTCCATCCAGAATCTCTCTCTATTTCATCCTCCTTAATCTAATTTCCTTAGAATCCATTCCTACCTGTGTTCTTCAGGTTTTCTAAATTAGCAAAATCTTGTGGTTCTTTTGGAGGAACGCCTCTTCTGGCCTCTCCCCACGCCTGTGCTCTGGCGGCTGTGCTCTGGGGACCAGACGCTACCCTGTCCACCCTCTGAAGGTCTAGGCTGAGGCAGGACTCCTGGGCCCCAAATCTTTCTGCTCCTCTACTTACCACCTGTGTTTCTGCCTGTAGAGACAGTTCTCTGGGAAGCGGAATTTGCTAATAGAGATGCTCAACTCGATTTCGGTGTTTTTTTGCCAGAGATTTTACTTTGATTTTGAAATTGAAGAATCCTTTCGATCAGGAAGAAGTCCCAGAAGACTGAGTCTTAGGAAATGCCCAGAAGCTCTCTGGCCAGACAGGGCTGCTTTGCGGAACTGCCTCTCACATCGTCTTTGCAGGCGGGGTTTTCAATATTTACTGTAAAACTCCCACCTTGGTAACTCCCTCCAAATGCCGAAGACCTGGAATTGTTATCAAAGACAGACTGTGAGCTCAGGTCTGCTGAGGAAGGTAGCGATGATCTGGACCAGCTGGGGGCTTCTGGAAATGCTTCTGTGGCCGTAACCACTTTTCACCAAGCCTGACTGTGCCGGGTGGCCCGGGTGGCCCAGTGGCTCCACACATTTCCTGTGCAAGCCTCCCAGTAACCCAGGGAGGGAGCTATCGCCCCCTCTTATGGATCAGGAAATGGAGACTGGGCCTCACCCACGTGCTTCCCCGACATCCATATGTGCTCCCAATGGTAGTGATGACAAGACAGGGAGGTTGGTTCTGTCTTCCCCAGATGACAAGACAACAAAGCTGGATGGTGGAGGGGAGTGAGGTGAGGTGGGAAGAGAGAGTGGGCTTCTGGGTCAGTCTGGGAGGATGTGACTTGTGCTCTGGCCATGGTCCTCCAGCCCCCAGACACTGGCAGGAAGTGTCGCTCTGCCTCTTCTCACAGACCGACAGGATGCCTACTCTCTATTGCTTTTCCAAATTCCCTGGATGCAGAAGGGAGACCAACTCAAGCCATTCCAATTTTACTCCTGCTTTAGAAGCACCTCCTTAAATGTTAGCTTTGAAAAGCCTAGAATTGGCAGCAACGTGGATCTTTCAGATTATCTAAGAGTTGAAAAGCTCATGCTGCTTCTGAAATGTACACGAGGAAGTGCATGAACTTCTACATGCAAAGCAATCCTCTGTCGAACAGACTCAGACTCGGGCTCTCGGCCGCCATGTTAGATGCTTTCAGGCTAATTACTGACCAAAACGATACTAAGTTAAAAAATTTTAGAACAATTCAACATCAGTGCATAAGTGTAATGAGAACTACTTCTTTCCCCAATCATCTTTTAGCAAGTAACTTCAATTCTAAGTTATTTGAAAATTGTTGGAAATAGTTCCAAATAGTTGGAAAATTTCTCAAAGATAAGGCTTTGGTGAGAGAGTTGGGACTTTGGGTCAGACAGACCCGTACGCTTGATTCTTCGCTGTGTGGTGTCTTGGGAAAACCATGAGAGTTCAGTCTCTTCATCATATAATGAGGATGGTAACCCCTTCAGAGGGCTGTTGTAGGGATCAAACTAGGTAAGTATAGGGCACAAATGCTATTAACTAACAGCGAGAACAGTTGAGCCCAACACACCATAGCTTTTATTCTCTTTGCCCTTGGGACTCTCACTCTGGTCCCAGGAAGAGAATTTTCGCACACGTCCTAAGCATTCCTGCAAGAGTTTCCTTCTGATTCAATGTCTTAAAAAAGCTGGCTTGGACACAAAACCATTTGGTAACCAGTGATTCAAAAAAACAAGCAAAAGACAGGTAAGCACCAAAGTCAAGGTAACAGCCTGGTCCTTGGTACTTGAAGGGAAAACCAATTTAATCTACTAGACTTTGAACACGGAGGCTTCCTTCACGATGATTGCAGGACAGAGTGTTAATTGTTACCTACACAACCGTAAAATTAGTCAGCAACTTCCAGTTAAAGCTCTTATGCCAAACAATAAGAGAATTGGCAGAAACTAAATCCTCCCAATCAAGCTGAAGAACAGGATGAGAACTAAGGACACGGCATATGCCAGTCATGAGGAAGGTGAGGATTTAAATCCTTGGGGGACAGAATTCTGCTGGCGCTTCCGTCTTTATCCTGCTCTTCTGATACATCCCACACTGGGAGTTTACAATGCAAAGTTGCAAAGGCAGGGATGTACGGGGAAATGAGAAATCACAGCTCGGCCTGTGGGTTGGCAGTGTCTGGTTTCTGTCAGGATGGAACCCAGCGGGAAGGGGACAGACTCTAAAAGTACAGCTACTGAGACTTGGTTTCAACATCCCAGCTGAAACGCAGCCTTAGACGCAGCAATGCAGCTGCTCACTTTCCTTCCACGGAAATTGCATCCGCTCGACGATGCAACCTACATGCAAAGAAACCCTCCTCCAGGTGGAGGCTGCTTTGAGCCTAATTAACGACAACAGGTCATCTCAACGTGGCAGCCTGATTTTGTTTTGGGTTTACTTTCAATTTGGGTTGCCGTGAACTGAATCCGTCGGGAAGGTCCCCAGCCCTCCTCTCCACACACACAGAGCCTCCCACCCTTCCCCCATCCCTAGTCCTTGCTGCTGGGACTAAATCTACAAGCGTGCAAGTGCCATTAACTGACATTCATCAAAACACTCTCCATTGTTCGCAGACATGAGCGGCCGAGAGGTGGAAATTACTTGGCATTTCATTTTAATCTGTATTGAAGGCTTGCCTGACAAAACATATTAAGTGTAAGAATTGCCGGCTTGGGAATGAAGCTATGTTTATGGCCTGCCCCCATCTTCCTTTGCTAAAGGAATGGCAACGACACTTCCCCCATCCTTCCCTACCTTCTACAGCTTACCTGCCCCTACCCCGCCATCATCATCCACGGAACCTTAACACCGAATTTTCCTTTGCGAGTGCAGCTTTTGTTAGCAGTGCCTGTAAAACTGTAATCAACATTCTGTGCCTCTGCAACCAGCATCTGAGATTAAAAAACAACAACAACAACAACAAAAACCCAACAAACTCTGCCTTTATAATATGGTGTTATCGGTGGCATCTCCCTCGGCGGGCTACTCTGTGGCCACGTAGCTGCAGACCACAAGGCTGTGTGCTTCTCCGGAGAGAGACTGTCGCCAAACGCCTCTGACAAAGAATGGATGCCACGCTAATGGATGCGCATAATTACCAAGGGACCCTGACTCCCCCTGCTGCATCTGACGGTTGCCGAATGCAATAGTGTACGTACAGTGCTTGCCATGCTATTGCATTTTCTGGGGATCCTCAAGTTTACACTTTTATCGTTCATGGTAATTTCGCATGGTATTGAAAAATAAAAGTAATTCAAGTCTCTCAGATATGGAAGCCTGTTTATTTTTCCTTCTTTTTCTGGTCTCTTTCTAGACTAGGAGACTACTCTTGGGGTAAGGCACAAGGTGAGTGGTCCACATTTTCTATTGCTGTAGTTGGCCAAGTTCAGACCCAGGGACCCAGGACAAAGAGAAATGATGGCAGACCTATGGCACAGAGGGTGGGGGGCTATTATAGGTCAGCAGGGGACCGCAGGGACACCTGGGCTTTGCCCATTTTATGCCTTCTTTGCTCAGGAGCCTTCTGATGGGGCCAACTGGTGCTGCCAGAGCGTGGGTGGGGTGGAGAAATCCTGTCTATGTCTTGTGTTTTACTGTGATACAATCTGTGCCCTGGGCCATTCCAGAGTTCTGCTTTTGGATGAACTTTGTATTTCCAAGCTTTGAAGTGTCACAAGCTCCCCCAGGCAGGAAGTCTGACATTTTGGCCTTGCTTTGTTGACCTTGGTGAGGGTTATGTGGGCCATGGTCTCCCCAGGGAGACCTCTGTTGTCCTCCACCTTGGCTGGAAATACATAAGAGGTGTTCATTTCAGCCCTTCCATCGGGCCTTTGTCGTTTCCAGGATTTGGGGAATCAGGAGATCAGAGCAGAGGAAAGGAGAGGAGAGAGGTGCTTCGTGTTCTCCCCCAGGGAAGGTACAGGCATCAAGGCCTCAGCCAGTGCTCCCCTGGAGGGGCCTCCCCCATCCCTTCAAACTGTGAGCCCTGGGTGGGTCTGGCCAGGGCTGCCCGCGCGGTTCTCGTGATGGAGTGAAGACCACAGGGGAAACCACTTCAGAGTGATGGAGAAGCCGCCCACCTGGGTGAAAGCCTGTGGCCTGGATGCCGCGGTCCTATCCCACCACAGGCATCAGACCTGCCTTGCTACCTCGCCCCCAAGTAAGCATCTTCGGTCAAGTTTTGGTGAAAGCATATACGTTTTTTGCAGGGTGTGTGTGTGCTTTTCCATCATAGACGATATAAAGCTGCTCACCACTGAATTCATAATGCGACTATCTCAGGCTGACACCCCAAGAAGAGAATCCATTTTGTTATGAGGGCTTGGAGGCTTGGTACCAGTCACGCCCTGAACAGATCCAGCCCTTCTTTCCTCTCGTGCCCCATCCAGGTTACTATGATGCACCTGAAAAATTCATACCTTTGCAGCTCCAAGATGTGACCTTTTCAAAAGATCTGAGAAGAATAACACCCACCCTGCTTTAAGTCATCATTTCAGTCTGTTACCTTTGGATTTGCAAGATAAATACTATAAGAGAGACTTGCATATGGCCCGTTTTTAAGGGCAGATGTGAATGGAATGGTAATTACTTGCTGAGAGTCACAGAGAATCACTGGAATTAACCGCGTGGTACAGTCACCTCGCGTCTAGAAAGCATAAGCAAGACAACGCTTATTCTACTAAATTTGTTGTCCATAGCTTTGATCCTTTGTCATATAAAAAGTACGTTAAACAAATAATAATGCTCTATTAGCTCCCCTTGGAACAAACGGAAAGTCTTTTTCTTCAGGAAGGTAATTCCGCAGATTATCAAATGGAGTCTTGTCCAGTTCCTTGACCCCTGCCTGTAAGATGAGGGCATCCCACTGAGACGGCGACTGGGGAAGCTGGCTGACCACCCTCACCATTTCCCACTGCCTTTCATGCTGGCCTGTTTGATTCTCATCACGGTGCTTGCTGCCATCTGGAACTATGTCTTCCTGGCTTTACTTACTAGTACATCACGTGACTCTCCACTGGAGCGTAAGCTCCGTGAGGGTGGGAATCTGGTCAGACCTGTTACCTCTGTATCTCCAGCTCCAAGAGCAGTGCCTGGCCTAGAGTAGACGCTCAAAGCGTGCTTGTTGAATGAATGAACGAGAAGCAGTAGCAATGTTCCACAGAGCTGACCACGGGCCCTTTGAGCTTTGCAATCCCCCTGGCTTTGCACAGAGAGGGCTGAGGAAGCAGTTCAGGAGAGTCTCATGGAAGCTGAAGGAGAGCAGGGGAGAACCTAAGCTCCGAATTAATTAAGCTGAGAGCTATAAATCAAGAAGAGGCACCAAGTTATCACGGTGAAAAACCTCAAGATCCGGGTATCACGACCTAGGGACAATTGCTGTGATGCTTCCAGTCTGCATTTTTAAAAAAAATTAATTAATTAATTAATTAATTTATGGCTTTGTTGGGTCTTCGTTTCTGTGCGAGGGCTTTCTCTAGTTGCGGCAAGTGGGGGCCACTCTTCATCGCGGTGCGTGGGCCTCTCACTATCGCGGCCTCTCTTGTTGCGGAGCACAGGCTCCAGACGCGCAGGCTCAGTAGTTGCGGCTCACGGGCTTGGTTGCTCCGCGGCATGTGGGATCTTCCCAGACAAGGGCTCGAACCCGTGTCCCCTGCACTGGCAGGCAGATTCTCAACCACTGCGCCACCAGGGAAGCCCTTCCAGTCTGCATTTTTAAGACTGGAAATAAGTGCAGAAAAACAGGAAGGGAAAGAGTTGTAGAAAACAATGAAGGTGAGCACCAAGCAGAGTCACATAGCAAAGCCCAGAAGAACCGTGTGACGCTCTCCAGGATTTAGAATGCGCATGTGCCTTTGGGTGTGGGTGGAACTGGCCCACCCCAGTGAAGGCCCTGGAGGACTCAGACATGAACCTCTTCAGTTTCAAGGACAAGAAACAGACCTTTGCCTATTTCTTCTTCCAGATCCAACCACGGGTAAACATAAACTCTCACACGCATGTCACGTATTTCCCACAAAAATTTCTCTTAACCGAACCCATCATTCAAAACCGGGGTGTGGCGTAAGTTTTGACTTGCAGACAAGTAGGCTATAGATTTAATTCACTGGCCTGAATGTGAACATCCCTTGTAAGTCTTGTTCACTGCTTTCTTTGCCTTGCCAGTGGTGTTTGCTTGTGATTCCCAGCCCTTCCATTTATCAGCCAACCTTTCTATAGTTAAGCAGCTAAAGTTGGTATCAGTTTAAAAACTTAACTTGCTAATAACTACTAGTAATAGAAGAACATTTACATAGCTGAAATACTTTTGGTAATGTACGTGGCCTTTTCTTTCATGAGCTTTTACATCTCTAAAACACTTAGAAAGGGGAGGGAAAAAATAGGTTTTGGGCTGAAATGGTTGCTTTCCTATTTTGGAATGAGTCCCTGGATACTCTGTTAGGAAACGCCTACTGTGTGCTGAGTGGGGACACGCCAGAGGGCTGAGGTCAGAGCCCTTGGCACGTGGCAGGGCTGCCAGCCACGCCCAACCACAAGCCACAGTCGACCCAGCCACAATTTGGGGTGACAGGGCTCTGAGGTTTGCTAACCATCTTCCACTGCATGATCCTCTTACGAATTTAGATTATTTAAAAGAGTATTGCAATTAATGATGGAAAAATATGTCCTCATCTAATCATGAGGAAACATGAGAAAAACCCCAAATGAGGGACATTCCCTGTTCTCTCTTAATGTGTCAAATGTGACAAAAGACAAGAAAGGCTGAGGATCTGTTTCAGATTACATAAGATCAAAGAGACGTGACACCCAAATGCAATGGGCACTACTGGAGTGGATCCTGGATGCACTGAAAAAGAAACTGCTTTCAAGGATATTATTGAGACAGATGGCAAAATCTGAATATAGATTGTGATACTCTATCAATGCAATCAACACAGTACTAATACAGCGGCATCAATACAATACTATTATATCAATGTGAAATCTCCTGAATTGGATATTGTATTTGATTATGTTATCAGGAAATACAAGCTGAAATATTTAAAGGTAAACTAACTCTCAAATCGTTTAGGAGAAAAATGTCTGTGTATATAAGTACGTGTATATGTGTGTGCATATATAAATGTCTGTGTGTGTGTGTGTAAGAGAGAGGGAGGGAGAAAAGTGATAAAGCAATTACTAATCTGGGTCCAGAGTACATAGAATTCATTGTACTATTCTTACAACTCTTTCTTAAGTTTTAAATTATTTTATTTTGGAGGGAATAATTTGCCATTTTCTTTTTTACTTTCTCTTTGGAAATATGTCATCTGTAAATACAGGCAACTGTGGCGTGTTTTTTCTCAATTTTTTCAAGGAGGCGGAAAGAAGTCATACCTGAAGTAACTGACATCACACTGAACGTCAATTTATTTATCACGGTATTTCTTTGAACTCCAATATTATATAACCCCAGTAATTACTTCATGTACTACACAATCTTAAACTGTTTCTTAATTTTCCATCTTGTTGAAAAGCTACTTTGGGAGGAAATATATTTTACTGTTATATGGAAATAGATAAAACAGATGGTTTACACATTTTTCCCCTTAGTATCATGTGGCTTAAATCACATAATGCCCTTCCTTTTTAATTAAGTCAAAAAAAATAATTCCTAGTAGTCACTCAAAGCGTCTTCCGGCTCCTGCCCCTACCTGGCAATTGCGGGAGCTAGTGGGGCTGGATGTCTTTGGGAAGCCTGCCTACCTCTCATTTATGTCTAGTCATCAAGGGATATTCACTTTTAGCAAGCAAGGTCAACACAAATGTTGCGGATCTGACACTAAAACATCCTTTCTTCCATTCAAATGGCAGATGATCAAACGGATACAAGCAAGAATATTTTGCTTGGCACACTGCCTAAAAGTTCTAAATTTATGTATTCTATTTTTGCTTCTTTCTCAAATTGGATTAGTTACTAGGCAACTGAAGTATTTAATTTCATTTGCTAATAGTTACATTTTAATAGAGGCAGCTAGTGTACATGACCGATGCTGCCAATACAAACACAGCCCTGACTCCAGCCTTGTCCGGCAATAGTACGCACCCCTTCATTCTGGTTGCAGACAAAAACACTACTCGTATTCTTGCCTTTTACTTATTTGACTTTTAAGTACAGGAAAAGGGATGTCTATTTTGGAATTCTTTATAGAAAGGATATTTTAAGTGATTTGTTTTCCTCACTCAAAAAGCTACCTGTTTGACTCGCAGACATAGAGAACAGATTTGTGGTTGCCAAGGCGGAGTGGGGGGGGGGATGAACTGGGAGTTTGGGATTAGCAGATGCAAACTACTGTATATAAAATGGATAAACAAGGTCCTCCTGTATAGCACAGGGAACTATATTTAATACCCTGTGATAAACCGTAATGGAAAGAATATGAAAAAGTATATATATATATATACGTGTGTGTGTATGTATATATATATATATATATATATATAAAACTGAGTCACTTTGCTGTACAACAGAAATTAACACAGCACTGTAGATCAACTATACTTCAATAAAATTAAAAAAAACAACAACAAGCCATTAAAGAAAAAAACAAGCTACGTGTTTGTGGCATCCTAAACCCTCTTTTAGATTTCTGGTTCAAGATGGCAGACCGAGCACATATATTTTCTTCCCCTCAGCAAGAAGGAAAATAAATCCTTAGTAGCACTGAAAGGGCACCATCAGTGCCGTAGACATATTGGTAGGTGGGACAGGTTGATAGAAAAACTGGAGTGGGGAAAACTGCTACCCCAAACAAGCCCAGCACAGCAGCAGGCTTGGTGGAGTCTTCTCAAGGCTGTGTTGAACCCCTCCAAATTTGGGGAGAGGGCAGACCACGGGGGCACTTAGGAGGGAAATGAGTTACAAGATAGGCTCTAAATAACCTGGACCAACCTTTCCTGCCCCTTCCCCCAGTGTGTGGAAGGCTGGATGCAGTGTGCTGTGAACGTAGCTCTTAAAGAAGGCTGGGAATTGGCCAGGGTAGGGGCTCTCCTCCTGGATTCTGAGTCTAGAAGATCAGGTAGGGAGTACGAGGTTCCTCAGCAGGCAGAGTCGAGGGTAAGGAGAGGAAAAGAGAAACATGACACTGCACAGAAGTCAGCTATGGGAAACTGCTTCACCTCAGGGCAAAGCTTCCCTGTGGGGCCCCATGAGGGTTCCCAGCTGGCCTGCCTGCTCTCTTCCTAAATGCCCTAAAGGGAAATCTGCTGTCATGCCCACCATGAACTGACTTATGGGTCTTCGCCATCCCTCCCATTCAGAAGAGGGATCTGCCGTGGAAACCAAGCATATGATTGCTGAGGAAACACGTGACAGTTACCAACACCAATCCACACCTTTCTGCATATGAAAGAAGTAGGAGACATTTGAGGAAATATTTTCCATAACAGAGAAAGACAAAAACAACCTGAACTGGCCTGAACTGGACTCCAACGCAGAGAATAGAACTGACACACACACACACACACACACACACACACACACACACACACACACACACACACACACACACACACACACACACACTATTGCTATCTTCAGAGGGATACTGCACTGAGAAAACCCAGAGTAGGCTGTTGTGAAAATGGAGCCATTGAGAGCAAGAAAGGGTCCTTGGAAGCTAAAAACACGTAAAAATTTGCTCAAGATTTTGTCTCGTGGGAAGGGTAGGTTACAAATTCTGATTTAAATTACATTTTCCTATAAGTGATGAGAGTTTGATGCTCTGCTTTAAACAACTAAAGAAGAATAGGACGTAGAAATTCCAAAACACCAAAGGAAAAAAAAAAAAAGAAAAAGAAAACATTATGAGTACAACAATAAAGAAAAGGGAGGCATGTAAAGTAGAAAATGAAAATAAATGACAGGGATAAGTTCAAACATACCAATATTTATAATAAATACAAATAGTTTAATTTTCCTATTAAAAGACAGACTTTGTAATGGGAAATACTTAGAACTGAGCTTTATGTTATTTACAGAAGACTTAAAATGGCGCAAAACAGAGTGACTGGAGATAAACCTAATACATGTTATCAAAGAGAAAGCCAAAAAATGCAGTCTTAATATTAGATAAAAATAGAATTCAAGGTCAAAAGCAAGGGGACTATTTTACATGGATTAAAGATACAATCCAGAAGATAAGAGTCACAAAGCTTTCTCACTGAACACCACAGCATGGAATTATGTAACAAGGGTTAGAAATGCAAGCAGAAACTATTAAATCCATGATCATGGTGGGAAACTTTAGCACAGCCTTCTCAGAAAGTGACAGATCAAGTAGACAAAAAAAAAACAGGTAAGGATACAGATGATTTGAATACACAATCATCAAGCTAGATGAATTTCAAATTTAAACTCAGTTCCCAACTAACAGACAGCATATGTTTAAATTTTTATGGAACAGTTAAAAAATCTGACCAATTATTTGGCCACAAATAAAATCTCAATAAAACTCCTGGAAGAGAAAGAGTACAGGCCTCTTGGAACTCTAACCCAAGAGTTAATTTATAAAAGAAAATCAAGCAGAGGGGGAAGGGGAAGCTGGGGTGAAGTGAGAGTAGCATGGACATATATACACTACCGAATGTAAAATAGCTAGCTAGTGGGAAGCAGCTGCACAGCACAGGGAGATCAGCTCGGTGCTTTGTGACCACCTAGAGGGGTGGGATAGGGAGGGAGGCTCAAGAGGGAGGGGATATGGGGATATATATATGCATATGGCTGATTCACTTTGTTGTACAACAGAAACTAGCACAGCATTGTGAAGCAATTATACTCCAGTAAAGATGTATTTTAAAAAAAAAGAAATAAAAAGAAATTGGAGACCACGTAGCAATGAATGATCATGAGAGCACTCAGCTCAAAATCAAAGAGGGACTCCATGTTTCATGTGCATTTGGAAAACAAGAAAGATTAAAATTGCACTAGACAATCATCTCAAGAAATCTTTTAAAAAGAGCTCAAAAAAGTAGAAGAAAGGGAATCAATAGAGATAAAATCAGAAACTGATGAAACAGAAAACAAACAAGTCAGTTTCATCATTAAAACCAAAAGATGTTTATAAAGACCAACCAAAGAGACCAGACTCTGGGGGAAAAAAAACAGAGTAAACAAAATAAAATTAGGACTAATAAAGAGAATATAACTATAGATGTGGATTTCATTTCAAAATTATTAGAGAATATATATGCAAATTCCAATAGATTAAAAAAATAAATTTGAAAATAGAAATAAAATGATTTTCTAGGAACATATAAATGACTACAATGACTCAGTAAGAGGCAGGAAACCTGAAAAGACCAGTAACTATAGGAAAAGAAAATTGAAAAGGTAGTCAAAGTTTACCTCTTCCACCTCCAACCCCATCAACCAGGTCCCAGGACCAGATGGTTTTACTACTCACTCCTTCTTTTTTCTCACTTTTAACACCTTTAAAGTTTAAAGTACATGTTAATTCCTGTGCTAGACTGCTGTGGAATGTCGAAAATATGTAAAGATTCTCAATTTCTTCTACAAACCTAGTATAACCTAGATACCAAAAATGGATAGGATGGCACTAACATAGCAAATACAGACCAGCAACTCAAAGTGCCTATGAAAGTCAGACAGGACATTTAATAAAAAGAAATTTAATATTTAATAGGAAATGTAGTATTTAATTGAGTGACCATAGGGAGTGGTCCAAGGCAGTATGGAGAACATAGGCCCCATCTAAAATAGGTCATCCATTTGGCGTATAGCAGGGATTAGGAGCACAATCTTATTAATGCATACATGAGCAAAAATCCTAAATACAGTAACCAATCAAAATTAGCGACAAAAAAAAAAAGTAAAAAAAAAGAAAAATTAGTAGTGCCTTAAAAGAGTAATACACCGTGACCTAGGAGGGTTTGTCCTATGAATGCAAGGAAGACTCAACATTAGAAAAATTTATTATTATAATTCTATTATTAATAGATCGGAGGAGAAAAAACACATGATCATCTTGGTAAATTCAGTAAAGGCATTTAATAAAACTGCACATCCATTCTTAATAAAAAAATTCTTAACAAGCTAAGTTCAGAGAAAACATTGATAAAGGATACAAACAGAAACCTACAAAACAATCTACTTAACACTGAAAGATTAGAAGCAAGAGAAGAATGGATGCCTGTCATTGTCACTGCTCTTCCACATTACACCAGTGGTCTTGGGCAAGGCAGTGATGGAATAGGAAGTGAAGCGTAAATATTGGAAAAGAAGAGAAGAAAACATAGTTCTTTTCAAAGTATGTGACTGTCACCCTCCAAAATCCAAGACCATCATTTGAAAATAATTAGAACTATTAAAATTGTTCAGTAAGGATCTCTTTATCTGTATCTCTATATCTCTACATCATGGAGATAGAGATGTAAAAAGTGGAGAGAAGAAAGAAGACTGGCTAGGAACGTTGGGTGCCAAAGAATGACATGGTGGTGAGTTTCCTGGGTTGTCTTTTTGCCTCATATATTCCAGACTTGGAGGTGAAGAAGCCAACAACTTGGAAATGTCAATAGGTACAGACAAAAATACTACAAAAAAAGCTGCTCTTTACAGCCAAAGGACCAGAAAGGGGCATCCCAGCAAGACAGAAAACTTTTAGACAGTAACCGATCTACTCTAGCCAAACACTGCAGAAAAAACTGGGACCCCACTCCCACCAGCAAAGACCAAGTGGGAAACCTAGACTTTCAACCATGCCAGGCTGTGCTAGGTACCCCCAATATACCTCACCTCCACCCCTGCTAGAGCGGTGTCAGAGGAGGCTGAGTAGGGAGCCTGAACTTTCATCACCACCCATTAATAATGAAGTACACCTCTTCCTCCATGCTGGGGTGGAGTCAGGGGAGGCCTTGTGGAAGGCAAGGACTTTCAGCAGGGGTAATGAGGCAAGCTACTCTCCCCAAACTGAGGTGCCAGTGCTGGCCGTATGAAGAGCAACAAAAGGCACTCATATCCTTCCCAGCCAGGTGGTATCAGGCTTAGTGGGGAGTTGAAACCTCCACCCCTGCCCAGAAGGAGCTCCTTCTTCCTTTGGGTATCAACAACAGAGGCTGAAAGGGAAACCTGGACTTCTACAATCACCTGGCAGTAGCAAGGTGATGCCATTCCTTCCCCTGCTGGAGCAGTGTTAAAAGAAGTCACCTAAAACAGAAAAAGCTTTGAATAAGATTCTGAGTCTCATAAAACCCAAAGTGTCCTGGTCACAATCTAAACTCACTTATACAAAGAAGCAGGAAAATTTCAATTTGAATAGATAGATAGAGCGATAGAACGATAGATCGATGCCAACACTTAGATGACAGAGATGTTAGGATTATCTAACAAAGATTTTAAAGCAGCCATCGTAAAAATGCTTCAATGAGCAATTAGGAACACTCTTGAAACAAAAAAAGAACAGAGTCTCAGCAAAGAAACAGACCTATAAAGAATAACCTAATGGAAATTTTAGAACTGCACAATACATTAATTGAAATAGAAAGCTCAGTGGATGGGCTCAACAGCAGAATGGAGGGGACAGAGGAAAGAATTTCTCATCTGAAACCAGGGAGGTCAAGTAGAAAGTGGCACAACATTTTTCAAGTGCTTTTCAAAGAACTGTCAACCCAAAATGCTATACCAGTGAAAATATTATTCAGGAATTAAGGCAAATCAAAGCATTGTCAGATGAAGGAAAACTAAGAGAATTTGTTATTGATCCTATAAGAATGGTAAAGGAAGTTCTCTAAACACGTAAGAAATGAAAATGAAGGAACCTTGGAATTAGGATAAAAAAATGGAAAAAGTAAAAATATGGGTAAATACATTATCCCTCTCCTCTTGAATGTTCTAAATTATGTTTGATGGTTGAAAAAATTATAGCACTGTCTGATGGGTTCTAAATGTAGGTAGAGGAAATATTTAAGACAATTATAAACAGGGGACAGTAAAAGGATATAAAGGGAAGTAAGGTTTTTATATGTCACTCAGACTGGTAAAATGCTGATACCAACAGATGATAAATTACATATATACACAAGTACACACATATACATACATACATACAAGCTTGTAATACCTAGACAATCCACTAAAAAATCTATACAAAAACACACTCACAAACACTATAGATAAATCAAATGGAATTCTAAAAAAATGTTCAAGTAACCCACAGGAAGACAAGAAAAAGAAAATAGAGATGGAAAAGAGAGAAAGTACAAGCAGAAAGGAAACATAAAATGGCCAACTTGAGCCCTAACATACCAATAATTACATTAAATGTAAATGATCTAAATATACCAATTGAAAGTCAAAGATTGGCTGAGTGTATAAAAGAACATGACCCAACTATATGCTGTCTACAAGGAACTCCCTTCAAATATAATGTTAAAGACAGGTTAATAGTAAAAGGATAGAAAAGGATATATTATGCAATCATTGATCAAAAGCTAGCAGGAGTAGTTATATTGATATCAGGTAAAGTAGGCTTCAGAGCAAAGAAAATTACCAGAGACAGAGATGAATATTACATAACATCAGAAGGGTCAATCAATCAAGAAAACATAGCAAATCTTAAATGTGTATGCACCAAACAACAGAGTTGCAAATATGATAACCAAAACCTGATAGAACTGAAAGGAGATACAGAGAAATCCACCATCAGAGTTGGAGACTTCAACATCCCTTTCTCAAAAGTTGATAGAAAAACTAGACAGAAATAAGCAAGGGTATAGAGGAACTCAACATCATCATCTACCAACAGGAACTAATCAACGTTTATAGAACACTCCACCTGACAGCAGCAGAATGCACATTCTTTTCAAATGCTCACGGAAGTATTCAAAGAAAAACAATACCTAGAGCCAAACCTCAACAAACTGAAAAAACAAAACAAAACAGAAACCATACAGAGTATGTTTCTGACCACAATGGAATCAAACTAGAAATATTGTAAATAACAAAAAGATAACTGAAAATTCTCCGAACACTTAGAAACTAAAGACTTCTAAGTGATCCATGGTTGAAAGAGGAAGTCTCAAGGGAAATAAAATATATAGAACTTAATTAAAATGGAAATACAACATATTAAAATCTGTGAGACACAGCTAAAGCAGTGCCAAAAGAAAATTTTTTAGCACTACATGCTTATTTTAGAAAAGAGGAAAAGTCTCAAATAATAATCTAAGCTTCTACCTCAAGAACCTAGAAAAAGAGCAAAATAAACCCAAAGCAAGAAGAATAAAGGACATAATAAAGAGCAGAAACCAGTGAAATTGAAAATAGAAAAATAAAGAAATGAGAAACAAAAGTCTGGTTCTTTGAAAAAGCTTAGTAACATTGACAAATCTCTAACAACACTGATAAAACAAAAAAGAAAGAAAACACAAACTGCAAATATCATGAATTAAAACAGAGGCTATTACTACATACCGTGAAGATATCAAAAGGATAAGGAATTACTATGAATAAATCTACACACATAAATTTGACAACTTAGATAAAATGAACCTATTCCTCAAAAAATACAAACTACCACAAACTCACCCAATATAAAATAGATCATTTGGATGGCCGTATAAGTATTAAAGAAATTGAATTTGTAATTTTAAATCTCCCAAAGAAGAAATTTCCTGGCCCATGTGGTTTCCTAGGAGAAGTCTACCAAGGAAGAATTAACGACAACTGTATATATTCTCTTCCAGTAAATAGAAGAGGAGGAAACATTTCTCATCTTATGAAGCCAATATTATCCTAATACCAAAACCACGCAGGGACGGTATGAAAAAGAAAACTAGAGATCAATAGCCTTCACGGAAATAGATGCAAAACTCCTTAACAAAATATTAGCAAATAGAATTCAACAATATATAAAAGGAATTATACACCATGACCAAGTGTATTCTAGGGATACAAGCCAGTTCAACATTCAAATATCAATCAACGTAATCCACCATATTAACAGGCTAAAGAAGAAAATTACAAGATCATATCAATTAGTGCATAAAAAGTATCTGTCAAAATTCAACACCCATTCAAGATAGAAACACTTGGAAAAATAGGAACAGAGGGGAACTTCCTCAACTTGAAAAAAGGCATCTACAAATTGTTGTACAGTTAACATACTTTCTGGTGAAAGACTGAATGCTTTCCGCATAAAATGAAACAAGGCAAGGATGCCTGCTTTCACAACTCCTGTTCAACACAGCACTGGAAGTTCTAGCCAGTGCACTAAGGCAAGAAAAAAGAAATTTATAAAGAACAGAAGGTAAGAAATAAAACTCTCTATTTCTAGACAACATGAGATTACGCAGAAAATCCCAATCAATCTAAAAACAAAACAAAAGAAAAATGAACAAATAACTCCTGGAACTCATAAGGAATTTCAGCAAGGTCACAGAATACTAGATAAATATAATAAATATACAAAAGTCAATTGTATGATTATATGCTAGCAGTGAACATGTGAACACCAAATTTAAAAATATAATACCATTTACAATTGCTCAAAAAAAAAAAGAGAAATACATGTTAATCTACCAAAACCTGTACAGAACTTGCATGCTGAATACCACAAAATGCTAATGAAAGAAATCAAAGATCTAAATAAATGGAGAGACATATTGTGTTTATGGATTTGAAAATTCAACATAGTAAAGATGTCAATTCTGCCCAAGTTGATATAGGTTTAATGTAATTCTTTACAAAATCCCTCTACTTTGTAGCTATAGACAAGATTATTCTAAAATTTTTATATAAAGGCAAAGGTACTAGAATAGCTAAAACAATTGTGAAAAAGAATAAAGTAAGGATCATTCTGCCTGATTTCAGGACTTACTGTAGAGCTATTGTATGGTATTGGCAGAAGGAGAGACACAGAGAGCAATGGAAAGAATAGAGAACCCAGAAATAATCCTACATTACTGCCTAACTGATTTTTGACAAAGGTGCAAAAGTAATTCAGTGGAGGAAGGATGGCTTTTTTTAGCAAATGATGCTGGAACAGCTGGATACCCACAGATAAAAAAATCAACCCCCTCAACTTAAACCTCACACCTTATACAATAATTAACTCAAAAGGGATGACAGACTTAAATATAAAATGTAAAACTATCAAACTTAGAAAAAAACATGGGAGAAAATCTTTGGGCTGGGCAAAGAATCCTTAGATATGACATGACACCATAAAAGAAAAAAAAGTTGATGATTGGACTTTAACAAAATAAAAACCTTGTGTTATATAGGCTGGGAGAAAATATCTGGAAGCCACATATTCCACAAAGGAGCATTATCTAGAATATACAAGGAAATCTAAACTCAATATTAAAATCTCAAACAATCCAATTAGAAGGTGGGCAAGAGACATGAACAGACAGACATTTCACTGAAGAGGATGCACAGATAGCAAATAAGCACAGGAAAAAGCGTTCAACACAACTAACCATTAGGGAAATGCAAATTGAGACCATAATGAGCTATCACTACACACCTATTAGTCCAGATGAAATGAAAAATTGTGACAGCACAAGATGCTGGAGAGGGTATGGGGACATCGCTCATACATTGCCTATGGGAATGTGAAACAGTACAGACGCTTTGGAAAACAGTTTGGTGGTTCCTTCAAAAAATAAACACATATTTGCTGTATGACCCAGCAATTGTACTCCTGGGCATTTGTCCCGGAAAAATTAAAACTTATGTTCACACGAAAACCTGTACACACAATTGTTCATAACAGCTTTACTTACAATAACCCTGAACTGGAAACAACCAAAATGTCGCCGCATAGGTAAATGGCTAGACAAACTCTGGCCCATCCATACCATGGAACACCACTCCACAGTAAAAAGGAACTAGCTAATCAAAAGTACGATGAGGTATCACCTCACACTGGTCAGAATGGCCATCATCAAGAAATCTACAAACAAATAGTGCTGGAGAGGGTGTGGACAAAAGGGAACCCTCTTGCACTGTTGGTGGGAATGTAAACTGATACAGCCACTATGGAGAACAGTATGGAGGTTCCTTAAAGAACTAAAAATAGAATTACCATATGACCCAGCAATCCCACTACTGGGCATATACCCTGAGAAAACCATAATTCAAAAAGAGTCATGTACCACAATGCTCATTGCAGCACTATTTACAATAGCCAGGACACGGAAGCAACCAAAGTGTCCATCAACAGATGAATGGATAAAGAAGATGTGGCACGTATATACAATGGAATATTACTCAGCCATAAAAGAAACAAAATTGAGTTATTTGTAGTGAGGTGGATGGACCCAGAGTCTGTCATACAGAGTGAAGTAAGTCATAAAGAGAAAAACCAATACCGTAGGCTAACACATGCATATGGAATCTAAAAAAAAAAAAAAAAAAGATTCTGATGAACGTAGAGGCAGGACAGGAATAAAGATGCAGACACAGAGAATGGACTTGAGGACACAGGGAGGGGGAAGGGTAAGCTGGGATGAAGTGAGAGAGGGGCATGGACATATATACACTACCAAATGTAAAATAGATAGCTAGTGGGAAGCAGCTGTATCGCACAGGGAGATCAGCTCGGTGCTTTGTGACCACCTAGAGGGGTGGGATAGGGAGGGTGGGAGGGAGATGCAAGAGGGAGGGGATATGGGGATGTATGTGTACATATAGCTGATTCACTTTGTTATACAGCAGAAACTAACACAACATTGTAAAGCAATTATACTCCAATAAAGATGTTAAAAAAAAAAGGAACTAGCTATTGATACGACAACTTGGATAGATCTCAAGGACATTATGCTGAGTGAAAAAAAAAGCCAATTAGAAAAAGTCACATACAATATGACTCCATTTATATAATGTCCTCAAAATGACAAAATTGTAGAGATAGAGAACAGGTTGCCAGAGTTAGAGAGGGTGAGGGGAGAGGGGTGTGTGTGACTATATAGGGGTAGCATGAAGATCTTCATACCGATGAACAAGTCTTCGTCTTAACTGTGGTGACGGTTACACAAATCTACAAATGTAATTCCATATGGTTGGTTTAGATAACGTCCTATGATATTAGGGGAAACTGGATAAGGATGCACAGGACCTTTCTATACTAGCTTTGCAAATTTCTGTGAATCTATAATTAATCTGAAAAAAAGAGGGGTTTTAAAAAAATTACTAAAGGCTAAAATATAAGCTATCTGAAACCAGGGACTGCGACAATTCTTGCGTGTTGTATCCTAACCACCTAAACGGTGCCTTGTCTATAGTAGGTGCTCAATTAATATTGGGGAACTGGCTGAACACTCATGTATGAGAGTCCCATCTTTGGTTTTTGTTTGTAAAGGCACATGATTATAAATGGCGAATGCTGGTTATTTCCAGAGACGGGGAGAGATGAAGCAGGGAGGACGTGAGGAAAGGGAGATCTTCTAAACAATGCAGAAAAACACAGAGTAGAAGTCCGTTTTCCACTCATTTCTACCTCCATCATTCTAAAAGAGGATCTTTCTCATCTTAACGATTTTTAAAAACTGTAATATGTGCTAATCCTAAAAAAGCAAATAAATACATATATAAAGAAATATCCCCCATGTCTTCCTTCTACTGTCCTGACAGACGGCAAGTGGAGTAGTCTTGTGGCAAAAACACAGGACAGTGAGTGAGTTACGGCAGCAACCAGGCCAGGGGGCACCATGGTATTTTCAAGCTAGAGTTATCTCCCTGCTTTCCAGGCTGTCTCTGAATACACACTAGTCAAATTCAGGGTGGAAAACGCATGTTACATATGAAACAAGTCCAGGTAACTTAAAATATTCATGAATTCTTAGAATAAAAAAATTATATTATGTAAATAATATCTACCCATTTGAGAATCCTTCTCTCTTCCCAACGCCCCTTGACTTTCTGTCTTGACGCACAGTACAAGGCATTTTTAAAGCACCGACTTGAGTGATAGTGGTCTTTCAACCAATTAATTGCCCTCTGCAGGGGGTGATGTAAATTTCCCTTACCATCAGGGAAGAAGCACTGAAATGTTATCCGTTATATTATTAATTTCCCTTTTAACTTCTGTTCTTCTGCTAGATCATGGCTTAAATGTGCCTATTTTAGGGCAGCCTCGTACCCAAGTACAAAAAGGCCGCAGCAGACAGTGAACCCTTAATTAAATAACATTTTAATTTTACATTCTATCATATAGTGCTTCAGGCTTTTCAGCGTGTATTCACCTACGTCTCTTTGAAACCACATAATAGCCCTGTGAGGTAGGCAGTATAAAACAATTTCAAGAAATGAAATATTATACCTAACATTTCACGTTCAGAGAGTGCATGAATCAGAAACTGAGCCAGAGATTTCTGCCTCCCTTTATCCCAAGCTTTTATGTGTTCTAGAAGGCATACTGGTGGGGAAATAAACACATTATTTGTTACAGCCTTATGAAAAACAATGCCTAATTGCAATGGCTGTTTCACTTTGTTCTTCCTGTTTCACATAATACCTTGACTTTACACCTGTTCTTCTCTCCTCAGATGTAAATTTTAAAAATTGGCAGATATTTATTAAAGCCCTACTTGTAAGAATTTAGAGACCCAATATTCTAGTGGTAGAAGGGCTCAACTCACTTTCTATAGAAATACTGCTGGGAAAATTCTAGAATAAAGGAATCTTCTCCCACGCCCCGGCATCTTTAATTTTAAAAAATTACAATCTTTTCAAAAGCAAAGCCAAAGCACATCCTTGCTTTTAGAAAAAAATCTGGTGAAGTACAACAAAATAACTACAATGAAATTGTGACGTCTTAGTGACTACTGTTAAAAGCCAGCAGATTTACTAAGCTGGACAAAAGTGTAAAGGTCACAAACTGCTTAAAGCTTTAAACGATCTTCTTGGTGAGAAACGTGACTATTAAAGGTTGTGTCAGCCGTGGAGGAAAAATGGAGCTGGCAAAATGAAATGTGTCACACACACAAAAAATCAGTGGTAAAAGTATAGAAAACCTGGAGATTCTACTAAATAAGTGGGACTAGGAGGCAGGGCAGGCATCATTCTGAATGACACCTTCCCCAGAGCTGTCTCGGGAGGTACCCTGAGATCAGTGGCTCTCAAACTTGGCTGCACGGTGGATTCCAGGGGGCTGTTTGAAAAAGCACAGCTGCCTGTGTCCCTCTCCCAGTGATTCAGTTTAATTAGCGTGGGGCTGGTCTTGGGAGAGGGCTTTATAAAAGCCCTCGCCTCTAGATACTATTGATTGCGCGTCTTTTCCATATACCTCCACCCTGTGCCTGGCCCTGAGGTGACTGCAAACCTGGGGCCCCTGGAGAGTTGACAACATGGGAGCCGGAGGGCCAGGCTTCCCAGGAGGAGCAAAATGCACTGTGAAGCAGCTTGGGGAGCCCCGCACACTCCCTGGGGTTCAGTGTGCCTCTTGTACCTCTGGGTTATAACTCGGTGATCCTGAAGCAAAGTGGAAACCAGGCGATGTCCACTGTGTCTCATGGGCGGCCAGCTGCAGGGTGGGAAATGTGCTAAAAGTGCGATCCTTATGGTCTCTTTTTAATTTTTAGGGACCCCCCTTTCATTTTCTTTTGTAAGAAAAAAAAAAAATAGAACGTGATCGTTGACAAGGATTAGTAATTCATCACTACCCAATCTGGATTTGGGAAAATCAGCCTTATAATTAATCGGCCAAGAATCACATTTTCCCACGTTGACTGGCAAGAACATTTCCAGCGTCACAGCTGAGACACCTTTCTTTTTTTAAAAAAAAAAAAGTGACTCAGGATTAAGGGAGGAAACCATCCCTTTCTCTTGCTACCACTGTGAGTAAATTCTGACACTTTGGGTCCAAGAAGCAAAACACTGTGAACACCCCAGACTAAATGAGGTACAGTTTGCTGAACAGAAAGACACACAGAGGAAGGCAGTTAAACCATCACAGCTATCCATAAAAGGCTGCTGCAAAAATCTGCCTCAAGAGGCAAACTTTTTAGGCCTGGCCCAAGGAGGAACAGGAGATAAGTGCAGCAAGAACACGGCGAGTCACCTAACATCAGCAACATCTGGCTTAATTATGCAAGAAGGAGAAATTAAGCTTTTGATTAGGGCCTTCAAATACAAAGGCAGAAATCACCAAAGCTTTCATCTCTCCCGTGCTTTTTTCCCTCCCCTCTTCTCGGGCCATTATTAAGAAACAGATAAGCAGAGAAATGCTGCAATCCTGACCGGCACCATTCTGGCTGGCCACTCGACTTGGGAGCTGCCCTCACGTCTGTCTGATTTGGCTGAAGACCCACGGAGCCCTCTAGAACTTGCTTTGCGTCTACAAGGCGATGTGAGCACTTCACCATGGTTGACTTTACCTCTTCCAATTAAGTATTACTGTTGTAGTTCTTTCCCCGATTCATTATTCATTGAGCATTAATCCCCTTAACAGTGGTCTTTGCAGGGAAACTTTGCTTTTTAAAAATCAGTATGTGTTTAATCAAGGGAGTGGGTCCCGGCTTTGCTGACGGGCAAGCAGCTCTATAGAGGCAAGCCGCGGGCCGCCCCGCTTTTCTCTGCCAGCCCCCCATTTCTGCCACTCTATGAAATACGTTTTCTGCCTCTCTCAGCTAATAGGCTATTCAGAAATGGAAGTTGATCCTTGGGCGAAGCAATGTTAAACCGCCCAAGGAAGAATTAAATATTTCAGAAGAGAACATGGTAAAAAATGGCATGTGCTATTTTAGATTCTTTGAAAATTTAAGCAGAAGAGCAAAAAATAGAAAGCAGCTTGTCTGCAGTACAATGGCTCTAAGTTCACTTTCGTGAGATTCTTAATAATGTGGAGGGAGACCGGGAAAACAGCCACGTGCTTGGATGCAAAGAGGGGACCTGGCCACTCCAGTCAGAGGGGGCACCTCGCATTATTAAGAATCTCACAAAAGTGAACTCAGATCCACTGTACCAAGTATAAGACTGTTCCAACCCCTTAGGTGTGAAAAGAACACACAATTGAAAAATGGAGATTGACCTATTTCCCTTCCCCTCGCAGTAACGGAACGAAAAGCAAAACTTTCACCCTTGGGAGGAGTGTGGGCTCTGGTGTTTGATGTCGTGGGTCTGGATCCTGGTCCACAGTCACCAGCCCGTCAACTGGGCACATTGCTTGGCTTCTCAGCTCCTCGGCTGACGCCTCCGAAAAGCAGAAGTGCCAGGAGCCCCTGCGGGTGGGTAGCTGTCAGGGTGACATGTGACAGCGCCCTGTGTCTTGGTGAGCGGTGAGCAATCAATACAGGCTGGATTATAATGGTATAGTAATGAAACGGACTTAACCTGGATACGTTTTTTAACCGCCGAAGTACAGAGAGAAAGCACTCTCGCCTCTGCGGACCGAGGAACACCAGGTAATTGTCAAAATGCTGCAATCATTTCTCTATCCTGCACTTTTACAATCCAATTTCTTGCTCTGCTCCTCACAGCTGCGTTCCAGAGCCCACAGACTGTGGTTAAAACATATTAGCTGGAGTCAGATTAGCAGGTTTGAGTACCTATGTATTTATGGGTGGCTCAAAGAGGCACAAGTGATGTGACTTCAACTGTTTTAATTTGCTAGGCTTTCTCTCCCTCTGCCTCGGCAGGGATCGCAAGAGACAGGAGCTCCCTGGCGCCTGGGGCTCCGCACACTTATGCAAGGGCCGGTGGGGAGGGCAAGGGCTGCTGTGACTGTCGCTGGCCTCCTGGGGATGTTCTACCCTGGAGGCTCATGCCACCCAGGCAGGGGCTCGCGAAGGTCCCGAAAGCACCTCCACCTCCAACACCATGCAGGTGTGGGCTCAGCGCTGGATCTGGCCTGGACTCGCCTTGGTTCCCACGTGGTGAGGGCAGCTCTCACTGCTTCCAGCCTCTGCGGTCTGGGGACTGGTTTCAGGTCCCCAGGACAGGGGTCAACAACGGTGTGGCAGAAAGCCCAGGTAAGGAGCAGGGTCTCTCAAGGGTACCTGCTGGGGTTTCACTCCTCACTTGGCCTTGGGCAAGTCCCTTAGCCTCTCTGGGTCTCAGTTTCTCCATCTGTGAAATGGAGGTAATAAAACCTACCTTCGAGAGTGAGGAGAGGGATTGAATTGAGGATGCCTCCAAAGTGCTTCGTGGTTTAAGACTAGATATTGGCTCTGCTGTTAGAGGATTCAGATGTCTAGTCCTCTCCAAGGCCACGTGGCCACACAGCTGCAGGCCCTCAGATGCCCCTGGACTGACTGACACTTTTCAAAGTCTTGCAGGGGGAGACTCCCTGCTTCTACCGGCAATATCCCACCCCCTGGAGGCTTTGCCCGTCTGAGTGCTACTGCCTCATTCCAGTCCTTTCTCAAATGTCACCTCCTCCTTGAGGCTTCCCAGGTTGCCTGCCGGCCAGCTCTCTCCCCTTCCTTTCCTGGCCTCCCGTCGCATGTTATGAAGCCACGTGGCGTGCGTTATGGATGGACACGTGTCATCATGGGCCCCAGACACAGGGGTTGTGTCTTATTTATCCTTCTGGCCTTTCCACTTCACCCCATCCGTGGTTTGCACTTAATAGGTATACCCCAAGCTCTGGCTGAACTGAAAGTTTGCTCACCTGAACTCAGCAACCCATCTTTCCGAGATCCCCGACTCAGGGTCTGACAGTTTATGTAGCAGGTGCCCAACTCACTCAGACATAAACAAATGCACCAGCTCCAGCCCCTCCCAGAACCTGACAAAAGCCCTGCTGCCGAGGGCACTGGGAAGGATGCCTGACCAAGAATCCCTCGGTGTCTCTGCAAAGGTGCACGGTGGCCTGGGGCAGGAATGGGACTTTTCATGGTAGGAATGTGTCTATGTAACAGAGAAGCACAAAGCTGACTCCATATTGAGTCTATTCCTTTAGCTCTAACCTTTGTGTTCTGTCACCTGTGCTTAGTCATGCTGACTCTGCACCTTTTGTAAAAGAAGTTGCCTACAGCCTGAAATATGCAGGATAGCCCATTCTTAAGGCTCTGACCTTTAAAGGTATAACACTTTCCCTTTCATACAGAGATAAAAAGCTGCAGAACAGAAAATAACATTTGTCTTGTTGGAGGTTTATAGGGGCATTGTGACTGGACCTAGTGGACAGCTGCAAGAGCAAAGGAATCCAGCACCAAGAAGTTTACAGCAACTAGTCACACCCCCTGCCCTTTCAGAATAAAAGAAGCCTGAGTTCTAACCCGGGTAAGATGGTTCTTTGGGACACTAGTCCGCCATCTTCTTGGTCTGCTGCCTTTTCGAATAAAGTTGCTATTCCTTGCCCCCAACAAATTGTCCCTTCATTTACTGATTGACCTGTTGTGTGGCAAGCAGTATGAGCTTGGACTTCATAACATCTACACAAAAGCCCTGGAGGTAGATGTTTGTGAAGCACACAGGGGAAGGCGCAAGATACCTAGTTCTACCTCGGCACACTGCAGACACTGTTAGTGTGCAATGTTCTAACTAAGGGGCTGTTCAAATTTGGGTCCCCTGAACTTCCAGGAGCACCTCCTGAATTTCCCCCGAGCACATCTGATGAGGGTGGAAGCTGCCCAGGCTGCCGTTAACACCAGACAGGAGTGTGAGGAACCCGGGTTCTGGTGCTGGGCAGGCCTAATACCGCTGTTCCCAACTGAGGGCCCCTGATCAAAGGTACTGATCCAGGTATGTCCTGGTCTTCTTCTCTGTGAAGTGGGGAAAGTGACATACCCCACCTCACGGAGGTGTCTGGCACATCAATGAGCTATTGCGTGGAAAGCCTTGGTATAGCACACGGTAAGTGCTGAGTAATGATCACTATTATTGAAGTATTGCTGCAGTAAGGAAACGATTCCACTTGGAGTGAATTAATTTTCTATAATCTAGTGTGAACCAGAGATTATGGGTGAACCTGTTTTGCTTGGTGAGTTTGAACGGTTATGAAGAAATCAGGAAAGAGAGAAGAAAATGACGATTGGACCCAGGTGTATCCCCACCACGACTCCCGGCAGATGCTGCAATCTGCTTTTTAAAAAGACAGTTCAAGAAGAGGCAGTGGAATGGGGTGGGGGTCAGAGTAGGGCTTGAGGGAGACATTTGAATGGGTTTTTCTACCTCACTGACCTTAATTTTCAAAATAAACTTATTGTCTCATGACAATAAGTACACCCTAGCTCTCAGCTCATCATCCAAAGATTAGAACTAAATAATAATAGATAACAAGTGAACACTTGTTGTCCTGGGATGGGCTTACTCTCCGCCAAGGAGGGTCCTAAGTGAGGGTCTGAGAAATCTGCATCCTCAAATGCCCTGTGCTTTTTAAATCCAGTAGAACTACAACAGCCCTCTTCAGTTACTGTGTGAAATGGATGCTGGGAGCTGCCTTTTCTGAAATTTACTGGCACAGTCAGAGGGGCAGGAGGCCAGCCTTGCAGACAGTGGTGTTTAAAGGAGCTCATGAACTATCTGCCTCCATCCATGGATGCAAATCATCTCAAGAAATGGAAGAAAACCACTTTTAGTGTGTGCAGATGACCAGGGAGAGAGGGGTGGTGGTGAAAAGTCATCAAGCGTATGGACCAGAGAACCATTTCAAGAAGAAGGAAATGGGCAAACCACTCTGGCCAATCTATTTAAGGTGCCACTGCAATTAACAGGTAATTTACAATGTGCAGGAGAGGTCCTGCCTCCAGAAGCACCTGCTTTTAAGCAGTACACAATGTGTACACAGTGGAGAACATCTCCTGGAGATGCAGGGCTTTATATGTTCAGAAAGGCGGCAGAGGGTACAGGTGAGCTCATTGCTTTGAAATGCTTTTTTTTTTTGGTATGGATGTTTGCAATCTGGTTCTCATACCTGTGATGAACTCACTGCTACTAATCACTGAAAAGGCCTCCCGGGACCTCAGTACCCACAGTGGCTCCAGAGACCATCAGCACCTCACTGAGGAGTTGGCAGAAATGCAGATCCTCGGGACCACCCCTGGCCTGCCGGATTGGAATCTGCACTTAACTCCCCGGGTGAGCACAAGAAAGCTGGAGGAGCCCGGCTCGAGGGCAGATTCTGATGAAGTGAAGAGTGGGAGACAGGCTGCCTCCTATCAGGCTGTTTGTTCAAAAATATATTCTCAAGCACCAGTTGGGTCAGACTTTCAGGAAAAAGCAATTAAGGGCAGGTAGAGTTTGGAAATGCTGGTTTCTGCTCATTTCATAAAAGCCAACTCATAGGCTAGAAAGGCTCATCGATTGCTGGGAGCTCACTTTGTATTTTTCATCACTATTACTCAGTCTTCGTGGGTTACAAATCTATTTCTTCTTTTCTCTTTAATGATGCTTTTTCTGGAGGGAGGACTGACCAGGGACGCATCCCTGTGCCTGATTATTGGACTCCAACCCACCCCTTTCCCAGTTTGGTTGCTCTCCCGTCATCTTCGACTCCTCCCCGATCACAGGTGCGCACAGCTCAGCTCTTAGCCAACAACCATCCTCTGCTTAGGCTGTTCAGCCTCCCTGCTCCCCGCCACTTCGGCTCTTACCACCTCCATTAACCTACCACTGTGTCCGCATCATCTCCTGTCTCCCTTACCCTGCAGCTTGGCTGTGGGCATGCCATGTCTTTTGCTTGCCCCTCTGGATCCCCTCTCCTCCCTTTGTTATCCAGCTCTGGGATCTGGGAGGCTGACACAGAGTGGGAACTTCATCAGTGGCTCCCATCCCTCCTGAGGGTAGGCGAGGGAGGGCAAGATAGTGATGTCCTGGGCTCAGCCTCCGCCGGGTCCCTCGCCACACCACTCTCTGTCTCAGGTTCTGGGGGCAGCTCCCTGCTCTGGTCCTGGCAGGCTGGCTGCCGCTGTTACTGGCCCTGAGTCTCCACCGTCTCCGTGGTTCTCCTACATCCTGCCCACACCTCTGCACACCATCCCTTGATTAAACTCTCCTCAAATGACCCAACTTCAGTAGACCATCTGTCTCCTCCCATGCCCCTGACCCCTGATACACAGCTCTGCTACCCTACGCATCCTGCATTCTTAAAGGTCCCCATGGCCCTCTGAAAGACAAAGCCAATGGTGCTTTCTTTCACCTTCATTCTCTTGCTGCTGCATCAGATAGATGGTTCCCCTTGGATCCAGCCCCCACCCATACATCACATTCAGGATGTCTGAAATAACTCATTTTGCTCCCCAAATGTGTTCCCCCTACCCCCTTCTGGGGGCATCACGACTTGCCTGACCCAGGCTTCTACCCAACCATCACCTCCACTACCCCTCCCAACCTCTGTCAAGGAGTTTCAGAATCATCAAGCTGGGGGAGACCTGAGACTTCCTGGTCCATCCCAATGGGACACTGAAGCTTGGTGAGCAAGCAAGAATCTGACCTGGCTGTTTTAGGATGTCGGTCCTCAGATGAAAGGTTCAGGCTCTTTCCATCTCCCTGCCTCCCCTTTCCTGACATGGGTGCTTCAGGGTGATGGGCACCTCTGCTCATGCCCATCTCAAGTTCTTGATTCTCCCGAAACATCCTTCATCAGCTCCTTGATGGTTTGTTTCTCCAGCCCAGTCTCTCTCACTCTAAGTCATTCCACCCACTGGGACAATTAAGTCGTCTGAAAAATACCATTTTGAACACATCACCCACCAGCTCCAAACAGCTCCTGGCTTCCCAGCTTGCACAAGCCCCTTGCCCGGGCACACAGTTTGGTGTCCTGCCGCCTTTCCAGCCCTAGCACAGCCCGCCGCCTCCTCTCTCCTGTGGAAATAAGTCCTCTACCGAGGCTCCAGGGCGTGCACACTGCCACCCAGCCCAGCACACCCATCCTGCCCCCCTACTCCTGTTCACGCGCTTGTCCCAAGCCCAGTATCCTTCCAGTGTTCAGATCGGGCTTGGGAAACCCTAGAGGGTTCTCTCTTTCTCTCATTTCCTACAGTCCCTTATTTTCTGTCCCATTTATCATTAAACAATTAGTCATGTCCTACTTCTGGCTGCCTTGATCGGCTATGAGAGACACACGTTTAACTCTTCAGCTGCCCCTACCTAACGATTCCAACGAGATCCGCAGTGCTCTTATCGCTGTGTATCTCTACATCTCTCTTACCATCTAGCAGAGTGGGATACAAACGGAAGGTGCCAGAAAGACAGCATGCCACCCTCCTCCACTTCATGACAGGAGCATAGATGAATAAAAGATGGTAAAGCCCTCGGGGAGACTCTGAGTGCCCTGGGAACCAGAGAAGGTGCAGTGACACTCATTCAACTTCTGCTGTCCTCCAAACCATCTAAAATGAGGTCTCCAATTTCTGTGTTTTATATAAATCTGGCCTCATTACAGCTCATTAAATATATTGCAAATTCTCCTTAAATAGAGGTTATGACATCCAGACGTTTTTCTCATCCAAAGATGCTGAACTGTTTCTATATTCTGACCGTCATGTGAGACCCTCATGTGAGACCCTCATGTGAGACCAGTAACACTAACCTTGCTCAGGTACGAGCCCCGGCCCCCCGACGCTGCCCATTGGCTGCCTCTCCTTACTGTCGCCCAGTCTAACCAGCTCCACACTGCAGCAAGATTGACTGTGTCATTCTCTATCACCTTGACCCTTCAGTTCCTCGAGGCCAACCCCCACCGCCCCTGACCCCGCTGCCCCCTGTCAGGATGGCTCACCCCTCCCCCAACTCCTTTTCAGCACCCCTCTACCTAGCAGCCTCGTTAACTCATCCTTCAGATTTTTTCGTAAATGTCACTTAGTACCTGTCTACAGGCCCTCCTGCTCACAAGACGTAAACCAAGGGGCAGAGATGTTGGTGCGATTCTCTCAGCATCTGGAAGTGCCTGCACATAGTAGGTCCTCAACGTGCCTGTTTCACTCGCCTCAAGATAAAACTGTAACACGGCGGAATTCACGATGAGGCAGCCATTCCATGTGCCGAAAAGTTCATTCTTGTCTCAAATTCATCTGAGCTATAATAGCAGGAAAAGCTGCTCTGACCCTGCCGTGGAATCCTCAGCTGGCGAGGAGGTGACAGGCTGAGTGAGGGCTTCTGGCACCTGCAGTGGCAGCAGACAGCTCTCCTCGGCTCTTTCCTGGCCTCACCAGGGATAGCTAACCACTGAGCAGCCTTGGAGAAGTTACCCAGATATTGGGCCTTGGTTTGCCTCCTTTTTTTAAAAAATGGTAGTAAAATATATACATATATATAACATAAAATTGACTATTTTAACCATTTCTTTTTTTTGTATGTGTGTGTGATTCCTTTCACTTTATTTCAATTTCTTCTAGTTCTACGTCATGTGATTTTAACCATTTCTAAATGCACAGTTCTGTGTATTCTCATCTCTATGCAATCATCACCAACACCCACCTCCAGAACTTTTTCATCTTGCCAAAGTGAAACTTTGAACCCATTAAACCCCAGTTTCCTCTTCTCCCCTCAGCCCCTGGCAAGCACCATTCTACTTTCTGTTTCTATGATTCTGTCTACTCTAGGCACCGTATACAAGAGGAATTGTACAGTATTTGTCCTTTTATGACAGGCTTATTTCACTTAGCAGGACGACCTCAATGCTCATCCATGCTGTAGCATGCTCCTTCTTTTTTAAGGCTGAATAATACATTCCATTGTACGGACAGACCTCATTTTGCTTATCCATTCATCAGTTCAGGGACACTTGGGTGGCTTCAACCCTTCCCCCAGCAAAATGTAGCAGGTACTGCTGCTACCCTGCCCATATACCCTTGGCACTTGCTGGTGCCTCCCAAGGCTTCTTGCCCTGGATTCTCTGCCTGAGGCTGCAGGACACAGGCTGGACGTGCTGGGACATTCACAGCCCCAGGAGCAGTCCTCATGACCCTGGGAGCTGGTGGGCGAATGCCCCACCAGCACCCTCACCCTAGGTGGCTGTATATACCTGCGCCTGAATGAACGCCCGCTGTCCTTCTCTCCCTTCTCTCCCCGTCTCCTCTCTCCTCCCCCCGCAAGCAGCGCTGCCTGGGCTCACCTCCCAGATAAACCAATTGCTCTTGAATCTGCCCTCAGTGTCCGCCTCTGGGGGAATCCAAATTAAGGTCTCACTCATGCACAGAGGCCACGATGGAGGAGAAGCCAGACACACAATGTGTACTCTGCGGATGGAGAACCCCATTTTCACCCACAGGGGCAACGACCCCTGCCCTGCCACCCAGCGGCATCTCAGGAGAGGGATCCTGACCAAAATCACCCCGGAAAGCCTCCTGGGAAACGAGTGAGGGGGGGCCCTTTCTGCCTGCCCCAGGCTCATGACAGCAGCTGTGTGCTCCGGCTGAGACCAGCCAAGCTGTGCTCAGGTTCATGACGTCCCCGCCCAACATGCTGAGTAATGTCTCCCCTGCACGGGGAGAGACTCAAGGGCAGTCAGGCCCTAAGCACATCTCACTCCTGTAGTCGGGAGCCCACCTTCCTTTGGGGGCTCGTCACACCCCCTGTGCCAATGCCAGGATGTGTCCAGGCAGCCAGAGGAGGGGCCAGCCAGCCGGCCGGAGGTATGGGTCCAGACCAAACACCAAGCCTCCCCCACTGCAGGGGCAGAGGACTGGGTTTTACTTTGGGTCATCGAAGCCTCCTGGCTGCCTTCTTCTCTCTTTTCAGCAGCAAGGCTCGTTCTGCCCCACTAACCCTTTCCTGCAAACAGCAGAAGATTCAGTGACATAGCCCCTGGGCTCTGGTGATGCCAAAAAAGGCAAGAGCCGGGGGGCGGGGCTTTTAAAGCAGCAGCCATCCCCCGCGCCCAGCTACAGTCGCCGTTATAATTGTAAGTGGACGCCCTGTCGTTGCTGAGGTCACAAATCACGCTCCCCTCCATTCTGATTCAGCGTCTGCCTGTGGGAACATGACGGCTTTTCACAGATTCAGCTGGGATGGACCCACGTGGTTGCAGGCTCCTGGCTGTTTCGTTTAAGAAACCACCATTGATTATAAAATGGAACTTACTGAATTCCACAAAGCCCACACGTTCCTCTACTTCTTTATCCATGGACGACTTACTCCACCCTGCCCACCAAGGCCAGGAGCCATCCCCATTTATTCAACAGGGATTTATCAAATACCTTCTCTCTGACCTATGGTAGTGGGTCTGGGAGCGCACAGGGAAGCCTGATACAGGGAGGGGCGTGCCCTCCGGAGCGTCCAGTACAGCGAGCGGTGGACCCGTCAGAACCCACAGCAGCGAGCGCTGACAAGGTGTCACAGCTACGCCAGAAGCTTCCGTCTGTTCCATCCTCCAGCAGCCGTCTGCACATCAGGAGTGAGGAAGCGACGGGACCCCACTGTTTCAATTCACCCAGGGTCACCTGGCTGTCCAGGGTCAAGGCAGGGTCCCACCCAGACAGCAGGTCCCAGCACCACACTCTCAACCTCTGTGTCACATGGTGCCCCAGAAGCCCAGCCGAGGGGTGATCTTTGCCTTTCTCATGGTCACTGTCTCTGCATCTGTTGTCTCCTTTCTGAGCCTCAGGACAGAGCTGTCTCACTGCCACAGGGAATCCACATGGAAAAACAGACATCTGCTAACCTTTTTGAATGGGCCAGGCTCTTCTGACCCCTGTTCAGAGCAACTCTGCATGAATTATGGCTAAAGTCGGGGTTTTGATGGAGAGAAACAAACCACAGACCTCTTATGAAATGTTAAGCGGGAGGTCAGGGCTCTGAGGTTTGATGGAGGCCTTCCTGGACGCCGAGGGCAGCCCCTTGACAAGGCCCTGCCATCTTGCTTTCATGAGTCACCGAAATAGCCTTACCCCATCCCCTCTGCCAAGTGACAAATGTTTCAAAGTAACGACGATCACGATAAAATGGCCACAACAGGATACGTGTAGAGAAATATCCATGCACGTACGCAAGCCCCTACACTCACGCCTTGCGTTTGGATTGTTTCAACACAAAGGATCTACACATCTCTCATCAGAGGCAGAAAAGACGTGGACATTCACACCGGGCACTGTGCCGGGTACTCGGAAGGATGCAATGGTCTCCGACTTGAGGATCTCAGAGTCTAATGAGAAACAGAGACCACCAGAGCATTCGCTTTAAGATGCTATGATGAGAGCAATGGTTATCATCATAGCATAGGGAGAGGGGCCACTGATTCTGCCAGGGGTGGGGCGGGGGCGACTGGGAGTCAGGGAGGGGCCCCCCAGAAGGAGACTGATGGTGGGGTCTTGAACATGAAGTAGCAGTCATTTATAGTTAATAAAAAAAAGAGAAGAGGATGCAAGGCAATGCGCTAATGAGGACAGGGCATTTCCTAGTCAGGGATGTGAAGGCAGGAGCTTAGAGGCCTCGATTTGGACCCTCGCCCCGACCTGCTGGGCCTGGGACCTTGAGCAATTACTCCACGTGTCTCCTTACCTGTAGAATGCTGACTGCACACACCATCTCATTTAATCCTCATTACCATCCTTAGCCAGCCCAGTACCTGTTCAATCACCTGCTTATTTAAATGGTTCACGAAGAAGTCACTGTTTCTTTTCAACCATGACAATGTCACTTTGATCTAGCGAAGGTTGGGAAGTGCCCCTAAATCCAGTGTCTCGGAGTTCTGCAGCATCCTGGGCTCCCGATCTGGGTCTTGAGACATCAAGAAAAGATGACTCTTTCGTTGTTCTGTACTATGCTTCCTGGCAGAATAATATATGAGAATATGTAATAGCTGACATGCTACCATGAACAGGAGGGAAAATTCAGCAGGCTCCGACAGAGCCTGTTATTTAAATGGTCATATGCTTTGCGGGAGGTACCGTGCGGTGGAAAGGGACGGGGAGCTTGGCTTGAGGGAAAAGGAAATTCCCACCAAACTGACAGTTAATTGTAGTGAACTGCAGAAAACCCAGAAGAGGAGCCCCCGTTGCAGAAAACAATCCACAAATAAACTGCCAATCAACACAGCTCCAAGTCCACGGCAAAGTCCTCTTCAAAACGGCGCAGGAAAGGAGCGAGGGGAATTTATGATCTTTTTTTCCTGGGCATATATCAGCCTATATTTCTGACAAGTGGTAATGGAAAATAGGCTTACTGCATGCTCCTATTCTCCTGGCTGTTGGTTCTCTGACTTGCTTTCTGCCTCTCCCTGCTCTGGTAACATTCAATCGATTTTGTGAGGCTGACATGTCTAGTGACCCAGACTTGCATGAGGCTTGCTCAGAATTTTAACTACAGTTCTCTTCTTGACTCTTCCTGGCTTATCTGTTTCTTCAGTGTTCCTGGCCTCTGGTCCTTGGCACGAAAGAACCCAGAAGGCGGCAAGTATGAATAAGCAGTGGCCTTGACTTTGGCGGGACTAGGGACCAGAACCGTCTTCAAGACAGGTTTTCACAAAAGGAACTGGGGGGAAAATGACAGGGAAGGTACAGGAGAGTAACAGTGGTTTCAAAGGCACTGAATTCGAGGCTCCTAGAAGGTACCTTAATAAAACCTACAGAAAAATGGTGATGGAGGAGAGAACCCAGCTTCTCTGTCCCCCGACAAGATCAACAATTAGACAGCTAGCCATGAACAAAACAGCTCTGGGAGAGTCCAGAGCCCATTTAAGAAATTTTAACAACACAGTGCAACAAAAACCCTGAGAAGAACCACACAGAAGGCAAGGAAGAGAGCTGCATTCTGCCTGCGGCATCCCATCCCCCCAAGCCGGCACCAAGAGGGAATGTCCCAGCCAGAAAGAGTTCCCACACCCACCAGGAAAGGAAGAGAGAGTGAGCAGCTAGCTTCCCCAGCTTTTGGGGGCACTGTGCAAAGGTCTCGCTTTGGTTTCACCCTAGTAGATACTTTATAGAACCTTATAGAACCGTGCTTCTCAAAATTTACTGTGCACACGAACTCCCTGCAGATTCTGATTCGGCAGGTCTGGAGTGCAGTCTCAGGTTCTGTGTTTCTAACCAGCCCCCACGGACCACACTTTGCAAGATTCTAGGTAACCTAATTCAACCCTCTCATTTTCAGAGGAAGATACTGAGGTCCAGAGTGGGGCAATGACTTGGGGAAAGATGGTCAGAGAAAGAAATGAGTTGAGTCTAAAATCTGGGCCTGTGATTCTCAGCCTTGTGCCCTTTCAAAGGAATCACTTAAGTAACCAGGGAAACAACGGGGGTGAGGGGCCTGCCCTCCCCTCATATTCAGTCTTAGATAGCATTTTACTTGGCTATGTCGCTGAGTTTTGGATCGTGGTAAGTGAAAGCCTAAAGCGGGAAATACAAACTTCAGAGTAACTGACTTCTCTGTGCTGAACCTATTTCTTTGTTGGGGCTCTGGAAGGAACCAAGGAGGGCTGATTTTATCAAGTACAGTGCTCTTAGGGCCATAGAAAGGGAGCTGTCTCCTGCCCCCTGAGGTCACACAGTGACAAGAAATTCTCAGATTCTGCAGGAATGCGAGGCTCCCGCCTTCATAAGAAGACATTTGATAACACTCTGCACACGCTTTAACGCGACCGTGTCTTCCTGATCTGGGTCACAAATAATCAGAGGGTTAGCAAGTATCAGCATCTGGAATAGTCTGAGTGTCACTCGAGTGGAGGAAGGACGGTAGGTGAAGTGACTGAGACCAGTGGTTCCCAAAAGAGCTGGCCTCTAGCTCCACGCACCGGTCATCCAGGAACCTGAATGTGCAGCAACTCCGCAGCGGATTCTAACGCCCAACCAGTTTGGGGGACCAGCACCTTAGCTGACCCCTCAAAACTGCCTTTCAGCCTGGGATGGTGCAACCACCTGAGACAAGGGCTGAGACCGGGCGGCTCGTGTGCCACCTGGCGAGGAGGGGGATAAGGGCCCCTTCCCATTATTAACAAAGGGGGTAACGGGGGGGCGGGGCTGGGGTCCCTGCCCTCTGCCTCTGTTTGAAAAGGACCAAAGCCACCCAAGATAAAGGAGGGCCACTAACGAGCTGCCATGGTTGTGAGAGAAGGGCGATCTGGATAGCTCTGAATTTCTCAGAAAAGAAAGCGAGCAAAACTGAGGCTGTGATCTCAAAGTGTCCAGGGAGGCACTTCTAGAAAAAACATGCCTTTGAAAAGCTCTTGAGAATCGAATGAAAAACATCTGACGCGCGACAGATCTTCTCTGAAAATGGGAGCTGCTTGCTGGGTGAATTCTGTGCCGGGGGAAAGCATGGTTATGGAGATGGCGTACTGGGGAGGGACGTGGTCCTCCAGGCTCCCCCACTGCCTGCGAAGGGGAAAGGGGCCGTGAAAGAAGATTCCACCAAATGAGCCTCCAGGGAGGGGTAGGGGGCATCATGGACCTGGTTCTGACCCTCCAGCCCTGCGCCTTGCCACATGAATTTGCCGACTCCTTCCACTAAAGAGGGGAGGGGAGCGTGGCCGTGTGACTTGCTTTGGCCAGGAGACCGAGGCGGAGTGATGGCGTGCAGTCCGGAGCCTAGATCACAAGGGGTCTGATGTGTTTCCACTTGCCCTCTCTCTCCTCTGCCTTTGCCACGAGCAGAGCTTGCCTGGCTACCCCACTGGTCCACGGAGAGCTAGAGGTGTGCAGAGCACGGCCTCCCAGCTGCCACATCTTGAAGCACAGGGGCCCCGCCGAGCCAACCCTGCATCAGCTGAGCCCCAGCAGCCCTGCGGACACGGGATAACGTGAGCGTTGCTGAAGCTGACGGGTTCTGGGGTGGTTCCTCGCGCAGCCCTGGATAACCGAGGAGACAGGCAACAGGCAGCCGACATACATCCTGCCAAGTCAGTGCTCTGCAGGGCAACTCCTTACTCTGGAGGACAAATCACCGAGCCACTAATTGAGGGGACAGGACAATGCCACTAATGGTCATCGCTGACTCCCATTTCGTGATCCCTTCTGAGTTTCAGCCCTTTGCTCAGATCCCTACACGTAATAAAAGAGAAACTGGACTTTTAATCATGGTGGTTGGCTGGGAAGTGTGACACTTTTGCTAATAATAAACACGCGATGGCTAACGCTTTACCGTGTCACACACCTTCCGCCCAGGTCCCTTGGTGCGCCATAAACACTTAGTCATTCAGCATTTGGAGGCCTGAGGCTTCTGTTCACTCCCGCAGCAAGGAGAGGCAGCTAACTCCTGGCCTCGGGGACAGTTCCCAGGCTCCTGAGTTAATAGGTTTCTCAGAGGGAAGAAGGATGAGGGATTACCCACAGCCTTGTTGGAGAAGGTAGGCACTGACTGTAAATAATTTCCTATCCATCCAACTGCTTGCCACGTCAGTGCCTGGCTTGGGTCTTAATCCGGCTTACCTTCTTTCTGACTGTGTTAACTTAGGAAAATCAAATTTTCAGAGCCTCGGTTTCCTCAGCATAACACCTTAAGAGTTGCTGTCAGGGTTTTAGATAACAACTATGTAAGAAAAAATTCCTGGCCTTATGATTACACAGGTAGGTACTCAAGGGTAGCTATTTTCTTTGTCAGAGCACAGAGTTAAAGCAGGGTTGCCATGTGCCATTGCACAGGTTGTTAACTGCACAAAAACTCCTAGCCAAGGAGGGACAGGGGGCTGAAATCCATCCTGGGCTCTGCAGGCCAAGTCTTGTCTCCTGTGTGGTCTGTACCTGTCAGGGAAAAAGGGTCCCTGCTTGTAATCTGCACAAAGGCTCTATGGCAGCCCTGAGGGCAAGCTCAGTGTACTTAAAGTTAAAGCTATGTTTGTGCTGAAACTTCTCTGAAAGACCGTGAAAAAAATGATCTCCTAACTGGGTAACTTGCAAATACTTACAGAACTTAAAAAAGAAAAAAAAGAGCCAATTGATTTTGCCTTCACCCTGGAGATTCTGATTGAGTAGGTCTGGGGAAAGGCCTTGGAATCTGTATTTTTAGTCAAAGTCCCAGGTATCTGCACACCCAAGAAGGTTCACCATAAGGTTTCTGGTCCCCTTGGCCCAGGCCTGGGCTCCCAGGAGCCAAGCGCAGGTCAAACAAACAAAAACAAACAAGAAATAATCTCCAGCAGTGCACGTTTAAATCTCAGCGTTAAAAATCCAGAATTAACCCCTGTGTCTTGTTAACAAAGGTTTCGGTCAGCCAGGACCTCCCAGAGGTTGGGGCAGAGAGGCTGGGGCACGGAAGGGGACGCACGGCAGAGGGGGCAGCTTGGGAGGTGGATCTCTGACAAGTAGCCTCTGATGCACGCTAATGACAGCACAGAGCTTGGCCACCAAAGGCAATTACAGAGGATGAGACATCTCGTGCAGGCCAGCGAGTCGGGGGACTGCAGGGGGATCTTATTATCTCTCTGTCTCGCTTAATAGGAATTAATAGCTGGAAGGGGATAAAAGAATGGTGTGTGAAGTTTAGTGCCAATCCAACCTAATATGCATGCTATGTTTTTATTTCAAAGAGGATAAAGGCCCAAATTTTATACTGAAAACAAATGTTAAAAATTAATTATAAAGAAGACACCAGAGGGCCTCCAGCCTGTTCCCTGGGTGACTGATTAAATGCCTGCCTCATTTAGACTGGTATAAACCCAATCTCTTGGAAGAAGACCAAAACTATTTGCCAACGTCCACAGAGACTCTCCAAGAAAATGATCCTGGTGCCAGGAAAGAAAAACATACTTGCCACTGCTGCCCGGAGCCAGCCACTGCCAATGGCATGGAATCCAGTCATGGGCGGGAAAGCTGAATGATTCTGCAAGGTCAATGTCGGTGAAAAGCATCCTTCATCACCTGAAATTGACCATCGATGAACCAAACCAACGATGCTGCTTGGGCCTGTGAGAAAGTGGCCTGAGGAGCTCCTCCTCTCTATAGGCTTTGAGGGGATGGGGGCTTTTTTTTTTAACCCCTGGATTTTGTTGGGTTTCAGAGAATATCTTCCCGATTCTCGGAATGGGCAGGCTCTAACTGAAAACTGCCGAGCTAGGATGTAAGCCAACGACTCCATTATCTTTTGAATCTTAAAATTACATTTTCATGTATTGAGGTGCTCCTATGCTGGGTGCATAAATATTTATAATTGTTATATCTTCTTCTTGGATTGATCCCTTGATCATTATGTAGTGTCCTTCCTTATCTCTTGTAACAGTCTTTACTTTAAAGTCTATTTTATCTGATATGAGTGTTGCTACTCCAGCTTTCTTTTGATTTCCATTTGCATGGACATGGCGGGGAAGGGGAGGGTGGAATGAATTGGGAGATCAGGTTTGACGTGAATACACTACTATGTGTAAAATAGATAGCTAGTGGGAACCTGCTGTATAGCACAGGGAGCTCAGGTCGGTGCTCTCTGACGACATAGATGGGTGAGATGGCGGGGGCAGGGGGCAGGGGGCAGTGGGAGGGAGGTCCAAGAGGGAGGGGAAATAGGTATACATATAGCTGATTCACTTCACTGTATAGAAGAAACTAACACACCACTGTAAAGCAATTATACTCCAATAAAGATGTTAAAAAGAAAACAAGCTACCGCTTGTTATATATATATTATATATAATATATATATAACTGAATCACTTTGCTGTACGCCAGAAATTAACCCAACATTGCAAGTCAACTATACTTCAATAAAAAAAATTTAAAAAATTTTAACAACCTGAATCCAACAATATAATAAAAATATAACATATCATAAAAAAGCAGCTCCACGTAAAGGAATGGCCAGCCCTCTCTGGACTGTCACCCCCAAGTCTATCCTGCTCACCTCTTCCCTCCTAGTTTCCCTCGGCTTCCAGGACTGATGCCCTCTCTCAGACAGCAGTGGCTGCCCTCTGTGTCTGCCCACCCTTCCAGGCCTCTGCAGATAGATCATGCCCGGTGTCCCCATTTCCCAGTTTCCCCTACATTCATTTTTGGGAAATTGGCTTTTAAAAGCATGCGGGCTTGTCAGCAGCCCATCAACCATTTTCCTGGCTGGTTGCTTCTTCTCTTCTACATTTCTACTCATATTCTCTATGACAGGGACCCTGTCCCCACGGCTCACACGCCCCCTGTGTCTCCCACCTCTGCTCCTTCTAATTCTCTCACTGCCTGTTTGGCACACTTGCCCTGTCCCAGACCTCCGTTCCCGTCTTGACTAAGTGGACAGGCCCCTGTGTCCAGTGCAGGGCTGTCTGTCCGGAGGGCAGCCCCGCCATGACCCTGACTGTGACAACCTGACCCCAGATCCAGCTGAGCCCCTAGGCAGCTCTCAACACGCCATCCACTTTCAGGGATGCAGTCATCATATTTTGGCAAACAAGTGCCTGAGGGCCAGCCTGGGAGTTACTGGGCAGGAACCAGCCGTTTGAAAGGACTGAAACAGACACAAACAAGACCTACCCAAAGCGTTTTAGCTGACGGAACTGGCGAATAGAGAGGGTATGTCTGCATATGGAGAGAAAAACTAATTTTCATCCATGTTGTTTTTCACACCCCAATAAATGAACCATGGGTGCTGGCAATGATAATAACACAAAAAGAATGAAGGTTAAACCAATAAATTTCACTTTGAAAAGTCAGATGAATATTAACTATATTCCTGTTTTAATGATTCGAAGATAAAGTAGAATCTAGGATAGAATCTAAAGCAAATAGTCATTTGTGGTGCTTTCCAAAGAAAAAGGTAAACGAAGTTTTTTTTTTTTTTTTTAAACAGAAGAATTAAAATTCCCCATAAGGGTTAACTTACTCTTTTACTTTTTACTTCAAGTGTACAAGAACACAAAAAAGTTACTCTGATCTTGATGTGGAAAAGACAAATTATTTCAAGTTCGTATTGCCTTTCAGATCGTTGCATAAGCCCCTAAACAACTTGCAGGGTATAAGGGGTGGCATCTACCACCACTCTAACACCCAGGAAAAGTCCTACCCCCGGGACTTCCGTGGCGGTCCAGTGGTTAAGACTCTGCGCTTCCAATGCAGGGGGCTTGGATTCGATCCCTGGTGAGGGAACTAAGATCCCGCGTGCCACGCGGTGTGGCCAAAAAGAAAAAAAAAAATTCTTTTAAATAAAAAATAAAAATATGTATATAAAAAAAGAAAAGTCCTACCTCCGCCTTATATTTTATTCATCTTTGAAGAGACTAAGACATCACAAATTCCCCAGAGCACGAGGTGACAGCTCCGTTTTGCCCTTGCCCCGCCATCGTTATCGTTTCAAAATGACTGCATTTTAAATGTGGCTTTTTCTGTCAGCTGAATGAGAAGTTCGATTCTCCCCACTGAGAGATGAGGCTACCCAGAGAATCACCAAAATGTGTTCCAGAAGCCTCTGCTTGCATCACAAATGAGCAGCCCTCGCCCGGCTCTGGGGCGGACTGGGAACCGACAAGAACCAGCTCTTTCACTTCACAGGCAAAACCAAACTGGCCATCCTTTACAAATGTCAAGTAGCGTGATAATTGATTCAGGCAAGCTTAAGCCCCCCCATCTTCCCAGGCCACCAATTATTGCTGGTTTTCTCTTTTCTTTCCATTAACTCTTCTCACGGTGACCCTCCACCCAAGGGCTGGCATTTCTACTCGTGTGTTTCTTGGGGAAAGTATCCCTCCCTTTTCTGAAACAGCATCCTTCGAAACTGCAGGCAACAACGGGTTTCTAGGATTGCTTGTTCCTGCCAGGGAAGCGAGCAGCTTAAGTGAGCTCAGACCTTCACTGGTGTGGACTCACATCCTTCAACCTGCACACGTTTTCACAGATGAAATGCAAGCCATCATTGTCTTGGCAAAGGGGCACCGATGTTATCCCTGCTGTCCCATTAATCATATTGAATGCATGCGTCTAATAGTATTATCTTTGCTCCCACTTCCAGAAGCCTATAATTTAACCTGAGCACTTTTCCCCAAAGTGTGAATCAGGTTCATACACGATCTCTCTCAACTTCCTTTGTGCTTCTAAATTAGAAAACCAAAATGTCACTTTTCTCAGATATGATATACTCCCAAGGTCACTGTAAAAGAATAAGGCAATTAACTTCCTGGGTAAATTGCAGTATGGTGGGAAAAACACCATACCTGAAAAAGTGGTTAAAAAAGAAAACCTTTTCTACAAACGACATCCCTTGCTTAAGACCAAAATGATGAATGCAGGTCCCAAGGCTCCTATGAAATGAACAACGGAGAAGGAGTCTGCACCCCGATCTGCTGCCAGCTGGCCACAGCAATGTGCTGTTTTTATGCTGTTGGGCACACTGACTGGAGTGGTTGCTGAGACAGATCTGTGGCTAGTTTCTTTGCTTTTCTTTCTTTTCCTCCCCTTCTGATAACTTCTTTCAAATTTTCTAATAAAACAAGTTCCATTTCTGAATTTCCACTGGGGCCATTGTGGTCTCACAAATAATGGGAACTCTATGCACTGACTAAATACACTGCGTTCTGTTAGTGAGTCTAGTAATTATAAAGAACCAGACCTACACAGAAACAAAGACAGAGGCAAGGTTCCAACTAGTTGCTCAAATCTTGTGAGTCTTCTTCCACGTTTGATTACAGCTGGGGTTTAAAATTTTGCTGTCTCCTCCTTCTGCATAAATAAAAATGAAAACACATTTTTATTTGTACATTTCTTTACAAGAGTCACATTGTGACTCCAAGGTTGAAAAGATCTGCTTACTGTATTTGACTGAGTTTCTGAACGACGGTCTGGGGTGCACTGGGCTGGCCCAGAGCCCTGGAGTTCCCATAACCACAGAGGTCAACAGCCTGCCAGTGACTGAATTTCCTAAAACCTGGCCAAAGGCATCAGTGGTTCTGTGGAAGAGCTTGACCTCAGACTACAAAATAGCCTTTGGAGCACGGCTGCACCTGGCAGACCCAGGTGTGTCCCGAACACAGGCAGGAGGCGCCCCAAAAGCAGTTTCACATCAAGGTACGGGCTGGTCCTATCACCTTAACTCGCTTCAGTAACAGGAGCGGGGCACGCTGAACTGAAGGCCTAGGCCAGCATCATCTCTTCCCAGGCCCCTGGGTGGGCACAGGTGTGTCCGCGTGGCTGTGACGGTGGGTTCTCATTAGACTCTGGGGAAAGGCAAGCCTGTGGCTCAGTCCCCCTTCAGTGAAGGCCCCTGAAGAACTGGCCATGGCTTCTAAAGAGACACGGATACACACAATCAGGCTCGGGCAGCAGCTCCCGCAGGCATGTGGAGGCGTTTTAAGAACTCTCCCCAGCTGCTCCAATCCCCAGTTCCCCATCAAGTCACTCATTTTCATTGCTCTCCAAACCCATCTCCCACCAGACGTCTAGGTATTCTCCCCTCCCATCAGTAATGGTCTCCCCTCTCATTCCAATCTCCCTGATGAGTCCCACACTTCCTAAACCAGCTATGAGCCTGCCTGAACACACCTCAAAAACAGCAGGCTCTACAAAAGTCCCCAGCTTCTGCCACAGGGATGCCCTAGGCCCCAGCCCCACAAAGGACTGTGCACAAGTCTCCTTCCCGCTCCTCTGGGGTGCAAGAAGACAAGCAATGCTGAAAGCAAGGATGGTGTGGCTGGAGGAGGTGACCACGGTGCCAAGGACTGGAGGGGCTGCATGGGTACCATAAAGAGAACAGACACTGCCTTCCCGGTGGCACTCTGCGCCCACCTTTTCCTGTGATCCCCAGTCGCAAATCTTCTCAGCCGTTCTGCAGGCACTTTCCTAATCTCTACAGCCTCGCTCCGCAGGGCCACACCCTCCTGCTGCTTCCCCAGGGCTGTGATGAAAGATGCAGAGTGACAAACAGCCACTCACGGCTCAGTCTCGGCACCTGGGGCAAAAGCAGCCCACGGCTGGTTCCTGCAGCCCCAGCTGGCAAATAAAACCTTCGGGACTCAGATGAGCCCAGCAGGGCATGCAGTGGGCCTGTGTCTGCTGGGAGGTGGTGGGAGGGGCCCGAAGGAGGGAGACGATCACGCCTACCCCTGGGCCCCCGCTGTGCACGAGGTCTGAGCAAAGGGAACTGGAGAGCCGAGCTTTGCAACTAGCTCCACATGGCGCTGGCAGCCTCTCTTTCCCCGTGACTCATCCCGCTTCACTCTTAGGACTTCTTAATGTCTTTTATCTGCCACGAATGTTCTCATCAGGGAGCTGGTAGGTGTTAGATGTTCAAGCAGACTCAGGGGTGTGAGCACACACACGCACACACACACACACACGCCATCTTTTGAAAAGCACATTTGTCTCACTTAAAAACAAACAAAAACAACACACCTGCCTGCCTTGAAGTATTTCTCTGGGAATGGACAGCCTGCCTCTGACTTCTGAGCTCCCGTCTCACTGCCTCTAAAGGGATGAGCAACTTTCTCCTCAAAAGGAAAGCAACACCTTAGGCCTAGCCCCACATCCCACTGGAGCAGGTACGCTGGCAGCAGGAGGTGGCAAAGCGGGGAGGACAGAAATGAGGACAGGACAGCAGACGTGTGGGGCTGAGCAGATGCTGCCGAGGTTGCCCTACCTAAAGCCCGGGCATCAGGGCCAGCCTGATGCAGGACCACTGCGGGCCCGATGCAGGACCACTGCGGGCCCGATGCAGGACCACTGCGGGCCTGATGCAGGACCACTGCGGGCCTGATGCAGGACCACTGCGGGCCTGATGCAGGACCACTGCGGCCCGATGCAGGACCACTGGAGCAGCGGGGGCAGGGATAACCGGAATTCTCCACAGAAATGGTGAGGCAAGAGGGAGAACGTTAGTGAAAGCAAAATGTGATTAATAACCAACACTCTCTATTCTCTCCCTCGCCTTTAACAATTGATAACGTAAGGTAGTTTCCCAAATTTTCAAGTCACGTTTAAGATACTCTGAGAAGTCCATCTCATCTGAAAAGCCTGAAGTCGTCACCTTCTAGGACCCCAACGAAATGAACAGATTCAACTCCACCGCACTCCACGAACCCTCTGAGAAGAATAAGGAACGGCCCTTAGGAAGCTGATGGCTTCGGGAGGGAGGAAGGCAAGTATAGATCTTCCTCGACTTACGATGGGGTTACCTCCCTAAAGGCCCATGGTTAAGTTGAAAATATTGTAAGGTGAAAATCCATTTAATCCACCTAACCTACCGAACATCACAGCTTAGCCTAGCCGGGCCTAGACGTGCTCAGAACACTTCCATAAGCCTACAGTTGGGCAAAATCATCTAACACAAAGCCTGTTTTATAATCGAGTGTTGAATCTCTCATGTACTTGATTGAATACTGCACTGAAAGTGAAAAAGAGATTGGTTGTCTGGGTACAGAATGGTTATAAGTGTACTGGTTGTTTACCCGCACGAGCCTGTGGCTGATGCCCCTGCCCAGCATCACGAGAGAAGATCGTACCACCTACTACTAGCCTAGAAAAGATCAAAATTCAAAACCTGGAGTCCGGTTACTACTGAATGCGTATTGCTTCCAAGCCAGCGTAAAGTCAAAAAACCGTAAGTCTAACCATTGTAAGTTGCGAACCATCTGTATACGAAACCGCAGAATAAGATAACCGACATAAGGGACTTGCCTGGCGGTCCAGTGGTTAAGACTCCACGTTCCCACTGCAGGGGGCACGGGTTCGATGCCTGGTCAGAGAACTAAGATCCCGCGTGCTGCGCGGTGAGGCCCCCCCCCCCAAAAAAGTCACCGATGTAAGAGTGGTGCCCAGAAAACGTGATGAAACACATAAGATAAACTATGTTTGACAAGGGAACCAGGGAGAGCCGGCCCAGGGAGGTGGCATTTGGGCCTCACAGAAGGGTCGGGCAGGGGAAGGCAGAGGGGAGTGCTGGGGAGGGCCTCCAGAGGTCTGGGACCACCAGGCAGCCCACGACAGGCAGGCGTGGGGCAGTCACCTGAGGCTGGAAATGGGGCTGGTGTGCCTTCCTGAGACCCCGTGGGAGTGGATGGTGGTCAGGTGCTTCCTGGAGTGAGATGCCGTCTCCAGTGTGGGAGGGGACTGTGGGGGAGGGGAGAGGAGGCCTAGGGTGAGGACAGTGGAGGTGGAAGGGAGTGGTCAGAGCTGAGGCACATTTTGAAGGCAGAATTCACAGGACAGGGGCTTGAGGGACGAAGGAGACAAAAAGACGCGTCTGCCAGTGCGAGGCAGAGGTAGGGGGCTGGGATTCAGGGTACCACGCGCTGCGAGGGCAGGGGAGGAACCAGGGCGGGAAATACACAGAGAAAAGAGGAGCATCTTGTGTCTTCCCGTTTTGGAGGCCCCTGTCAGGAGACAGCTGCCTTCTTTGCCGCGCCCTGCACACCTCAGTGAGGCGAGGGTCAAGTACGGTGAGAGGCCAACGGCAGCCGTTACAAACGACACAGCATCATCCAATGTGATGGGGCTGAAAGATACAGGCTAAACGGGAGGTTGGAACAGGGACCTATGTGCGGTCGAAAATGAAATGGGGGCACGAGAGACCATCGTAAAAGCCCAGGAAAACTGAGGGGCCCTGTCAGCTTCCTGCCTCAGAAGGCTGGCACTTCGGCACTGCCGATGGGAGAGTGGTTCAGAGGTCTAGCAATGCCGGTTCTCTCTTCAGCAGGCAGAGGCACTGCTGTGTTGCTCTGGTCCCGGAAAGACCAGGGAGGATTAAGGAAATGGGGGTCTCTCTCCAGGAAATACCGAGCACTTTACAAGCCTTATTTTCAGATTAATGCGCGGATGCCATTACTAGCACTGATTCCCAGCAGGATGGGGCTGTCGAAGCACGCGTACTCCCCCCCGTCCGTTCTCTCTCTCACCTCTGCCGCCCTCCCACAGGTGGTCCTCACTCCCCCATGTTGAAGCCACAGCTCCACGAGACATCCCGCAGGGGGTCCCGAGCAGCAGCCCTGGGTCCCCAACCCCCTGCCCCCCGTTAGTCCCCAGAACCTCCACAGTGGACCCCGAGGCACACGACCTTCTCAAAAGAACCCCAGGGCCATGACGTGAGGTGATCATACAAGATAAAACGACCCACCTTTTCACCTCGCGCTGCAAATTGTACTTAAAAAGGGGGAAACGCAAGACATCTTCCAAACGTGCTCTTCCTGGCACTGGCGGAGCTTCTGCCTGACTCACCCTGTCTTCTTTGCCACAGAGGGAAGGGAGGAAAAGTGAGGAAAGACCACAATTGCACTTCATAAAGAGACTTGGTTTACTTACATAAACACGTACTACTGAGTGGAACATGTCGTCAATTCCATGACTGCAGGGTATTCTATCTCAGGTTAACTGCAATTAGGTAAATCCCGCTTGTCTTAAGAAATGAAATGAATAGCTGAAAGAGTGCAGAGACAGTCTCTCCCCAAGGTTACGGTGCGCAGAATCCTGATGTCTCAAAACAACTCAGTTTCAGGAAGAACAATCCACTTATCCTATGGGTCTATTTGAAACCCTCCCCAAAGATCTATATATTTAGCTTAATCTGGTGACCCATCTGGGACTTTTCTCTACCCTCGTCCTTTACCCAAAACATTACTTTTTGTGCTTTTTGAGGGAAAACATCTAGCTGCTTACAAAACAAACAAACACAAAAGAAAACAAACAATACTTATAAGCTTCTCATCGGGTACTGAACAAATATCTACAATACCGAGCATCTCAGTGCCATGCTTGTTTTACTTTAGGGTGTCTTGTAACTAGTGATTGCTTGTATTGTAATCAATTATATTTCATGTTCTATCTCTGGAATTAGATGGTAAGGGATTTGAAGCAGCAAGGGAGTCTTTCCTTTCCACAGTCTCCCACATACTAGCCTTTCGTACCACGGAGTGAGTTTTTGAATGAACAACGCACAACTGAATGAACGGCCGAGTCAGTTTACCGCAGCTTTGTTAGGACCAGCTATGTTTTTCCCTGTTTTACGTGAATGAACATCTTCTCAGGTTGGGGGCAGGGGGAACAGATGGGGGGATTTGGAAAGACTGGTCAGGAAAGACGGCAAACGCATGACACTTGAGCCATTCCTCCTCCTCGTGCCCTTGACAGACACTAATAATCAATTACAGGACTCTTTGCTGAGCGTTGATTAGATCTCAGATTTCATCGTGGATGCCAAACCCAATCAATCGCAGTAGCCACCCTAAGCGCTATGTAGAGAAGGATCTATTTGCCTTCTCTTTGTTAGATCCAGATTTTTTAAAGCATCACTTTACTAAAGAAACAAAAATTTCTCTGGTCTTAACGTCACTTCTTTATTTTTAAACCCCTTCTTCCTTCTGTGCTGATCTTTCCCCCTAGATATCCTACCTCGTTCTGTTTAAACAGAACTGTGTGTGATAATCCAGCTGACTTTCCTTGCGATGTTCTTTGTTCCTGTTCTCCTAGATCAAATGGCTAAATGCCCCGGACTGGGGGGATGGAGGCACTGGCCACCTGAGAGCTAAGACATCCTTACAAGGGGAGGATTGGAAAGTGACAGTCAGTGAGGTTGATGGGCGAGTCTTGGGCTAAAAGGTCCTTCCTACAGCAATACGCTATGTGCTGGTGGCACTGTCCCGGTGAGGGAGAGAGGACAAAGCCAGCGTGGTGTGCGTAACTTCGGGGTTCCTTGGAGGGGACTCTGCTCCCATGCCTCCGGGGTGCAGGGTGAGGACTGGAAGGGTAGACCCTTGGGCTGGGGGAGGCTTGTGGCTCCAGAGGCTGGTCCCTGCATGGGGGAGAAAGGAAGACAGACCTCCTCCGTCTTTTGGGGGCAGGAGCCGGCGGGGTGCCCAGTGGGTGGCGCCTGTGGAGGGATGGTGCCTGGTGCCTATCCAGGGTCCACTTTTCCTTGTTCCAAGTCTCTGAACTGCTGACCTGGGCTTAGATGTGGCAGGCTGACTGCAGCTGCGCTCGGGGAAAGAGGTGTGAATGAAAGGAGAAGCAGGGCCACCCAGTGGCAGCATCACTGCCAGGGAGGCTGGGGGTCCTGGCCTTGCAGGGAGGTGAGTTGGAGACAGGCAGGGACCCTTGGGAGGGCAGGGGTCAGCGCAGAGAATCAGCACCAGGCTCAGGCAGAATGGATCTGCGAACCTCCCAGTGTGGTCCCAGTCTCGCCACTGGGGAAGCTGGTCAAGTGGCCTGGGGTGGGTGGGCCTAGAAAGGATGAGGTCTTGATTCTCCCCCAGGCTGGCGGGCGGCAGGGCATCTGCTCTGTACACCCTGCATCTGTCTCTAGAGCCCTTGGGTGAGAGAATGGGTCCTTGCTGGGCAGATGCCGCTCCGGGCATGGGAATGGTGGCCCAAGGCGTGGGGGGAGGAAGGGCTGCTGCTTGCAGCCCACCCTAAACCCAGAGCTCTCCCTGGGCTCCAGGCACCCTGGACCACAAACGCAAACGTTGTGGCCTGAGAGCGTTTAATAGCAGACTAAACTCATTTGGATAAACAGAGGTCTCCTGTTTCTCCCTCTGTGGGTGTCCTGTGGTCACCATTTCCTCTGCTCTCCTTGAGGGGATTAGGAACCCACTGATAAATTAACCCCAAGGGTTCCCACCAGTGGAACTCCGAGCTAAGTCCTGGGGGAGGGGAGCCCGTACCATTTTCCTGTGTGGGCTTCTCTCTGGCTCCTGCCCTTCCTCCTCCTGTCTTCACCCCACGAGGCCTCTTCTGAAACCTGTGCTGGGGGCCCGAGACACCCAGCTTCCCCGCACTCCACATCCCCTTAGACCTGAAGGCTCTCCTTCCTCCTCTTATTCCCCCAAAGCAAGGAGGAGCCCGATAAACAGATTTAGAACGTGTTATCTAGGAAACCGGGTTGCATTTGCCTGGTTTCTTTGCAACTCAGAAAACATACAGTCCCTACCCTGTAAAGAAAAATCTAATTGCATTCTGGATCATGCTTCTGTTTGCTCCTCTGTAAAATAAGATCCAGGCAAGGCTATAAGCTACCCAATAGTCCTCAAATTGACTGCATACCGCACACGCTACAGAAGCTTATGAAAGAAAAAATACATATAAAATAGACCCCAAGCTCGACACTAAACACGCTTCCGCAGCCGCAGATGCACAGGCCTTCTTGCACCAGCAGCATCGTGCAGACAGTGGGGATTTGTTGGGCAAAGTTATATCAGACTCCAACTGGGGGCCCCCCTGCCCCCCACCCAGCTCTGTCCTTTGTGCCAGCGACAGTGCAGATGTGCTGCCTGGCGACGGGTGGGGAGAGAACCCACATCAATGCTGGAGATGTCTGGGGGTGCGCTAAGGACTAATTCAAAGCCGGCAATGGCTCGATGGAAAGCCCTTTGTGATGGGCCCCTCCCCAGGGGCTGGGATATAAGGACCAGGCATGAAGGACCCATTTCAATTCAACAAGAATGTACTGAGGTCCCACCAGGTGCAAGGCACTGCGCTCAGCCTGGGGAGAGGCCGGCCGAGAGGGACAGAAGACAGACCGTGGTGTCAGGGCTGCAGTCAGTCGAGCCCCTGGCATCGAGCTGCACCGATTGAACAGTGGGGATCTTTGCACCCATTGTCCCCGCACGTCGAACTGCTCACCCGAGTCGGGGGAGCTGGGGAGACTCAGAGTCGCTGAGGAATAAATGGGCACGCTTTTGCTTTCCGCTCAGGACGATCTGTTCTACAGCATCTCGAGGTGACTGACTGCCCCTCTGCAGGTGGCACCCAGGCGGTGCCAACGTCCCCGCCCAATGCTCTCTCCCCTACACTCCTGCAATCTCACCTAGCACGGTCCACAGAGCACCATGTGACGCTCTCCCCAACCGCCCTTGTATTTTCACACGTGTATCTCAGTGGCTTAACGATACGTTGATTTCTGAGTGGAACTGAAGTTGATTTTTGAAATTGGATTAAGCCTTTCAACACTTGAGAGTTAAACCATCCTTGAAATGTGAAGACCAAGAAATGATATCTAATGGGTTTGTAGATAAAATTCCCTTAAAAGTAGGAAAAAGCTTTCCGCCATGAGCCAAAAGGGTCTTTGTACAATGATGTATAAAAATAGCCATGGCAAAAGAAGTCAATGAAAGTATCTACCTATTTCCTCTAGTTCAGAATCTTATGCAAAGGCACAAGTGGGCCAAAATCATAAATGAAATTTTATCCCCAAATCAAATCCTCTTATAAAAACGATTACCAGATGATCTCCGTTTAGCAGTGCTAAGCCCCAGTCAATACTGTGATGCCTTCATGTTTCAGCATAAGCGACGAACCTAGACAATCTCCAGGAGTTTGGCACTGTGGGGTTTAATCTGTATTAAAAGTTCTTGTCTCCAATGGAGAGATTTGTGGGGGAAGTCCTGATCAAACTAGACAGCTCTGCCTACAGAAGAGCAATCATCTCAGATGCCAATCTGGAAGATCCTTCACAGAACCAGAGTCTGCGCTACTGAAAAAACTTTAAAAATGCAGGATGAACAGAGTATATGGTAGAAAAGCTACCTTTCATTTGGGAGCGAGGGAAACCTAGGGTCAGACACTGCTGAATTCAGAGGCTGATTCCTGGTGTTCTCAGGCGAGTCCTTCATTAACAGGACACCTCACCCAGGTGTTGTAAAAGCCCCAATGGCTGGCTTCAGGTGTTGGTGGGGTAGGTAGTGTATACTGGTGGTAGCTCTGGGGTGACAGACTGACAGCAGGTTATCACCCACGGAAGACGTTACTAGTTCACTCCTCATCTGTGCCCATGGAAGAGATTACTGGTCAATCTCATGCAACCTGATACCTCTCAACACTGACTCAGGCAGCAACTTACGTCAGTAAGGTCGCCCTACTGTGACAAGGAAAATCCCCCAGCCCAAACTCAGAAAGCAATTTCCTCATCTATAGTTTTCAGACCAGAAACTCAGGGTAGAGCTGCTAAGGAAATAGATTACAAAAGCTTTATGCTTAAAGACAGCATTCAGATGGTTCCCAGCAGTCATGTCTAGAATTCCAAGAATGGACTGGTATGAAGAAGGCTAGCTCAACAAACTTGGTAAAAAATACCAACTAAACCCAATACACTGGGCCCTTTGTTTATCTGGGCTGTTCATAGTGGAATGTCCCAATTCAGAAGTATTTATAAAGAGCTGAAATGACCATTCACCAAAGACCCCTTGGGTTGCTCTGAACTGATTAGCAATGGAGGGTCGGTCACGACAGAGGACTGATAAAACGTGAATTATTTGGAAGCCAGAGCCTTCCTGTCAAACCGCGTTCCAAAGAAAACCAAGTCACGGAGGCTGTAAAATCGCTTACGTGTCGGCTGGATCACCTGTTCAACCTCCATCACAAGCCTCTGTTGGCTCATAAAGGTGGAACCCAGAGACCTCTCTAACGATGGAAGAAAACCCTGCTGCCTCTTTAATCCTGGGAACTAGACGCTTAACAGAGGGATAGGAATCCATGGCTGTCCACAAACATGTCTGCGCTATTAACTAACCAGTGTACGAGAAATGTGGTTACAAAAATCCAGAGAGGTCCCTATTGTTCCTAAGCCGTCCCCTGCAGAGGTGGAGGAGGTTTTGCTGGTTAGAGATAATCAGCAGAGAGGACTGATGATCCGAAGGGGATGATCTACAGCTAAACTTCCGAGGCATGGTGCTATATCAGGCAGTGCCTTGAAACTAATAAGAGTTCATCAAATGTTAACATTTTAAGAATCCGATTTGCTTTTAAAAATAGCATTGTCAGGTCTATCCATATAATCACATCCCTTGCATCCCGATAAAGTGCTGGAGTGGGAGAGAGGGGGTGACTTTTGGTGACTGCCAGGGAACTTCTCAGAGCCGGCAGCCTGCTTTGTCTATGCCATCGCCCACAGTGAGTACCCATGAACCTTGTCCTGTTAATAGTGATGGCAATTACTAAGTACCTTTGTGCTTTACTCCCCTGCCTGAGATTTTACTGTTAGCTCTGCTGGAATCTAAGGATACCCACAGAAGTACACTTCACTTGTCAATGTGACTGTGCCTGTGATTGGGGTGGGGGGAGAGGAGCAAGAATTTCCTCTGAAGCAGGACTTCCCTGGTGGTCCAGTGGTTTTAAGACTCTGAGCTTCCATTGCAGGGGGCACGGGTTCAATCCCTGGTCAGGGAACTAAGATCCTGCACGCCGCACTGTGCGGCCAAAAAAAAATTAAAAAAATTTCCTCTGAAGCAGTCGGAAATAATATCTTGATGGAGAACTTGGAACTGGACAGAGGAAGCTGCTGCTTGGGGCAGCTGATTACAGCTCAGCCCAGGGAGCCCAACGTCCCACCTGGCTGGGAGGAATTCCAGGTTCAGTCAAGTCTATGCATCTTCCAAAGGCTTCTCACCTCAATCTGGCTTTCCAGGGTGTTATTAGCGCTGGAAAAAGAAGGCATTCCCTGGTCTATCATGGTGTGTGTGGAGGCTGTATTTCTCACTGCAAAGCATGTGATGGGTTTTTGGATTTATAGAGAAATGTAAGCCACAAGGGCGTAGTTTCCAGGGTCTGAGTCTCAGAACCAAGAAGCCAAACCACCACCAATGACCTGCATGATCGTTACCCTGCACCCATTGTCTTATTCTCACCTCTCTGACAAGGAAAAAAATACAAATGAAGTGAAAACATTGGGGTTATAAAACATTGTTCAACATACCCATAACTTGGTAAACCAAAAATGAGGCATACACTTATAAACAAATTTCTGAAACATGCAGCAACATATTAATGGTGGTCCCCTTTACCACCTTCCTCTGAAGTTTTATATCATGTAGAATCATGGCATTGACTGTGTTGTACTCCCCCTAGAAAGTTCTTCATTCTATTACGCACATACAGAGGCTAACAACAGAGTATGTAAAATATGACAGCTCATGCTTAGATTTTTGCAGGAAATAACCCAAGTGTTATTAAGGGCCCACCAACAAACCATACAAGGCCAGGAGGGAAATTACCGTACTTGATTTACACAACTGTTGCTTACTTTGAAACCTCTTATCATTTTTGTCCACTCAAGTGAAAATGGACACTCTCTGTTCTAGATAAATGACAGTCGGCTAACACAGTAGCCTCCAAACTTTGCTGAGCACACAACCCCAAGAGTGAAAAAACAAAAACAAACAAAAAACCCCCCCCAAAAACCTGTGATCCTGCCACGGATAGATGCATATTTATTTATGAAGTAGGTGTATGCACTACTATACTAACATCTTGGGCCCATGAACAAGTGTATGAGAACAGAACTTTTCTAGTCTACTGATCTGCATTTTTCCTGCACCACAGTGGGTTATATCTTGTGTGTTCCCACTTTGAAGACCTAAAGTTTAGACAAATGAGAAGAAAGTGGTCAGAATGAGATGGCTGATGTTAATTTGCCACCTGGGAGGTTCCATAAACCCCCCACTCAGGCCTCTCACACGCAGCCCAGCCATGCACTGGAAACCCCCAACAAGATGAGCCTTGACCACCTGTACCTGGTAGGTCACCAGCAGGAACTCATTTTTCCATGGGCTAAAAGTCCCTTCCCACAGCAACATTCACAGAAGCTCTGCCTGGGGACCTCAACGCAGCTGGCTGAGGCCCAAGGAACTTCTGAGAATGAAGCATTTCCCTATTTTTTTCAGATGGCTTGTCTACAAGACGATGAAATAGAAAAGCTTCAGTGATTCTTTTTCTGCTCAGAAAGCTATAAATACAAATAGAGAGCTGTCAAGAGTAGTCATATCAGAGGTTTCGGAATGTTTTTAAAGAGCTCTGATGTTAATTAGGACATCATGGAAAGTCAAAACACCTTGGTGCAATGCTGCATCCAGATCTGTCTTTAAAACAGTCAATAAGAAATGCTGAGAATGTGTGTGGTTTTCTATTTCCTCCACACCAAGTTCTGAGTGGCATGGGAGAGCTCTTTCAAGTTCAGATCTGGGGGAGGAGTGATGGAGATTAGAAGTTAAAAAGAAAAAACCAACCCCGAACTATGTGAACCCAAAACAAAATCTCATAAAATGTTTGCTAACCTCAATTCCATCTTTGCTAGGTGGAGGTTCTGAACAGTCTCCAGGATTTGGACCACCTGGTCTAACATGCAAGAATTAGCAGAAAGCAGGAATGCAGTACCTCTGCTGAAGAATGAATGAATGATGAATGAATGAATGAACAATCCCCCAACACTCTGAAGTACATCACCGAGGTGTAGGTCTCAGCCTGCATACTCCACTGTAGCCTTCCGGAGGCTAATTTTTTTTCTTTCTTAAACTACATACTGGGAACACAGGTGAAATAGAGACTCCTGGCCTCCAAGAGCTCAGGGAACAGTGAGGAAGAAAGACGACCAGCACAGAAGGTCAATTTAGTGTGCTCTCGTAAGAGTCTGAACAAACTGCAGGAGGTCGTGGATGAGCAGAAAGGCTTCGGCTTGAAGCTGCCCTTGGGCTGGTGGTGGTGGGTGAGAGGAGCTGGACACGAGGAAGGTGGTGAGGGAGGGAGGCTCCCAGCACAGGAAGCAGCTCCTGCGGACGCGGGGAGGCAGGGCAGAGGGTGTCACTGGGGAATGGTGCCAAGTTCAAGATGCTCAGGCCTGGAGAAGGCGGCTGACTGCCTGGGAAGCACCTTGCAGTAGAAGGCATTTTCATTTTATCCTGCAGGCGATGAGGAAACAAGCTGATTTTAAGTAGGACACAGACTTCTTTGGTATTTTTTGAAAACATGACTGAATTTGAACCAAAAAAAAAGAGAGAGAGAGAGAGAGAGAGCGCTCTAACAATGTGAAAATAGGAAATATCCAAAAATAATTCATGAGCTCAGATATGTTAAAATATCACTTTTGTTCTTCTGTATTAAGATCCCCCAATTCCAACTCATTAATAATGGGGCAGAGTACCTTTTGATTGATCAGAAGGGGGCCTGCTTCATGGAGCAGAGCTGAGCAGAGCGATCTGTATGTGGTGTACATCCCGTGGATGTCTGTTATGTTGAACAAGATGAGCTTAAGATTCAGGTAGAACCTAGTGAAAGGGGTCCCACGTTTTATACATGTTATAACTGAGCATCCCCTTGAGAAACTATGGTCGCCTAGAAATGTGTGCTGGACAATGTTTCGGTGGAAACAACTGTATGCAAACGACGACTGAGATTTATCCAGAAGGATACAATAAAGACGTAAGGTGACCAGTCCTGCTACGTTAAAAACCAGAACAATAAGAAAGAACTTTATGCACATCCACGATGTACCACAAAAACGATGTCTCTGGCTGCCTCTGTGCTTTACAGTCACCCAGGAAAAGGGAGGAAGGTGCTCAGGAGAGAGCATGGTACAGAAATGCTGATGCCTATCGGTTGGAACAAACTGCCATCAACCATCCCGAGCAGCACGATCTCATGACACTAAGAACGGAGGTTGGTGTGTTGGACTCGGGGTGGGTGAGGCTGGCAGGTTGGGCGTGAGTGGAAGTCGAAACAAGCTCCAGTCTGTAGAAGGTAGGAGGGTAACAGGTAGGGACCTTGAAGATGGTGTTCTCTAAGCTACAGAAAGGGCCCAGTTCTGTGAAGTCCCTACACCAAGAGGGGCACAGCATCCAGGGCTTGTGGGGAGGCCAGAAGGGAGGGGCTGCCCATGGCGGGATCACCCCCATCATTTAATGTGCTGTGGGCACATGGCCACAGGGGCACGAAGGGGGCAGTGGGCTCTGCTCTCCGCTGCCCCTTCTGGGTACCCAGGAGCAACGAAATTGGCTTCTTACTGGCCAGTTCCCCTCCTCATCCCTGCTCCCCAACACATATGCCCACCAGCTACACCAATATTAACGAGAAAGATGCCAAGCGGATTTTTACACTCCTTACCCACTGACGGACTTCTTCCAAAATTTGGAAGCAAACATTGGAGGTAAACTGATGAAAGTTTATTGCTAAAAGAAAACGAGGGTGGGCAAATTAGGTGTCACAAGCCCCTAGTGAAACTGGCACCATTCTGGGGGTCGCCTGACCTCCTCAGCCACAGGAAAAAAAGTTTATGCCAATATCACAGAAAGAGAGATGCCCGGTGGCCCGTGTGGAGCTGAGCGTGGCGCCTCTCTACACAGCTGAGAAACCAACATCGCGAAGCCAGACGATCATCGCACCACCCGCCCTCGGGATGCAGCCTTTGCTCACCAGAGGAGCACCCCGGCACCCTCAGGGGTGGGCGGGCAGGAAACATCTCCTAGCACTGCACACCCCCTCTTTCCTGCACGCGTCTTGGGACCTACCCTCCTCCACACCAAAGGTGCTGAGGCAGACCTGCCATCGCAGGGAACCCCGCTTTCTCTGTGAGGCTCGGATCACTCACATCATCATTGTTATTGCGAGACTGTGTTCATTAGCGAAAGGCGCTCTTTGGAGGAGCAATTTTGATCTGAATGAGCAGAGACACACATGACTGGGAACAACCTGCTTAATTCCCTTCTTGGCTGACCTCTTCTGGCCTCCCTCAACCTTTCCTGCTTGTGATATGTGTCACCGATGCCTTGCTGCTTTGCCATCAAACACTGGCCCTGAGGTCAGGCTTTGCTTTTACAGAGCTGCTTTGTGAAGAAATAAAGGTCTGATCTACCGCCAGAACCGAAGCGCCCACCTGTGCCCTGTAAGAAGCAACTCAGAGCGGCTACAGAAGGTTGACACAGGCAAGGGCTTGCCATCTGGGGAATCTGAGGAATCAAGATGGGACAAAGACCCAACGGAGTGCCGCAGATTGAATTGAGGATCCTGATTTGCCCAGAAAGGTTGACGCTAGTCCCAGAGGTCACCTTATCCAGTGAGGGATCCCCACAAGGTAGGAGGGGTAAGTAAAAGGGGGAGACTTGAACTTCGCGAGTCAAGGGCATACAAAGGTTCTCCAACCTGACCAAAACAGCAGCCAAGTACCACAACTGGAAAGCCCCTTACAAATAAACATGCAGCCCTTTCATTTTATAGATAGGTAAGTTGCCTCCTACTCTGGGCCTCCGTTTCCCTAATGTGACACCATAAGCGAGCGATCGGGGCAGAGTAGTGGGGACAAGAATCTTGGGTGTCCTGCTTACTGAGTGATTCTTGTTACCAACCTACCAAGCTGCTTCCAGAAACGAAGAATCACTTTTCACCTCCCAGCTCAGAGAATGCCTTAAAACACATTCAAATCGTATGCAGTCTAAAAGCTTGATGACAAGACTCTGATTTTGGCAAGCGATGTGAATAGACAGTTCATAGAAGAGCTCATTCAAATAGCCAATAAACACAGGAAAAGACGCTCAACCTCAGGCGCTGTCAGGGAAATGCAAATCACGGCAACAATCAGCTGTCACTTATCACTCTTTAATTTTTACCAATCTGATAGGTGAGAAATCCCGTGGGGCAGGAGGGGTGTGGCTCAAAAAGCACTGGTGGAAATGCAAAGTAATTCAATCCGCTTAGAAAGCAATCTGACAACAGATTCCAACTTACAGAACACATTCCCTTACACTTAAGACTCAAATCTCACTGCTGGCAATCTTTTCTTTGGTAGACACTGTTGGGTTGGTTTCCTACTCAGCATTCACTTCTCCCTTCCTCTTTCTAACAGAATGCCAGGTTTCCTCAGTATCCACCTCTGCCCCCATTCAACTCACCCAATCCTCACCTATAGCTCCTTTCAAGGACCCATGAGGTCCAAGAGTAATCCCATCCCCCTTGCCTGTGATCGGCTCCAGAACACAGGCCTAAGCCAATCAACTCTTGGCATTCTCCTGGTCCCATGGCTTGGTCCAGGGCTGGACAATGTAACCTACTCTGGGCCAATGGGACTGAAGCCAAAGTTTTCTAGGGGCTTCTGGAAAAGAGGATTCCTTACTCTTTGGAGACATATCAGAAGCCTCTCTCTTCCTTTGGCTGTTGTTACATGCAGTGGCGGGCCAGAACTGACAGCACCCATCTCGCTTTCAGTCTAAGAATAAATCACAAACACAGAGGGGGACAGGGGCCTGCCTGAACCACATCTGCCACTGACCTTTCTTGCCAATGAATCTCTTTTGTTGGTTTCTTTGTAATTTATGAAGTATTTTAAACACAGAGAAAGGTATACAGAGGATAAGGGAGAATACATCCAAGTGCCCACAGCTCAGATTTCACAAATGTTCACATTTTGCCATATGCTCCAGTTCTGCATGTTAAATCAAACTTTAGACACATCTGAAGTTCCCTTTGTAGGTTTTCCTGACTCAGTTCCTCTGTCTCCCTCTCTAAAAGCAATCACTATCCTGAAGTTAGCAGCTATCCTTCCCTTCACCTTTTAATCTTTATATTAGGTATGTATTAGATTGAACTATATGAATTAGTCAATATGGACCATTTTTACCTATGTATTGATATTTTATCTACATATACCTATTTTATATAGTTCAACCTAATACATTTTTTAATAAATGGCATCACTGTATACATAATTTAGCAACTCTAGTCACCAATATACTTTTGAAATTTATCCATGTTGATCCCTGTCACTTTAACTGCCACTCAGAAGTGCACTGACTGCATGCGTCATAAAGTAGTTTTCATCTTTTACAGATGGGTGTTTAACTTGTTCTCCTTTTTTTTTTTTTTTCTATCACAGGTGCTGCATCTCCTGGTGCTCATGGGGAGTCTCTTTAGGGTAGAACACTGAAGTGGAGCTGCTGGGCAGGATCTCGAGATTTACTAGGTGCTGTTTGCATTTCCAGTCCTGCCATCCAGTAAGACAGGTCCTACTTCAAAGCTTCCTCTCCAAAGCTTGCTCCTTTTGGCCAGCCTTCAACATATGAGCTAATCTGTTGGCTGTGGAACGGTTACCTTTTGAGGTTTTAATGTGCATTTCCCTCATTACTAATTGAGCATCTTTTCATATGTTTATGGACTATCAGTTTTCCCCTTTCTGCAAAGAGCTTCTCCCTACACTTTGACCATCTCTCTGTTGGCTGGTTAGTGGTTTTCTTATTGAATGCCAGGAGTTCTTTGGGTAGGCTGAATTAGTTCCTTGTTACGCATTGCAAATGTCTCCCAGTGAGAGGTTTGTTCTTCCCCCTTCTAAAAATGGTTACTGTTGTCATTCATGGGTTTGAATTTTTGTGTTGTGAGATTTATCAATTATTTCCTTTCTTCATTTGTGCTTTTTTGTGTCTTGTTTAAGAAATCCTCCCTTTACCTCAACATAGTAAAGGCCATATACGACAAGCCCACAGCTAACGTCATACCCAAAGGTGAAAATCTGGAAGCTTTCCTCTAAGATCAGGAATAAGACAAGGATGCCCACTCTCACCACTTTTATTCAACACAGTATTGAAAACGTAGCCAGAGTAATTAGGCAAGGAAAAGAAATAAAAGGCATCCAAATTGTAAAGGAAGAAGTAAAACTGTCATCATTTGCAGGTGACATGATATTATATATAGAAAACACTAAAGACTCTACCAAAAACCTGTTAAACTAATAAATGAACTCAGTAAAGTTGCAGGATACAAAATCAATATACAAAAATCTGCTGCATTTCTATATGCTAATAATGAACTATCAGAAAGAGAAATGAAGAAAACAATCCCATTTACAATTACATAAAAAGAAGAAATACCTAGGAATAAATTTAACAAAGGAGACGAAAGACCTGTACACTGAAAACTATAAGACACTAAAGAAAGAAATTAAAGAAGACACAAATAAATGGATATTCTATGTTCATAGATTGGAAGAATTAATACTGTTAAAATGTCCAAACTACCCAAAGCAATCTACAGATGCATTTCAATCCCTATCAAATTCAAATGGCATTCTCACAGAAACAGAACAATCATAAAATCTGTACGGAACCACAAAAGATCCCAAATAGCCAAAGCAATCTTAAAAAGAAGAACAAAGCTAGAGGCGCCACGCTCCCTAATTTCAAACTGTATCACAAAACTATAGTAATCAAAATAATATGGTATTGGCATAAATACAGACACTAGATCAATGGAACAGAATAAAGTGCCCCAAAATAAACCCACACACATATGGTCAATTAATTTATGGTAAAGGAGCCAAGAATATACAATTGGGAAAGGGCAGTGTTTTTGATAAATGGTGTTGGGAAAGCTGAACAGCCACATGCAAAAGAATAAAACTGGACCACTATTTTATACCACACACAAAAATTTACTCAAAATAGATTAAAGACTTGAATGTAAGATCTGAAACCATAAAACTCCTAGAAGAAAATATAAGGTGGTAAACTCCTTGACATCTGTCTTAGCGATGATCTTTTGGACTTGACAATGAAAACAAAGGAAACAAAAACAAAAATAAACCAGTGGGACTACGTCAAACTAAAAAGCTTATGCACAGCAAAGGAAACCATCAACAAAGTGTAAAGGCAACTCACTGAATGGGAGAGAACATTTGCAAATCATTTACGTAATAAGAGGCTAATATCTAAGACATATAAAGAACTCGTGCAACTCAATAGTAAAAAACCAAACAATCTGATTAAAACATGAGCAGAGGATCTGAATATACATTTTCTCAGATAGTCAAGGGGTACAAGAAAAGGTGCTCAACATCGCTAATCACTAATGCATTGGATTTCAAATGCAAATCAAAATCACAATGAGATATCACCTCACCCCGTTAGAATGGCTATTTTATATATATATATATATACACACACATACACATAAAGACAAGAAGTAACAAGTATTGGTGAGGATGTAGAGAAAAGGGAACCCTTGAGCACTGTTGGTGGGAATGTAAATTGCACAACCACCATGGAAAACAGTATAGAGGTTCCTCAAAAAGTTAAAAATAGAACTACCATATAATCCAGCAATTCCACTTCTGGGTATTTATCTGAAGAAATGAAAACACTAACTTGAAAAGATACCCCCATGTTCACTGCAGCATTACTTAAAATAGGCAGGACATGAAAACAACCTAAATGTCCACTGATGGGTGAACGAATAAAGAAAACATGGTATGTATATATACATATACACACTCACACACACAATGGAATATTATTCAGCCATAAAAAGAAAATGAAATCTTGCCATTTGTGGCAACACAGATGGACCTTAAGAGCATTACGCTAAGTGAAGTAAGTCAGACAGAGAAAGACAAATACCATACGATCTCTCTTACATGTGGAATCTAAAAAAAACAAAAACCCCACAAAACCCCCCCCCCCCAAAACTGAGCTCATAGATGCAGAGAACAGATCGGTGGTTGCCAGAGGTGGGGGGGAGGGGTGGGAGAAATGGATGAAGGAAGTCAAAAGGTACAACCTTCCAGTTATAAAATAAATAAGTCCTGCGCATGTAACGTGCGGAATGGCGACTATATTGTATTGCATATTTGAAAGTTGCTAAGAGGGTAGATCTTAAAAGTCCTCATCCTAAGAAAAAAAAATATTGTAGCTATGTATGGTGCCAGATGTTAACTAGACTTATCGCGGTGGTCATTTCACAATATATCCAGATATTGAATCATTGCATTGTATACCTGAAACTAATATAGTTTAAATATCTCAATAATAATAAAAAAATAACGTGAGATGAGATTGTCTCCAGCGTCCCTCCAGCTTTCAAAGCCAAGGGTTCTTGGCTTTAAGGATAATACTTTGTTACGCTGTTACTAGGGCTGGTTCTCAGCTGTTTTAGTTATGGAGGAAAGTTTTAAGAAAGAAACAGAAAAAGACCGCCCTGAGGTCATAAAGATAATTTGCCTGGTTTTCTTCTAAACACTGAAAAACTTTGTCTTTCATATTTAGGTCTTAGATCCATCTGGAATTTATTTTTGTGTGAGATGTGAGAAAGCGATCTCAGTTTACATTTCCCTGCATGAGAAATCAGTCATCCCAGTGCAGTATATTGACTTGGCTTCCTTTCCCACTGATTAATAGCTCCACCTCTGAACTGTTACTCTGATACACACTTAGACCAAAGGGACAAACTAGAGAACACAAACACATCTCTGCAAATACCACGTTATTTTAATAACTGTATCTTTCCAAAAAAACCTCTCTCATTGCGCAAGGCCGCCTTCTCTATTCTTTGTCTTGGGTTTTTCTTAGCCCTTTACTCTTCCACATGAATTTTAGGATTGGCTCATTAAATTCTGTGCAAAATTTTATCGAAGCTTTTATTGAAATTGTACTGAATTAATATATTAATTTGGGGAAATGGATATGTTAATTAGTTTGTCTATTTAGCCATGTCCTTGTCCTTTGATAGTTTTAAAATTATTTGCATACACATCTCATACGTTTGTTATTAGATTTATTTCTGAGTTTCTGAGTTTTTGTAGTTAATGGCATCTTCTAAATTTCACTCCCTACTTAGAAGTTGCAAGGGCTCGGGCATGCTACTGAATTTGTATTCAGAAAAGTTTCCGAATTCATGGAATAGTTCTAATTGTATAGATTATCTTGGATTTTCTAAATTGCCTACCTTAAGGATTTCCAAAAAATGATACATTTGTTCTCATTTCAATCCTGAAAAGCCCTTATTTCTCTTCGGTTGCATCTTAGTGGCTAGGACTGCTAGTAGAGATGTCAAAGAGAAGTGATCCAGCCACTCTGTGGTCCAGCAAAGTGGTACAGCCTCTTTGCTGTATTTCTGCATGTAACATTTCTACAGGGTGTTTACTGCAGGATTTTGACAGATGCCCTTTATCAGGCCGTCTATTCACATGGGTCAAAACATTTTCAAACATTGGGGATGACAGTAGAATTTTTGCTTTTTATGCCTTAACTGAAATGCTTGAACTCTTTTTTTCTCCTTGGATCTGTGACTGCGGTCAATTCTAATAGATTTTCAAATGTAAAGCCATGCTTGCATTTCCTTGTGTTGATGTATTCTTTACTAATAAGTTGCGGGATCCATTTCACTTATATATTACCTGGGATTATTGTATCACTTTTACTGTGTTTTTTAAGCTCTTCCTTTTCAAGCCAGTTTGAGTCAGGTCTCCTCTTACTTACAGCAGAAAGGGCTGTAGCTGGCACAATCCCACTGAAATGAAAGCAGGTGGGCACTGCTATAAGCACACGCACGTCTACCACAGCAGAGGCTGCTCAGGGAAACACGCTGCCTGCGCTGTGGTACACCCATTCCCGTGGAATCTGCCGCCACCGACAAGGACGGGTTAGCGTTAGTAATTCACTGTAGGGACAAGCCCAGTTTACGAAGCGACAAAAGTAAAATGCAGAGAAGCACATACAGGATGACTTCACTTGCCTCAAACAATGACCAGATCATGTTTTCTCTATGTTATGCATATGTGACTATATCTCTGTGGAGAAAAGTATGGAAGAGAACTTCCAGGCTCTTCATGCTGGTTGTCTTGGAAGTGGCAGATACGGGAGAGGAGAGAAGGGTTGTTTAAAAAAAATATGTCCACACTGAAAAAAATCACACGGAACGTATGATATGATCCCCTTCGTGTAACATTTTTTTTAATACTTTTCTCTAGCATCAGAGATTTTTAGAGTAAATTGTATTTATGGAGTGAGAAAAAGGTTAAAGATTATTTTCATAGTAGACTATTACAAAAGATGCCCTGGAAAGACACATTTATTTGATTACATCTGAAAACATTATGTGCGTGTCAGAAATTACCCTCATTGAAGCCAAACAGCTCAGTTACCGTAACAGTATTTGCCAGTTGGATGGCTCACACCTGCAGGGCAAGGGCAGGGGCCATGGTAGGAGCCGGAAGGGGCTTAGGTGGGCATGTTCCACACTGACCCCGCAGCACCCCAGGGTCTGTATTCTAGCAGCCAGTTCAACAAATAAGAAACGTTGACATTTTATCCACTTCTCAGAGATGCCACAAACCAAGAGGGAAATACCCCGAGCTGGTTTCTCACCACCTCCAAGCCCCAGGCAGGAAACAGAGAACAGATGTCCTCAGTGGACCCATTTGCTCCTGGCATCTTCTCTTCTCCTTGTTTTTACAGCAGAGGAACACAGGAGATGGAAGAACTGAATTTTTTTCACTGGCTTCAGAGGGAAGTCACTTATCCTGAGAAAAGGACTTAGAAGGACGGCAAGGCTGGAGTGGCTGCTGGGAGTGAGAACATGACACCACCACCAAGCGTCTCTGTGGATTACCCGAGGACATCCGTCAGCCACCAGTGACCTTCTCTCTCTACAGCTTCTTTGTAAGGAAAATGATGGACTCAGAAAACATTTGCTAGCGCTTGCTCCGGGCCAGAAGCTTGTCTAGGCACCGGGGATTGGCAGGCCCTGCCTTCCAGGAGCGTACAGTCTACTGAGAGATTCTACCATTTAAGCCAAGGTTTTAAGTCCTAGAAGAGACAACTGCAGAGTAGTATGAAAAACCACACATCGGAAAAAACAAAAAAAAAAGGGAAGGGGATTATCTCTAGATAAAATGAATCCAAATGAATTTCACAGAGCAGCACGGTTGAAGTCTTCTGTCAAGAATGTTGGCAAAGATGTCTAATACTGCGGAAGGTGTGAGGGAGAGAGAAGGAAGGAAAAAATGGAATGAAATAGAAACAGGAAGAGGACCCAACAGTTGTCACCCATGGCGTTGGGCACCACTGTAAATGCTTTGCATCCATTCACTCATCTACCCCTCACAGCCTCCCTGAGGTGGTATGATTATCCCTGTCGGCTCCACGGAGAAGGTGGGAAGTGGCTGAGAGGCACAAAGGGTTAAGCAACCCCCTTCGGCTTGGTGACCTCTCAGCCACCGGCTCTACTTCCTCAGAAAGAACCCTCGGAAAGCGACATTTTCCCAGAGACGCGTGGGTCCCTTGGGTTGGAATGAGGGAGCTGGTCTAGAAAGAGTGTCTGCGTGTCCAGCTGCAGACTGAGCTATGTCGGTGCCCAGGGCAAGTTGATGAACTGCCACCTGTTTAAATCCAGGCTTTAAATATTGTTGAGCATTTCTTAGAGGCAAGGTTCCCTGCAGCCCCGAGGGAGTTTTGCAGAGGATGGCAGTGGCAGAGATCGGCGTCTCCTTCAGGGTCCCCGGGAGCAGCAGGTGGCGGCTGCCATTCTCCTCGTCGTCATCAGTGACCCTCATACAGGCCGAGTGCCTTCCCTGTGCCAGGCGCTGCTCTAGCGTTTAACATGCGTGCTCATCAAGCTTGGAAGCGAGTACGTACTGTTACCAGGCCCATTTCGCTGATGAGGCCCTGGGAGGTGAAGCAAGTCACCCAGACGTACACAATCAGGGCTCGAACCTGGCTGCTCTGTCCGAATTACTAGGTGTAGGAGGCCTTGCTGCCATGCAACTCTGGCCTCAAACCTGCACGCCCCGCACAGCAAACCAGAGCCCTGCAATTAACTGGCCTCTTGCACTCTGGACGGCAGTTCACTGGCTATCTGTTGTTAACCTAGCTTGCTCTTTGAGAGATCTGGGGGTCCTCACCTCAGCAGACCCCGAATGGCATATCCCAGAATTCCTTCCCCCCACATGCACAGAGGACATTTTTTTCCATCTTGTTAAATTTCCCTACAGTGGGAATGCACTTGGGGGGCCATCCAACCTGACTGCCCTTATCTGGCTGTGTCGGCGGGGGGAGAAGGCAGCGACTTGGGCCTCACCCGTCCACCCCATGTGTGCGTCCGCTGACCCGATGAGATGCAACCTAGTTCCGAGGCAGATGCCCTTGGTTCCAGTCTCAGGCCTGCCTTTAACAGGCCGTCTCCCCAGGGAGACGACGCAGGGCTTAGTTTCAGCTTCGTAAACTCAGCAGGTTGGACAAGATAGCCCAGAAGCTTCCCTCGCGTCCCAAATCTCAACCATACACCTTAACTGAGGCCTTCTCTCTCCACGCTTTGGCAGCCAAGCCTGAAACAACTTGTTCGCCAGTTTTCATAAGCCTCTGTCTTCAGGATTGCTGCTCTTCTTGGTAGCAGAACTGGAGGAAGCCAGAGTGGGGGGGATGGAGGGGACGAGTGGGTGGGTTACGGCTTGTAATGGATGACAGCCCACAGTGCTCTCTAGCCCTGAGCAAAACGCAAGAGCAAAACACAACCCAAACCCCAAAGTAGCAGTGACAGCTCTCTGCCGACTTTAAACATAAGCTCTCACCAGCAGAGCCAGTGCGGTCGGTTACTGATCCCCAACCTTAGTTTAAAAGGGAGGAACAGACAAAACGGAACCCAGTGGCTCTGTGTTCTACCGAAGGATGTTGGCAGCTTTTCCTTTTAATTATCTAAGAGAAAATATCGCAAAGAGCCAAAGCCCTGGGTGTAGGCAAACCTGGGATCCAATCCTGAGTCCACCCTGACTCTCTGCGAGACTGGGCAGCCAACTCGGGTGCTCGGGGTCTCAGTTTTCTCAGCTGGAAACAGCATCTCCATCACAGGATGCCCACGAGCATTAAATTAAATCATACATAGTAAGTCCCCAGTAAATGTCTGTTTGTGTTTGAATACTCACAAACAACCTATAGCAAAATTCATTTTGAGAGAACTATAAAAGGAGCCTTTAAACATGACCTAATGCACAGGTATGTCCACATGTAAAAATGTACACTATAGATCTGTGTGTTTTACTGTATGTATAATATACCTCCACCTTAAAAGTTACAGAAGGGGGCTTCCCTGGTGGCGCAGTGGTTGGGAATCTGCCTGCCAATGCAGGGGACACGGGTTCGAGCCCTGGTCTGGGAAGATCCCACATGCCGCGGAGCGACTAGGCCCGTGAGCCACAACTACTGAGCCTGCGCGTCTGGAGCCTGTGCTCCGCAACAAGAGAGGCCGCGATAGTGAGAGGCCCACGCACCGCGATGAAGAGTGGCCCCCGCTCGCCGCAACTAGAGAAAGCCCTCGCACAGAAACGAAGACCCAACACAACCAAAAAAAAAAAAAAAAAAAAAAAAAAAAAAAGTGAACGCATTAAAAGTTACAGGAGAAGAACAGGGCCATTAATAATGACATTTACAGAACCAGTCTGCATTCTAGCGAAAAATGGAAACAAACATCCAGCGGTAGGTGAACAATGAAATAAATTCAGGTACTTCCACGTGGTAGAATACTGTTTGTCTATTAAAATTATGTTTTCAGAGTATGTTTAATGTCATGAGAACATGCTCAAAATAAAATGAAAAGTGGGAAGAAAACAGGATATGAAAACTGTGTGTAAAAAAAAAAAAAAAGAAAGCTGTGTGTAAAATAGAATTCCAATTTATAGCTTATATCTGCACAGACCAAGGCTAACGAATCCGATTGAGGTGTTATCAGTTGTCATCCCTGGGGGTACAACTGTGGGTGGTATTTATTTTTCCTTTATCATTTTCTGTATTTTCTAAATTGTCTAAAGTGAACATATATTACTTTTAGAATCAGAGAAAAAACCACAGTAAGAGATAAATGCATGCCATTATGCGTAGCATAGCATAGCATAGCACTTATAAGAAGTGGTGACATTATGGAAATAAGGCTTCCACTAAGGTACCGCACTCCCAAACAGGCGTGGGGGTTATTGCAGAACAGAAAAACTTGGTGCATTCTCATCACCTGAGAAAATAGAGCCTTTGACTCCAACTCCAGGCAGAAAAGCTGGAAACCGGGTTTTAAGATGATGAAAATGATTAACCAAAAGCCCAAGGCTTCGCTTAAGCACTCTGATTGGGAAATCAGGGACAACAGGGAAAGAGAGAAAAACCTTGAGGATTATTTCAGAATTTCAATCCTTAAGACACAAGAGAAGTTTCTCAATGAGAAAGACCCTGTTTCTAAACAATTATTTTTCGGTGACACAGAGACTCAGTCGGGAATCACCTTACTGTTTTATTATCATTATTACGATTATCATATTATTTTGTAAAACAGTAAATTGTCTGACACGTGAGGATGGCCTTCCATTTTTGAATTTAAAAGATGAGAAATCGGAGTTTATCTCCAAAGAAAAAGATGATTAAATCTCTGCAACAATGAGGACCTTTTGCTGTGTGGGTTTTTACACTTGCATCCTTCCTCTTTTAAGAAAGATGTAAAACAGAATATCATCTTTGATTTTTGGTCTTTATCTCAAAGTGTCTAATATTCCTGAAGGGATAACATGAAAGGAGGCCAGAAAGTGAAGTGCCTCTTATCCCAGCAAGTGCTCCATATGACACTGGGGGAGGGGGGCTATTTACTTATTGAGGTGGAGTGGTTTCAAAGGGAGGGTGGATTGAGGAGAGCCAAGGGCACTGCCAGGGGATGGGCACCCCTAGAACCGCCTGAAGTCATGGGACAAAGCTCAGCGTGCAGCGCTCAGTCACCCCGGTCCACCAGCTCTCCTCGAGGGCACTGCCAGTGATACTGTGCCCACCCTGCCTTCACCCAGATGTCAGGTCAGACTGAGACCCGGCCAGGAGCTGCCATGGGCTTGAGAGTAGACTGCATACACCCCAGGAAACGGGCAGGGAATCCCAAGATGAGGGTGGGAAAGCGAGCACAGCTGGGCAAAAGGCAAGGGGGACACCTCAAAATTCCAAGGACAGGGCAGGAAATGGACCCCAGGAAAAAGGGCCAGCTATGCCCACTGATTCTCCAGACAGTACCTGTGCAGGTAACAAGAGAGTGGATTTTAGCCAAAGGCTTTTGATCTTTTCACAGTTAACAAGCTGGACTGGGGTACTTATTCCCTGTCAATAATATCTCAATAAAGCTGGGAAAACAAGACAAAAAGAAGAAGTGTCTTTCAAGGTGAGATCTGAAGAATGAGAAAAGAGAAGAGGGGCAGGATTTCAAGGCAAGATCTCCAAGTTGGGGAGAAGCATGGTTCATCCAAGGAAATGAAAGAAGGTGGGCAGAGGTCCAATGGTACAGGGCCCTGGGAGCAGGGTAAAAGATTTTGGCCTTCCTTCTTAAGGTAATGGAAAGCTTTGAAGAGACTGCTGGCTCAATTCTTCCAAGAATAGTTTATACTTTGTACCATCCTAGATGCATCAGAGAACAGTTAATTCATTACATCATCGATGCCTTAAGGGCTAATACTTTCAAGGAACTGACTGAGAAAGGCTGAGTCAGACTGTATTTCAGTAAAACTCCTCTTGTTATTTCAGTAACCATATCCCTCATTCGGGGGTCTAAGGCTGAATCTGCTTTAGGCAAACCTCCACCATTCATCCTGGGGGAGACAGAAGAGCCTACTGGTCACATACACTTGGGTTGAAATCCCCACTCCGTCGCTCACAAGCTGCGTGACCTTGGGCAAGCCACTTAACCTTCATGTCTCAGCTACTGCAATACTTACATCATTACCTACTTAATTCTTCCAAAAACCCCAATCAATAATTCATATAAGGAGTTTGACACATGTTTAACCTGTTGACTGGGCATGTACTACTATATTATTATTATCAAATAGTATTTGAGGAAGGACTTCCCATGTCACGTGAGCTAGAAGTGCACTCCTATCTTCCACAATGGTTGAGAAGCTACTTCATTAAAACGTATCTTTAGTTCTTAGTCTGTATTCAAGGCTAAGTTACAGTCTCCAGTACGTGAAAATAATTTGGGATATTCTTTTTCAGGGACTGGTGTTGGTCAAAGTTTTCTGGGCATTCTGGATGAGGGAGGCATGATGAAATCCCCAACTCGGGGCTCAGCTACAGGCAACACGTGGCAGTGTCTCTTGGGGTTTTCTGGGAGCCACTGCTGTATGATGTGACCAGGGAAAGCCCATCCTTGCTACTTGCTGGGTTAGATGGGCCCTGAGCCACCAGTTATCTCTTGGAAAGTATCTTCTGTAGACATTTCTGACCAATATTATTTTAAGGGTCATCTGAAAAGTGGCAGAAATCAGTCAGACATTATTCTCTCCATGGACCAAACCACAATGCACCTCTACCCACTTTGGTCAAGAAAGACAGGAAAACCAGTCTTGGATGTGTCCCAAGCACCTAGAGCAGTGGGTGTTCCATATATATTTGTTAAAGGAAGGAAGGAGTTGGGGGTTAGAAAATCTTTCCTGGCATTTTGATGTGGGAAAATGAAGACTGAGAAGGGAATTCTACTGGGAACAGAGTCATTTTTAGTCACATTGGGATGTGTGGGCAGGGTCCACCTCAATCTTCAGACTTTCAGAAGGAGGCTGAGAGTTAAACCCACTAATTCAACATCCTAGTCTGTCTCATTTCATGGTTCCCAGGGCCCTTTCCCACGTGTTCTTTCAGTTCCTGGAACAACTCTGTGAAATAGATGTTATTACCTTCTTTTTAGGGATGTGAAAACTGAAGCTGAGAAAAGTACTCAAACCAGGGTGCTAGTCCCAGCCCCTAGAGCAGTTGTTAAGATGCAGAATCCCAAGCCCCAGCCTCAGACCTACTGAATCAGAACCTCAGATCTGGGGAGGGGGTGGCCTGGGGATCTGAATTTATAATAATCACCCCTGGTGCTCTCAGTGCAGCTCGATTCAGGAACCACTAGGAACCACTAGTGCCGGGAGCCCCGCCTGATACTCTCCTCCTGTGTCTTCCCATTCATCTCCCAGTGTCCTGTCCCTCGATGGACCATGAACTCTTCTCATCTGGTAACTCTATCTGGGCCAGATTTTAAACCACCATCCTGGGAACCAAGCCAGCAGCTGGACTCATAGAGTCCGTATGGGGCAACCTAAGCCAGCCTATTTTTTTCTCCCCACATAATGCAAATTTGTAAGGTATTTCATTCAGTTACACTGACATCGGTGTGAATTTTAAAATGATAACCAAGAAGAACTGATGGATTTTAGAATGGTACTGATGGACTTTAGAATGGATTTTAGATCGTGCATGGCCAAACGATCAAATGGAAGAGGGGCAAAGAAGTCAACCATTTCACACGCAAAGGGCCTCTCACCGGTGCCCAGGGCCAACCCGCCTCCTTCTGTTGAAAGTGACTGGGAATCATGGAGAATGCATTTGAATGAATTACTCAATGTGGTGGTCCGTTCTATGTATTCACACCTATGTGTTATGTTATTGGTAATTATGCACTTCTGGTTTGAGGACCAGTTAACAGACACCTTTCCACATGCTTGCTTCTACTTCTCACTTCTAGGTTTTTAGAAAATACGGTTAAGAAAACAAAGCAGAAGGTGAAAACACTTGACATAGAAAACACCGGGACATTTCCTCAAATAACATGGAGGATAGAGTCACAAATAAACTGGGGCTATAAAGTCTAGAAAAGATGAAGAGTTGGCCTGATCTACAAATGATCTTTAGCCTACTTGCAGATTTTTACTCAAAAGATGTCGGTCGATTGCTAGTTTTCGGCAGAAACACAACACAGCACTCTAAGTGACGTACATGCTTTGGCAGAAGGAGGGGGAGATGAAAGACCTGCTTTTGCAAAATCTGACTTGATATGTTAATAAGCAAGAGAATAACAGAATTCTGAGCAAGATCTTAAAGGTAATGTTAAAGAAAAAAAACCTCAGAAGACGGCCAATAGAGTCAAATTCCTCCAAACTACGGGGTAGTGGAATATTCAGATCCATAGGATTGAAAGAGGCCCAAATGGAAAAAACAATGTTATTTTATAGTACTCTCTTCTGGGCATGATGGTATGCCTAGGAGAAAAATGACTGTTCTGGTCACTCATGCCCCATAAAGACCCTGGTACCTTCCATCAGAGTCGGGGACAAAAGTTGGGAAATTTGTTTCTCAAAGTGTGACTTTGTTTTGCATTAGAAATCCAAAGTCAGAAGAGATAGCAGGATGATCTATCCCTCGCCTAGTCAAAGGTTCTACCTTCTGCAAAGGAAGGGCCTGGAAAGAAGCAATACTTTATTTTCAATGTCAATTATTTTGCCTGATGTTTTTTTATTCCTTGGTTTTGTAAATAAGATCAACAGCATATAATTTAAAGCGACCCCTGAAGTGTCCTTTATTCTGATGCATCTGGGCTCTGTGTGGACAGGAAAAGCATTATCTAGCAAGTTAGGAGTCCTACCCATTGAAGGACACTGGCAGTCCCCCCCAAGTGAATGCTGAAACGGGAAACTCTGAGGTGTGCCAATCTGTCATAACCACTGGCTTCTCGGTCGCTCACCACCTACCTGGAGCACCTGGGGCAGGAGAAGTCACTCAGCACTTCTCAAAGCTAACATCACCCTCCAGTTCCAACTGTTCTGCAGCTATGCAATGGACTTTAAGAAGAGATGGGCTAATGCCTATGGTTCTGGATGCCCAGAACAAAGGGAAACCCATGTCAGGCCTAGGGAGGGCAGTGGCAGTTAAGGGAGAGAAGGAAAGGAAAGACAATAGTGCCTCCAGAGTCTCTGACTTAATAGAGGCAGGGAGAAAAGAGAATGGCAATTTCCTCTATTCAAAGGTGCAATACAATAGCCAAGACATGGAAGCAACCTAAATGTCCATCGGCAGATGAATGGATAAAGAAGATGTGGTACATATATACAATGGAATATTACTCAGCCATTAAAAACAATGAAATAATGCCATCTGCAGCAACATGGATGGACCTAGAGATGATCATACTAAGTGAAGTAAGTCAGAGAAAGACAAATATCATATCACTTATATGTTGAATCTAATTTTTTAAAAATGACACAAATGAACTTATTTACAAAACAGAAACAGACTTACAGATATCGAAAACAAACTTATGCTTACCAAAGGGGAAACGCAGTGGTGGGCGGGGGGGCGGAATAAATCAGGAGCTTGGGATTAACATACACACGCTACTATATATAAAATAGATAAACAACAAGGACCTACTGTATAGCACAGGGAACTCTACTCAATATTCTGTGATAACCTATATGAGAAAAGAATCTGAAAAAGAATGAATACATGTATATGTACCACGGAATCACTTTGCTGTACACCTGAAACTAACACAACATTGTAAATCAACTATAATCTAATAAATTTTTTTTAAAAAAGGTGCAATAGAGAAGATGGGCCCTCCCCTGGATCCGCCCCACCGCGGGTCCTGTCCTCACATCCTAACGACTGCCATAAAAAGAATAATCACACTTGATATCCGCTGAGCGCTTACTGGGAGCCGGGAGTTCTCGGCACTTTAAAACGCTATCTTGTTTAATCCTTAGAATACCCCTGGGAGGTGGGCACTATGATGACAGAAGGGAAACGGGGCTGAGAGGGGCAGGAGCACTTGTCCTGCTCACAGGGCTGGACAGGGCAGTGTAGAAGTTCCATCTCTAGTGCCTCTGTGGCGCTGGACCACAGAGGTGGAATCCTGAGGACAGAAGGAAGTCCACGTAGCTGGCCTAAATGCCAGGGCCAGCGTCACAGGCAACGCCTGTAGTCAACAGGGCAAAATGAATTAGTAACACCTGCTCACAGCCTCCTGGCACCCTTGGGTGCCCATGTCACTTTGGGAGACGTAAGAATTCAGGGAAAGAAAAAAAAGGCAGGGACAGAGGGACTCAGAGGAGGGACTGAGGCTGTTGGCAAAGGCCTGAGTCAAGAGCCAGGAGAGTGTGGTCACGAGGGGAGGTTAAGAGAGCCAGCCTGGATGTGGTTCAGCTGCACTCAGCTCTGCCACTGACTGCTGTGACCTTGAGCCAGCTATTCAATGTCATCGTGCCTCAGTTTCCTCATCTGTTCAATGGGGATGATACCTCATAGGGTTGCTGTGAGGGTCAAATGTTTAGATTTAAAACTGTAAGTCCTTATTCACTGTTAGCTGTTACCAAATCACCCGGGTAGTACAGCAACTCACTGAACAAGATTTTAGCTTAGAAAAAGATCACAAGATCGATTGCACCTTCATTAGCCTGAGTTTCCCCCAAGACCATTGCCTGCGACAGGACTTTGCAGGAAGACGGTTTAGCAGGAGCGGGACAGGAGGGTGGGAGGAGGTCAAGGAAGTATGGGATGCATCACTGGGTTGGCTGGATCTTACAAGGACAGTCCAGGGAACCTCAAGAAACACTGGCAGAGGATGAATGAATGGGGAAAGAGATCTCCGCCAGCCCTCACCCTCGTGGACGACATGCTATCAGGGGGCTGGAGAGGCAGAGACCCCTCGGACAGGGCACCCCTGGCTACTCCAGCAGGAAGCTGCCCACAGCTGCTTGGGACCAGGCTCTGCAGTGGCTGCGGTTAAGAGGGTTCAGAATGGTGCACAACGTGTCCAACGTGTTCAGTCAGCAAATCCATACTAAGCCCCCGCTGCGTACCAGGCAGGGAGAACACAGCAAAGAACAAGCCAGGCAAGGCGTTTGTTCCCTCTTCCACTGACGTGAAGGAGATGACAAGAAGCAAGGAAACCACAAGTCTGTTCTCTACGTCTGAGGCGGAGTTTGGGGTTGGTAGACGCAAACTAATACATTTAGAATGGATAAACAACAAGGTCCTACTGTATAGCACAGGGAATTATATTCAGTATCCTGGGATAAACCATAACGGAAAAGAATATAAAAAAAAGAATGTCTATATGTGTATAACTGAGTCACTTTGCTGTACAGCAGAGACTGGCACAACATTGTAAATCAACTATACTTCAATTAAAAAAAAAAAGCAAGGAAAATAAGTAATTTTAGAGAGGGATAAAGTACTTAGAAGAAAATAAAATGGGCTAACAGGACGAGGAGGAAGGCTTCCTTTAGACAGAAGGACCAGGAATGGCCTCTCAGAGGAGGTAAAATTTGAGCTGAGGCTCCAATTGCAAGAAGGAGCCAGACAGAATGCAAAGGGCAAATGCAAAGATCCTGAGGTGAGTTCCAGGAACCTCCCTGGAGGCCTGCTGGGAGGAAGAGTGAACTGGGGAACAGCTGGGGGGTGGGGGAAGGGCAGGCAGGGGCCGGGTCCTGAAGGACCTCAGAGGAGGCCAAGGTGTAGAGCCTGGATTTTATTCTGAGCCCACTGAGAAGCCAGTGGAACATTTTGTAGGCAGGGGAATTCCGTGATCTGGTTGCTGTGTGAAGAAGGAGAGCAAGACAGGAAACTGGGAAATGAGTTAAGTGCTGGTTTTGTAGGTCAGAAATGGCTGAACGCTGGCAATTTCACCTGGTTCACCCTGATTCCTGTCCTGTTAGACTGTCATTGAGAACAAGAGCAATGTCTTAATAAGGCTCTGGTTGCCGCTACCACCATGAAGTCTTCCGTGGGAGCACCAGGGACAATGGCCCTGAACCAGGAGGAGGAACTGAACCTCCCAGGTGGCTGGAGGTGGAAGCACAGCAGAGGGGTCTCGCTGTGTCCCTGCAACCCACACAGGGCACAGGAAATGACCCCTCTTACCGTTTCTGTTCTACCATCTTCCCAGGTACTGCGTTATTCACGCTCTGCCAACACACAGCACGCTCGCCACCGATGCCCTTGACCACCTGTGCTTATCTGCTCAATCACAGACACAGGCAGAGAAGGGAGGGCCTCAGCCACGGCGCTCCTCCCTGGCTCTTATTTCTCCTACTGCCTCTAGCTGCTGCTGCTTTTTTTTTTTTTTTAATTTTTATTTGAGTATAGTTGATTTACAAGGTTGCGTTAGTTTCAGACGTACAGCAAAGTCAATCACTTACACATCATATATATATATATATATATATATATATATATATATATATATATATATATCCATTCTTTTTCAGATTCTTTCCCATATAGGTTATCACAGAATATTGAGTAGACTTCCCTGTGCTATACAGTAGGTCCTTATTAGTTACCTGTTTTATTTATAGTAGTGTGTATATGTGAATCCCAATCTCCTAATTTATCACTTTCCCCCCCACCCCCCATTTCCCCTTTGGTATCCAGCAATCCCACTCCTGGGCATATATCTGGAGAAAACCATCATTCGAAAAGATACATGCACCTCTATGTTCATCCTAGCTTCTTTGGAAGAAGGGAAATTCTTCAGAGCAGGAGAGAGGGGTCTGGGTAAGAGGTGACCACAACCACTGATTAGCATATCTGTTCCATACAGGGACAAGCCTCCATCTGCATCTTGAACAGGTCCCAGTCTTAAGGATTTTGTGGTTAAGCAAAATGCAGACTGGTGAACTACCAAGTCCGATTTAGCACCTGGACCAGATTAACACATTCCTATGCTTCTATGCATCCACATTTTACTTTGGTGCCTGTGACGCTCAGTTCCACAGTGGTATGAAGGTGATGCTTTAAATTCTGTGTGAGAATACGGCACCAAAGTTTATCTTGGGGCTGCGTAACCGATATCTAGTATCCAGGACTTGCCATGCATTTTAAGAAATTTCATCAGGCTACGGTTACCACTCTTCATTTCCAAGACCATCAGCTGTCTAGTAATCAAACAATACCTTGAGGTTACTGTACACTTTGGTTTTTCTGTTTTTATCCTTGAAGCACAGAGGGAATGTGCTTATTTAACCCCTCAGTCATCCGGAGACTGTTATGGAGAAGTCCTCTGGGGCAGAGACAATGAAACTTCACTGTAAATCAAATCCCACGTGAGTCATTATTGATTATCAGCCAGGAGGGCGCTGTGTTTAGGATAAAGTTTGAAGAAAGGGCAAGTACTTTCTCGTTGAATCTATTAGAAATTGGTTACTGAGGGCCTCTGGGGCTGCCCAGAGTCATTCTTAATTTATTCTAAGATCCGTTGGGTTTGTTAACATTGGTCAATCATCTAGAGTAGCAAAATAGGCCACTGACCTGAAACAGAGAGCTTAAAATATGTAAATTATATAAAGATGAAACCACTAAGGTATTTTACTGTCTCCCTGGAACTGAGTTCTGCAAAACTACACCAAAATCAAGTCCTTTTCAAGTACAGAGAGGATGTGGTTTTTTGGAGGGGATCATAATGACCCCAAAATGATAATGTTAAAGAGAGCTTAGAGACAGCTTTGTCCCAAAGGTGGCTAGAAGTCAAATACTGCCTACAAAGGGAGGCCAACTCTACCAGCACAAGCAGGTTTTTTCATTCCATCTAATTTCTCAGGGGAATTCAACACATCCTAGTGGGGTAATTGGGACATCCCAGTTACCCCAGTGCACAGGAGATCAACACCGACAGCCAAAGAACTCCACCCTACTTTGAACTACATTTTAAAAACAAAGAATAGATTTGTGTGTCAGTAAATATCGACACACATAATCTCTAATACTCCCCAGTCATTTCATTCCCGACATCGCCCTTGATAAACAAGAGATGACCAATGGTATCTGCAAAGTGGAAATGACTTTTCCCTTGCTTCTGATTCAATCACGACAGACCAATACAGTATCATTTTGTCCAGGTACAGGCTTTTATATTAAACAGTTCCCTTTCAATTATTCACCAAAATAAAGAGAAAAATACATATGTGAATCCTTGAATCAATCAAATAGGAGGTCTGCCTCAAATGTTTCTGATACTGAGGAATATTCCATTTGCTGTTCTTTCTTGGGACAGAAGCCTAAACAACAACCAAACCAAAAAAAAACCTTTCTTTTTTTTTTTTAACTTTTATTTTTTTATTATTATTTTTAAAAATATTTTATTTATTTATTTGTTTTTGGCTGCTCGGGTCTTAGTTGTGGCACGTGGACTCTCTAGTTGATGCACACGAGCTCAGTAGTTGCGGTGCGCGTGCTTAGTTGCCCTGTGGCATGTGGGATCTTAGTTCCTTGACCAGGGATTGAACCCGCGTCCCCTGCATTGGAAGGCGGATTCTTACCACTGGACCACCACGGAAGTACTGAGGGCTTTTGAAAGTACTCTTTCTATTCATCAAGAGTTTCTGGTAGGGAAAAGGTCACTTTCCAGGTTAAAAAAAAAAAAAAAAAAATCACAACTAGTGATCTGACGGTAATGGTCTTGAATGGAGCTTGAAAAAATTCCCTGTAGTCTTTTCAGTGAATTGAAAAAAGACTGCACAAACACTTGTTTGCATGTGCTACTATCTAATAAACGTGTGCTTGTATGTGTGTATCTCACAGAAGCACAACAGGATTCAGACCATCAGTAAAAGATTATATACACCATCATCATCCCCAGGGATTTAGTGCCAACTCCACATACAATGAACAAAAGGCCACGCAGACAGTGCCACGAAAGGGGGGTGGTGGTTATTACTGTGGTGGTTATTATTTCAAGGCAGAGTATCTCTTTGCTCAGGGGTAGTCAACCCAGCTCACTTTAATTCTTTCCTTCCTTACATTCTCGGTGGTAAGTTTCTACTGTCCCCAAGACCTCAGAAAGATCCATGTACTGCTTAAGGCACTAAATGTATTAAGTTGTTACATATTCATTCTGTGTTTGATAACATCAGAGCCGGGGCTCACAGACAATGGTAATGTGCCTCCTGTAAAACAGGCACAAAGACACACCAAACACACTCATGCCTACTTGCTAGAGTCGCTCCCATAAGCTTAACAATCACATCCCAACTCATCTCTGCTGTTAACTCTTAAAAATGTAGCCTCATGCCATCTTCAGAATATCAAGCCTATAATTACTTTTCAGCAATCAGTGCATGTCAAAAATGTTTGTAAAATGGATAACTAATAAGAATCTGCTGTATAAAAAAATAAATAAAATTCAAAAATTCAAAAAAAAAATGTTTGTAGTAAAGATATAAGATAGAAACACTTATATTGCCTAGTTAACATTTGGTCTTCTCATTTTTACTGAACCCCTACAACATGAACATGATGCCACCAGGAAAAGCTTGTTTAAGAATTGAAGCAGAAGAAAAGCTTTGGGGCCCCTCTTCATGCTGGTTACTTATAAGTTATTGATCTGGGGTGGTTTCGCTCTTGCTCTTTCTCATAGAGGCAGATGCTTCATTAGTCTCACCCTAATGGCTGTCGTTTCTACCCATGGATTAAATCATACGTGTGTATTGCATAGTACGTTCATCTATTTTATGTATAATATGAATTGGCAGTAGATTGAAAATTTAGATCATTTTTAAAAAATTAAAAGAGGCACATCAAACAGAATATACAATAAGTCTGTAGAAAATATAAACCCCAAACAAGTGTTCCTATACTTTAGTTATTCATTCTTCCATGATTCCTTCCCCCTGAAATACAAGAAATGCATACTTTTTTCTAGAGTTTAAAATCAGAATAATATTTCATGGGGTGAAATTTTTATTGCTGTTAGATCAGTTATTTCCATTAAGGAAATGTATAATGATTTAATCACTAACAATACAAACATCTTTTGTTAGAAGCACATTTTACATTGATTAGAACTGCTTGGGTTGAACAGGCTTTTAAAGTACTGAATCTAAAAACAGTTCTATCAGGATCTGTAGAGACATTTTTGCTAAGTGTCCACTGGCCTAAAAATATCTTTTAGAAACAATTTAGCTAATTTGACTGGGGGGTTCACATGAACATATTGACCCACAGACTGTGATTTCCTGTATGACAGAACCTACCAAATTAGTAACACAATCCAGGTCAAGTTTATAGGCATAATAGAGTTCCTGAAAAATATAAGCAGGTCTATGGAGATAATTTTTTTTTTTAAATGATGGGGTTATGTATGGATGAGTAGAGGGCTGGGAGCATGGAAAGATGAAAACCACAGTTGAAGAGTTGAAGTGATGTCTCCCTTTTCACTGCAGTCTCCTTTGTAATGAAAGGCAACATTTATTTTCATGTACCTTGATGGGAACATGCTGTTGACTGTTTCACAGAAGTAACAGCAAAATCCTGGAATCATCCCCAAACTGAAATAACACACCACACACTGTCCAGTCTTTACCACACACCCCAGAAGAAGTTACTTCTCAAATGTTGGGCTTTTAAAAATAACTGCATGCTTTATTTACAAGCACTAATATTAAATTCAGTGATTCCTCGGGGGGGTGGGGGGAGCGGGGAAATGCCATTCCTAACTAGCTTTCCATAAAACAACAAAAGTCAGTGGTCACTAGGTAGAAGATGAAGGGGTGGGGCGAGGTGGGACGACCACCTTTGTCTTTCACCCCTAGCAATGAACATGTTTGGGATGCACAGACGTCTCCACGACTTCAGGATTGCCTAATTACTAAAATAAAACACACTTTACACATAAATCAATAAATCAGCCTGCAATGGCAAGACTCGTAGCCGGTTACTAGACAAAATGAATATGCATAAGCACCACCTCCTAGGAGAGCTTCTGTGCCAGGGCGGATCACAAAATCTAAAAGGACGGTTCCAGGAAGGCGGCCGGCAATGCCCCGTGAGAAATGACACGTAATTTTACCCGCCAGAGAAAATGCCCTGCCGAGAAGTCGGGGGGAGGGGACGTGCTCAGCCCGCAGGCGCCCCGGTGAGGACCCCTTACCTTGGGCAGGGGTCGGAGCAGGCGGGCAGCCAGCTGGGTCCCCGCCGGCCCCGGAGCGCGCCCGGCCCGAGCCGGGCGAGGACCGCGCACCCGGCTGCCGCTCCGAGCGCCACTCCGCTACTTACCCCGTCGGCGTTATTAATAGATGTTAATGGCTCCCTCAGATCCAGGAGAAACCTCTTTCTTTTTGTTATCTGGAAATTCCAAGTTACAAAAAAAAAAAAATCCCGAAGCAGCAGTGGGCTCCCTGGTGCCGTGGAGGCCAGTCCGCACTCCGCCCCCAGCCGCCTCCACCCTCCGAGCCAGCCCCCAACTTGCTGCAGCGGCGGCCAAAAATCAATCCGAAGCCGGAGCGATCGGGCGCGCAGGCAGACAAAGACTTCACCTCGGGCAGGGCCGGAGTCTGGCTTTGCTTTGAAAGCAGTAACCTTGCCAGTGGCATTACAGAGAGGGGTCCTACACGTTGTTTTTCTCCAGAGGATTCTTCTATGACATCCAAAAATACTCAAGTCCTGACACCGTCCCGGACGCTGTCCCTTGACTGTGGGACAATCACATCCCATGATCTTCCAAAAAATATTTCCCAGTCCCCTTTGTGTGAGATCAGAAAGCACCTGGCAGTCTCCTGGCCCCCATGCTCCTGACACCCTGTGTTCTTTCCTGACACACCCACCCTACTGGCATCCAGTCCCCAAGGACCTTCCTCTCTTGCCCAGGGACAGCCTTCTAGGGTCCCTTGGGTTTGGGGAGGGAGAGGAGAGGGAGGGAGGGAGGGAGAAAAGCGGGGAGGAAAAAAGGAGGAAAGGAAGGAAGAACGGAAGGAAGGAAGGAATTAGGTTTAGTCCATTCAGAGGTGTCATAGTTAATATCAATCAACTTTTGCTGCTTTTAGTTCCAAGACAAACTATTTTACTGAATAGGTGAAAAATTAAAAAAGAAAATAAAGTCTCTGGTGAGATTTGGTCTGAATGCACTTTAGGGGCCGACATACAAAGCACTGTTGTGTCTGCCCCTTTGGCTGTGTTACTTAACCCCCAGATGAGCCAGACCATCTAGGTTTGTCACATACCAAACACCCAGCAAGGCCTGCCATATTGGTGACTGAAGCAACCCATGTTACCAATTCAGCTGGTATTTGCCAGAAACGTATGTAGTTCAACTCAGCTAAGAACGCGCTAATTTTACAATCTGTGATAAATCAATCTGTGGAGGTGGGCCGTGGGTAGGGGAGTAGCTGACTTCCAACTTTTTTGACACTCAGGATCTTCCACGCTTGGAAAACGAGGCCACCTAAACTAACAGCCTTTGTTCCTTCATTGTGTCTTCCAGTTCTTGGTCCAGAAATCGTCAAAGGACCTTTGTAGTTAACACAGAACCATGTTAAACATGACTGTTATGAATTTTAATTATTTTAATTAAGTTACCTTTTTCTATTTCTTAGTATTCATTCAGATCTATATAACTTTCTCCAAAGTAATAAAACTCCATTAGGACAATTACTATTTTTCAGTAAATCTGATTTCCCTTTTCACCATGACTCTCAATCAGTGAGAATTAATGGTATAATAACTATAGAGGTTGCAACTGAAGACACAAATGAGAGAAAAACTGGGAATTTCACTAGAAACTTGGAATAGTTTTATCAATTCCTTATTCTCTTGCCCTTCCCCATCCACGGGCCCCATAAAGAAGGACAGGATAAAATGCGATAAAGTTTCAGAATAATGGATATTTTGAGAGAGACACACATACTTTATAACAGCCAACATTTCTTTTTCTTTTTTTAATTGGCTTTTAATGAGCAGCTGCAAAAGTTCAGCAACCTATTAACCACTTCAGGGTCTGCTTTATGAGAAATGTGATACGCCTACACAACCCAGAGCCCTGCAGATTCCAGTAAACGAGGGGTAATACAGTTTTAAAAATAAATCAATATACCAAAGTAATTGCACTGGGCATGCATGGCCTGGGAGGTGAAGGTGATAGGGAGAGAGAGGTAGACTGAGATTCACCTTCTTATATGCAGATAAAGAACTGCAGCTATTTTCTTGTTTTCACCCAAAGAATGAAAAATGTCATTAATTCCTTCAAGACAAATGCAAGCAACTGGCTTTGTTGCTGTTTCTCCCTCCCTCCCCCTCCCTCCCTCTTTCCCTTCTCTCTCTCTCTCTCTCTCCAGCTTTAGAGAAAGGCAGCGGTAAGATTATAGCAGCGATGGAATCACAGGGTCTGGCTATATTAGCAGAATCACAGACAGCACTAGGGTGATGTCTTCGCTCTCCAGCTCTCTAATTATTTACCCAGATCAAGCCTGACTGCTGGAAAATCAGCTCTCTCCAGGAGGTAACCGAGCTGAAAGGTTCTTTTCACTGAGAAATGATGGGCTGGTGGCTGGTATCCAGCCTACAGGCCAGTGCGCCCTTGTGGGCAGTGTCACGAAATAAATACCCAGGACCACACCATTTCCCTCCTTCATCCCCAGGAAAGTATTGGTCAGTTTCAGAAAAATCAGCAGAGAGGAGCATGTCTGTTGTACAGAAAACACACAAAGATTGAGCCCCTACAAGACACAGTTCTTCAGAATTAATTTGGTGAAATGAGGAACGGAGCAAGCTGAGGTTGCTGGTATTTTACAGCTGGAGTGTCCGTGCAAAGTCCCTACATGCAGACAAAGCCGATTGCTTCATTGTTCCCACTGACGGGGTGCTGTTTTCTCTCGTGCAGGTCTCCAGAAAACAGAAACTGTTCGGGCAACATTTATGTTCTAATTTGCTTGGGCTCTCATAAAACAGAAAGCCACTAGCCCTCTGTCAGCTCCCATGCTCCTCCAAAGCTTTGGGTCACTCTCTTGACTCCACAGAAGAAAAGATTTTTTAAAAATCAATTTAAATCAATCTCATTTATATTTGTCTGTTTCTAAAAGCTTTGTTAGAAGCGACACAATTCAAATGCTTTGCACTTTCTTATTTGCTTTCCTCGGACTACAAAACTACTGTCTCACACATGCAAATTTTTAATTTGTCAGACCCACGATGGGATGGATCACCTTCAGATTCCTTTATTTTTCACTGCTCACAGACGAACATGGCTGCCAGCGAGGATCTGTCTGAACGTGAACGTGAACGTGAACGTGAACGTGGGGGCCTGGCACACACATCACCCCTGCTCATTTACCTACACACTTCAGAAGGTGCAGTGTCAGGGTTCATCCACCAAATCTATAACAGGTCTGGGGAGACAATGTACGTATTGTTGACTGGTATTTCAAATTTATGCTGTGTTTATTCTAACGCTATAATCAATTTGTATTCTCTGCATATACAGCCACCTCTTAATAGTACATTTGAGGATTCTTTTTCCCTGCCTCTCGGTCAGGAGTGGAATTCCAAATCTGCTGTGGTTGGTTAGACTGCCGATTTTTAAAAAACAAACTTCCTTTTTAAAAATCCCTCTTTTGGACAACTGACATTCTAACTTAAGCTTGAGAAGCCATGGAATTTTATTCCTGCATTCAACATCTAACCAAACTACTTCCTTTGAGTTCAGCTGGGATTTGTAATATATTCATCAAATTTCTATCATGAAACATTTGCATCAATATTACAGTTTTCTATGTTCAGGAGAAGGGGCTCAATAAATTCATTATTTATAAAGTAACTAAGTATGGGTCTGCTAAAAGTCTATATCAAGTTTCTTATTAGACACCATAGAAGCACACCAAGAACCAAATATTAAGAGAAAAATTAACAGAATTTTGAAGAGGGTATAAACTTAACCAGGTGGGATGATGGGGTCATCTCTATTTCCAATATAGAAACCACTGCTCAACTGTCTGGTGATATCATTTAAAATAGGGAAAAGTTGATCTTAGTAGGAGGGAAAAAAGCCCTTACCCCATCTCATGTTAACAAGTTGTTTTACAGGAAAAAAGAGAATAATTTTTATTAAATTATTATTCATTGGGAGAATACATATTAATTATAAACAATTTCCTCCTTGGTATTGAAAAAAAATTTAGATGGAATGTAGAGGAATTTTTCCCAAGTTCTAAGAGAAAATAATAACCTCAGAATTCTCATAACCATCACACAGACTATAGACTACAGTGTCCAAATTTAGAATTTTTTATCTTCTATAGAAAAATGTTTATTGTAGTGATTGGAGTTTAAAAAAAGCCCCTCTTTGGACGCTGGGGACATTTCCGCTGCTCATAGGGTTTGCAGCTGTTTAAACATTTTGAGCTTTTTGTCTCAACTGGATCCGGCTCTACTCAGACCAAAATCACTGTTTTATTCACCTGAGTGCAGGGCAAGTTCCATTTTCCTTCTTGGGACTACTTAATGGTCCCCCCTCTATTTTTCACCCAACAATACCAGAGATAAAGTTATGGGAGCATTGATACATACCCCTAAAACAAATGGACTAAGGCACGACCACCCCAGCCTGGAGAAGAGCCATTTGATTTGCTTTATGGCCAAATTATTTCAGGATGGAGAACCAGCATAGTCAACTGCATGGGGGCATCCCTGCAGGAGCGCAGACCACCTGTGACATCTCATCTCACAGTCGATGAACTGAGCTTTCCTCCTGGTCTAGATTCCCTTGGATGTTCCTTTCCTTGGCCTTGGTGCTAATCTTATTAGCTGTGTGTGATCCTCATGTTTTCATGGAGGCGGTCCAGTTGGACCACGAGTGCTTTGTGAGTTGCTCATGAGGAATCACAAGATAGTAATTATAAAAACCAATACTACCTTATCGAGTTATGGGGCCAGAGTGGCCTAAGTCATTAAAGTATCAGTGTTTGAAAGGAAAATGTAGTAGACCCGAATGTAGTTGGCGTTTATACAAACTTGACATGGCAGCACTGCAGCATGCGAGGGTAAGGGGCTGGTCTATTTTGCAGAAGAGGCAAGGTGACAGGAATGAGGTGACACAAGAAGCTCATGTCCCAGTCCAGGATTATGTCTACTGAATCAGGGTGTCTCCCTCAAGAGTCTGAAGCTCTGAATGTCCAGCTAATACTGGGATGGGATTGTCCCCTGGTTTTTTTGGGAAGCAAGGGCCTCTTGTTACTCTCTACCATCTTTCAACCCTAATCCCCCTTCACCTTCACCCTAAAGGCTACTCCCATCCCCTGCTCAGGCCAGCACCATCAGTATCAGGAGTGCTGCAGTTGGAGCCTGGATCTGAGACCCCTTTATTTACCTAAGCACAGGTAAAGGTGACCCCTGTGTGATGCCACCCTCTGGCTAGGATTCCATCCATGTGGAGAATGGAGCTTGAGTCTGTCCGACCAACACCAGCATCTAGAACTGGGGCCTGTTCATGAGCAACAATTGAGACATGAGGGTGCGACTGGTCTCAGCCAAGGTCAAGGTCAGGAACCACCTCTACTTCTAGTTTGCTGAGTTCTTTGGTCTTTCCCCTTTGACTACCATCTTACAATCTTTCTATCATGGTCTCGCTATTACAGCTGCTCCAACCAAAACTCCATTTTACCCCATTTGTCATCATCTGTGAAGATCTTGTAACAGGGAAGAACAAAGCTGACTCCATATTGGATTTGTTTCTTTTACTGTAACCTTTCTTTTCTATTGCTTTTGCTACAAGTTAGTCACTAAAGGGATGTTGCCTATAAGCTTAAAGCATACATAATGGCTTATCTCTGGGAACCCTGCCTCCCCTGCCCCTGGTGTTAAGCTAAAACACCTTTGTTTAAGCTCACAGGAAACATCCTGACCAGGCCCCCCTGTGAATGGCTGCAGGAAAGAAGAAATGAACACATCCTCCCTGGAGTCTGGCCAGAACCAGGAAATATCTGCAGCAACTTATCACCTCCCCCTCTTTGTTCTATAATAGAAACTAGCACCCAAACCCAGGCAAGATGGTTCTTTGGGGCACAAGTCCACCATCTTCTTGGTCTGCTGGCTTTCCAAATAAAGTCACTATAGCTGGCCCCAACAATTCGTCTCTCAATCTATTGGCCTGTCGTGCAGTGAACAGTACGAGCTTGGACTGGGTAACAATCTCACCTCAAAACCCTCAGCTGCTGATGCGGACACGGGCAGGGCCAGGTCCTGCAGCGGGAGGTTTCGGATCCTGCTTTTCTTCCCACCTCGCCTGCTCTGTTTTCCTGCTGCTGTCAGGGCTCTGTCTGGAGACTGACCACACCTGACCTGTTGTCAGACCTCAAGAGCTCCAGATGAGAAGACTGGTCATGCCACTTACAGGCTGATGAAAGTCAACACTTTCCTGGACAGACCCAGACAGTCCCCAGATTCTTTGGGGGCAAAACTGTCCACCTGGCTTCACAGACCATCACCATATCTGAACCGTCCTCACTGAGGGACCTCGTCTTGGCCGTGACCTGGAGATAAAGGGATTTGATCCCATTATGGCATATAGGGTTTGCACACTCGCTTCTTTCTAGCAGTTAGTTCCTCTCAGGCTTGGCTAATAGACCAGGCGTGGAACGGAGAGGGCAGCGTCCAGCTTCTCTGAGCCTCAATTTCCTCATCAGTTACATGGGAAATGTACAACCAGCCTGACAAAGTTTGCGTAGAGATGAACTGAGATAACGTGTGAGAAATGTGGCACCGAAGGCAAATCTTTGTTCATCCTCTCTAACCTACCCAGGATTTCAGCCACCAGGAAGTAATCCATGGTCACCATCTTTTTCCTGGTGAGAAGAGACCTGTCCTCCAAGCTCCCCAGAAGCACGTGCAACAGCTGCCTTGGGGAACCCCTGGCCGGCTGTCAGGGGGATATGGCAGGTGGGTGGTGGGCAGGGGGGCTTCTTTCTCCACCTGCCTGTACCAGCCCTGTTACCTCCACCAGGTCCTCCTGGCTTCTTAGCAGCTGGATTCCCAGACACTCCTGTCTTTAGACTCTCTCGGGTTTACCTCTCCACCCAGAGCCACGGCTGTAAAGCCACCCTAGAGGGGTGACACAACCCTGCCAGTATGGCCCTTACCAGCTAGTGGGGGCAAGAGGGACAAAGCAGACCGCTGAAACTGCAGAGCATTACGAAGAAACACAGGAAGCTGGAGCAGGTGGCCGGCAAGAGGGGAACAGGAGACATAACACGATCAGATTCGTGTTTCTCGAGCCCACCCTGGATGCTGTATGGCCGGAGATGGGACAGAGGCTGGGGACAGGCAGACCAGATGCAGATGGAGGCCGGGGTAGGAGCCTGAAAAGGGAGGTGGTGACTCTGGGGATGAGGTGGGTGTGGGCGAGAGGGAGACAAAGGTGCCAGCAGGCTTGGGGCTTGTGCAGTCAGCTTGCTGGGGCTCCTGGTGCCTGGCAACTACAGGGGAGATTCTCGGTCCCCTGAAATGCACCCACATCTTGGCCATGAGGCTAAGAATATCCCACAAGGGAACATCTGAGGCAGGGAGGGTTGGGTGGGGTCCCTGAACCACACCCCTTACTGTACATAATGGCCTGAACCCTTGGGCCACCATCTGATGTCTGCTTCACACATGGCACTTGGATGGGGCAGAAGTACCTGTGAGAAACCTGAGTTGGCCCCCATGTCCCCAACTGGCCTACAGAGGACCACGCCACCGGAGGAAGCCTTAGGTTGGGATCACAGGAGGGGTTTTCTCAAATGGGACAAGAGTCATGTAAACAGGTGTCTTTCAAAAAGACAGGGCGGTAAACTGGAAGATTGGGGTTGACATATACACTCTACTGTATATAGAATAGATAACCAACAAGGACCTACTGTAGAGCACAGGGAACTCTACTCAATATTCTGTAATAACCTATATGGGAAAAGAATCTAGAAAAGAGTCGATATATGCATATGTATAACTGATTCACTTTGCTGTACACCTGAGACTAACACAACATCGTAAATCAACTATACTCCAGTAAAAATTTAAAAATAAATAAATGGAACTTGAAAACAAACCAAAAGATACAGGGAGGTACACAATGGCAGGTGACACTCCCCTTCCCCTCACCCCTGGCCTAGGGAGTCACAGGCAAAAGCAATGAACCAAGTACAGACAGACACACAAAGAATGGTGTCACTCTGATAGGACAGTCCATCTTCCCGAACTGGCGCCAATCCCTGACCTAATCTTATTCACCAAGAAGCAACAGCACATCCACAGAGAGCTGACGGAAGACAGCCCAGACCCCGGGTGGAGCTCGGCGTGGCACAGATGCATTAAATAAACAGTAAATCACATCAACTCCCTGAATGCTGTGATGTGAATCTTCTGATTTTAGGTTGGCGCCTCACTAGAGCTGTCAACCGTCTCTGCCTCTATAAAATAGGAATTACTACTGCTTTTCATTGGTTGGAAAATATCCCCAGCTGTTCCGAAGAGTGCTTTCCAGAAGCCACTCAGTTCTCGCTGCAACAAGGCTGAGCCCCTAATACATGCCAGGCGTGGCTCTCAGGGCGCTACACGTACACACTAATTCGGTCCTTGCATCCACCCTGGGAGGCAGTACCGTTATTTTACAGATTCAGGAACTGATGCACAGAGAGGTTAAGGAACTTGATCAAGGGCACACAGCAGTGACTGACGGCACAGCCGGGATTTGAAGCCAGGCCGCCTGAATTCAGGCCTGTGCTCCATGGTCCTCATGAACAGGCTCAGGAGCTCAGCCCTGTGCTGAGGGCTTCAGCCACTCACCCTGCCTCTCTTCTCCCCCAGCCCTGAAGCCTGTGTCCATCTACTTTGGTTTCCCATCTTGCTAATGTGGGTACCCGGGGGGATCAGGGCTCACAGGTATTGTGTGCCCCTGAGCAGGAACCCATTCCCCATTTTTTCAGCATTTCCCTAGCTAAGGTTTAGGCTGCCCCGAGACAGATGTCTGATTATTATCTGGGATAAAAAAAATTCAGGGTGGATACTCCTCAGAAGCCAATATCCAGAGTTGAGAGCATATGGTTCTAAATTTTGCAGAGACAGAAATCTAATATTGAAACAAAAAGTAATTCTGCAAGTCTTTGGAACACTTCAAAAACTGATCTGCAGAGACAGACATAAATCATTGTGAAGGAAACTTTTCTTCCTAATAGGAAAAAAAAAAAACCTAAGGGGGAAAAAAAAAGTTGAGGAAATGACTCACTGATGTGTATGGAGGCGAGAGAAAGTGGGCCCTGAGGAGCCACATGGATGGTTTACAGAAGCCCGGAGGCCCAGCTGGGAGGAGGAAGCTGGGAAATGAGGCCCCTGGAGCACATCTAAGCTTCTAACTTGTTCCTTCTTTTTTTCTTCCACAGCTCACGATTCACAGACACCTGGGGAAGGTGGTGAGCCGGGCCTGGGAGCCTGGGCTCAGGCTCCTCAGAGTCCAGGCCTTGGAGATACAGGACAGCAACAAGGACTGCCTCTACCTCTTCCCAGCTGTGTGACCCCCAGCCACTGGCCTGCCCTCTCTGAGCCAATTTCTTCATTTGCAAAATGGTGATAGCAGTACCTACTACATGGGTGGTCGTGAAGATAAAAGAAAGCACCCACATCAAGGGCTGAGGAAACACTACAAAGGGATAGCTAACAACGGCAGTAACAATAAGGCTGGTAAATCCCTTTCTGTCCTGGATCACGGTGCTCAGGGACCAGGTGGCCAGTTCAGGTCCAGCCCCGAGGGACAGAAAGCACATACCTTGGACATTCCCGATTCAAGTGATGTCCCTGGAGCTTGAGCCAACTGTGGGGCGTGATCCTGAACTGAATGGGACCCCAGGATGTTAACCACCCCGTCTTCTCACTGGGCCCTCGGGTCAGAGCAGGCATTGCAGGCCTGGGGGGCTAGGAAGAAGTGGCCAGCCTTGGTGGTAGGGCAGGGTTGAGGGGTAGATACAACCAAGTAAAGGAGGGTTTCCAGGGACTTTGGATCCTCCTGCATGTTGGACTAGCTCCAAAACTGTGCCGGGTCTCAGTCAAGACAACATCTTCAGGCCAACCTGTGTGACCAGTTCAGGGGGTGTCTGTGGGATCCCCTCACTGGCTGATGGAGCATTCGTGCCAACGACCAGGGTTACAAATAACCATCGTCCTTCCCGTGAGGGGCTCTAGTTGCCAATCCTGGGACCTTAAATCATGAACCAGCCTGCTCTCTCTCTGATTTGCCTGAGTGGGTGAGAACGGCTCCCCGCTGCCCACACGGGCTGCCGCGTCATCCTGCAGAGGGACCCCGGGCCGGCTGGGCCCGTCACATGCTTGCGTCCAAGAAGCAGCCCCCACCTCCCCCAGCCCACAGACTCCACGAGGAAGGCTCTGCCAGCGTCGCCCGCCCACTCGGCAAACTCAGGATCCAACCCCGGGCTGTTGGCCCGGGCCATCGCGCTGCCTGGGGACAATGAACCCTCTCGGTGTGCTTTACATCGAATGACCGAACAGCCTTCTTAAAGCAATGCCGCTTGACCATTCCCAAGTACAGTACCTCCTATCAAGAAAGATATAAATGGAGCTAAAGTGAACGACGGGGCCATCCTCGCACATAAAAGGACTTCTCCGTGCAGGTTTGTTGCGAGTTGTCCTTTTGCAGCGCCTTGATTGTCACCCAGAGATTGACAGCAGAGCCGAGAAGGCGCTGGCCGTGTTCTCGGGGAGGTGTTCCCGGAGGGGCCACCAAGAGTCACCCACGTCCTTTGAGGCTGCGGCCCTGGGAAGGTGGGGTGCCCGTGTGCTCCTGGCCCTGGGGGGCTGCAGCGGAGGAACCCTGAGCGGGGAGGGGGAGACGGCCCGTGCTCTTTCCCCTAAAAGTTTGCCGAAGGGACTCTTGGCTGAAGGCCAAGTTTGGAACACGCAGCAGCTCGTCCTCGGGCCATAGTCCCCCTGCGGGCTTGGCTGTCGTTTCTCCTCTAGGGGCGAGCCCCAGTGGACCCCTGGCCTGACTGTGGGCATAGCCACTGCCGCAAAGGTGTCCACGTGGTGGGTGAGGCTCAGGGGTGGGACGATGACAAGGCCCAGGGAGCACCAGCCGGGAGCACCAGCGTGGCGGGATCAAGAAGGGAACGTCCCCAACGACGGCCCCGCGGGGAGCTGCAGCGCTCGCTGAGCAGCCGTGCCCCTCTGCCCCGTGGCTGCGCTCTAAGTCCTGCCGCTCCGGCTCTGCCTGTCCCACCTCTACATCCACCCCACTCCGAAATACTTGACATGTTTGTAGTTCCTCGAATAAGCCCGGCCTTCGCACCCTCCCTCGGGCCTCTGCGTGCATCTGTGGCCTCCGATGCCCTTCTAGCTCCTCCTCCTTCACCGAGATTGAGCTCTGGAAGCTCCTCCAACTCGGCCTGGCTGGATGAGGCCCTCAGCATCTTGGCTCAACCCCTCCCAAGGTTTCTCCCTCTCCTGATGGGCTGCCAGCCTTTCTCCCCACGGCAGCGGGTGGCAGGAGAGCGCCCTTCGTCTCTATGCATTTGTCCAGAGCAGGGGCCTGGCTGTCCTCTAGGTCCCCGAGGGATCTCCCGGGAAAAGTGGGGGAGGGGATGGCTTCGAGGGTCTGGCTCAGCCATTTGAGGCTACCCTCAAAGCAGCTGCCCAAGAAAGGGGCTCAGGGTACAGCCAGGTGGGCTAAGCCAGAGACAGGGGTAGAGGTGGGGTGGGGACAGATGACACAGGGAGGGGGCAACAGTGGGAGGGTTCCTGGCATCCTTCTCCCTCTACTACAAAGACGTGCCAACTGTGTCTCAAAATTCTCATTCCTTCCACGAAGACCGGGGTGGAGAAAAGTGTTTTCCCAAAGTACCACCAAGGAGCTGGGAGGCTGCTCTGAGAACGCAGGGATGAGTGAGCAGCTCTGATGGGGGGTGGGCGGGGGTCAGCGTGGGGAACAGAGTTCACTGCTGGGAGGGTGACGCTGTGTGTATGTGTCTGGTCAGTGGGCGAGGGGTCCAGCACATCCACGCACAGGGGAAAACCAAAGGCCCGGTCACTGCCAAGGGCATCCAGTCAAGGGCACTTAAAAATGCCACAGGCACCTGGGTGGGAGCATGTGTTGCTGGGAGAGCTTTGCAGGGGGCCTGTCCTTGGATGTAGGGACTGACTGTGGCTGCAGGATGGAGATGGGGGGTGGGAGCGGGGGCCCTGTGAGCAGCTGCATATGAGCCCGGGCAGATGAGGAAAGAGAACCAAGAACCAGAGGTGCAGGCGAAGGTGTGGGGCTTTGGGAATGAGTGGTTTGGCCAAAGGCATTGAAGGAAGCTTGCGGGTGACCTGTGAACCAGGCCTTGAGGGAGGTATAGATCAGCAAACACAGAGGGGGACAAAGCACAGGGGGACCACGCACCGAGGCCTGGGCTGCAGGGCACAGAGGGCCCGGCTAGCAGCCTCGGGTGGCCGGGGGCCGTGAAGGCAGGGTTGGGTGGGTGAGGGAGGTGTGGACGGCCCTTTCCTCATCAAGAAGCCCTTAGGAGCTTTGATGTGAGTTCTGTGAACTGACAATATGCTTCCACAGCTGAGGAGGGATAACCGGAGAGGAGAGCCATCTAAGGAGGCAGAGGCCAACTCAGAGCCTTTTGGATCAGGCCGGGCATGAGACGGCGCAGGTCTGAACCAGGTCAGCATCAGAGTGACCAGAGGACATTGCGGGGGGACCAAGGCCGCAGGACTCAGGGACCGCACTGGGGGAGGAGGAGCAGCTGAGCTTTGCACCCTGATTGCCAGGGAGCAGGGTGGCACAGGGAAGGGGACTTGGCCCAGTTTCACATCACTGCAGGACACACTTGGCCGGAGCTGCAAAGCGGGCTATGGAAAGGTCACCGCAGGCCCAGAGGTCATTTGCTCGGTGGGCGGAGCAGAAGTGACGAGAATGCAAAGAAGGCAGGAAAAGGTGAGGCGTGAAGATGCTGAAAGCCAGCATCACATCGAGGGTGGCTGGACGCATAGCAGGTGTCCAGCAAGTGAATACAAGCGAAGGGGGGCAACCCAGCTGAAACTCCTACTGCACATCCTGAACTCCTCCATGACGGAGTCAGATGCAGGCTGCATTAGCAGCGCCAGCGGAGCTTGAAATTCGTCAGTGTCCAGGCCCCACCCCAGAGATTCTCACTCAGTCTGGTGCGGAACCCTGACGGCAGCCTGTCTTGAAAACCCCCTAACCGTGAAGACGGGGTTGAGAGAACTGAAAGAAACGGTCTAATTCTACACATGAGGGGTGGGGCTCAGGAATTTGCTTATGAACGTTTTTTCCTGAAGAATCTCCTAGGTGATTCTGAGGCAGGACCAGATTGGAGGATCCTGGGTCTGGGGGAGATGGTGGGGTGCAGGCGGGGAGCTTCCAGAGGACAGAGCCGCCTCATCCACCTGTGCCCACCACACTCAGGCTGGCTCTCCCCACACAGACGGAAGCCTCCTGGGTATGCCGGGGGGCACGGGGTCCCCCTGGGGGCACAAAGGGGATGGTCACAGCTGCAAGGCACACTTCACCCCCTTTCCCTCCCACTTGCCTACCACTAAAGTCTTAGGATGGTGGGAGCCAAAGAAACCAAGCGCCACCAGGAAAAGTCCACTCACCCAAGGACTCTGTCCCAGAATGGGCTCTGAAAAGGTCACAGTCAATTCAGTCCGAAGACTCTCTCCATTTATAGAGGAAGCTTTCACCGCCTTTAGGAAGAGGCCTGTCTACGGGATGAGTGAGCTGTCGTAACTTCTTAACAGGCCTCGCCTTGACTGAGGGGGTCCATAGCCTTAAGCACACTGGAGGTAAAATCCTTCCAGACACAGAGACCCCAGTGTAAGTAGATAGTGAAGCTCTAACCACGGACAACAGGATACAGTGACAAAAAAAAAACAAGGAAGAAGTGGTAGGAGAAACTTCTAGAAGGGCAAATCCAAACTTCTGCCCATAAACCTCTTATCCTAAAGCCAGAATTCTGAGAGGACCTCAGAGGTACAGTCGCAACCAAACAAACTAGCCAGGACCCAGAGAGATTCTGGGACAACGGAGAGACTGCCCAGTTGGGGACTGGGTCTCAGAGAAGCAACAAAACTCAAACTCATGGAAGCAAAGAATGGAACAGTGGTTGCCAGGGGGGCGGGGGGAGAATGGCAAGTTGCTAATCATGGGTATGAAATTTCAGTTATGCCAGATGAACACATTCTAGAGCTCTGCTGTACAGCATGGCACCTACAGATAACAATACTGTACTGTACACGGAAAAATCTGTGAAGAGGCTAGATCTCATTATAAGCGTTCTTGCCACAATTAAAAAAAAAAAAAGAGCAGTAACAATATCATGCACTGGGCCCCGAACTGGGAGGCCTCAGTTCTATTTAAAAATGTGGGGAAAAGAATCTTAAAAAAAAAATAAAATAAAATAAAGAATGGATACATATATATGTATAACTGATTCACTTTGCTGTACACGTGAAACTTAACACAACATTGTAAATCAACTCTACTCCGATAAGAATTCAAAATAAATAAATAAATAAAATGTGAACATAAGACGGCAACAGCACAGCCATGATTTGCCTGGCAGCTGCACGTGGAGAGCACACAGTGGTCAGCACTGACCCGTCCCCAGTTTCTGGAGTGTGCATGGCCCTTCGTTCACATCATCCACAAAGAGGACTTTATGCAAAGCTGACTCACTTTCCTGACTGTCAGAGGCAACACTGTTCAATACATACAGCCCCCAGCTACATGTGGCTTTTTAAATTTACATTTTAATTAAAATTAAGTAAGATTTTAAAGATGCAGTTTCTGAGTCACACTAGCCACCTTTAAGCGCTCAGTAGCTACATGTGGCGAGTGGCTCTGTCCTGGACAGGGCAGACAGCGAACGCTTCTGTCTGTCCGATGGACAGAAAGTTCCATCGGACAATGCTGCTCAAGAAGTCTGCTCTATAAGGGATCCAGTCAGCCTCATGTTCAGAACTAGAAAAATTAAGAATGATTAGTCATCGTCGTCCCTGGTGGCGACATCCCTGGACTATTACAGAAGAGAATAAAAAGAAGAAAACCCTGGAATTTGGCTGATTCTCCTGCATTTACTGACATCTCTAAAGAAACAGGAACTCTCACCTCTATGCATGTTCACTTTGTGCTGGTTTTTTGTTCTGTTTTGTTTTTGTTTTTATTTAGCTGTCAACTTAAATCCCTGCCTAGAGAGTGTCTGTCTGTCTGTCTGTCTGTCTGCTTTAATCCAGCATCCCAGCTCTGCAAATCCCGGGTAAGATACATCTCCTAAGGAGCGTTCATAAAGGCCTGAGTTAGAGCTTTGCCCAGGCTGAAGATTCATGTCCTCCAGGTTATTTCCAGAGATTATATAAGAGTGGAAAAGCCTGACAATGTGGGTCTCTAGTAGGTTTCATATTTTTAAGTCTTACCTTGAACGCTTATCTTTTATTTTTAACAATACGAGAGAAAAATGATTTTGAAGAACTTGTGGAGAGGTATAGGTGTGTTTGCAGGAGTATAAGAAAAGCATGGCAATGAAACAATGATTCTGAAGAGGGTGTGGCCAGCTTGCTGGAGAATAACATCAATTTCAAATTCTTGGCTTGGGAATAGAATTCAGAGGCTGGCCACTCCCTCTATTTGGCTGAGACAAAATCAAGTCCAGCAGACGATGGGTCTGCATGTCCACACTTGTCAGTGTGACCAAAGCCCAGTCTTAAGGGAGGCGAGGGCACACCAAGGTGAAGAAGTTTAACCTGAAAGTGGGATTAACTGGTTTCACTTGATTTTTTTTTTATTTTTAAAAATGAGACTCTCATTCCTTAAAGCTACCCTCCTCCACTCAAAGCACACACACCAAAACCAAAAGAATCCAAAAACACCATCACACATTACCCTTTCACCAAATTCAGGCATAACCGTGGTGGATCAGCCTATCAGTAAGAAAATGACTTTTGCCACAGCATGTATCTCAAGCCAACGCTAACCTGGGGAAACAGTTAAGCCTAATTTCTTTAATGTTATAGGACATTTGGTTATGTCTATTTCTCAGTATTGTTTCCAGTTAAACTGGAATGGTTTAGGCTTGTTTGAAATAGCATATATGTTTAACTATTAATAAATAAAGCATAACAATATACTTGTAATAAGTATATTATATACTTACATGATATACATAGAATATATTAACATATCAATAAACATTGGGCTGGCCAAAAAGTTCGTTCGGGTTTTCCGCAGCATCTTACCGAAAAACCTGAACGAACTTTTTGGCCAACCCAACATAAGAAGTCATCAGCTGACTGTGAGCCCCAAGTTATCCCCTCTCATATGGGGGATATGGATTTTTTTTGGTATACAATATAGTGATTCATAATTTTTAAAGGTTGTACACCATTTAAAGTTATTACAAAATATTGGCTATATTCCCTGTGTTGCACAATATATCCTTGTAGCTTATTTTATACCTAATAGTTTGTGCCCCTTAGTCCCCTATACTGCCCCTCCTCCCTTCCCTCTCCCCTCTAGTGACCACTAGTTTGTTCTCTATATCTGTCAGTCGGCTTCTTTTTTGTTGTATTCACTAGTTTGTTGTATTTTTTAGATTCCACATACAAGTGATATATACAGTATTTGTCTCTCTCTGTCCAACTAATTTCACTGAGCATAATGCCCTCCAAGTCCATCCACATTGCTGCGAATGGCAAAATTTCATTCTTAAGAGGAACATGGGGGTTTAATAAACCGAACTTGCTCAAAGCTCAGCAGAAGTTCTATGCCCTAAGCAAGTTGTTCGGACACGAGCAATTAAATCTGAAAATAAACATTTTATTAAATGTAAAACTAGATTTATTAAAAGTAATATATACCAAACTACTACTTCACTGATAATTGAATTAATACACTGTAATCTGTCTTTACTTTGCCTCAATGTGTTCTTTATTAAAGTGAAAAAACACCAACTTTTAAAAATGCGTATTATCCTTAATCCATCGCATCAGCCTAGTTATTTAAATCATTGTTGAAAGAAAAAGTAGTCCCACTACTGTTCTTCTATTAAATGAATATAACTTTAAATGAGCTGCTTCTAACAGAAGAGAGCTCTGACTCTGCCTTCTGAAAATGTTGCAGTTGCAAGAAAACAAACATCCAAGAGTTCTAGTTACTTCCTAATGTTCACTTAGCATATGTAGAAATCAAACCTCAGAAACTGTAATGTCCCTTTCTGTGAAACGGCTGCCAGTTCAACTTGGTTTTCAAAATCTGTGTTGAATAAAGATTTTTAAAAAGCAATGTAAAAACAAAACAAAACAAAACAACAATGTAAAAGCTTTACCAAGTACCTGGTGAGTATACTGATGTTTTTAGTTCTACTGACATAAAAGATATGTGCTTTAACTTGTTTTGTCTTTAAATATTCTCACTGTAATATGGTAGGAACTGGTAAGAAAGCAATCTATTAAACCTAGGTATTTATATTACCAACACATAATCTTGAATATCTTTTAATCAGAAAACAGCTTGCGTAACTTCTTCTTGGTTCCTTTCATTTTCTCCCTTCATTTTATTAAAATAAATCAGTAAAACGATCCAAAATTTAAGACAACAGCAAGGCCTGTAAAAGCACATTTCAGACTTAAATTTCTGTGGGAAATTTTTTCCTTCCCATTCTCTCTGCCCTGCGATTTCATTTTTCCCTTTTATTGGCGACACCCAATAAGTTCAAGTTTTAACATTTGCAGACGTTCATTTCTCTGTAGGTTAAAAGTTAAGAATTTATTCAAATAGCTAATTCCCGAGTTTAAAGTTCTCATGTAACGTAGCTTTTGCTAAAATCTCCACAGCATAATTCCCCAAGCTTAAACTATTGAATGTGATTGCCTCTCTTTGTGCAAAAAGCAGCATACTATAAATAGTTTCTAACTGTCATAAAACAGTATACACATATAAGGGACTATATAGATAAAAGATTTTACTTATAAAAGATATTACTAAAATCTATAACTCCCCTGTAATCATATACTGTTCAATCTCTGCAACTGGCTACTTCTCAGATAATCCCATTTGCTCAGCAAACTTTGTATGCTCTCTTACTGCTGATCAGAAACCTTAAAAAACAAATCAGAATCATTTTAATGAACTAGATGAAAATAGGCAAAAGTTCTTGAAGCCCTACAGAAAAATAGCAGATATGATCAGGGCCTGATGTCACGTCTTTTATACCCTAATAGCCTCGCTTGTCCTACTTTCACACACTCTGTGATAAGTAGGTTCTTCCAGTTGTCGGATATGACCTGAGATTTAAAAAGTGAAAACTCTGCCATAATATGCTTTCAAAAATCTTGAATACCATAAAGGAACTGGAAGAGACACTTGTCTAGAACGTGATTTAGTTTTTGCCATAAAAAAGCAAATTAAAACCTGATAAGCAGGACTTCCCTGGTGGCGCAGTGGTTAAGAATCTGCCTTCCAATGCAGCGGACACAGGTTTGAGCCCTGATCCGGGAAGATCCCACATAGCCGTGGAGCAACTAAGCCCATGTGCCACAACTGCTGAGCCCACGTGCCACAACTACTGAAGCCTGCATGCCTAGAGCCCGTGCTCTGCAACAAGAGAAGCCACCACAATGAGAAGCCCGCGCACCGCCATGAAGAGTAGTCCCCGCTCGCCGCAACTAGAGAAAGCCTGCGTGCAGCAATGAAGACCCAACACAGCCAAAAAATAAAAAAATTTAAAAAAAAAAAACAAACTTAAAAAAAAAAGGTACCTGATAAGCGCATTGACTTCATTCACTTATAGGACACCAAGAATTCCTGACGGCAGATAGGTTGCACCCCAGCCGGTGGATTGGGAAAGTGTAATATACCCCACATTGTCTTGGGGTGAAGCAGGATTACAGCTCCTACAATACCCCATGTTCCCTTTGTGGCCAGATTCCACACAGATGACCAATGGCAACAGTCAGAGAAAAGTCAGTTACAGAAAGTAACCAAAAATACCACTTTCCCAGAAATACTTGCCATCACAATCACTGCTCTATCAGGAAAAGAGATTTTGAAGAATTACACATAAAACTTTGAAATTGAGATTCTTTTACTTATCATTCAATAGGAAATTTAAAAAGGAAAAAAAAAAAGATTTCACTTTCCTAACGCATGGCTACTCCTCTGCTCAGTTGTTCTTAAAAATAATTTATGTAAAGCAGGATTTTCTCTAAATATACCGTGCTCTCCCATGTACACATTGAAAATATTTGCATACAGCGAGTGTATGCACTGATACACACATGGTAAAAAGTTAAAAAATATGGACTGCATAAATCAGTAGCTGATTTTAAATATACACCAACTTAAACAGATTTGTTTGCAATTTCTGAATTCCTCAGGTAGAAAAGATCTTTCTTGCTGGCTGCGATTCTAGAAGATGTTTATACTCTAGAGGGTGTGCAAAAATGCTTCCCCGTATAAACAAAGAAAGAACGGTCCCAGGATCTTGGTATTCTAACCTTGCCTTTGCTATTAAATATCCACCCAATGAATTTGAGGAGACTGGCGGAATCAGTCTGTCATGCTACAGTAAACATGATATTTTGTGTGCTGCCCAAGACATTTTTTTTTCTCACGAATATAAGTCGCCTGCCATTTATTATGAGATTTTTTTCCCCGATTGACACCCCATTATGTATATTCAGTCAAGCTCAAACAAGATTTCAAGTGATCAATATACTATTTGTGCCGAAAGTCTATTAGCCGCTCTAGCAATAAACTCTGCAGCGAAACCAAAAAAGCAGAAATATTTAGTAAACTGAATTACATGGAAATCCATGTTTGGGGCAAGGAAACAGAGACAGGAGGCAGAAAAGCAAGGGGAAGAGAAGGCAGCAGAGATGTTTTTCCTAAGAAAAATCAGCTTTCTAGAGCCTGACCGGTGATGAAATGCGTTAAATGCCTACAGATTTTTCCAAAATAGCTTAAATTACATGTTGAGGTCTCTACAGAAGCAGGTAAGGATCTTCCCCTGGGTCCCTTTCTGAGAACAGAGAATAAGGAGCCATCCTCAGGAAATTTGTAAAATCCCCCACCATCCAATGTCTTTGTGGAAAGAGTAATGGCCTCCTGCATGTTTTAACACTTTCCATTTTATAACTGAAGTGTGCCAGATCCCAAAAGTGTGACCTTCATCAGCTGAGCTAAAGAAGTATTTTGCCTAATGGATGTGGCAGGAAAGCTAGCTCGATAGCAGCCACAGGATTTCTTCTGGCACAAAAGAATGCTGCTCCTGTATGTACCTACATATCAAAATCTGTTTGCTTGAGCCAGGAGAAGATTAGAATAGGCAGGGCCACCCAGAAAGATGTGACATCTGGGGAAGTGTCGAAAGTGTCAGTTCAGCATTGCCCAGACACCAAAGGTTCCTATTCTATTACCAGGAAAACAATGTGGTGAGGAGGAGTAGAGAAAAAATACCAACGGATGGCTGTCATGGCAGTTGTATAAAGTTACATTGCTGTACAGTGAACAAATCTTGGTCTAAGTTGGGTATCCCTCCACCTACCCAAGGGGATGATATCACCTCCTCCTAGCCTTTTACTTATGAGGCTAGAGTCTTGGTCAGAAGGAATGAAAATGGGAAGAACTGTTCTGCATAGAGCTCCAGAATTACCAATGTTTGATCATTTGGTTTGCTGAACTTACATTTTGAACCACTCGCAGGCAGAAGAGCAGGCACCATCCACTGTATCAAAGGAGCACCTGTAAGATCAACATATTTCGATCATTAGCAATATGGGTAGTTTCCAAATTCCGTTAGTAGCAAAGATGATTTACCATAATTTGACCAAAGGAGATGCATCCTGAGCTACATCTGGACAAAAGCTATTTCTCATGATATTTTTAGCTCTAAAACCTAGAGCATGACTACTTTTAAATTGGCAACCTAAAGGAAGACACATTGTAAAAAATATACTTTACTCATAATAGGAACTATTGTATGTGTTCCTTGCCTCTTCTTGAGGGTCCTAAGCACTAAGATACCCAAGCAAGGCAGAATCAGAGCCCAACATCCACCAGGGAAGAAACAAAAACTCTCCCCACTACCTCAAGTCTCTGCAAAATAAGTAACTGAATAATTCTAAATAGCAATTCTAGTTTGTGTAGGATGCATGCGTATGTGGCAAATTGTGCATACCAAAGTGTATTCTTTCATTTTGCAGAGATGAACGTGCAAGTATTCAATGTCACATAATTTTAAGAGCAGCGATTTCCAAATGGTTTTTTAAAGGCAACTCCCTACTAATACTCAACCCAACCCAATACTCACATACCCGCAAATGTACGAATTTTTCATTTTTACATACTTAAAGCCAAAGATATTACTAATGTTACTAATCTTACAACTCCCTGTAATAAGTGGATTAGCAAAGTGTGTTCTCTTTTATTTCCTTCAAAAATACACATAACCTCACATTCTCAAAAGGGAAAAAGGTAGATTTTTGGAGGCCAACTCTAAAGGAAGTCAGACATCAGACAGCTCTCTCCATCCTATAAGGCTCTCTAGTGTCCTAAACAAGCTTGGTGTACATTAACACTATCTCGTATGGTGAAAAATGAGATTTGTTGGCGGGCCAAAGAAGCCCAGGTGTTTATTCAGCCAGCACATTCACTTCACCGGGAGGTGGGTGTTCTGGAATGCTGCTCATACAATGCTGTGTACACATTTACTTTCGGAACTCAAGGAGGTACTGTTCTGGAACCTTCCTGCACTGCAATTAACTACGCAAGTGGGCAGAGCTAACTTCCACGAAATAATCGCTGCAAATCTTAGGACAAGTCCCTCTTTGAAACCAGGCTACCAGGGCGCCAGCGTCTGAGCAAAGCACCAGAGACATCCTCGCAATTTGATTCTTGAAGCTGAAGATGAAATCTATTTTGATTTTAGAATGACCCGCAATCACAGGCAATTTACCTGATTGTGTGTTCCTGGTGAAATCGCAAAGCCTTCTAGGTGCTAGGACTGATAGGTGTGGTTTATGGATTTAAAAGAGGGGAAAGATAGCATTAGAAAGAAGGAAAAAAGCAGAAGGTGGTTTCAGCAGCTTTGAAGTTACATTCGTTCCAAACAGAACATGCAATTTTCACCTGGAGTCTCACTTCAGACTGGAAAAACTATTGATACAGTTATTCTGTTATATAAATGGTCACCACATCCAGATTTAGAAGTGCATTAATTCACTCCAGCCATCAGGGGAAAAGTAGAATTTTCTCTTCTTTAAATGATTTATCTGCCTTAAAAAAATGGTAACATCAAGTGGGCGTCCTTTTGAAATTTCTTTTTTTTTTTTTTTAAAGAAAAGGGAAGAAGAAAGTCTTGGTATCTCTCTTCCTCATGGTCACACTCGCTGTCTGCAGTAGACGATGCAGGTTAGCATGGCTATGACAATAATGAATTGTGAATTTATAATGAATGCCTCTTTCTTCAGAGCAGCTCAAAACATTGTCTTTCCCATAGATTTGAAATAAGGTTTGAAATCTCCTCGCCTTGTTGCAGAAATGGCCTTCGTCTAATCTGACATGACATGACTGGCTTCTGATTGAAGGACCAAGCAGCGGAAGGTAAACTCATTCATCTGTTTCCTGCTGCCATTGTGCATCTCTGTTCTGAGATGCCCAGTGCTTGTCTATTCCACAAGCAGGTTTATTGCCTGAAAATGAAACCTCTCTTTCTAAAACACTTAACTTTTATAAAGAAATTCTATTCAGAATACCAGAGCAAAAATAACTCTTTTTGGCTTTACTAGATGCTTTGATATTTGTCCTTCCAAGCACGTCTTTTAACCCCAGCATCTTAAAATTGGGAAGCAGCACCCACTTCAGATCCCTTTTCTATCCAAATCAACCTCTCAAAGTTAAATGGATATTTTAACAAGCTGACAAGTGAAACCACAGAACACGGTGCTTTTTCAAGACCTCCCCGTGGATTAAAGCCTACCCACCCCCCACCCCCCAACCTTTTAGTAATTATTTAAATAAACGTTAACACTCAAGTCTAGAAACTGCCTCTCTGTGCACCACTGCAATTGTTGAATTCCTTTCCTGGCCTTTCATGCAGATGCGCAGAAACAGGGTGGGGCTCCCTGGTCCTGCATGCCATGTTAAGGGAGTCTGTGCTGCAAAGAAAACTCAATTAATCATTCATTGTCCAGTTTTTCGGCATCCTTCACAAATACCTTTGAAATTATCATATTGGTACGAGTGCCACTATTTCTAAAGTCAAGATTTAGGTGAAAATCTCTGATGTCAACCAAATGTTCTGTGCACAAGCATGGATGACAGGTACTGAAATGAAGGTGACAAGTCAAGGAATCGGGAAAAAACCTCCCTGAAGAAGGGATGTGAGGAGGAGACGAGTTTTTCTGTTTATGGATATCTGTGTTAAAGATTTTATTTTCCTTAAAAAAAAAAAAATTTTTTTTTTTTACAGGTATGGTTATTTAGTTTGTATAAGTAAAATCCAACCCTCCTAAGCCATGCTGGTTTCCTTATGAGTCAGCAGGCCATGAGCAGTTCAGACAGCGCAGCCCGGAGTAAATGGGCAAGAGCTGTCTTTGGACACACCCATTTTGCTAATCCTGACTCCGATTTTTTAAAAAATCGTCGTTATGCTACTTGGTGTCTGACCGCAAAACTTGCATCAAAAACTGCACCCTTCCACCTCCACCTACGAGGACTCAGGCTCCCATGTGGGATCACTTCCCTTCAGCTGTTTTACTGAACACAATTGCATTTGGGCTCATTTCTTCCTTGATGGGCAACTCCTGTTTCTTTTTTCTCTCTAGCCTGCATGTTATCAGCTTGACATTCCCTTCAGAGGCGTATGACAAATCAAATTGGCCATCATCACATTCATCGAAGAAGGAGTTTTCTACTTCCAAGACTGGTTTCCTCCACTCCTCTTACAATCATGGACACAACAAAAAAGCCCATGTCTTGGGTTGGCTTTTTTTTTTTTTTTAAAGGGGGGAGGGTGGCAAGAGATACTGAATAGATACAACTCACTCTAAGGACAGAAAAGCAATCAACAGCCAGAAAGCAAAGGGCACAGTCTTAGAATGTGATTTTAAAATACCTGGTGCCTACACCTTAAACTTAAAGCATTTATTCAAAAATTATCACTAGCTTTGAAAAACTTTACCAAAAAATGAAGTGAATTATTTTTATTATTTCATTATTTTCCTGGTCCATGTCTTTTTGCATGATTCAGCACTTTTAATACACAATCCTGCCAAGAAGTTAAAAGGTAAATGGAATATTTTCTGGGTGCCTTAAAGCCTCATACACTTTTTACTGAAGCCACCTGCTCTCCTGCTACTACAGGAGCATATCAGAAATACGGGGGTCACCGGTTTGCTGCTGTAACGCCCAGTGACCACCTCGGAGCAGCGCAATTTCCCTCTTGGGTATCTAAGTGGCTTTGGGGGACGGAATGACCCGCCGCAGAGGCTTCGCCCCATCTCGGGCTCACCCTACTCGCCCGGGAGCCACACACACGCAGGCAAACTCGAATGCACCTGTCTAACCCCCATCAGCTGTAGCTACACCCTCCACCTGATGTGTCTTTTCAACCTTTGTCAAGTATCTCAAGACAAGAATTTCCCGAAGCCCTTCCCCCCAAATCTAGGTTTTCGCTGGAGCCCCCAACCCGCCGGAGCAGCAAGAGGAGGCCGAGATGGAGAGAGACCTCGGACTCGCTCTGCAAACTTAACCTGCGCATCGCACGGACCCGCGTCCTCATCTGAGGACCCGCACGTCCCCCTGCACTCTCCCCGCAGCATCCCACGCCCACACTGCACACTCACCTGACGGTAGGCGAGCCGCGCGCCACCGCGGTCCAGCCTCCCGTCGCGACCTCCGCAGGCGAGCCTACGCGCTGGGTGCCGGGGACCGCCGGCCGGCTCCGGGCAGGGCGGCGGGACACTGGGAACCGGCGCGAAGAGTGCGCCCGGGCGGGTCCGCGCCGAGCCCGAGCGAGCGGGCGAGCGGGGCGGGAGGGGCCATTTGTAAGCGAGCAGACGCTACCACCGCCCCTTACTCGCGGGGGGCGGGGGCGGGCGGTCAGGTGACGGCGGCCCACCCTCCGCCGCCGAGCCGGGTGGTTCCTGCCCAGGAGGAGCCCCCTGGCGCGCTCTGATTGGAACTCCCGCCGCAGTGGCGGGGGAGGGGGACACGTGACAGCCTGGCCCCGCGGCCCAGCGCGCCCCACCCACGCTGGGCACCCCATCTTCCTCCTGGAAAAGCCGGGGGACACAGGGAAGGCGGGGGAGCACACGGGGTGCAGGAGAGCCTACCAGCCCTTTTTGCCGCCGCCCGGGGTGCTCCCGGCCGCTGAACCCGGAGAGGAAGGGTTCCCCTGCGGCCAGCCGGCCTTCAAGGTCCTCCCACGCTGCCCTGGACCGCAGTACCCTCCCCCACAAGTCCAGGCACTGGCACTCGGTATAGACCATCGCCACTCCATGGATGCTGGTGGCACTTAGCAGTGTGTTTTGTTTTGTGTTTTTCTCTCTGCACACCGGCACAATGTGCCAGAGAGAACCCACGACGAGGCATTGCAGACACCGCCCAGCTCGGAGGCCCGGGAGACCCCCGGGGATGTCTGACGGCCCCCGAGCTAGTCGCAGAGGGTCTCGGGGCCTACTTCCTCTGGAGGAGGAAGGGGCGCCGCAGGAGCTGCAAGTCTCTGACCCTGCCTAGGAAGCAGGCCGGTGGAGGGGGGGAGAGGACGGCCATCGGGGTGCGAATCCAGTTTCCAGCCTCTGGGAGCACGTTGCTAATAATAAGGGTCAAATTAAAACGACTAAGCTAGTGGTGCTGGCAGCGAAGCGCCGCACGGTCGTGGGAAGCCCGGCTGTTAATCACCCATAACCAGCATTGCTTTTCTCACGTGGGAGAATCGGGCCGTGGGAAAGCCCCCGGAGTTGCGCGCTGTTCTAAAGCCCCAGTGGTTCCGCAGAACGAATGGATTCCGCAGCCTCTTCCCCACCTCCCTGAGGCCCTCTCCCTCGGCTGCACCACCCGAGAAGGCAGGGATTCGGAGAAAATGCGGTGTCACGTTCCCCACGGTGCCCGCCGACGCGTCTGCGCCAACTCCTGCAACACGTGGGGACCGCGAATCTGGGTGCCTGCTCCCCACTTGGGTGGTTATGTGGGTATACTTATACGATAATGTGTTATAACGAGACTGGAGGAAGTCTGTCTTTACATTGGATTCTCTCAAACTTTTGTCCAAAGGAATTTCGTACTCTGTTAGGGCGGAGAATCGGTTTCTAGCCGAGGTCGCCGCGGCGCTCAGCGGAGTCCAGGAAACCGCCGGGAGGAAGACCGAGGCCCCTTGTCCCTCGATGCTGTAGCCTCTGTTCGCCACTTCGGTCGGCCTGGCAACCCGTCTTTCGCCCTTGAGGGCCTATTCTAACAGGAATGTGACAGTGTGGAAGCCAGGGAACCTTGACCCATTGGTACCTGGGCTTCGCTGGGCATGGGCCAAGGGGTGAGCAGGTCTAACCGTAAAGCTTCTGGCACAAAACCTAGGTAGGGAACCTTTGAGGAAGCTGAGAATCTAATCATTGTAAATTGGGTAGGGAAAGGGGGAGAAGTATCTGCTCAAAAAATAAAAGCCTTGCGGCCGTTACGTCCCCCACCCTACCCCTCCCCCCCCCCCCCCCGCTTCTCCAAACCACAAAAGGTTGGGGAAATCGCATCAGTAAAGTGTAAGTCCGTCGGGAAAAAAAATGCTCGGTTAAAAATCAACACCTCTTTAATAGGAAGATGGGTAAGTTTTCCATTTCCAGGTGTTAATGATACCACCACATTAAAAGGTTGATTGTGACAAGAGAATTGCAGCGCACAGGACGCAGACAGCATTTTCACAATCGAAAGTCAGCAGTCTTCCTCCCTGCATTCACCCCCTTCCGGCCGACTGGGGACCGGGGAGCTGTAGCGCAGGGTAGGCGGCGGGACCACTTGTTGCGGCACCGCCAGAGGAGGTAATTTCCAAGCGGATCTGCGGATCTGGCGGAGATGCAGTTAAAATCCCTTCACCGGGATGCGGACGCTCCAGAAGCCGAGGCAGGCGGCGAGCACTGACTCAGTGCCTCGAGATGCGTGTGTGTCTGTGTTGGTGGTGGTGGTGGTGGTTTATTTAATCTAGAACGCTGGACCATCTTTGCCTGAAATGCTTTGTCTTGCACGTCTGGGAATTTACTCTGTGCTGTTAAATGCTTACCGCACGCGCGCGCGCGCGCGCACACACACACACACACACACACGCAGGGGGTCGCCCCGCATGGGGGAAGGTGAGTGGCACAGATGCTTCGGACTTTCATGGACTCTGCCCTTGGGAAGCAGAGCGAGGGGGACGGCCTCGAACCTGAGTCAGGTAACTCGGAAAGGCCCTTCTCCCGCCGCTCGGGGAGTAGGGAGCTGGGGACCGAGGTACCGGGGCGGTCCAGGTGCCCACACAGCGCCCGCCCCGGTGAAGGGCAGAGATGTCGGGAGGCAGCTCGGACAAGGGCAGGCGGGTTCTCGATTCATTGTCTACCAGGTCACGCTCTGTTGAGAAAATGCGCGATACCCGAGGGGGGAGAGGGAGAGAGGGGGGTGGGGGGGGGGGGGAGAGAGAGAGAGAGAGAGAGACCAAGTGTCCGTGCAGGGCCGACCCGCTCGCCTGGGGAGGGGGACGCGAGGCTCGTCCCCACTCGCCTCGCGCGGTCGTCTCACCGGCGCCGGGCGGCCACCGAGACATTGCCTTCAGCGTCCTCCGGTGGCACCCTCCCGGGTTTGCGGAGCAAAAAGCCGAGCACAGGAGCCACTCGCTGGGGGTTTCGAGTGACCACGTCTTAGGGCTATGGAAAGCTGCCTCTGGGGTCTTGGGGACGGAAAGGTTAATAGAGTGACGAATTTGTCCTGGTTTTTCACATAAAATGAGGCTGGTAATACCGAGCGCTTAAAAGACTGCTAAGAATTTGGAGGTGTGTGGGGTGAGGGCGGGAAGGGGTTAATGCTAGGTTTAGGACTACTATGGGAAATGCCCGATTTAAAGATCTCCCCATCTTCGGTCGCGCTCTCGGAAGCTCAACCCAAGTGGAGGCGCCGCTGCGCGGGCGGTCACCTCCCCGCGTTATGACACCTGGCGGTACCCTGCAACTCCCACGTCCCCGCGGCCAACCTCTCCGCGCCGGCTGGAACCAGCAAAAGTCTTTGCCCGCCCACGCCCCTTTAAACGGACTCTTTGCCTTTTCCTTTTATTCCGAGGACAGGTTAACGCCGACACGGACCGCAGTGTGGCCCGCAGGCACCACACCGCCCGCCGCCGCCTCCTCCGCGCCGGGCGGGGACTGCGGAGCTGCTGCGGCAGCAGGGCCAAAGCCTTCCGGTGCCTCCCGCCCCCTCCCCCCGCGGCCACACCTCAGTCGCGGACCGCCCCCAACCATCCCCGCCCCCCTTCCCTCCCCCGCGCGCTCGCGGCGCCAGCCCCGCCACCGGCGGGTGGCAGCCAGACGCTGCGTGCCCGCGTTCGTGTGCTGGCATAGGGGAGCGCACGCGACGGCGACCGGCGACCCCACCACTGCCCCCAGCTCGGGGTCCACCCATGTGGAACCCACCGGCCCTCGCGGGTCCCCGGAGCCAGTCTCCGGAGCTCGGCTGCGGGTGCAGTTCTCGGAGCCCCTCGGCGCTCCCACCAGGCTCTGTCCATCCCAGTCTTTCCCCCATGCCAGGGTGTGGCAGGCAGGGAAGCCCCTTCGTCCCCGCCCGCGCCCCCAGACATCCCCGGACAAAGCCGCCGGGCTTCCCGCACCGGCGCGGGAAGGAGGCCCCCCGCACCGGGGAAAAGAGGCGCGCGGAGAGCGCCTCCAGGCGCCGGGCCTCGGTGCGGTGCCCGCCCCTGGCCTGTCAGCTGGGTGCCGGGCTGGGGCTGCGGGGGCCGCCTGCACGAGGCGGGCACCCCACCCGCGGTTCCTCCAGGGCCGGCACCCGGTTGCCGCGGCGCCGCAGGAAGAAGGCCCAGCGGCGCGGGTTGCTCCACACCCACGTGCCTTGCGTGTGCGCGCCCCCGGCCCGCAGACGCTATCCGGCTGGCGCCGCCGGGATTTCTGGGCGGCCCCACCCTCCCCGGCCGCCACGCTTCTCTCCTTGCTTTCGGAGTCTCCTTGGCGTCTCGGCTGCAGCATCCAAGATCGGGCGCCGCCTCTGCCAGCCGGGCTGCCCAGCACGCCTGCGGGCCGCTACTCAGAGGCCGCACCTCCCGCGCGCGTCCCGCACTCACCTTTTCCTGTGGAAGGTGGGGTTCAGTCACTGCACCCCGGCTGTTCAGCCACCGCCCACGGGCTCCTGGAGAGTGCAGTACGAAGGCGTTCCTGAGGCGCCAGCACCCTCTTTAAACCCTTCCCTGTCTTTCAGCACAGCACCTCCATCAGCTGGCCACCCTCCCCGACAGCAGGGAAGGCATAGCTCTCCCTCTGCTTTCTCTTTTTTCACCATCACACCAGTGCCCACCTATAGACACACACACCTGAACACCGCGAGGCCACGGCCAAGATCGCTCTCCAGCTCCTAATTCCAACACTGTGCAGCGCACACCACGTCGCTGATAGCAAGGTGAGGGAGTGGCACTCAGGAGCTGGGGGGGTTCTTAAAAATTATGAAATAGCTTTCTGCCCCTGGCCATGACATTTTTAAGAGGATTATACTTTATTTTTTAAAAATAAATAGCCCAGAGGAATTCACACTTTTAAAATAATATTAAAGTAGTTTGAGATTACCGTAGATTCACGTGAAGTTTCTTAAGAAACAATATAGAGAGATGTTGTGCACCCTTTACCCAGTTTTCTACAATGGTAACAATTCCCAAAACTATGGTACGATGTCATAACCAGGATATTGGCATTGATCAAATCCACCGATCCTATTTAGATTTGCCCAGTTTTACTTGTACTCGTGTGTGTAGGTGTTTAGTTCTATTCAGTTTTATCGTATGTGTGGGTCCATATCCACCATCACAGTCAAGGTACAGAACTGCTCCATCACACAGGTCCCTCTTGTTGCCTTTTTATAACCACACCTGGGGGAGGGGGGTCTGATAACCACTAATCTGTTTTTCTATAATTTTGTCATTTCAAGAATGTCATATAAATGGTATTATACAGTAATGTCATCTTTCTGGACTGGTTTTATTCACTCAGCATAATTCCCTTAAAATTCATTCAAGTCACTGTATCAGTAGATCCTTCTTTTTATTGCTGGGTGGTATTCCATGGAATGGAGCTACCACAAAGGTAAACAGTTTGTTTAACCATTCATTTGCTGAAGGACATCTGCGTTGTTTCCAGATTTGGGCTGTTACAAATAAAACTCCTAGGAACATTTGTGCACAGGATTTTGTGTGAAGATAACTTCATTTCTCTGGGACAAATGCCTGAGAGGGCAATTGGCTGGGTCATATGGTAAGCATATTTTTAGTTTTGTAGGAAACTGCCATACTCTTTTCCAGAGAGTCTGTGCCAACAGCAATATATGAATGATTCAGTTTCTCCTCATCTTCCACAGCATTTGGTGTTGTTATTATTTTTTATTTTTGTGATTTTGATAAATGTAGTAATATTTCATTGTGGTTTTAATTTGCATTTCCTTGATGGCTAATGATATTGATTATTTTTTATATGCTGGTTTGTCATCTCTGCCCCCCTTTTTTGGTGGTGTTTGTTCACATTTTTTGCCCATTTTCTTTTTTTTTTTTATGTTTTTTTTTTAATTTAATTTAATTAATTTATTTATTTATGGCTGTGTTGGGTCTTCGTTTCTGTGCGAGGGCTTTCTCTAGTTGTGGCAAGCGGGGGCCACTCTTCATCGCGGTGCGCGGGCCTCTCACTATCGCGGCCTCTCTTGTTGCGGAGCACAGGCTCCAGACGCGCAGGCTCAGTAGCTGTGGCTCACGGGCCTAGCCGCTCCGCGGCATGTGGGATCTTCCCAGACCAGGGCACGAACCTGTGTCCCCTGCATTGGCAGGCAGACTCTCAACCACTGCGCCACCAGGGAAGCCCTGCCCATTTTCTAATTAGAGTTTTTGGGGTTTTTTTACTGTTAAGTTTTGAGAGTTATTTTTTTAAAGCACTTTATTGAGGTATGATTGACATACAAAAAGTTGTGCATATTTAATGTATACAACTTGATGACTTTGGAGATAAGTATATACCTATGAAACTCTCAACCACAATCTATGCCATAAGCATATCTATCACATCTAAAGGTTTCCTCCCATCTTCTTTTTTATTATTAGTTTGTGATAAGAACACTTAAATAAGATCTACCTTAGCAAATTTTTAAGTATACAACACAGTACTGTTAACTATAGGCAATCGATGTGTACTAGATCTCTAGGGCTTATTCATCTTGCATAACTGAAACTTTATCCCAGTTGAGTAATACCTCCTCATTTTCCTCTCTCCCCAGGCCCTGGCAACCACCATTACACCCTCTACTTCTATGAGTTTGACTAGTTTATATTCCTCATATAAGTTGTATAGTCATGTAGTATTTGTCCTTCTGTCTGGCTATTTCACTTAGGATAATATCCTTCAGGTTCATCCATGTTGTCACAAGTGCCAGGTTTTCCTTTTTTTTTTTTTTTTTTTAAGGCTGAATAATATTCCATTGTATATATGTACCACATCTTCTTTATCCATTCATCCGTTGGTGGACATTTAGCTTGCTTCCACATGTTGGCTATTGTGAAAAATGCTGCAATGAACATGGGATTGCAGAATATTTCTATTCTTGAATATATACCCAGAAGTGCAATTGATGGATCATAGGGTAGTTCTATTTTTTATTTTTTTAGGAACCACCATGCTGTTTTCCACAGTGGATGCACCAACTTACATTCCCAAAAATGGTGTACAAGTTTTCCCTTTTCTCCACATCCTGGTCAATACTTATCTTTTTTTTTTGGATAACAGCCATCCTAACAGGTGTGAGGTGAGCTCATTGTGGCTTTGATTTGCATTTCCCTGATGATTAATGATGTTGAGCACCTTTTCATTTACCTTTTCCTCATTTACATGTCTTCTTTTGAGAATGTCTATTCAGTTCCTTTGCCCATTTTTTTAATAGGGTTATTTGGGTTTTAATTTGTTTGGGTTTTCCTTTTTGCTCTTGAGTTGCAGGTATTACTTATATATGTTTAGATACTAACCCTTTATCAGATACATGTTTTGCAAATATTGATATTTTCTCCCATTTTGTAGGTTGTCTTTTCACTTTGTTGATTGTTTACTGTGCAGGAGCTCTTTAGTTGGATGTAGTCCTACCTGTCTATTTTTGCTTTTGTTTCCTGTGCTTTTGGTGTTATATCGAAGAAATCGTTGCCAAGACCAATGTCAAGAAGCTTTTCCCCTATGTTTTCTTTTAGGAATTTTATGGCTTCAGGTCTCCTGTTTAAGTCTTTAATCCTTTTTGAGTTCAATTTTGTGTATGGTGTAAGGGTCTGATTTCATTCTTTGTGTGTGGATATCCAGTTTTCCCAACACCCTTTATTGAAGAGACTATTCTTTCCCCATTGTGTATTCTTGGCACCTTTGTCAAAAATCAGTTGACCATATATGTGTGTGCTTATTTTTCTGGTCTCACTATTCTGTTCCATTGGTCTATATGTCTGTTTTTATGCAAGTACCAACAATAGTGTTGACTATTTTGTTTACTGTAGCTTTGTAATATATTTCAAAATAAGGAAGTGAGCTGTCTCTGTCTTGCTCAAAATTGCTTTGGCTATCTATTCAGGATTTTTTGTTTTCTTGTCTTGTAGTGTCTTTGACTTTGGTATCAGTGTGATGCTGCCCTCATAAAATGAGTTTTAAATGTGTTCCCTCCTCTTCTATTTTTTGGGAAGAGTTTTAAAAGGATTGGTATTAATTCTGCTTTAAAAGTTTGGTAGAATTGACCTGTGAAAGCATCTGGTCTGGACTTTTCTTTGTTGGGAGGTTTTCGATTACTGATTTAATCTCTTTATTTGTTATAGATCTGGTCAGGCTTTCTATTTCTTCTTGATTCAGTCTTGGTAGGTTGTGTGTTTCTAGGAATTTATCCATTTCTTCTAGGTTGTCCAATTTATCCGCATGTCTTTTCATCCTCTTCACATGAACTTTTGCAGAACAAAAGTTTCCAATTTTGAAAGATATAATTTATCATCCTTTCATTTTGTGGATTTTGCTTTTGGTATCAAGTCTAAGGACTTTTGCCTAGCCCTAAATTCAGAAGATTTTTCTCCAACTTTTAAATAAATTTTATAGCTTTACATTTTAAATTTAGTTCTGTGATTCATTTTGAGTTAATATTCCTGTAAGGTGTGAAGTTTAGGTTGAGATGTATTTTTGCCTATGGTACCAAGTTGTTCTAGCATCATTTGCTGAAAAAGCTCTCATTCCTTCATTGAATTACTTTTGCACATTTATGAAATGTTGGTTGGCATATTTGTGTGGGTCTATTTCTGTGTCCTCTATTTAGTTCCATTGGTCTATGTGGCTACCACTTTACCAATACCACACTGTGTTGACTTCTGTAGCTATGTAGTAAACTTTAATATCAAGTAGAGTGATTCCTTTCACTTTATTCTTCTTTTTTAAAGACTGTTTTAGCTATTCTAGGTCTTGTTCCATTTCATATAAATTTTAGAATGGGCTTTCTGTAACTACCAAAAGAAAAAAAAAACAAAAAACCTTGGTGTGATTTTGATAGTAATTGCATTAAGTCTATAGATCCTTTTGGGGGGAATGCTGACATCTTTTCTATGTTGAATCTTCTAATCCATGAACATGGTATATCTATTCCTTTACTTAGGCCTTCATTGATTTCTTTCATCAGCATTTCACGATTTTCAGCATACAGATCCTGTTCATGTTTTATTAGATTTATACCTAAAGGCTTCATTGTCTTTGGATCAATTGTAAGTGATATTGTACTTTTAATTTTGGTTTCCATATGAGCATTGTTAATATAGAAATGCAATTAATATTTGTGTTTTTATCTTGTATCCTGCAACCTTGCGGAATTTACTTATCAGTTCTAAGAGTTTTCTATGTGACAGTTATGTTATCTGTGAGGAGGGCCAGTTTTCTTTCTTTCTTTCCAATCTGTATACCTTTCCTTTCTTGCTTTATTTCAGTGTCTAGAACTTCTGGTACTGTGTTGGATAAGAGTGGTGAGAACAAACATCCTTGTCTTGTTCCTAATCTTAGAGGGAAAGCATTCAGTCTTTCACCTTCAAGTATGTATTGGCTATAGGGTTTTTGTAGATGCTTTTTTAATCAAGTTGAGGTAATTCTCCTCTATTCCTAACTTGCTTAGAGTTTTTACTATGAATGGATGTTGGATTTTGTCAAATAGTTTGATATCATCGTATGATACGGTAAATTCATATCACTGATAGGTTTTTGAATGTTGTACCAACCTTAAACACCTGGAATAAATTCCACTTGGTCACAGTGCATAATTCTTCTTGCACATGCTTTGATTCAGTTTGCTAATATTTTGTTGAAGGTTTTTGCATTTAATTTCATGAAAGATATTGATGTGAACTTTTTTTTTTTTTGGTACCGCATTTGTTTCATTTTGGTATCAGGCCCTCATAAAATGAGTTGAGAAGTACTCCCTTCTCTTCTATTTTCTGGAAGAGATTGTATAAAATTGGTATTAGTTCTCCTTTGAAAGTTTGGTAGAATTCTTTGGACCTGGACATTTTTAATGAGTTTTACTTATGAATTTAATTTCTTTAATGGTTATAGGACATTTCAGATGATCTGTCTCATCTTTGTTGAGTTTTGGTAGCTTATGGTTTTCAAGAATTTGATTCATTTCTTCGAAGTTTTTTCATTTCTTCTAATAAGTTGAGAATGAAGTTGTTCATGGTATTTCACCTTTTCTTTTTAATGACTACAGCATAGTGATATCCCTAGTTTCATTCCTGACATAGGTGATTTGTTTCTTCTTTTTATTTTTGTAAATCTTGCTGGGGGTTATCAATTTTATTGATTTTTTGAAGAACCAGCTCTTTGTTTCATTGATCATTATCAACTGTGTTCTTATTTTCAATTTCATTTATTTCTGTCCTTCTCTTTATTTTCCCCTTCCTTCTTCTTGCTTTACTTTTCTAGCTTTTTGAGATAGGAAGTTACATTACTCATTTGAGACCTTCCCTATTTTCTAGTGTAAGCATTTAGTGCTACTAATTTCTCTCTTGGAACTGCTTCAGTTGTGTCTCACAAAGTTTGTCATGTATTCTCATTCTCACTCAGTTCTATTATATTTAAATTTTATTTTGGGAATTCCTCTTTGATCCATGTTTTTTTCAGAAGTGTGTTATTTAATTTCCGAGTGTTTGGAGATTTTTTTCTGTTATCTTTCTGTTATTGATTTCTAGTTTGATTTGATTTATGGTCAAAGAATACATGTTGTATGCTTCAATTCTTTTAAATTTGTTGGGGTTTGTATTATGAGCCAAGATATGTCTATATATCATGGGCTCTTGAAAAAAATGTGTATTCTGCTGTTGTTGGGTAGAGTTTTTCATTAATGTCAATTAGATCCTATAGGTTAATGATGTAGTTGAGTTCTTCTATGTCCTTAATGATTTTCTGGCTAGTAGTTTTTATCAGTTACTGAGAAGGGGATATTAAAAGTCCCCAACTTTACCTGTGGATTTGTCTATTTCTCCTTTACGCTCTGTCAGCTTTTGTGTCATATATTTTGAGGCTCTGTGGTTTGGTGCATATACATTTAGGATTGTTATGTCTTCCTGGTAGATTGATCCTTTTCATTACATAAAGTCCCTCTTTGTCTCTAGTAATTTTCCTTGTTCTGAAGCCTACTTTGTCTGGTATTAATGTAGCCACTCCTGCTTTTTAAAAACTTAATATTTGAATGATATATATTTTTTCATCCTTTTAAATTTCAACCTTCCTATATCATATAATTTGAATATTCATGCACTTTTCTAAAGCTTTTTTTGGCAGTCAATTGGTGAAATTCTAAAAGTTATTTCATCCAATAAAAAGTTTATGGTTTCATGGCATTGGATTTGGCAATGATTTTTTGGCTATAACACCAAAAGCACATGGAACAAAAGAAAAAATAGATAAATTCACCAAAATTTAAAACTTTTATGCATCATAGGATACTATCAAGAGAGTGGAAAGACAGCCCACAGAATGGGAGAATATATTTGCAAATCATATATGTGATAAGGGATTATATAAAGAACTCCTACAACTGAACAACGAAAAACCAAATAACCCAATTCAAAAATTTGCAAAGGACTTGAATAGACATTTCTTTAAAGAAGACAAACAAATGGCCAATAAGCACATGAAAAGATGCTCAACATCCCTAGTTATTAGGGAAGTGCAAATCAAAATCATAATGAGTTATGACTTCACACCCATTAGGATGGGTATTATAAAGAAAACCAAAAACAGAAAATAACAAGTGTTTCTAAGGATATGAAGAAATTGGACCTGGTGCATTGCTGGTGGGAATGCAAAATGGTACAGCTGCTGTGGAAGACAGTTTGGTCATTCCTAAAAAGTTAAACTTAGAATTACCATATGAAGTAGCAACTCCATTTCTAGGTTTATACCCAAAAGAATTGAAAGCAGGGGCTCAAACAGATACTGCACATCAGTATGCATAGAAGCATTATTCACAATAATCAAAAGATGGAAACAACTCAAATGTCCACCAACAGATTAGCTGATAAACAAAATGTGGTATATACATAAATGGAATATTGCTCAGCCTTAAAAAGGAATGAAATTCTGACACATGCTACAACATTCATGAACCTTGAAAATATTATGCTAAATGAAAGAAGCCAGATACAAAAAGACAAATATTATGTAATTCTACTTATATGAGATACCTAGAATAGGCAAATTTATAGAGACAGACAGTAGAATAGAGATTATCATGGGCTGAGGAGAGAAGGGTATAAGGAGTTATTGTTTCATAGGTAAAGAGTTTCTGTTTGGGATAATGAAAATGTTCTGGAAATGGATAGTGGTGTTGGTTGCACAACATTGTGAATGTACTTAATGCCACTGAACTGTACACTTAAAAATGGCTAAAATGGTAAAATTTACATTATGTATATCTTACCACAATAAAAGTTATCCAAAAAGAAGAGAAAAACTTATGGTTTGATTTGTCAGAAATATTTACCTATGCTACAAAGTTGTTTCTACACAACTTGCAAAGGCTCACTGTCAAGAGGTCCTCCCCACCTCCCTCCCCACTCCAATTTTGTTATTGTTTACTTTTGGTGACCTGAATCTGTTTCAACCAGGTTTCCTTGCTGCGTCAATTAGAGGGTATTTTTTTTCCACCCTACGATGACAGAAATGCAAATAGCCAAGGTATATTGATGCTTCTGGCTCAGGAAGTATCTTCTCCTTGTCTCCCCACTTATGTGGTCACTGAAGGCAACACTGACCTTGGCAAACAGTCACCTTGCCAGTCCCATTGACTTGCCTCTTCAAAGACAAGTACGAGAACTAAGTGAAACCTGCATGACCTCTTATTTTTCCTTCAAGTTTTTTTTTCTCTCTGAACCTTTTTAGCTTTCACTATTATTATGGTTATAGCATCACAAATATAAAATGCCTGTATCACTCCTATCGAAAGGCTTAATATTTTAGAGATGTTTTTTAAAAAAATGATTGTTCTCTGCCCCCAAGATTTGCTACATATTTGTAGGGCCCAGTGAAAAATGAAAATGCAGGCTCCTTGGTCAAAAAATAAGAACTTCCAACTGGAGAAACCAGTTACTTAAACCAAGTGCAAGGCCCTTCCGAGAACAGGTCGCGTGCTGCCTGTCTATGTCAAAAGTCAACCCCACCCCCAACTGACTCCTGGGAAAATGTTTAAGTCAAATGAGCACCCTGAGTACATTGAGAAGTTATGTGTGGGTTGCATTTTTATACACAAAAAACACAAACAGGAGGCAAATCTTCCAACCTGCCCTGTTGTTAATCCCTCACAAGCAGGGTGTGCTAATGAGTAGTCCCTGCTGAGCTCAGAGGCAGCACAATGAAGTGAAAAGTCTACAGAACTGGCCAGATAAAAGACTCAGTTCTTCATTTCATAAATATTTATTGAGCACCAACTAATGAACTTGGCTCTGGGCTAAGTGTTCAATTATCTAAGTGTTCTATCTGTCCTGGGCAGATAGATCGGTCACCCTGGGCATTTCAGTCAATCTTTGATACCTTGGTTCCCTGGGTTGTTTGATGGGAACAAAAGTATTGCTCATCCGAGAACCTTCAGGAAATAAGATGACTCCAGAGGTTTAAGTTGAAATACTAGTTATAGTCATTGGTTGTAAGATTTTAATAATGATATCTGCTAAAAGTGACATTATCAAAAATAGAGAATGAAGATAGATTATAGGGTCTCAGAGTAGCCTGTGATTTTTCTTTCTTAGCTTTCTTTTATCTGAACCACTCCATGGGAGATTCCATTTCCAGAAACCATAACCGGGTCCTCCAATATCTTCTATGAATCTATAGAATTTCATCCTTGAACTTCAAAAACACAAAAACCAATAATGAGGAACTTTCTGACATACCTGGCTTTACACAACTGATGCATTCCTAAAAAAAGAGTCAACTGAATTGTTGGAAACTGAATTATATTTGAAATACACTAGAGAACTTGGATATTAAAAGAAAACTTCCATTGGATCCTTTTGTACAACAAAGAATAATTTTTATAAAGTAAAAAAATTACCCCTAATTTTAAAAAATTAAAATTTAATTTAAAAAAAAATTTAAAATTTAAATAATTACCCCTAAAAATTTGCTTGATGTGAACACTGAGGCTTAAGCACAGAGAGTTTTGTGACTGTAGAAATGGAAGCCGATTTAGACTGCACAATGGTCCCCCATCTTCCTTTTCAGCTCCAAGGATGTGCAGGTGTAAAGAAGAGGTGGAAAGTGTGGGAGGATGTCAGCATCCTTTACCAATGTTCATAATCCATTTCCTACCTGAATGAAAAGTGTTTTCCTAAGCACAGTAGGACAATAGGGCCCAGAGCCTTTGATGGGATCAACACTGATGTGACAGTGAGAGCACTTTTCAGGAAACACACTGTGAAGACTAACAACAAATATCAATTAAACTCATAATTTTAGTCAGCTGGTGTGAGGTGTGGGGTATGGGGGTTCACAGGTCATCAAGCCCTTGGCTTTCAAACTGGAGCAGCCAGGTAGCTCTCAAGTGATATACAGATTCTGAGACCCCACCCCATTCCAGAAGGAACAGGGACAAAAACCATATTTCCCCCTGGTCAAAGGGATGCTCACTGGTGGTAATAAGGCCAAGTGACCTTTGGCCAAGAAGCTTTGGAATGGATAGAAGGGGAAGTCGGACTGAGGGCATGAGGAGAGAGAATAGGCAGAGAAAATAAGATTCCCCCTCCCCCTGCTCTGCCTTGGGGTTCACACCCTATATAGTCCTCTCCCCTTGATTGTGAACAGGATTTATGAACATGATGGGATATCACTCCCATGATTAGGCTCTGCCATATAGCAAAGATGTAATTAAGGTTCCTAATCAGTTGACGTTGAATTAACCAAAAGGGAGAGTCTCTTGGGTAGACTGATCTAATCATGTAAGTCCTTTAAATCTGGGGCTAGAATCAGAGACAGAAGTCAGAAAGATTAAAGCTACAGCAGATGGCTTCCTGCTGGCCTCAAAGAAGATGGAAGCCATCATGAGTTCTACCGCTGCAAGGAATTAAATTCTGCCAACAAGCTCAGTGAGCCTGGAAGATGACACCAATCTCCAGATGGGACCATAGCCCTGGCCAACTCCTTGATTCCACACCTAGAACACAGGATCCAGCACAACTGTATCTGGGCTCCTGACTAACAGGAGATGTTAAATTTCTATTGTTTAAGCCACTAAGTTTGTGGCAATTTGTTACACAGCAAAGGAAATCTAATACACTAAGATACTTCTATTTGGAATAAGGAAATTTTAGAAGAAAAGAGAGATGGGAGGAACTTGAATTACAGAGAGCACCAAGATGGAGCTAAGTCTGCTGAGGCCTGTGGTGTTTGTGAGCACTGGGGTTTAGGTGGTCTACTACCTGAAACACATCAACCAATATCCCCTTTGAACAGATAATTTAGGCATGCCTGGGGCTGCCTCTGGAACAAATTACTTCCCTTGGAGCACATGGGTGCTACAGTCTAGTGAGTCATTAAGGACAAGTGATGTCCAAAGGGAACATTACTCCTCCATCTTTATGAATTTCAGGAAGAATTATATCTATTTCACCATCATTATTCAGTTAAGCCAGAAGAGAGACATGCTTAGAACAAAAATGATTTGATTACTTGTTCTGATTACCTTCTATTCACTGTGATGGTGAAGGAGAGATTTCCTGCCCTAAGTAGTACAAGATCACTGAACACCAACATCTAACACTCATACATGCAACTGGCAGCAGTTTATTAGTCATGGAAACTCAGCCCAGTGGAGGAGGACACCACACATCACATAGGGCCACACAAGGGCTCCGTGGGGGAGCAAGTGAATCTGGAAGTGGGGTGGGGTAGGAGGCAGCCTTTGTAGTAACCGGTGGTTGGGAGTGCTGCCTGGTTCTTGCAGAAGGACATGATTGGCTTGTTTGAATAATTCCACAGGCTGACAGGGAGGTGAAGCCCATGAGATTGAGGACTAGGTGGGGTGCAGCTGGTCTGGCTGATAGAGGAACTAGCCCAGAGGGAAGCCTTTCCTGCTGTGTGGGGGGTGTATATCCAGAGAGAACAGGAGAACTCATAGAGCCCTGTGCAGCTCAAAGATGTCAGGGAGCAATTGAAGTTTGAGGTCTTACACTACATGAGGCTAAAGGCTCCTAAACCTAAATTTAAAACGAGATCTGGAAAAATTAACCCAACAGATATGGATGATAAGTGTGCATATCTTTCTACCTTAATCTAGTGAATACTGATGTCAATTCCAAGGAAGTGAAATAAAATTGTTTATTATTTTTCTATTTTTGCCACAAACAATTAAGATTATATATGTGGATCTTAGAAGTTAGATTATCAGTTATTTTACTTACAATGTCTACTTTCAAAATTTATTCAAATTAATAAGAGGGTACAGCAAATTTGCCAGATAGAATAGGAGGAAAAATTATCAATAGCTTTCCTTTAAACCAGCAATAACAAATTAAAGAATGAAATAGGAAAAAAAATCCCAGTTACAGTAGCAATGTAAAAAATAAAATGTTTTGAAACAAATCTAAGAGTTGTAAAAAATCACTATGTAGAATATCATAAAACTTAACTTATATACTTAAAGGATGTGAATTAATGAAGAGACATACTCTGCTCTTGGATAGGATGCCTTAATATAATGCAGATGTTTGTTTCAATGAATTCATCTGTAAGTTCTATATAGACTCAAACAAAAGCCCAAAAGGATTTGTCCTAGAATTTGACAAGCTGATTCTAAAATTAATCTGGAATGGAAAATGAATAAAATAGTCAAGGCATACTTTTGAAAAAGAAAAATAATGAAGGATCCCAAATATCAAAAGATACTGTAAAGCTTTAGTAATTAAAAGTGTGGGGGCTTCCCTGGTGGCGCAGCGGTTGGGAGTCCGCCTGCCAATGCGGGGGACACGGGTTCGTGCCCCGGTCCGGGAGGATCCCACATGCCGCGGAGCGGCTGGGTCCGTGAGCCACAACTACTGAGCCTGCGTGTTTGGAGCCCGTGCTCCACAACAAGAGAGGCCGCGATGATGAGAGGCCCGCGCACCGTGATGAGGAGTGGCCCCCGCTTGCCGCGACTGGAGAAGGCCCTTGCACAGAAACGGGGACCCAACGCAGCCATAAATAGATAAATAAATAAATTAATTTTTTAAAAAAAGTGTGATATTGGTCTAGAAATAAACTAATTAATGGAACATTTAAGAGTTCAGATACAAATTCATATATTTAAGAATTCTGTATAAGAGAAATCCAGCACATTTAATTCAGTGAGGAAAGTATGGACTACTCATGCTTAAGATAATTTCCTAACCATATGGAGAGAAATAAACTTAGATTTTATCTCTTGTCATAACCAAAATATTTCAGGTGAATTATGAAGCAATTATTAGATAAATATGGAGCTATGAATTAGAATGTTTATAGCTTTGGGAGTAAATTTAGCATTGTTAAACAAGAGACAAAACACAAAATATTGAAAAATTGTCTGTATTAAAAAACTACAGTGTGATAAAAGATGTTATAAAAAATTAAACTGCATACTATTGACCTGAAAAATTGCAATATATATAACAATGAATTGATGTAGAAGTATATAAAAAATTACCAATCCAAGAAAAAAGTCAACACAGCCCAATTAAAAATGGGAAAAATATGAATAGACAGTTCACAGAAAAGGAAAGACAAATGGCCAATAAACATGTGACAATGCTCAATCTCAACAGTATTTGGGAAAATAAAAATGAAAACAATGAAATATCAGTTCTAACCCATCCAATTATTTATATGTTGATAACTATCCTGAACGGAAGAGGGTAAGGGAGAATTGTGTACTCTTGTACATTGTTGTTGGAAGTGAATGTTGATAACTTTTTTTGAAGTCTATTATGTATTATGTTTTAAAATTTAAAAGAGAAGAAATTAATGAAATAGAATCTGCCAAAGAACAGAGTAAATTAACATAGCTGAAAGTTGATTATTAGAAGATATCAACAAAACAGCTAGACAGTTCAAGGAAAAAAAATAAGAAAGAACACAAGTTACCAATATCAGGAATGAAAGAAAGGATATTGCTACAAGGCCTAGAGGCATTAAAAGGATAATTAAAAAATAAAAACAATTTTATGCCAATATATTTGATAAATTAGATAAAATGGATAAATTCCTTGAGAAATACAATTTATCAAAATGGACACAAGATGATAGAGAAAATCTGAATAGTCATATAACTAAATATAACTTGAATTAATCATAAAAAACCTCCCAACACATAAAATTCTAGGCCCAGATGGTTTCACTGGGGCCCAGATGGTTTCATTGGTGAGTTATATCAAACATGCAAGAAATAACACCATTTTAATCAAACTCTTTCAAAAAATGGAGGAGGTAATACTTTCCAATTCATTAGTCTAACAGAATCCTAATAACAAAATCTCACATAGTTATTACCAAAAAAATTACAGACTAATATCCCTCATGAGTACAGATACAGATATTCTTAATAAAATATTAGCAAATTGGGCCCAACATTATACTAAAAGAATAACATATCATGATCAAGTAATGTTTATCTGAGGAATGCAAGGTTGGTTTAACATTAAAGAAAATCAATCAATGTAATTCACTGCATTAACAAAATAAAGGAGAAAGCTCATATGATCATCTGAATAGATACAGATAAAGCATTTTACAATAGTCAACATCCACCCATAATAACAACTCACAGCAAGCTAGGATTAGGAAGTTATCCCTCAATCTGATAAAACAAACCTATTGAAGACATATAGCCAACATCATGCTTGATAGTAAAATTTTGAACATTTTCCCCCAAGACTGGGAATGAAATGAAATGCCTACCTTCACCACCTCTATTCAACATTGTACTGGAGATGATAGCCATTGCAACAAGTGAAGAAAAAGAAATAAAAGACACAAAGATTGGAAAGAAAGAATTAAAACTATCTCTATTTACAGATAACATGATTTTTTGGTGTAAAGTTCTACAGATTCCATAAAATAACTATCAAACTCAGAAGTTAATTTAGTAAAGTCACAGGATACAAGGTTAATATGCCAAAGTAAATTGTATTTTTACGTACCGACAGTGAACAATTGGAAATGAAATTTTAAAAAATTAATTCCACTGTTTAAAAGATATTAAAGTAAAATATTTAGGACAAAATTTAACAAAAGCTATACAAGAACTTTAGACTAAAAACTGTAAAACATCCTAAGCTAAATTAAAGAAGATCTAAATAAATGGAAAAATATATCATGTGAATTAACTGGAAAATCTACTGGTTTAAAATAGTAATTATTCCTAAATTAACCTACAGGTTTCTCTCCATCTCAATCTTAATCCCAGCAGACTTTTTAAAAAAGAAACTGACAACTAGATTTTAAAACTTGTATGGTAATGCAAATGACATTGAATATCCAAAGCAATCCTGAAAAGGAACAACAAAGTCAGAGCATTTGACTGTAAGAGTTACTATTGTGCAGAACGGTGCTGGAATAAAGGTCAGCAAATAGATCAAAAGCACAGAACAGTGAGCTCAGAAATACATCCTAGTTTATGCAATCATTTGATTTTTAACAGCGGTGCTAAAATAATCCAATGTAGAAAGGAAAAAAATTTTTTCAACCAGTGGAGTAGGAATAAATGAATATCCATATGGAATGAAAAATGAAATACTATTTCTACCTCACTCTGTACTCCAAATTAATTTAAGATGGCTCCTAGACCTAAAGATAAAAGCTAAAGCTATCAATTGTTTACAAGAAAACATTGAAGACTATCTTTGTGAATTGTGGTAGAAAAAAGTTTCTTAGGCAGGTCACAGAAAGCAATAACTATCTTTAAATTGACAAATTAGATTTCATCAAAATTGAAAACATCTGCTCATCAAAAGACATCACTGAGGAAATAAATAGGCAAGCCACAGTCTGGGAGAAAATATTTGCGAAACATAAAACTGACAAAGGCCTGGTATTCAGCATATACAAAGAATTTTGACAACAACTAAGAGACAAATACTTGAGAAAAATGGGCAAAAGTTTTGAACAGATACCTTACAAAAGAAAATGCTATATGGCTCCAATAAGGACTTGCAAATGCTTGATGACAACAGTCATCAGAGGCTTACAATTTTAAACCACAATAAGATACAACCACACACCTCTCGAATGGGTTCAAATTAAAAAGTAACAATACTAAATGTTGGTGAGGATGTGGAACAATGAAAATCCTTACAAAAAGAATATATGGAGTATGACTTCATTTGAATGAAGTTCTAGAACAGGCAAAAGGATGGAACACTATCAGAAAAGTAGCTGCTTCTGTGTGTGTAGGGGTGAGAAGGGGCATGAGGAAACTTTCTTGGGTGCTGTTTACGTTCTATATTTTGAAGGAGTTTGGTGAGACACAGGCATACAATTTGTCAAAAATCCATGAATGTTCATTTAAGATCGGAACATTTTCTTACACATAAATTCTACATCAAAAGAAATCAAAACTCTAAAAAACATTTAACACTTGTCAATGGTATGTTCCCTTTTGTGTAAAATTTTAAAAATCAACAGTTAACATGGCATATGTATAAATATATACATATATAAATGCTTAGAAAATGGTCTAGAACAAGAGTTGGTATATTTTTCTGTAAAGGGCCAGATAGTAAATATTTTAGGCACTGTCACTTCTGTTGCAACTACTTAATTCTGCCACTGTAGTGTGAAGGTAGCCATAGACAGTACATAAAGGAATGCACTTGTCTGTGTTCCAATGGTGGTGGGTCAGATACAGCCTGTGGTCCATAACTTGCCAATTCTGATCTAGTAGTGTGACTGATTGCAAGGATGCTCCCAATTTTCACCCCTTCCTGTGTCTATACCATTTGCTGTATATCTTTGTTTTATCCTCTCCTCCCGACTCTGAGCTCAGACATGTGATTTGCTTTGAATCAATGGGATGTTGTAAATGGGACACAGTGGAAGCTTTAGAGACACTGGTACACTGGGGCTTGCTTGCTCTTGTGCCTCTTCCATCACTTAGAGAAGATGCATAGGCTGGCCTGCTGGAGGAGGAGAGACACGTGGAGAAGTGTCCAGTCTCCACGGTTGTCCCAGCTGAGGCCACCCTAGATTGGCTGATAGTCAGCTGACCATCAGACTTGTGGGCAAACCAAGTCAAAATGAATAGCGCTGCCAAACCGACCACACCAGACATGTAAGCAATGCATGCCTATTGTTGTGTACCACCCAAGTGTGGTTATATAGCATCAGTTAACTGATACAGAAACAAAACACACCCAACTGATAGCATGATTCTCTTTGAGAAAGGGAGAGGAATAGGGATGGCTTTTGCAACTGAAAAAAATTTTTTTAGCAAAGAAAAATTGTGTAGTGATATTCCAGAATTCAGAAAATCTAAGTTCCGGTGAAGGTTTTTGGAAGGTCAGGCAGAGGCACAGATACAAGTAAAGGACCAAGGTCTATTTGCCGTTTCTTTTCTTCTATCTTTAATATCTTTCTATTTTTTTCTTGATCCTTTGCCTATAAATATGTTCATCTTTTGTATGCTAAAAATCCTCTCTTGCCCTTATAACCTTGGTTAGCTTTAGAGCTCTTCTTTCTTTTTTAAAACTTAATTTTATAAATAACACACATGCCAATAAAAATTCAGACAGTACAGAAAGCCCAACATAAAAATAAAAGCCTTCTTTCCTGCCCACCACCTTTCTACTAGTACTGCTCCCTGGGACCGATAGCTTTCAAATGATTCTGCTTCTGCTTCTTTTGAATTTTTTTTTCTGGTAGTTATCCACGTTTTTCTAAATCACTGCTTATACCTCTATTTTTGGACTTGTATATTTTGGATTCTCTGTAGGAAAGATACGGCATTTAGCTGATGTATTCTACCCCTCTGCCCTCACCCTGCCTTCACACAAATTGTCTTTTGAAATTTTTAGTTCTTCTGTTTTTATATATGTTATGGCTTTAAATAATATGCTAAAACATCTAGTTCCTTTATTCATAGTGGCTTTTACATTTTTATCAAAGTAATATGACCACCCAGTTAAAAGCAATAGCCCAGTCCTTTCCACCTTCTGGTCCCCACCTTAATTCCTCCAAGAGTCAACCACTTCTAAATGCCAGGTGTGTACACAAAGCACCTGGGGCTCTATTTATCTATCATCTATCTATCTATCTATCTATCTATCTATCTATCTATCTATTTATTTATTTGCCACGCCATGTGGCATACAGCATGAGGGATCTTAGTTACGCGACCAGGGATTGAACCCATATTCCCTGCATTGGGAAGGCGGAGTCTTAACCACTGGACCACCAGAGAAGTCCCTGGGGCTCTATTTAAATGTAAACCCTAATTATAGGTCTATAGGTGGGACCAAGACTCTGCAGTTCTAACAAGTTCACAGGTGATGTTGATGCTGCTAGACCATGGACCACACTTTGAGTAAAGATGTGTAGAGGCTAGCAAAGGATCCTCTTAGTCATACGGGCTTGGATTCTGAGGCAGAATTTTAGTTCCTTTGGGGACCGAGTTTCAGACGAGGAATGGGAGGCCCAAATCCAGCCTTTGGGACAGGGCCAGTGTGACAGGGAAGCAGAGGGGGCAGTCCGTGTCCTTCCGAAGCCTGGTTCTTTATCTGGACCAACAGTCCCAAAGTCTTCATTCTACTTAATTCCTGGCAAAAGTATCATTACACAAACACCTTCCTGGTGGCCTGGTTTGACCAACTTGACTTCCCTAGGTGCAGAATAAGTTCCAAGTTCTAAGGCAACACTTGTAACCTAAGGAAAACAGAAATACTGTTTAGAGGCAGGGACTCTTCTCTTACTGCATTAGCTAAATCTCTTTCCTCTCCATCAATCTAATTCCCAGCTTCTACCATTAGGTCATGGTATATAATTATAGCATATCAAAAATTCATATATCTGGCACTCTCTCTTATGGCCATCTTCTATAAAAATAAGTAAATAAAACCTCTGGATGGCCATACTAGAACTAAAATTCTGCCTCATACATTTGTCTTAGTTTGGTTTCCCCAGAAGCAGACTCTAAGACAAGGACTCAAGTACAAATAGTCTATTTGGAAGGTGGTCCCAGGAAACTCCAGGAGGGGAGTGGTTAAGTGAGACAGGGAAAGGAAGGCAGTCAACAAAGGATGTGGAATCAGCAGGTTATCATTGTGGGTACCTGGAACTTAGTCCCTTTGAGAAACCCTGGGAATAAATGTAAAACACACATCTTGGATCTGTCCCACCTGAGGGGGAGGGAGCTGCGTTTATGCAACAACCCCTCGGGTGAGCCTTGCTCCTGGGGGGAGGGGAGTCCCTGGCACTCAGGGTCTGCTGTGTAGGCGGCAGAGAGAGCCCCCAGGAAAAGCAATGTGGGTGCAGGCAGCTGGAAGTCGGGCCACAACCTTCTACCATATCAAACAGCTCCCTCCAGAGGAGGGACCCCTCAGACCAGCACCCAAAGCCTGTTTACTTCTCCTTGACCCTATCTGCACATAAGATGCTGCATATTAACAGCGTCAGGGCAGGAAGGCTACAAGTCCATCCCTGACAGGTCAACTGTCTCACACTAGAACAAGGGCAGATGTGATCCAGGTGTCCTGCAACCAGAGGTCGGAGAGCAACCCCGAATGGGTTGTGGAGACCCCTGGTCCGGGATCCCTGGGGTTTTACACTGTGGAACACTCAGATCTGTTCCTCTTCCCATACAATCTGCCCTGCACCCTGATCATCGGCTTTATTTCCCCAGGAATATATGTCAAGGAGATAGATCTGTGGAGAAAAGCCATCTGGAGGGGCTATTTTCAAAGGAACTATTTTAAGGCTGTCCTTCCCGTCCACCACATCCTGACATTTGGTATATTTAGCGTCATCCATAGACAGGGCTAATGGATTTTTCTTTGCAAATCATTATGATTCAAACCACTGCAGTCTTTATTCTTTTTTAATTGCAACTAAGTCACGCACACATACACACAACACACACATTAATAGCTACCTTATATTTATACACGAAAAATGCTTCCCAGCAAAGCAACTCCAGTGTAACTTACAAGCCTTTGCCACTGAACCCTTTTATATGGTGGGGGAGGGACTAAGGCTGCAGGTTGGCGGGTATTGCCTTCACACTGCACATGAAATGCACATGTATTTGGTCAAAGAAGAGAATGCACAAAAGGTGTTTAAAATTGACAGCCCAAGACAGGAGTAATTTAACATGCCATTCTTTGTCTCCTGCTCCTGTAGGTAGAGAGCACTGCTCATCTGCCTCACTGAATACAAATTTATATCATCTCTGCCATTAATATGGTTTCTTTTCATCCCATGAATTAATCTCCTTTTGCCAGCATAATAATGGCTGTGGAGGAACAAGTTCCAATGTCAGGAATCAAAACTGCAGTAGGCTCAGGCTTTCTGATGCAGCCCCATGGGCTGTGTTCATTAACAGCAGATAAAATAGGAATCACACAAACAAAAGCAGTGTCCACAGTTCACCTCTGCCCTGGGGCCACCACGCCAAGGCTTGACTTCCCACTTCCTCTGATGACTGATTTCATGAGTTTCTGAGATACTAATCCAGGCACCACACTCTCTACTGTTTTGTTTTTCTGTTTTTTTAATTTTTTGTCATTCTTTTCTCTTAAAAATTTATTTATTTTATTTATTTTTGGCTGCATTGGGTCTTCGCTGCTGAGCGCAGGCTTTCTCTAATTGCGGTGAGCAGGGGCTACTCTTTGTTGCGGTGTGCAGACTTCTGATTGCGGTGGCTTCTCTTGTTGTGGAGCAAGGGCTCTAGGCGTGCGGGCTTCAGTAGCTGTAGCTTGTGGGCTCTAGAGCACAGGCTCAGTAGTTGTGGCACACGGGCCTAGTTGCTCTGCGGCATGTGGGATCTTCCCAGACCAGGGCTCGAACCCGTGTCCCCTGCATTGGCAGACGGATTCTTAACCACTGCGCCACCAGGGAAGCCCCTCTACCGTTTTTAAAATCAACTGCCTAGTATCATGATTTGGGCCTGGCCTTGAATGCTCTACCCTAGGCTGGACCCCCATTCTCCAACAGTAGACATTTGGTCTTATAGATTTCTGTATCCCTGCAGCCTCTTGCACAGTACTTGACACATAGATACCCAGAAAATACAGGCTGGAGTGCATATACGGTATATGTGAGTACACTACACACTATAGCAGGAGGATATGTGAGTAAGCTACAGAGCATAGTAGCCACACCGGGATTCAGCTCCCCTGGGGCAGGCAACCTGCATAGGGACAGACCCTACTTTTTTGATAAGATGGATCCATTTGACAAACGTCTTCAACAGCATGATGATAGGGGCTCCAATTACTGAGCACTGAGTAAGCACTACAGCAGTGGTTCTCATAGGTGGTGATTGGATCAGCCATAACATTACGGGAGACTGGTTAGAGATGTAAATCCCAGAGCCTCGTCCAGACCCTAGAAACTCTGAGGAGTGGGGCCCAGCAATCTGGGTTTAATCACCTCCTGGGTGATTCCAGTGCACAACTAAGTTTGAGAACCCCTGTATTCAGATTAAGAACTCGGGCTCTGGAACCAGAATGCCTGGGCTACAATCATAGCAGTTCGACCTTGAATACACTCCTCAATGCCTCCGTGCCTCAGTTTCCTGATCTGAAAAATGGAGAGGTGCTAGTTTGTATTTTTCCCAAAGCAGACCTACCGACAGAGATTTGGGCAAAAGTAGTCTGTTTGGGAGGTGATCCCAGGAAGAGGAACTAGGGAGAATAAAACAGGAAAAGAGGCCAAAACAGATCCTGAGGGGCAATGGGGGTAAATTCCACTGGGGACTCCACAAAAGAGTGCGGGATGGATAGCCCAGTATTTATCACTATAACTAGCCCATCGGTAGGGTGACTCTGAGTTGTGTTCTACAAATTCCCCTCCTTCACTGATTAAGGGTCACTCCCGCGGTGTTAACATCCTGGCACCTATAGGATATAATAGAGTAAAACTGGCAAATAGAAGGACCTCCTTCAAACCTTACACAGAAGTGACAAGGCCTGGGTGAGATGAGGAGTCACATGTCTAACAGCTCGGTGATCTGCTTCTGCTTAGCCTACTATGCAACGATCCACTTTGGCAGCAGAATGGCAAGTGCATAGGCATTATTTTGAGTTGGGTTCCCCCAGAGGCACACTTTGAGACAAGAATTCAAGTGCAAGTGGTTAATTTGGGAGGAGATCTCAGGAAGTCCCTCGAGGGTAGTGGGGAAGTGAGTCAGGGAAGGGAGGGAGGCCCATGCAGGATGCTTTTTGGAGCAGGTCTCCACGGAGGGCAGCTGGGGCCAGTCCCACTGGGGTCCAGCACACACCTCAGAGCTGTCCCACCCTCGCTGATGAGGAAGCGGGCACAGTTATCCACTATCTCCCGTTGTCTTCAGCACAGGGCTGCTTCCAGGGCCATTGACTCTCCACCCTTCCCTGCATGTGCACAGAACAAGCTCCCATGACCGTAAGATGCACTTGGCAGAGTTGTGAGTGTTTACCCAGCAACTTGCACGTGGGGGTGAGCGCCATGCCACACAGGCGGGCACCAGTCCCTTCGGGTACCCGTGCCGGGATATTTGGAGCTGCATGCAAATAGGAAAAGCTGCAGGTGTTGCCAGGATCCTGGTGCAGTTGTGCTTGGTTCTGTGAGAATGAACTGGAAGGGAGAGAAGCAGCGCTAAGCCTGGAGTCGGGGTGCTCTGGCTGGCAGGGCCATTCCCTCTCCTTCCACGCTCAGGATGGAGAAGCGGGGGAGTGTATTTTCTCTTCTGTCTCTGTCTCACTCACTCACAAGGCGGGGGGGGGGGGGGGGGGCGGGCGGGCAGCGGGGAGACTCTGCACCTCACCCCACAGCAGTCCTTCAAGAAACCCAAAGCTTTTAATTACAAAGGGCAAAAGGAAAAAGATACCTTTTGTGGCAGGAGGTGCAGGGCTGAGATCTCCCTTCAAGGAAAGACAAGCCATTCAACTGGGAGGAGCTCAGGGAGCTGAAGACCCCCAGCTGTTATTGCCTTCATTGTGGGGGGCGGGGGAGAGAGTCGGCTTCCACCTTAAAGGGCCCTCGCTTGCCAAGCAGCCCCCAGCTGGGGACTGAACATGGTGAGGCCCTAAGGCCCGACCATTTTGCCCAACACAGCACTTTTCTAATGGACAAATTTGTTCTGGAACTCTCTTTCGGGTCGGCCCAAACTCTGGCACACTTGCGTGGCAAGTGAATGTTCTCCCAGCTCCATCCTGCCTCCTTGAGATCTTATTGTTCACAGGTGTTGCCTCTCAACAAGCTTCCTGCTCACACATGTATGGGGGAGGGGAGAGAGGGATGCAGAAAGTGACAAGATGTTCGCAATGTTAGTAATTGGTGAAGCTGAATAAAGGGTATGTGGGTGTTCCTTGTCCTAGCCTTGCAACTTTATATTTGAAATTTAAAAAAATACAATAAAATTTGTAGGCAGAAAAACATACAAGAAACGGGAGACTTCTCAGAGAATCACCGTCCAGGGTGGCGGATTAGCTCTGGGGCCTCTTGCCCTCCTGCAATGGGCCTGAGCGTCTCCTGGGCAGCAGTGGATACAAGATGAATGAAGTATCTGCCTTCTGTGGAAGACTGGATGCTTCACGCTGGAGCAAAAACCCAGCTTAGTCTAGAAGGCACGTGGGGCACCATCCAACACATGCAGAGCCCAGCACGGTCCCTCTTGTCTGTGTGAGGAGCTCCGGGCATGGGCTGGGGGAGGGCCAGCGCATTCATGGAGCCTTCCCAATGGGCAGAAAACCCTCTGCAGTGAGTGCAGGTGCAGAATGCAGGAATTAACCTGGAAGAGGCCAGCCCAGAGCAGAACCTAAAAAAAAGTGTATTGGATATCTTCTTAGGATCCTTCAGTAATGTAAAAATGTAAACACAGATCTATTGGGAGCAGGGAGAATGTAGTCAGCTCAGGTCTCCCAGGGTGACCAGATGCCCAGGGTACCTGTTACGGTCCTGTTCACCCCTCATGTCCAATCGCAGACGTGTCCTGGTTTGGATGGTCTGTGATGTGGTCACCCTACATCTCTCCCTCCTGATCCTTCTTGCCATTCATTGGGCAAATATTCGCTGTGGGCCAGGCTCGGAGCTTATTCATGACAGAGTGAACAGCATGGTTTTTCAGCTGCAATCAGCTCCCTAGACCTGAGTAAGTTACAGAAACCCTCCATGACTCAGTTTCCCATCTATCAAATGAGGACATTGCACCTCACCTATCTTTCAGAATGCTGTAAGGACGAACTGTAGTGAATGAAAAGTGCACGGCACATGAAATATTTCCAATAAGTGGTATTTTTCTTATTAATAGGGAACCCCCTCAAGGGTTCTGCAGCTCAGAGCCCCTCCCTTTGTGGAGAGGGCCACCTGTATGAGATTGATGTTACCATTTTACAGGTGAAGAGACTGAGGCCGGGAGAGATGTATGGGGATAGGGAGCATTGTTACCCACTAAAATTCCTCTTAGGGCACCGTGGGGTTTAAACAAGTATAGCCACGACTGGCTACTTAATGGGAGTTGGGGGTCCGGGGGGGGGGCGATGCAAAGAAAACGTGGAGCCCCTTATTCAAAAATTATTAAGAATTTCAAGATGCTGACAGCAGAGCATTAAATCAAGTGCGGGACCTTTTTGCACGTGAGGTCCTGCACCTGTGGCAGGCCCGTGAGGCCAGCCCTGAGTGCGGTCCTTGGAGACGTAGCCGCAGGGAGCAGGTGAGACCCCCCAGGGCAGACAGAAGCACCCGAGCACCGGCAGGTACCTGCCGCGTTGCTGTGCTCACCACACGGGGAAGGATTTGTTTTTGCTCTGATGGCAGAGGAAGGTGTCTCCACGCTTGGGTCTTCGGTGGAATGTATTCAAACACTCAGCGACGGATAGAGATGGAGCAACTCAGAGGCAGCCCCAGGGGCATTGAGAAAGTGGGACTCAGGAATCCATAGAAACCACAGGGAGGGCTGCGGGCCTTCTAAGGGATTGGGGAGCGGAGGCGTCTGCTCAGCTCGCTGCACGAGGGGGAGGTTCTGGGGCACGTGTCTGCGGGGGCAGTGGGAGGGGCCAGTGGGGGGCCCAGCTCCTCCCCTCGTGCTGTAACTGAAGCAGCTCAGCACGCATCTGTCTGATATGGGGTTCCACTTGGAACACACTGGCTCGGGGGTTATGCTGCTTGGGCTCCCTGAGCAACCTCTGCGCAGTGGGTGGCAGTGGGTGGAGGGCTGTCCCCTGCGTCCTTTCCACAGGCGTGGAGCAGCTGCCTGGGTGAGAGAGTCTGCAGTCTGGGCTCAGCCAAAGCCGGCTTCCCGAGTCATCTCGGCCTCATGGAGAAACACAGCCTCTGTGGCCGGTCTCGCTATCTTTAGTTTCAGGTGAGACCTGCAGTACCGCTGGAGAAACCCAGTGGCGGGTAAAACAAACACGGTTCCCAGCATCTCTCTGGAGTGGTGTGGACCATTGCTCCCAAGGTCTGCAAAGTTCACTGAACCTCAGGACTTTCTCTGCGAAGCTTTTAATTCGCTTATAGGAATTGTCTCAAAGACTTCAGGCCAGATCCAGCTCATAACTGATGTGTTATTTGGCCTAAACAGTGTTTTTAAAAAATTTAGACACGGTATTTAAAAAATCAGTGATTTCATATAAAATTTTGAATTTCTGGTTCCTCTCGAAAAAAGTGCCTTTTGGCAGCCCTGGCCATGATTTTACATGCGGCTACACTTACCTGGAGCAGTCAGCAGGTGCCCTCTTCACCTGGTCCAGGTTCGCCACTCACCACGGTCCCCACCCAACCCATGTCACTCACTTTATCATGCGCCTGGACCCTGCGAACGTTTGCTCTTGCACGGGTGCCGTGCTATGAACACACCTGGTGTCCCCAATGTCTCCCAGGGAGCTACTGGACCTCAGATGTCATTTAGCACATACCTCATCTAGCAGCATGGGTTTCTGGCCAGGGCTTAGAACTCTCTGAGTTTGTTTAATCTTAGAGTCCAATATTTAATCTTTTTTTTTTTTTTTTTTTTGCCTCGGAGAGATTTTGGTGACATAAGTGTGTGCTGTGAGCATTAAGTCTGGATTCCTGCTGGGTCAAGGGGCTTACACTTTGCTCATACTTTCCAGCAACCTTCCCTATGGGCTATCTGAGCCCATTCCTGGCGCTTTGAATCTTTGGGCCCCATTCTCTCTCTCTGGCTCCATCGCTCCATCTCTCTCTCTCTCTCTGCAAAATGAATACAACACGAGACCTGCGTGGCAGATTATCTCATTAGCAGAGCCCTCGCAGGAGAAGACTGGATAGATGCTGAGCATGCTGGTAATTACGTCCTTGGTCTGAGGCCAGAGCCCCCCTCAGCGTCCCCGGCCGCTTGCCAGCTCGAGGAAGAGACCACGGGCTTCCAGCCCCACCCGGAGAGCTTGGAGCCTGCCACTCTGGAGAAGTGAAGCTATTTCTGTGTGTGTATGTGGGAAGGGTGGGAAGACGGAAAGAAAAGTGAGAAAATGTATGTAAGCAAATATTTCAAAGAAAAGAGGGGGAAGCTCATCTTTAAACAGCATGATAAGAGAATTGACAGGATCCTGCCAGACCCCCAAATGAACAGCAGGCCCCGTGGCCCTTTGTAGCACTAGGGAGACTCTCGTGATTGCCAGGTGCAGCTTGAGTGCAGCCCGGAAGTCCTCTGGAAAGTAAGCCAACCCTGGTTGCCTTCCCACCTGCCTGGAAATGATCAGCGGGCCCTGAAGCTGCGCTCAGAACCAAGTCCCAGAAGATGACTGTGCACTATTGCACTGCAGCCTTCCTGAATGATGCCTAGAATTTAACACGTTTTGTGGCAATGCCCAAATGACTTCACTATGATTTACTTACGGGAACAAAGGATGAAGAGAAGGGGGGCAGGCAGGGCAATCATAAAGCTGAGTGAATTTTTGTCCTTTAACATGCAGGAAAAACAACCCGGAAAGGTCGCAGCTACACAAGAGTCATTTCTTCCCGTGGACTCTTCCTGTCTACACATTTAGTAGATTCTAGAACTAGCCCCCGCCGCGTCCCTCCTCCTCCACCTTCAAGGGGAAAGTTGTAAAAGGTAAAGGAGGAGATGGTGAGTGAATAGGGGATGAATAGGACTGAGGTGAGGACATCATGACAGAACCCGATCAGCTGCTCATTGGGGACAAATGTCCACAAGTGACTCACACCAAATAAAACTGCACCAAAAATCACTTTCAGTTTTGAGGCGATTTTGACATCCAGGCTTTTCTTTGTTTCAGTCGTTTTGGAAAGTGTAGCTTCTGATTTCTGTTTCTGATTCATGTTCCAGTTCAAAGAATTTGGATTTGGTTCCATTTGAATTTAAAAAACTAGCGTTTTTTTTTTTTTTTTTTCTGGGTTTGGTTCTCGGTGGGTTAAGTTTAAGACCCAGGCACACGGGCTCAGAAACATGTATTTCAACATGGAAAGCTCAATGGAGCCAAATAGTCTAGTTATTGATTAGAATAATTAAAATATCAGAATCTAACGGATAGGAAGTATGTAGAGGAGCTTATACGTACCCACAGGGAACTGAGATAAGGCAGTGGAGAAACCCATCTTTTACGACAAGCTGGGAACCAGTAGTGTTAATGCCAAGAACCACACAATAAATCTTAGTTCACGGTGAGTTTAGATGTGTTTTTTTGGTGTCAAAAAACATGTGGATGAAACATATTCATGTGGATGAAGACAGGCTGAAGTTTGGTATTTCCTTCCGTGGTGGATGCTTTTGGTACCTGACTCCGATCCCTTTACAGCACAAATGCACCTGACCTCTGGCTGCTGGGAGTGTTGGCTTAGAACAGCACACGGCTCCCACAGCCTCACCCCACCCCTGTCCACTGGCCTTAGCCTAAGCAATAGGAGCCATGCCACATCTCAGCCTCCCCCAAGGTTACAAGTCACCCTGACGCCCACAAACCGGAGCAATGACTAAATGACATGGTGTTACAAAGGTGCCCCTCTGCCTTACGCTGGGACAGCTCTGGTACGATTCATGCTCCAGAGCTCCCCGTGGGATCGGGCTGAGATGAGCTCCAGACGAAACCACATCCTTACTTGGCTCCATCCTGCTTCCCTGAGAGCACCCCCAGACAAGAAACCCCAGCTCTGGCTCTCTTTCTCCCACGAACTTTTTAGTTCAGGATGCCTATTGTCTTCTGAAGGAAGTCCTGTCCGGTTCAGATGTGCTCTGCTGAACTCCTGTCCAATACCTCAATATTATGTTCCGGTGACCTTAGAATTGTTTTCGGTTTAGAAAATTGACCCTGCTCTCTGGGATTGGTGCCTGCGAACCCACTGTGGGCTGATCTTCCCTGTCTAGGGCCCTCCAGGTGAATAGGTGTTTCCAGTTACTAACAAGAGCGATACAGTCAAAGCAACACTGGATTTCCTTCTAAAAGCTAAAAAGAATTCCTTTTCAAGTAACATTTCTAACCCCCCTCTCTTGTATCCTAAAACGCAAAAGAAAACAAAACAGTAGAAAATGCCTCAACCCAGCAATTCTATTATCAGCTCTTAGACAGCTCTTTCTCCCTCCCTCCCCCCACCCCAAATTGTTCTTTATCTCCCCCTTATACGTTTTCTACACAGCTGGAAAAACCATTGAATCCAGGAGGAAAATCAACAAAACCATCCAGCTCTGTTGCAACAAAATGGCACTTCCTTCCTGGACATCCATGTTTCAGCTCTTTTGCCATTTGTATGAAGATGTTTGGGGTGTGGTTCCTGGTTGGACACTCCATCCTGTTCTTGGAATTTTTATGTGGGTGGGAAGGAGCTCAAGACCACAGTGACCATCCTTGCAATCTCCTCAGTAGAGCAGAATCCTATAATAATACAGGATTGTGGAGCTACACCAGGAAAATATCAGTGGCTTAGACCACCTGGGTGAGAGTGCGAGACACACTGATCCCTCAGGGGGAAGGGAAGTATGACTCCACGCCCACCCACTCTAACCATACCGTGGGCAAAGTGCATCACTTCAGATAGCAAATAAGTGAATAAATGTTGACCATCTCAATGGAAGCAATGTGTCTGGGTTGGAATGGGCTTGGTAAAATCTTTCCACTATAAAGCCCAAGAATACTGATGGCTCCGTCTTCTGATACGTTTACATTTGTAGCAGATGCTGTTGATGCCCTGACTGAGGGCTTTTTCCCACACCACAGGAAGTTGTTCAGCTGCAAGCAGGGGAAACCAGGAGTGCAGGGGAGTAGGACGGTTCCACCAACCAATGGGGGCTGGGAAGAGATAAATAAAGGCCTCGCTCTTTAGTCTGCTGTGAGCCCCCTCTGAGCCATGCTCAATAAATTCCTCCTCAGGGAGTCCCCAGTGGGTGGGATTAAGTCCCCAGTCTCCCCACAAGGCAACAAGCTCATATATGCACCGTTTATTGACTTTTCTCCCTTTCCTCTTTTACTTTCCCAGCTTATTACTGCTTCCTGAGATCACCTTTAGAAAAACTACTTGCATCCAAGGCCTCACATTGGGTCTACTTTGGTGGAACCCACATGAATGATCTATCCATTTATCCATCCATCCCCCTACGATTCCCTCTTAGGTTCCAGCTACTGTACTGGCATGGGTTGGGGGGCAGTGGAAATCAAGCATAAGATATTCTTCCTCCCCCCCCAGGGATCTCTCAGTCTACCTGAAACAGATGACCATCGTACGATGGGCCAGTGCTAGAACAGATGGAGACAAATAGCTATAAGAACACAGAGGCGAGAATAACTGACTCTGCCTCAGCATCCAGGGAACCCTCAGTGGGGAGACAGTGTGTCTGCTGGACACACTCGAAGGACGAGTAGTACACTGGAAAGTTGTCTTACTGAAAGAGGGAGGTTCCAGGGTTGGCACAGAAGGTAAAAACTTACATACAGTGGAAAGTACACTTGTGATGCTAGAATCTCTCTCAGCTCGGCATCACTGGCAGTGTCTAAAATTTTCTCTCTTTCAGCAAGACAATTTTTTGTCAGTTAAATTCTTACATGATATGAGTCCCATATTTATCCAATGAACAAAGAAAGGGCAAGGATTTCTAGGTGGGGAGAGGATAAGGGGAAAGGCATGGAGGCACAGATGCGTGGGGCAGTTAGTTAGGTTTCAGGGTGTAGGGTAAGCGGTGCTGATTAAGCACGTGGAGGCCAGATTGTGAGACCCACTAAATGCCATTCTAGGGAGGTTGGACTTTTTCCTACGGGCTTATGGCAGCCTCAGAGCTTGCTGAGCACAGGAGTGAGGGCTCTAGAGCAATCTTTCAAAACATTTGAATTGGGTTTCTTGCAGACAACATACATGATTGGGTCTTTTTTTTTTTTTTTATCCACTCTGTCCGTGGATAAAGCTCTTGTTTTAGTTGGTGTATTTAGACAACTCACATTTAAAGTGATTATTGACATTAGTTGGTTTAATGACTCTCATATTTATAGCTATTTCCTATCTGTTGTTCTTAATCCTTGGTGCTTTAAAAAAAAAAATCTTCCCCTCTTTTTCTGACATCTCTGATTTTAATTCAGCATTTTGTATGATTCCATTTTATCTCCTCTCTTAGCGTATCAATTACGTTTCTTTGTGATTGCCCTAGAGTTTACAAAATGTTTTTACAACTAATTCCACAAAGCCCCGTTTCCCCACAAGGCAACTCTTTCAAATAACACTACCTTACTTCACAGGTAGGACAGGTACCTTATAACAGAGTATCCCCAATTCCTCACTCCCAGCCCTTGGAACACTGCTGCCATTCAGTTCACTTAGAGTGATCTTTCAAACTGTGAGGCTGAACCAATGTGAATGATGAACTGCAGTCAGACAAAAATAACCTGGCAGGACTTTGACATCTTGGAGGCAGGAGCCGGTATGCGGTGGATGGTTTGCCAAAATGGCTAAAATAATTCTACCCATCCCTGGACCGTGACCCTTTGCAATGTGACTTTGCCACTCCCCGTCAAGAAAGAGGTGGCATTTATTTCTCCATTCGTGGAATCTGGGCTCAGCCACATGACTCCTTCACCAATGGGACATTGACCAATGTGGCCCAAGCAGGGACTTGCAAAGTGTCCCTGCACTGGGGCTCGGCCTCTTGTAAGGTGCTTAAAAGCTGAGTATCATCTCTGCTGAAGGCCAAGCTTAGTTCAGTGACAAAGAAACCAAGAAACCTCCCCTTTTGCATGTTCTGGGCTGTGGTCTGGGAAGATCAGACCTGCCGTGCTTCCAGCAAAGTCCCCTCTTCTGCCCACTGGCCCTGCTGGGGCTGCAGTCCAGCAGCCAGTGCACCAGCCGCAACCATCACAGGCTCTTTAGCTACTGTGTCCGTTTTCTGGAGGGTGCCAGCAGCCAGCCCAGCCCTCTGTTCACGGACCTGTTAATAGCATTAGGAAAACCCTGGCTCCAGTCACTACTCTGGTCCTTGGTATTCAGGAACAGTCACCAAACTATCTATTTCATTAAGAAACAGCCAGGATATAGTGAACCCCGTCTCCACCACACACACACCTTAAACAGAAAAAAAAAAAAACAACGCAGGGCCAGAAGATTTATGGCTGGTGATTTGCAACGCAGGAGAGAGCCCAAAGGAGCAACGAGACGTCCTTGGCGCTCAGGCCGGGCGGAAGTCGACTCACCAGGTACCGCCTGCATCCTTCCCGCCCCCTCATGGGATGCGCCTCCCTTCCGGCTTCCCGTAAGCCGCTGGCACCAGCCGTACTTCATCACCACGTTGCCGTGTATAAAAATTTTAGGAGTCTGCTGTCTCGAAGAAATGAATCCCAGATCACTTTTTAATACTTCCGCCCCCACTTTTGTTCTTTCTCTTTTTCTCTCTCATCAAGCCTTATTTCACCAGGGAGACATTTCTCGCGCATGTTCTGAAGGAAGCTTTAGGTGGGGTGTAGGCAATGCTGAGCTCTCCGGAGCTGGGACAGTGGGGACTGCCCAGGTGCCAGGCCCATGTTGCGCATTTAAGGAACTGGAGGAAGAGAGTCCGGCCCTTCAAAGGCACTCGTGATCCTGGCCAGGGCTTCCCATGGTTTTGCCCAAGGTACTTGGGGAGTGGCGAGCAGGCTTCACTGGAAGGTTTGAAGGGCGAGGGGAGCCTGGCACCGTCAGTGCCCTGTCCTCAGCCAGGCCTGTGGATGCATCAGAACCTGTCCAGCTCAGTCTCACAGCAGGGGGAGATGTTCTGACCCCCCCCCTCCACCAGAGTAGCTAATCTGTCAGGGCAGGCAGGGGCTCAGTTTCCCTGGTCTGCCTCGGCGAGAGTCAAAACCAACATTTGTGCTGGGGCCTTAGCACCGAAAGAGCTGACAGGTGGATACAGCAGACCAGGAGGCCATGTGCAGGCATGGTGCTAGGAACATGGCCTTGGGGGCAGACACGCTGGAACTATTAGCTATGTGGCCTTGGCCAAGTTACTTGACCTTGTGGAGGCTTAGTTTTCTCATCTGTAAAATGGAGATTGATGTCAGGACTAAAAGGAACATTAAAAGTAAAGCAGTTTTGTATATAAAATAGGTAATCAATGAGGACCTACTGTATAACACAGGGAACTCTACTCAGTATTCTGTGATAACCTATATGAGAAATGAATCTGAAAAAGAATGGATATATGTATAAGTGAATCACTTTGCTGTACACCTGAAACTAACACAACATTGTAAGTCAACAAATCAACTATACTCTAATATAAAATAAAAATTAAATTAAAAAATACTTAAAAAAGGTAAAGCAGTTGTCACATACACACTCAGCCAAAGAAGGCAGAAGCAGTTGACGCTGTTGATATTATGCTTACAGTAAAATTGCTACTACTACTACTACTGTTATTATTAATGCCGGAGACACCAAATCCGATTGGGACTAGGGTGTAAGCTGCAGTCCACGAGCAACAAGGCAGAGTCAGGATGCAGGCGTTAAGGAGGGGCCCGTGGGGACAGGGCAGGGACAGGATCTCCATGTGGCCCCGCCCGATTGTCACCCCCTTCTGTTCCTTTCCTATGCAGGATCCCCACCCCCAGATTCCTGGCAAGTTCTCAGTCATTTGCCTCAGTTTCCCCACACACGTGTTTAACAGAGAATGAACTTGGCTGTGGGAGGCTGGCTGTGCTACAGGGTCAACGGATGACCTTGAGGTTGTGGATGACTCTTGGCAATTCTCCAAAGTGTCTCTGTGTGTCCTGGTCTTAGAGTGTCCAGTCTCTCGTGTTTACCAGGGTAGAGCTCTTACCCTCCAGGCACAACCCCTCCTGCCACTGCACGCAGCATCCTAATAAAGAAAAAGAAAAAAAAAACCAAAAAAACCCAATAAACCAAATCAAACAGCTGTTCCCAGAACTGCTGGGGCAGGACGAGGCACAGGCTCCATTCATTAGCAAAACCAGTCCTGGTGATTATCTTTAATACATGGGCTGAGTCTTTATTGCATTTTAATCTACTCCATTCACTCTTTGCCGGCCCAGGATTTGATTCAGAAATCAGGTCAACGATTTCAGGATTGCAGTTTGTTGAAAAAGTAATGGTTTTAAAAATGCTCCCGTGTTGTTCTTCCGGCACAGTAGAAAGAACACGTGGCCTAAAAGTCTAGAGATCGGAGTTTGAATTCTGATGTAGCCACTATCTGGGCGATCATAGGGAAGGCATTCAAAGGTGACTTCATTTGGGTTCCTCCAAAAGCTGACGCCAGGATGAGGACCTGGGTGCAGGAAGTTGATTAGGGTCAGGGAGTGGGGAGAACAAGACGGGGGTGGAGAAAAGATAGCAATGGGTGTGGCAATGGTGGGGTTCAATGCCACGGGGGTCTGCCGAGGAGCCATGCCGCACACCCTCGGAATTCTCCCCTCAGGGCTGGGAGCCTGGGGCACGACCCCACTGCCTGTCGGGCCCCCTCTTCTGAGGGTTGCTGCAGGCATATTAACTCCTCCAAAGTTTAGCTGTGTCTGCGTGTGCCAGAGGTCCTCATGGTGAAAGTCTGAAGAAAGTCTCAGGAAGAGAGAAGGAGACATGTGATCACCAGAGGTGGCCGCAGTCATGCAGGAACTGCCCCCTACAGCTGCAGGTGAGCTCAGGAGGGTGGAGGGGATGGGTGGACATGGGAGTGGGTCAAATAGCAGTTTAATGCTCAGAACACACATGGGGTCTATTTTATGCTCTCTAACCACCTTCGGCTAAGTGTCCGCAATTGAAAGGTGATCGGCAAGATTGCTGCAGCCCAGGCGGCTGGTTGAACCCCACATCCATTTCCCTTCTTCCTCAGTAATAGGATTTCTAGCCGGGCACGTGGTCACACAGAAACCAGACTACATTTTCCAGCCTCTCCTGAAGATGGGCGTGGTCACGGGATTTAGATCTGGCCAATGGGATGGAAGTGGAGTTGGGGCAATTTCCGGGAATCTTCCATCAAAACAGCTGGTGGTGCCTTTGTCCTTCTCTCTTTTCTCTTGGTCCCTTCCTCCGTCCTGTGGCTGGGATGGAGTGTGAGGGTCACCAGCTTGGACCACACTGGCTGGCACCGCGGGTAGCTAGAAGGAGCCCGGGTCCCTGCAGACTTGGTGGGGGAGCTTGCTCCACTAGCCCCCCAACTAGAAAGCTCCAGCCTTTATCACGAGAGAGGAATAACTTTTTATCTGGTCTAAGGCATGACGTTTTGAGTCTCTTGATGGTCACAGACTCACTTCATACTAATGGATATAGTCCCTCACCGTTCTAATTTTTCCCCTGAACCCAATGTTTATTTTCTTTACGAAGGGAAGGGAATACTTGCTGGTCTCCCCTTTTGGGGGGCTGCAGCCCCCTTCCCATGCGTGGCCGGACTTCCATGCAGCCCCTGCCTGCCTGCCTTCTTGAATACCTGAACTTTTGGGCTCCACCTGGGGCTGTACCTTCACCTGTCACTGAGGGCCACCAGCCTCCAGACACCTTCGCTCTTTGGAGGGGTCATGATATTTGTGTCCCGCATGCTGTTGAGACCACTTGCCCCCAGAGCTCTAGGTAGGTGTGGTAGAAGCTTCGAGTCCCCCTTCCTCCTCCACCACCCACTCCTCTCCCCCTTGGAGTTCACCTGCTGCTGGGAGGACGCCCCAAGTGTGAGAGCTGCCTCTCCCAGCACCTGCATGCTCCTCTCTGCCCAGCGCCTTCTTGGGCAGCACAAGAGTTCGCTCAGCCTGGGCACGGCAGCCTGCCCATGCTGGGGGGTTCACACCCGAGGGGCAGCTCTCATCTGAACTGGGGAGCTGTAGGTAAAGCCAGCTTTCTTCCCTCGTGGGACAGTCCTAAGGTGTGTTCTACACAGTCCCTCATTTACTCACTCCGTCCCTGAGATCACCTCTGCAAGCAAACCACACACACCCAGGGCCTTATCTCCGAGGCTGTTTTGGGGGGGAACTGGAGCCTACCAACTCCACAGCCTAGAGAGATCCAAAGCCCTACCCAGAATCACCAGTAAGTCCTAGGAGCCATCAGGTTTCTCCTGCTCACGGCTCACCCATCCAGTCCTGCTGTCCTCATCTGGCCTCACATCAGCCTGGTCCCATAACGCAGCCCCTCACAGACACCCACTCCCACTGAGTTCTGTGGACTGCAGTGCAGACTCTGGGTCACAGGACCCCTATGCCCTCCCCTCTCTCTTCCCATCACCTCTGCTCCCACCGTCCCACCCCTCCAGATCACCCCAGGAGCTCTCAGCTCTCCTCCATCCACTCTGCAAAGCAGTCCAGCCTGGACACTGCTGCTTCCACACCCAAGGAGCCAAACCAAGCCTTTGAGGCTGTTGGCAGCACAAAGCCCCCGCCTCCCCACCCCCGGCCCCTACACAATTGAATGGGACCCACTTTCCTTGGAAGATGGGTTTTGTCTGTACTTTACATGTCAGGAGACCAGACCCAGGGTCACAGGGCTAGTAAGAGGGTGTATTAGATGCTATTGGAGCCCACCTGTATCCTAACACTTATTTTCCCCCATGGCACCGCCCTGAACTTTCTACCTAAGTGCCCCCCACACCCACCTGGCACAGAGGACAAGTTGAAGTGCGAGAGAGTTAATACCCTCAACTGATGATGGAAGGGTGTCGGTGGACACATCCCCTGGCTCCCTTGCCTCTAGCTGGGAACAACTCTGCATCTCATTTCCCACAGTGCTAACTGCTGGATAACTCACTCTGTATCTTTTGCCTTCCCTTGCTTCCCTGCCCCCAACTGGTGTTTCTTGGGGTTATCTCCCAAATTAACTACCTGCATCCAACTCCTCGTCTTTAAGGCTGTTGGTGGAGGGAGGGGGAGGATCTCAAAAGAAGACAGTAGCAGAGGTGGAATTAGAACCCATGTCTGACTGACCCCAAAATGATGCTCTTTCCAACACGCCATGGGTGGCCCTGACCCAGTCTCCCAGGCAATTTCTGCCTGTTGCCTGGTTCCCAGCATCTCTTGATACTCACGATGCTATTCAGTTCCGGACTCACTGTCCCCTTTCTACCAGGGGCCTGTCTAGTTTCCAGTCACCCCCTACCCTGACTATCTGGCCTTGCTTGGGGACCACACGCTGAGCTGGGAGCTCTCGTCCTGAGATCGTGGGAAACACTCCCCACCCTGAGACTGTGGAGGTATAATTATTTGTGGCTGTGGTTTGCCTGTGGCCTGGAGTTTTCCAAGCTCTTTGCAGTCGTTTAGTTTCAACCTGCCCAGCCTTTCTGTGATGTGGCCATAGGAAATTGCCTCTTTGTTTTGTTGGCTGCCTCCTCAATGATTTTGAAATGGGCCACCCTGGCCCAGTTTACACTCTGCATGGCTCATCTATCTGTCTGTGGTGACACAACATTTTCCCCCCTCTCTCCTCATGAGAAAAACTAATCAAAACTAGAACTCTGCATTCCTGAGGAGGGGAGTCAGTCATATTTTTGGCAGGTCCTGCGAGGGTCACCAGGGCAGCCAAACAGAGTACGGATCAGGGACACCTTGATGTCATGCCTGGTGACTGGGGCTTGTCCCTGATTCACACACTGGCTGTGTGTGGTCCCTCCCAGGGGCTCTCTCTGCCACAGGACACTTTCTACACCCTCTCTGTCCCTCACTGTGCAGAAATCTGCTCCTGGGCCAGAGGAGGCAAAGTATGATAAGGTATCAGTGGTGATGATGGAGAGACCCAAAGAGCTGGATGCAGAGATGACCTTGTAGAGCACAGCCTTTGTGGGCTTTGCTCTGCAAACCCACTGAAGCTTTACTGAGAAGTCCTTTAGGCTTCTTCCATTTGTCAGCTGGCCCCACTGAGGAGGGTCCCTTTCAGAGACAATGACCGTGTGGGCCAGCCTGGGGGCTCCTGGAGGACAGGGCATTAGCACTGGCCCTTCCACAGGTGAGGAGCAATGGGGAAGCCTGGAGAAGAGCCTGGGTGCCAGGTCAAGGGCTACATGCTATTTAGGGAATGAGATGCTTCCTAACTGGATACAAAAGTCCACCACGTGGCTTAGCTGGCAGGGAACAGAGTGCACAAACAGAGGAATTTAGCTGGGATATGATTACTGGATATATCATACAAATATAATTAAAATACCAGGCAATCTAGCCAGAGCACCTCGGGGTTTGGCTAAGCATGACCGTCTGACAAGAGAGTCTATTAGAAAGTGGGTTCTGGGTGCCCATAAATTCATACTTGCTGAAAATTTAATGGATTTCTTAGTTTCGCTAAAGCTTTCTGAAACCTCAAATCCTATTTTCACTTTGAGGGCCATTTCTTGAACAATGGATATCCTGTGTACAAGGGAGATGAAGCAGACAACTTGTCTCCTGTCCCTTCTCCTGACCAAACAGATTGTCCCTTATATTCTTGTTGAGTGGGTCACATTGGCGTTAATAATCTAGGCAGTTAAAAAAAAATCATTCAGCATTGCTGGTAGGAATGTAAAATGGGGCAGCTGCTGTGGAAAAGAGTATGGAGGTTGCTCAAAACCTTAAAACTAGAATTCCATATGACCCAGGCATTCCTCTCCCAGATAGACAGCCAAAAGAATTGAAAGCAGGGACTTGAACAGATATTTGTGCACCAGTGTTCATAGCAGCGTTATTCACGATAGTCAAAATGTGGAAATATCCCCAAGGTCCACTGATGGATAAATGGATAAACAGAATGTGGTATATACATTCAGTGGAATATTATTCAGCCTTCAAAAGGAATGAAGTTCTAAAACATGGTTGAAACTTGAAAGTATAAGTTATACTGAGTAATATAAGCCAGACACAAAAGGATTCCACTTATCATATGATTCCACTTATATGAAGTATCTAGAATAGTCAAACTCATAGACAGAAAGTAGAATAGTGGTTACCAGGGGCTGGGGGAAGGAGGGATTGGGGAGTTACTGTTTGATGGGTACAGAATTTCAGTTTGGGATGATGACAAATTTCTGGAGATGGATAGTGGTGATGGTTGCACAATGATGTGAATGTACTTAATGCCACTGAATTATGCACTTGAAAATGATTAAAGTGGTAAATTTTATGTTATGTATGTTTTATCACAACAAAAGAAGTTTTAAAAAAGTCATTCAGTGAGAGTGTTTGTGATGTATCCTTTCATTATGCATACAAAAATCATTTTATGTACTCTTTCTAGTTTCCCTGCATACATTACTACAAAGCACTAATAAGCTTCGGTTTTGTGTCCAGAAGGGCCTCTTTGCCAAGCAGACACGTTCATTCACCACATGGTTTCATGATTCTGAACTGATCATCAGCTTTTCTTGGGTGGTGTGGTTGGGAAGGGGTGAGAGTGCTGTGGGTTCCTTAGGCTTACTCCTTTATTCTGTCAACGATCCGCCTTCCCGGAAGGAAAAAAAAAAAGATTGAAAGATGCTGACAAAGACTACAAAGATTGCCTAAGCATCTTGGGTAACCAATGGCTCATAAAAAGCTGTAAAAAAAAAAAAGTGTGCTTTGATGAGTATGGTATACGTGAATCAGAAGCACAGGAAATAAATACATCTGAAATCTAGGTAGGTTTAAAAATGAAGGGGAAGTGGTGCTTAGCCAAGTTATTTATGGTTTTTCAAACTCAGATCAAGAACAGTAGAAAATTGTTCCAGATGTTCAGTGAAATTTGGAACAGAGCCAACCCAGTGCTGTCTGAGAAAGGGAGAGGGAAAGGGAAAGAAATGAGGGAGGAAGAAGGAGATAAAAAGGGTGGTGGGGTTTCTTCCGGTGTGTGTATTTAACTGTGAAACTAAATACAAATGATAAAATATGCCAAGTACTCTGAGCCAGCTACACGATGTATGCCAGGTCACCTGAGTTTCTGAATTTAAAATTACAGGATACAGGTTTAAATTAGCCCCCATGTTGAACACTTGAGGATCTTTCCTCCAGAGGAATTCAGGGTTAGAAAGATTCCTGGATTCTTCCTCTTTAATTGCACTTGGATTACTTTATGTAGTTCTTAATATTTTGGTATTGTTTTCTGAACGGAAAGTCTTGTCACGTTAATTTATTTATAATCTAACAGAGGCTGAAGATGCACAGATTGCTACTGATGAGCCACTGTAATTAATTTGCTGCTGAGTTTGGGGGTGCATGCAAGAATGCTGTGGGTGAGTTTCTGGTAGTTGTCGGTAGTTGCCAGAGATCGGGTTAAATCAGCTCCCTACAGTCCTATAGAACATATCTGAGTGTAGAATTAACATGGTTGTTAAGTGTAAGCCACCTAGATAAGTTTAAATAAAAAAAAGAAACCCCACTACCCAAGAGTACAAAAAACTCCACCAGCTCTCTGACACTGAGATTGCTTTATGTGCCAAAGCAACGGGATGGTTCACTCAACACTTGCTATGTGCCAGCCTTGTGCTAAGTGCTAGCAAAGGAAGACTCCTGCCTTTACAGCACTCAGTCTAGTGGGGGCTACAGACTATAATCAATCAACTATCATATAATTTCTTAAGTGTTTTGACAGAAGCTTGTACACAGGGCTGTAGAAAACCAGGAGAACTAGCAAATGGTTTTGTTTGTGTGCAGGTACGTATATGCGCGCGCACACGTGTGTGCGTGTCTGTGTGAACAGAGAAGCCTCCACAGAGAGATACTTGTCCTCTGTGTTGAAGAATGACTAGAATTTCAGAAGGCAAGGGTAGGGGCAATTCCAGGTAGAGGGAACTGCATGAATAAAATAGATTTTGATTCAAGCCACAAAATAGTTTTTGTGATGGAAACAGGATAGATTAAAAACCAAAAAACAGGGCTTCCCTGGTGGCGCAGTGGTTGGGAATCTGCCTGCCAATGCAGGGGACACGGGTTCGAGCCCTGGTCTGGGAAGATCCCACATGCCGCGGAGCAACTGGGCCCGTGAGCCACAACTACTGAGCCTGCGCATCTGGAGCCTGTGCTCCGCAGCAAGAGAGGCCGCGATGGTGAGAGGCCCGCGCATCGCGATGAAGAGTGGCCCCCGCTCGCTGCAACTAGAGAAAGCCCTCGCACAGAAACGAAGACCCAACACAGCCAAAAACAAATAATAAATAAATAATAAATAAATTAAACAAAACAAAACAAAACCAAAAAACAATTTGTCCTATTCCTCTTCTCCTTTCACTTCCCCCTTTTCTTCTCTTCTCTTCCTATTTTTCCCTTCCTTTCTTGAACAATTTATCCTACAGCCATTAGCTGGGGCAGAGCAAGTAGGCGTCCATGCCCGATGAAGCCATGACAGCCCAGAGGAGCGTCACAGCTCTGCCACATGGTAGGAGGGCACACATGGGGGATTTAAGGATTCCCATTTTTCCACATCATTGCCAACACTTGACATTGTCTGTCTTTCTTATCATAGCCATCCTAGTGGGTATGAAGTGTTATTTCATTGTGCTTTTGATTTGGTTCGATGCTCAAGAACATGTCGAGCATCTTTTTATGTGTTTTTTTATTGGTTATTTGTATATCTTCTTTGTAGAAATGGCTATTCAAATCCTTTGCTCACTTTTCAAGTGGGTTACTTACCTTTTGATTGTTGAGTTGTAAGAATTCTTCTTTAGATATTCTGGATGTGAGTCTCTTTTTGATATATAATTTGCAGTAATATTGTCCCATTCTGGGGTTGTCTTTTCAATTTCTTGATAGCGTTCTCTGAAGCACTAAAGTTTTTAATTTTGATGAAGTCAAATTAATCCATTTTACTTTGGTTGCTTGTGCTTTAAGTGTTACACCTCAGATATCCTTGCCAAATCCAAAGTGAGGAAGATTTACACCTATGTTTTCTTTTAAGAATTTATAGTTTTAGCTCTTAGATTCATTTTGGGGTTTTTTTTTTTACATCTTTATTGGAGTATAATTGCTTTACAATGGTGTGTTAGTTTCTGCTTTATAACAAAGTGAATCAGCTATACATATACATCCCATATCCCCTCCCTCTTGCATTTCCCTCCCACCCTCCCTATCCCACCCCTCTAGGTGGTCACAAAGCACCGAGCTGATCTCCCTGTGCTATGCGGCTGCTTCCCACTAGCTATCTATTTTACATTTGATAGTGTATATATGTCCATGCCACTCTCTCACTTCGTCCCAGCTTACCCTTCCCCCTCCCCGTGTCCTCAAGTCCATTCTCTAAGTCTGTGTCTTTATTCCTGTCCTGCTTGGGTTAATTTTTGTATACAGTATGAGAGAGGGGTCCAAATTCACTCTTCTGCATGTGGATATCGAGTTGTCCCAGCACCATTTGTTGAAAAGACTATTCTTTCCCCCATTGAATTATTTTGGCCCCTTTGTCGAAAATCAGTGAGTCAAACATGGAAGGGTTTATTTCTGGATTCTTCATTCTATTCCAGCGAGCTGTCTGTCCCTCTGCCGATACCATACTGTCTTGATTACTGGAGCTTTGCAGTAAGTTTTGAAATCAGAAAATACTTCAACTAGCAACAGCAGCAGCACCCTTGACCCCTCTCCTTCCTGGTGAAGCAAAGCAAAAGCACAGAGCTCCTTCCTGGAGGAGGCTCTTCCCCAAAGGCTTCCTTCCTTGAATATAATAAAAGCAAACAGGCACTGAGTCAGGCCATCCAGTTACACTGTCTCATTTAACCCTGACAACAGCCCACTTTACAGATGAGGAAGTGGGATATGCCAGATATGTTCCCATCAGCCCTCCAGACCCACATTCTCTGCTCGGGAGAATGGCCTTTGTGTCCTTGCTCCATGCGCTCCTCCCCCTCTGGCTTCTGATTGGGTTTGGCAGGGGAGCCCCTCCAGGAGGTCAGAGGGTGGGGTGCGTGAGGCCAGGGCTTTTATTCCCTGGCTCCCTCTCCATGAGGGTGCTTCTGGCTGACCTTGACCCTTCCTGAAGGTCACAGCTCCTCTCAAAGCAGCTTGCTCTACATGCCTTTCTCCTTCTGGGTTCTGGAGACCTCACCCTCCCCAAGGAGTGTGCATGCATAGGAGTGGCAACAGCTTCTGGGAATTGCAGCTTCTCCCCAGGTGGACTGATGGGTCTCAGAGCTCTGGCTGAGTGAACGCCTTTTGAGTGTCGTCGGTTCAGCAGGGTCAGGAAGGTGCACTCTTGAGGAAGGCCTAAGGGAAGACCCACCCGATGTGCCAATTTCTAGAAGCACTTACTCCGAGGTCCTTTGCCAACACATGTAATATTAATGATAGTAGTAGGTGTAGCAACTCCCAGGGATGAAGTTTGGGAAAACATAATGGAACATTCAGATGCAAAGTGCAAGACCATGAGCTTGTTGCTAAAGACTTTGCCTTCAAAGGCTAATTGGACTCTGCCAAGTTTGGAAAACCACTTAGTCTCTCAAAGTAAACTGAGAAGGAGGGACAGTCGTAAGTCAAGTGTCAAGGTAACTTCTAGTAGATGAACCCATTAGCAATACTTCTGAGACATGCATGTTTTCAGAACCTTGTGCATGATTTTGAAATGATCTGGGCAGAATCCAAGGATCTGCATGGAGATGTGCTTTGTGGAGAAGCGGAGGGAAAACCTATGCAGAGCTTGAAAAGTATGGCTACCACTTCATCCTCTTCCTACTGAGTATCCCACTAGGCCTACTGCATGAAAACAGCACATTTATCCAATGTAGAGCCATTAAAAAAATTAACCCTTTTATTTAGGAAGAAAAAATAATCTCAGACCTGCTGAGAAACTGCAAGAATATCGCACTGGACTCTAACATATTTTTTGCATAGAGTCACCTATTGTTCACATTTTGCCATTTTTGCTTTATCTCTTTTTTTCTCTCTTTCAATTTATAAGGTTGAGTGATATGAAATATATACGCTATTCATTCCTTTTTATTTTTTTGCTAAACATTCGAGAGTAAATCACAGAGACCAAAACCCTAAACCCCTTATTACTTTACATGTACCTCCTAAGAAAAAGGACGTTCTCTTACATAACCACAGGTCAAAAATAAAAATTTGAGGAATTAACGTTACTCTAATTGCTAATTGCTCCAATACCGTTTTATAGCAATGTTTACTCCCCCGCAGTCCAGGATGCAAGCCAGCATCACGCCTGGCACGTAGACAACAAGTTTAGAGCCTTTTGTTCAATGCTTGAGTTATGTGGGATTTAGCATAGATTCAGGTCTTGGCTTGTTGGTTCTGGATGGCAGGGAAGCAGTTATTTCCCTCGAGAGGAAGAAGCTTCCAACCTACCTGAGTTGAGACACACCCTATACTCCAGGACTCAGAGAAATCCAAGGGCTTTGGATGACTCTCCAGAGAGGCCAACACAGAAACACTGGGAAAGGGCCTTCCCTGGTGGCACAGTGGTTAAGAATCCACCTGCCAATGCAGGGGGCACGGGTTCGAGCCCTGGTCTGGGAAGATCCCACATGCAGCGGTGCAACTAAGCCCGTGCACCACAACTACTGAGCCTGCGCTCTAAAGCCCACGAGCCACAACTACTGAGCCCGCGAGCCACAACTACTGAAGCCCACACACCTAGAGCCCGTGCTCCTCAACAAGGGAAGCCACCGCAATGAGAAGCCCACACACCGCAACGAAGAGTAGACCCCGCTCGCCATAACTAGAGAAAGCCCGCGCGCAGCAACAAAGACCCAACGCAGCCAAACATAAATAAATAAAATAAATAAAAATTAAAAACAAAAGTCACTAATGACTTAGTATAGCTCATCTCTACCTTGGATTTATCTGTATGCCACCTCTCTCATACACACACTATTATTTCCTACTGAGGAAATCTGGATGAACTGTTAATGTGAAAACTGCATGAAAATAAACTACGTAGCTCATATACTATTTGTGCCTTTAAAAAAAAAAACGAAAGAAACAGCGGGAAGGAAGATTCTTGCTCTGGGTCCCCACTAAGTGGCCCCACAATTTGCAAGGCACCGATGCGTGTCCTGATTTCACAGCATCCCCCCTTGCCCTGACTTTGCTTGAGGAGAGGGTCATTGGACTAGGCAGTCGTGCTGTACACACTTTAGCACTTCGCCCAGGAAGGCTCACATGGGAGCAGAGAAGCAAGGCCAGCAATATTTGGACATTACCCAAAGGTTTGTCTTAAATGTAGCAGAGGTCGGGAGGTCAGAGGATAGGCAGGAAAATCCATCATCATGGAGCCTACGAGGGAACTTGAGATGACCGTGAGGAGGTGGGTGACCCCAGAGAGAAGTTGCAGAAGCCCCCAGGGAGTATCCAGATGCCCCGAATTGGGGGGTCTGGGCATGTGCGCTGCGTGAGGGCTTCGATTACCCATCCTGGGGCTCCCCTCTTCCCCCCCTTAACAAAAAGCTCGGTTCAATGCTCTTCAGACATGGTTTGATTTTCACATGCTATGAGTCTCTGCTCCCTCCTTATAGATGCCTGGTGATGGGGAAGAGCTGGAATGAGAGCGAAAGGGAGGAAGGGAGAGGCATGCAGGAGGGATGGGGTGGCTGTTTCCGGGGGTATCAGGACAGAATAAAGACTCTGGCATTTGCTGTTTTGTGTAGCAAGAGGTGGGGGACGGAAATGTGACAGCAGAGCTCCCGAAGAGGCAGGAGGCTGGATACCGGGGTGTTATTATTTCCAGCCCATCAGAAAAACGAGGAGGCTCATGTTTCTGCTTCTTCCTCAGCAGTCTCCACCTGCTGATTTAGGGCATCACATGGTGCTCTGTGTTTGGGCTTCTGTATTCTTATTTGGGTTTCTTCTTACTTGTTTTTCCAGCTAGAGTGTCAATCCTGAGCTCCTTAACTCCAGCTCAGCCTCTAGGATGGAGCCGGGCACGCCATGGGCTGTCAGCCTGTTTACTGATTGCATTTGAGGGAAGTAGATTTTGGTTGAGGTCTCTGCCTACTGTTTACATCGTTGACACTTTGCCCTTGTTAAGGCATGTGACAGCTGCACAGGAAGCAAGTGCCAACGGTCAGCGTGACCATGACATCCAAATATACACCTCCAGCCCACTGTGCCTCCACCTCTGGCCCCTAAATCCAGCTGCCCCTCTGCCCTCAGCACCTCCACTCCTATGGCTCAAAGCATCTCACACACAACGCGTCAAGGACCAAACTCATGCTCTCCCCACCCTCCTCCATGAACCTTCCACCAATTTCCCCAAATGGCACCAACACTTGCTCTGGACATCTCCCTCACCCTTACCCTTCATAACACACCCGTTCCTAAAGCCCATTCATACTTACCCCCTAAATATCACTCCCCTCCATCTCCATTGCAAGCTTTGCCCACCCACTGGCTTTCTCACTTGGACCACTCAACAGTTACTTCTCATTGGTGCTTGCTTGCTGCCAATCTTTCCTGCATACAGAAGCCCAAGGAATTTTCACAAACAAAAATGAGATCATATTTCTCCTTTGCTAAGAACCATTCCATGATCTGCTATCACCTTCCAAATAAAGATCAAAATGGCGATTGTGGGGACTTCCCTGGTGGTGCAGTGGTTAAGAGTCCGCCTGCCAATGCAGGGGACACGGGTTTGAGCCCTGGTCTGGGAAGATTCCACATGCCGTGGAGCAGCTAAGCCCATGCGCCACAACTACTGAGCCTGCGCTCTACAGCCTGTGAGCCACAACTACTGAGCCCGTGTGCCACAACTACTGAAGCCCACGCGCCTAGAGCCCGTACTCTGCAACGAGAAGCCACCGCAATGAGAAGCCCATGCACCGCAACGAAGAGTAGCCCCCGCTCGCCGCAACTAGAGAAAGCCTGCGCGCAGCAAAGAAGACCCAATGCAAACAAAAATAAACAAAAACAAAAACAAAAACAAAATCGCCATTGTGGCCTCAAGGAGCTTTCTGGCCCTGGATTATCACTTTTGCCTCAACTTGTTCCTAAATGATCCATGCTTTTGAAGGATCAGCCACCATGTCGGCTGTGAGTTTCTCAAACACCCCCTACGCACGCTCTCCTTGGGTCTTTGCTCCTGTCTAGGACGCTCTTCTCCACCTCCTCCTCCCTCATCACCTCCATGAGTTCCTACTCAAACATCTCATCTCACTTCAAAGTTATTTTCCCAGGGAAGCCTTCCTAGTCCCCACAAAGCTCAGGCAGGTGCTCCTATTACATTCTCCCATAGAAACACAGAGTTCTTCCTTGCTGCATGTATCACAGTTACACAGGCAGACCTCGGAGATACTGCAGATTTGGTTCCAGACCACTGCAATACAGTGAAGGTTGCAATAAAGCGAGTCACACAAATTTTGTGGTTTCCCAGTGCATGTCAAAGTTACGTTTGCACAATACTGTAGTCTACTAAGCGCACAGTAGCATTATGTCTATGAAAACAAGGTACATACCTTAATTTAAAAAATACTTTATTCTAATAAAGGCTGCCCATCATCTGAGCCTTCAGAGAGTTGTAATCTTTTTGCTGGTGGAGGGTTTCACCTCGATGTTGATGGGTGCTGACTGATCAGGATGGTGGTTGCTGAAGGACCAGGTGGCTGTGGACATTTCTTAAAATAAGGCAATGAACTTTGCTGCATTGATTGACTCTTCCTTTCACCAATGATTTTTTTTTTTTTTTTGTAGCATGCAATGCTGTTTTTACCCATAGTAGAACTTCTTTTAACACTGGAGTCAATCCTCTCAAATCCTGCAACTGCTTTATCAACTAAGTGTATGTAGTATTTGAAATCCTTTGTTGTCATTTCGGCAATATTCACAGCATCTTTCCTAGACGTAGTTTCCATCTCAAGAAACCATTTCTTTGCTCATCCATAAGCAGTAACTCCTCATTCAAGTTTTATCATGAGATGCGGCAATTCAGTCACCTCTTCAGGCTCCACTTCTAGTTCTAATTCTCTTGTTATTTCCACCACATCTGCAGTTACTTTCCCCACTGAAGTCTTGAACCTCTCAAAGTCATCCATGAGAGTTGAAGTCAACTTCTTCCAAATTCCTGTTCATGTTGATATTTTGACCTCTTCCCATGAATCACAAAACGTTCTTAATGGCATCTACAATGGTGAATACTTTCCAGTGGTTTTTCAATTGACTTTGCCCAGATCCATCAGAGGAATCACTATCTATGACAGCTAAAGCCTTGTGAGATGTATTTCTCTTTTTTCTTTAAAAATAAATTTATTTATTTATTTATTTATTTTTGGCTGTGTTGGGTCTTCGTTGCTGTGTGCAGGCTTTCTCTAACTGCAGCGAGCGGGGATTACTCTTTGTTGCGGTGCGCAGGCTTCTCCTTGCAGTGGCTTCTCTTGTGGAGCATGGGCTCTAGGCGCATGGGCTTCAGTAGTTGTGGCACGCGGGCTCAATAGTTGTGGCTCACAGGCTCTAGAGCACAGGCTCAGCAGTTGTGGCACATGGGCTTAGTTGCTCTGCGGCATGTGGGATCTTCCCGGACCGGGGCTTGAACCCGTGTCCCCTGCCTTGGCAGGCGGATTCTTAACCACTGCGCCACCACGGAAGCCCAAGCCTTATGAAATGTATTTCTTAAATAATAGGCCTTTAAAGTCGAAATGACTCCTTGATCCATGGGCTGCAGAATGGATGTTGTGTTAGCAGGCACTAAAACAACATTAATCTGGTTGTACATCTCCGCCAGAGCTCATGGGTGACTGGTGTATTGTCAATGAGCAGTAATATTTTGAAAGAAATCTTTTCTTCTGAGCAGTAGGTCTCAACAGTGGGCTTAAAATATTCAGTAAACCATTTTATCAACAGGTGTGCTCTCAACCAAGCTTTACTGTTCCATTTATAGAGCACAGGAAGAGTAGACTTAGCATAATCCTTAAGGGACCTAGGATTGTCAATATAGTAAATGAGCACTGGCTTTAACCTAAAGTCACCAGCTGATTTAGCCCCTAACAGGAGAGTCAGCCTGTCCTTTGAAGCTTTGAAGCGAGGCATTGATTTCTTCTCTTTGCCTATGAAGATTCTAGATGACATCTTCTTCCAATAGAAGGCTGTTTCATCTGCATTGAAAATATGTGGTTTAATGTAGCCACCTTCATGAACTAACTTAGCTAGATCTTCTGGATAACTTGCTGACAAACCTTCCATGTCAGCACTTGCTGCTTCATCTTGCACTGTTATGTTATGGACACAGCTTCTTTCCTTAAACCTCATGAACCAACCTCAGCTAGCTTCACACTTTTCTTCTGCATCTTCCTCATCTCTCTCAGACTTCATAGAACGGAAGAGAGTTCGGGCCTAGCTCTGGATTAGGCTTTGGCTTAAGAGGATGTTATGACCTGTTTGATCTTCTATCCATACAACTACAACTTTCTCCACATCAGCAATAAGGCTGTTTTGCTTTCTTAACATTTGTATGTTCAGTGGAGTAGCACTTTAATTTCCTTCAAGAATTTTTCCTTTGCATCCACAGCTTGGCAACTGTTTGGCACAAGAAATCTAGCTTTCAGCCTATCTTGGTGTTCGACGTGCCTTCCTCACTAAGCTTAATTATTTCTAGCTTTTGATTTAAAGTGAAAGACATTTCACTTGAACACTTAGAGGCCAGTGTTGGTTACTAATTGGCCTAATTTCAATATTGTTGTATCTCAGGGAATAGGGAGACCCAAGGAGAGGGAGAGAGATTGGGGAACGGCCAGTTACTGGAGCAATCAGAATACATACAACATTTATCAACTAAGTACGCCATCTTATATGGGTGCAGTTTGTGGCACCCCAAGACAATTACAATACTAATGTCAAAGATCACTGATCACAGATCACCATAACAAATACAAAAATAAAGGAAAAGTATGAAATATTTCGAGAATTATCAAAATCTGACCTGAAGACACAAAGTGAGCAAATGCTATTGGAAAGGTGGTGCTGAATAGACTTGCTTGATGCAGGGTTGCTACAAAACTTCAATTTGTAAAAATCACAATGTCTGCGCAGTGCAACAAAGTGAAGTGCGATAAGACAAGGTATGCCTGTAATTCGATATTTGTGTACCTATTTGATTAGTATTTATCTCCCCTTCTTGACTGAAAACTGCATGAGCACAGGGAATGGGTCTGTTTTTGCTCCCAACTAAATCCCAGTCATATCTAAAACACAGTGTGTGGCAAACAGTAGGTGCTCAGTTAATACCCTTTGGAAAGTGTAAGGATGATTGGGTGAATGAATGATGAATAGTCAGAGCCTAGATTCTCTTTTTTTTGTTGGGGGAAAATGCTGCACCATTGTACATTACCACTAGCACCAGCAAAATCGGAGCGTTCCAAATCCTTCATATCCTCACCCCAACACTTGATATTTTATATATATATCTCCATCCTAGTGGGTGTGAAGTGGTATTTCATTTAGGTTTTGATTTGCATTTCCCTAATGACTAATGATGTTAAGCATCTTCTCATGTGCTGATTGGCCATTTGTATACCTTCTTTGGAGAAATGTCTATTCAATCCTTTGCCCATTTTTAAACTGGATTGTTTGTCATTTTATTGTTGAGTGGTAAGAGGCTAGACCCTTATCAGATACATGATTTTCAAATATTTTAGAGAAGTCTTTACACTTGCTCCCTCCTGGAACTCCCCTAAAATGACAGCAAGGGAATAAAATTAGATTCATTTCAGACAGAGAGAAAAAGAAGCAAAAAGACATAGACAAAAGATTTCTAAAAATCTTTGGAAGCAGACAGCATTTGGAGGCATGGTCTCTACCTTTGCACATGGAGGTGGTCACAGCCCAAGTGCTGAGAAGGAATGAGACAGCCCACTCTACAGAATTCTGGAAGTGCCCAGGGTCCTAAATCACCAAAAGTGCAGAATTTGGAGGGCAAGCAGGGGTAAAGCTCTAGCATTGTCTATATCTGGAGTGGTATAGGTCTCGCCTATTGTCACCCACAGGAGATGACAGGTTTCTTTTCTAAAGAAAAAGATTCCCTTCATACATTTCAGATTCAGGGGACATGGGTACAGTGGAGGTGGCAGAGAGGTATGGGGCCCACAGTAGACAGATTAAATAAAAGTCTGCATCCTGATTGGGTCCCTCTGTTGTTTTCTTAGCATGCCCCTAAACGTAGGTATCTGGGCACCTCTACTTCGGGCAGAAGATGGGAAGGTTCTTCTCTAGAGAATCTGCAAAGCTTCAAAAAAAAAAAAGCCTCCTGATCCTGGCAGTGGGGGCAAGGCCAGGCCTGAATGCAGGTAACCTGACCACCAATGCCCCCGTCCCTGACACTGACCAGTCCACAAGCCCTGCCTGTGCTCAAAGTGGAGAAAGACACCTGGACCCTTCCCCTAACCACGTGAATATACCTACTCACTAATTTAATCCTCTTAGAGAGAGAAGAAAATAACATTTCAGCTCCCCCACCCCCAGAAACTAACAGACAAACAAAAACAAGAACAGAATACTATGGAAAATGAGCAACAGAGAATATTAAAACAGCTTTGAAATTTTTAAATGTAACTAAATTAAAAGAAATTAAATAGAAGAACTAGAAGATAAAGTATAAGAACTCTCCTGGAGAATAGAACAAAAAGTTAAATATATAGGGCAGAGAAGATAAGAAAATGATGCAATCAACCTGGCATTCCAGAAAGAGAAATGAAAGAGAAAAAAGGAAATTATTAAAGAAACATTACAAGAAAAATTTCCAGAAGTTGAGAGAGCATAATAATCATCCAGTTCAGGAAACTGAAGGGAGATCTACATAAAGGCACATCAGGAAAAAGCTAGAAGATTCTGAAAGCTTCCAGAGAGGGGAAAAAAATAGGTCCCACACAAAGGATTGGGTGACATAATGGCATTGGATTTCTCAAGAGCATAATGGAAGCAGTACATTTAAAAGTATAAGGAAGAACAATTTTGAATCAAAGGATTTATATTTCCAAGCTATTAATCAAATTTGAAAGCAAATATTTTTAGATGGGTACAATCTCAAAAAATTTGCTTATCAAGCTACTGAGGATGTACTTAAGCAAAAGAACAGAGAAAACTGAAAGGAAAAAAAAGAGGAAAATTTTAGATCCATCAAACCAGAGAAACAACCCAGAAGGATGAGGGGAAATGTGGCATATAGTCCACACCCAGTCCAGAATAAAGAAGGATAGGGAGCTGTGGAAGAGAAGTCTTTAGGAAATCATGAAGCATCTGATATGCTTGCTCATTTAGAAAATGTTATTTGTAGACACTTGACAGATCCATTGGAAGATACGGGGAAGAAATAGAAATTGAAACATAGAAAATGAAGTAAATGGAAAAAACTGAGGCAATGATAAACTCCAGGAAAACCAAAACTTGTACAAAAAATGAAAAGATGAAAGTGTCTCCCTGCTTCAGCAGTGATCAATATTAACAAGGTTGTAATAATATAAACATTGGCTATAGGTTTAATTCTGGAAGTAGCATATTAGGAGAATGGGTAAAATGGAAAGGGAGGGTGGTGATCTGTAAGAGTGCTAATCTTTATTCAGCCTAATAGGAAGTCAATAGATCATTTCTAACACTGATAAATCAAGACATTTCAGCAAAAGCATGTTATTTAGAAATAGGAGAGTGAGTTCCAGGACAAACAACTGAACTAAGTGGTTGCCTCTGGGTAGTGGACCTGCAGGTTGGTACTGGGGAATGAAGGAACCCATGGTTCTGACTGCCCAACTTGCAGTATTATTTCACTTAATTGAAAATCAATTACAAAACCATAAGGAAGTTCCCTTAGAAATGCGTGCTGTGAAACCAAGAATTGAAAGTTTCCACTCCATATACTTGCAAGAAAAATGACAATGACATTCCTAGCCCCACAGGATTTTATCATTAAATTCCCACCTCATCCCCTCCTCCAGTACACACACCTCTGCATTTGTGAAAACCTTTGTGCTTTAGAGAAAAAAGGAGAGAACAAGTGTGTGGAACTCCAAATGGCTTAACTGGAAAATTCACGGTCCAAAGCACATATTTATTGGTATCACAGACAAATCCTCAGATTTGGTGGGAGAAACTTAAAATCATTAGTGTCTACATTAGTGTCAAGGGTGTTACCCACAGTGTTTTCCAGCAGAGCAGCACATGGTTCAAAAGTAAGTGGGAGACCAAAAGGAAGGAGCCAGAAAGCCAGGAAGTGTGACTCAGACATTTGCTTTTGACTTTAATTAGTAAGCCCTGCCAATTTACTTCTTGGAAGGGGAAGCGCATCTCCTACCTTCTTTCTTCTAAAGAGATTTCAAGTGAGTCTCACCCAAGAAGTGAGCTACTTTGTTACCATTACACATCAGATGAGACCTGCTCACATGGTACTAGTTTGCATCCGAGCAGCACACCAGTCAGCAAAAATACATTGATCACTGTTTCTCTTTATCCTCACACCCTTTGGTTGGACTCCCTAATGCTAGGGATTTCTCAAAACGAATCCAAGTCCCAGAAGGTTTCTCAAAGAAATGATGGTGTGTATTTGGCTCAGAAACAGAATTGCAAAGTGCTTTCCAGTTGGTAGATTTGCAGAGAAAATGCAAAGAGGAGGGCATGCACAGAAGGGCAGTGCGAATTTGATTCAAGAAATATTTATTGAGTGCCGACTGTATGCTGTTCTTCTGGGATACAGAAATGACTAAGACCTGGGACTGGTCCTCAGTTACCCTTATATCAGATCAGAACTCTCATCCCAGGCCCGTCCATTCAGTTCCACAGTGCTGGGCAAGCCCCACACTGCTCACTGGGCAGGAGGGGAAAATGAAGGGAAACCACCAGTGTCTTCAGCTTTGGGGTTTCTTCTGTTAGAGGAAAGGGGCAGAGTCCACCAGCAGTCAGTGGAGTGTATGTGTTGGGGGCAGGAGTGGTTGCCTTCTTTAAAATACAGCTTTGCTAGTTTTCTGTATCCTAAATACAAAGTGACCCCTGGTGGTGTTTTAACCAGGAGGAGTTCCGGTCTAAGCCCCCCAAGCCATAGAGACCCAGAGGATTTGTTTAGCTAACTTTCCTTGTTAGGAGTCTAGGCTTTCAGAGTGTCCCTCATGGGCGCCCCTTCATTTCCCATTCTCACTGCTCAAACCTTCCACATTTTCTCAGTAAGCCCTTGTTCTCCCCCTCCCCCAGGATATGCCACCCCTCCTCCACCCCATTAAAAAGTCCCAGTAGCAGCTCCCAGCTCTCCCTCAGGCATATTTCATTTGGATGTCAATGGTGTTTCTTCTGTGCAGACTTTTTCTGGGTCTTGGGGTGGAAGAGAAGGAGGTCCTTATTACGGATGGCCGGATGGCCGTAGCCTGGACACAGCTACTCAGACCCTTAAGGCCTGCAGGCTCCTATGTGCCCGGCACTTACCACAGCAAGGATTTCTCCCATCTCAAAGGCAGAGAGCATTCAAAGCATGAGGGAGATGGGTTTCCAAACCCTCCAGTTAGGGTTTCCAACTTCTTGGAAGGGTGTTAAAGTGTCAGTTACCAGAATGTTAACATACAAAAAACCCTGACCTTGGTCATCTGAACCATTATGGTACATCACTCATGGCCCAATCCAGACAATAGAAACCATCTAGGTATTTCAGAAAGAGACAATTTGATACAGAAGTTTGATTACAAAGGTATTGGAAGGTCTGGAAAAGTAATGGGGAGAAGGAGTGATCCTCAGAGATCAGAAAGTTCTCACACCCCTAGGCTGGAACCCATGGGCCTGCAGCTGCTTCTGTGGTGGGAAGTTGCTGAGTTCCTAGACCAGGGCTGGGACCTGCACTGGGAAAGCTGTTCTCCTTGTTGTCAAAGAGCGTAGTGGGGCAGTGTCATCCTGTAGAGCAGCAGGTATTTGGGGCCCTAAGGCCTGGGGGGACTCAGCCTTTCAGCTGGAAGGTGCACATGAGTTTTCTAGATATTTATTAAGGTGGCTGTGAAGTCAATTTAGTATAGCTCCATAAAAAAGACAAATAGGAAAATCTATTCTTTCTCTTAAATAAAATTCTTTAGAGGAACAGTATAAAAGCATGATCTTATAAACAAAATTGGCTCTTTGTATGCCCAAAAGAAAACATGTTTGTCCAGTTTGATTTTGTTACTCCAAACCAGCTCCCAGCCTTGGGGGAAATGTGTTTCAAAAATACCTCTCTTTTCTGAGAGTCAGATGAAATATAAAAACACGAAAACACCACTTAAAATTTTTTTTAATATAAAAGTACATATTAGGTTTATTTTGGGGGGTAATTTTAGGTTTTTTATATTCACAATTAGAAAATATTAAAACCATAAAGAAAAAAACAAATCACCAGAAATATATAGAGAATTTTTCTGATATATAAAGAAAATACCTATAGGTCTCTTTTTACAAACACTTTTTTGCATAAAAATAAATTATGTATGAATTACTTTGTGAATCTTTTTCTGCTTAATAAGATGTCATTAAATCTACTTTTGCAACATAATTTTTGAGTGGTTCTTTGTATTCTATCACAAGGTCTGTACCATAATTTATTTAACCTATTTATAGTTTGACTGTTTAAATTATTTCCTCTTTTTTTACTAACGTTATGATGAACAAATTTTTTTGCACGACTTTGATTATTTCCATAGGACAGATTCTCAGAGACAGAACTGCTGAGTCAGAGGTTATGAATTATTTTAAGGCCTTTGATGCACAGTGTCAAATATCTTCCAGATACACTGAACCAAGTTCCAGTCCTATAGAGAGTGTACCAAAGTGGTTGCTTCCCCGAACTCTGGCCCATTCTGGGTTCTATCACTTAAGAAACAAACAAACAATAACAACAGAATGCTCACCAAGGCCATGTAAGGCCATGTTTTTCACTTGAACGAACAGAATCAGAAAAGTTAAATGCCACATTTCGCTGATTGTAAGATGTATCCTTTTTTTATGTTCCTATTTTCACATCTCTAAAATCAGTGGGGTTGAGCCCATGTTTTGGTTTCTGCTCGTTGTTCCTGTGTAATTATTAATAGTACTACCTCTCCTTCTTAAGGGTTCTGGTTTAGATGATAGATGATCTAATCACCCTGATTATCCAGTCACGTGGCTGCTTCCGACTTTGGACAGATCGGGGTAGTATGGGGGCCCTTTGGAAGGGACCCTAATCCGGTCCTAGAGAACCAGGGACCGATAAACTGAGCCTGGAAGGATGGGAAGGGGCTAATCTGGCGGAGGTCATGAGAGGAAGAAAGGTGAGGTCCAACAGTAAGCCTCACCCAGGCCAAGGCTTGGAGGTAGCTGAGGCACTCAGGGACTGAGGCACGCAGGGAGCAGCTAAGTCAGTAGAACAGTATTTTTGGCTATGGGTCTACCTTCCTGTGCCAACAATCACTGTGGATTTGACTTTGTGACTCTGACCTGAACTAGGGTAAAGCTGTTAATATACATAGTACAAGGTGAAGGGGAGACTGCAATGAACTGGTAGAGATGACCGAAATGATGGCAGTGTCCCCCCTTCGGCCCGCGGGGGCTACGCAGCCCCTGAAGAAGGAACTAACACTCCAGCCCATTCTGCAGGTCATCTCCCAGCTCTCTGAACGGTCACAGACCCACATCCAGCAGCCGCCGGAAGTAATTTTTAATTCTTGAGTCAACCTCGTTAGAGAAACACGATAGAGATGTTGTTTATTGACCCCAGAGGTGTTCCACTTCTTTGATTTTTCTAGGATTTCTTTCATGGAGCAGGGTCATGTCTCCAACAGGGTGGAGTGTTCACCCCCCTTCAACTCATCAGAAGCCTGGCACCCTTCCCATTCCCCCACTGACTAAGTACACAGTTGGATTAAGTCACTTGAACTTTGTTCCCTCGGTAAAAGCACCAGTGAAGCACAAATTATATCCACATCACTGGCAAATAAATGAAAGTGATTACCCAGGAATGCGCACATGCACGCGCGCACACACACACACACACACACAATTACCCAGGAATAAATAAATGAATAAACAAACAAACAAATCAACCATTCCTGCCATGTGTATTTCCACTGTGTCTGCATTATGGTGGAGGAGGAACACTGACTGGGGTCTTTCCTGCTTCTACTCACGGCACCACTGCACACAAGCCCAGCACAGATGAGGATTCTGGAGCAGAGTCTGGCTCTTTTACTGACCAGATGCATGGCCTTGAGTAAGTCTTGAAGCTCCTCCGAAGCTGTTTCCTCATCAGTAAAGCAGAAATAATAATACGGAGGCAGACACTGCTCCCCCTCTACTTCCAATACCCCTCCATTTTCACCAACAGAACCCTGACCATGGTTGGGAGATAATGTCCCAGATAAAGTGCTCCCCTTCCCCAGCTCCCTTGCATCCAGTGGTGATCATATAGCTGGTTCCCGCCAATGAGAGGTGACCAGAAGCCTGCGGGGGTGGCTTCAAGGAGATCCACTGCTTTCCTCATAAATACGGGCAGGCTCAGCTGACACATGCCTTTTTCTCTCTGCCCTTCTTTTCATTCTTGCCTGGGACACAAATGCTGTTGTTGGGGGAGGAGCAGCCATCTTGTGGCAATGAGGATGGAAGCCACATACTCAGGGATAGTGGAGCAGAGTCCTGGGTTCCTGACGACGCCTCCAGCAGCTGTACCAGCCTTGGGCTGCTACTTCTCTGGACTTTTTGTCACATGAGGGAAATAAAACCCTTATTTTGGTTAAACCACTCTAGTTGGGTGTCTCTGAGCCATACAGATATCTTCCTCACAAAGTGGCTGTAAGGAGGAAATATGAGACGAGGAGAGAAATTGCCAACTTCATGGTCAAGGGGACTACCCACAGGAGATGCTCCAGTTTACCTCCGAGACACTGGCGGATGAATGACACAGATTTTACTGGAACCCACAGGACAAGTCATTTCCAGCTCAGAGTGAAATGTGCATCCAGAAATCCTGATCTGCTAGTGTCCAGCCCTCTGAGCCTCCACCTTCCTCTCCTGGCTTTCCTACGGGTTGCACTGGCCCTATTGTGAGTGAAGGAATGTTGCCTGCCTCATCAGTAAACAAAGGATGTTGCAGCTATCAAGCCATCACATGACAGTCACCCCGACAGGGAGCCCTGAGGAGACTCAGGGTGAGAAGCACAGGATACTGGCCTCAGATAGCTGAGGTGCATATCAAAGGAATGATTTCAGTGAGCCCAGACTCTTGTATCTTCCCATACATAGAAAAGCACTAAATTCCTTAACTTGAGCTCTCAATCTGGTTTTCTTTAATTAATAGTAATCTTTCGATGTTCCAACCACCTGGTCTTTGTTGCAAAATCTCCTGTATATCCCGCCTCCTCCCTTACTTCTTCGGAGCTATCCCTCAGAGCTATCTAAAAGGCTATGTCCCGGGCTTAAATTCTCAGTTTTGTCTGCCAAATAAAACATAATTCTCAATTTTTAGGTTGTGCATTTTTTTTTTCAGTTGACACTATGTTGAAACAACTTGAGGGTTCTGCAAAAATAGTAAGACTTAATTGGCTGGAGAACTTGAAAAGAGTGTTAATTGGGTAGGAGTTAGTCTGGGGGTCTTCTGAGGCTAAATTAAAGAGTGGACCCTTAGGGTCACCGATTAGAAGTGCCAGCAGTGAGGAGTGCTTAAACACACCTCAGAAAACGTGCTGGCTGTTGACTCAGGCTTCCAAACATGGCATTGTGTGTGACTGGTAAAATGTAAATTAGGCTTAGTTCTGGGAAAAAATAAAATAAAAAAGCCTATCCTCAAATGGAAATAAAATACCCTCATTCTAATTTATCTCTGTTGAGATTCGTTACAATTGACAAAAAGTCACTGGCCCCATTCCTGCCAAGGAAGGTGGACCTAGAGCAGAAATACATGACCAAGTCTGGCTGCACTGTATGTGCTTCTGTCATTTACTTGTGAGAGGTGACATACCCGGACCACCAATTGTAAGTCCCGTCAGCTGGCCAGAGCTGAATTTAGCGGCTGCTGTTGCTGAAATTTTGAAACAGAAAAATGTATAATGGAAGGAGTGGTTTATGATCTAAGGAATTAAACCACTTAAAATGCTGCTGGGATTTTCTGGTCCAGAAGATTGCATGTAATGGATGTGTGTAATTACTTTTATTTCAGATGGAAGAAAATATATGTTTATTAATAGAAAATTGGTTTCTCAGAGCCTTTCCAAATTAAATGTTGAACAGATATTTTTTAAAATATTATTTGACATCGTGCCAAAATAATAGCCTAAATGCCCCGGAAGAACTTACTGGAGAGAATCATGATAACAGCTGGTAGGGACCAGTCCTTACAGGTGCACTGCATTGTTCTAAGCCCTTCACGTAGGTTAACTCATTTAAACCTAGAAACAACTGATGAAGTACAGTTATCATTCATATTTTATAGATGAGGTGCACAGCTAATAATAAAAGTTTTGCTCTTTCATTTTTAAATATAATCCTTAATGGGAAGTACACAGCCACAAAGCTAAAAATGCCAGCCTGTGGCTCAATTAACAAATGTTTCCACTCTCTCTATTTTGTTTATATTTATTTGCCTCCCTTTAACCTAGAGTATATTTCTTCTGCTTTAATATAGCTCACACATAGCCTTAGAGAGAGCAAATTCACAACTTGGTCACAGAGAAAATGAGGTAGGAAGCAGTGGCAACTTTCCTTGGCTCTGGGGGGATTAATTGTCATGGATATTTAATTTAGGATTAATAGTTGTTTCAACCAAGCCATTTAAAAATGTGCCAAACCAGCAAGGAAGAAGGGAAATGAATTCGTGATCTGAAATTTGGGGAATAAAGCTTTTCTCATTAGCAAACAGCTTTCTCTTTGTAATGTGAATAAATCTAATGAGGGTCAATTATACGTTTTATTAAATTTTACAAAATCGTGTTACTGATCCCCCTCTGCTTTATGTTCCCCCTGCCTTGCCTCCTGAATTTTTACTCTAATTGCTTAGGTTTTCTTCTGTTGGACCAGCAGTGTCATTCACTTCTGATCTTTACTTCCCATTAACCTTTTATTTTGGAGATCTCTTGGATATGATTATCCGGAAAATTCAGGCCCAAAGCAAATTCCAACAGTAGCTAATTTGGTCTTGAGAAACAAGCCCCCTGAGTCGTTTGTGGGTAGGGAGTGGGAAGAAGGAAAGATGGGTAAGAGGGAGAATTATGAAGGAACTTCAGCTTCCCTTTACCCATTCAGCCATCAGACCCTGAGCATACGCCATGCGCTAAGCCCAGCACGGTCATGAGAGAACGGGATGCAGTCCTCGCCCTTCAGAAACTCACAGTCTCATGGGGATTTATGGCAGGTTAATTTCCTTCAATGAATGAGGATCATGTAGTCATGGTACTGTTTGACTAATCTAATCAAAGCCTCTCCCAGCTGGGGAAACTGGAGAATAGGTTAAAGGTAATCAGCAGTGACATGACAACCACATAATTTTGCCTTTGTCTTCTGGATGATCTGGAGAATTCCCAAATGATGCTTTCTTTGCTTTAGCAGTGGGTACTTGACGTTGTCAAATCCAATGCCCTGCTTTGCCAGAAGCTTCCACCACTATCTTTGCTGTAAGAAATTCCGAGTCTTGCTTTTGCCAAGCCGGGGACTCAGGGGTCTGCAAAAATCCTTCTTCCTGAATAATATTGGCTTAATTTCTG